>NC_039273.1:9988214-10736790 GCF_003368295.1 Carassius auratus | reverse complement strand
GCATTTGAGAATGGAAAGAAGGAGGTTAAAGGGGAACTTATCATCTTTGTGCAGAAGATAGACTTCTACAGGCTGGTCTCTCCTTCTGCCCCACCAGTTAAGAACTTGACACTTCCTCTGCGAGCAGATAAACACTAGCCTGAACCTGTAGTCAACAGTCATCCACCTACACACTAACAATTACACAAGGAACTTGCAGGAACAACAACTACAATGGACTTTTAATTGCTGTAATTTCTTCCTATAGTTCAAAGGTCAAAATTACGATCCATGGCAGTGCATAAGCACCTCATGGAGTTCACCAGCACCACGATTTATCTTCCTACTGAAGCGAATAGTCCCGAGGCATCCAGAGTCTAACTGCTACACTCTCTATCTATACTTCCATCCATTTGTTTGCATTGACACTGGTGAATGATAGTATGCTTGTTTGGCCGATGGCACAGTTTGCTGTAAAGCTGGAAGGTCAACCAAAGGTGATTGGGTCATGAAAGAAGGCAACTTTAGCTAGTTAAAAAGAGCCCCGTCTATTTTAATCTCTTGAGTGGACAGGGAACTTCTCAAATCTCAGTTCAGTTTCCTCCAGCCATTATGTAGATGTGGAACTGGACCTGTTAGGGGACTGATGGACCAGGGTAAAGTGTGTAAAGCTGCCCCTGTTCTACCAGTAATCCATTTCTGAACCAGTTTGTCCTCTGATCTTGATCAATCCTTGGAAAGACAGATGGGCCATCTCCACTCTATAGTCTATACTCTGCCACCACACACACAGACAAACACACACTACGGCCCCGGCCCCAAACCCTGATCTATATTGTCGCTTCCTCTTTGGCTGAAGGCAAATGAGACAAAGGGTCAAGACAGGAGGCATTTATTGATGTAGCACTCCTGTTGTTCACACACACACACACACACACACACACGTTTCACCCTCTTATAGTAACTTCCGGCCCTTAAGTCAATGTTCTGTCATTAAAGACAGAATAGGAGGGACCAGAATTTAAGTACAGTGTGAGAGATGACAAAATGGTTCTTAGATTTTTGAGTGAATTAACAATGCAACTTAAAAAAAAAAAAACATATTTGTATTTTTCAGTAATTAAGTTGCATAATTAATGCAATTACTGCATATTTATTATTAATAAATAATTAAAATTCAATAAGATATAATTCACACACTTTTTTCCCCATGTAGTACAACATGTTTTGGTAATATTTTGCAATAAGGTCCCATTAGTTAATGTTGCATTATTGCAGTAACAATGAGCAGCACATTTGCTCTAGTGTTCAGTAATCTTAGTTAACACTAGTTAATAAACATACAGTTATTAATTGTTATTATTATTTAAATAATACAATCAATATAAATAATAAAAAAGTACAAATACTACTTATTTTTTACTTTTACTTTTTCTTTTACTTTTTTTATTGCTACCACACACACCCAAAAACATAAAGCCTGTGGGTTCTTCTAACACAATGCTGAAATTTACTGCTGTGTTGGCAGCAATGTCTGTGGGTGAGCAGCATAAATCCTTATAATGCAGGTTTATAATTGTAATAATCGTATAGAATCAAACCTGAGACAAGCCATTTGGCCAGCAAGGACCTGTGAGAGAGCAAAAACCATATCTATTACATAAATCATGTATAAATGTTTCTTAATTAATTACTCATCCCCATATTGTCCATTAATGGATGGTGTGAAAGAGCATGCATACTGAAATATATAGTGAACTTTAAACTATTCTCTGCTCTTGCTTTACATCCAGTAGTTTTAAAATGTGAAGACGAGAATGCCGAATATAACAAATATAACAAACCAGCAGCTTGTTTAATGGAAGATGGTTTCCAAACTCTTGCATTTGTGAAGGTGGAGGGGTGACTACAGATGTGCGATTTTATGTCTGGAACAGGTGTGATCCAGCAACAGCTTTCTGTATCCTTTCAGAGGCTGTAAATCCCTTGGTAGGAAAGAGTGGGAGAGAGAGACACAGAAAGACTCTTTCCAGACACTTCATGGATGACAAAAGCAGTGGAAATCCCTTCCAGTCAAACTAAGAACCGGATGAAAACCAGATCAGGAAGGACCACTGAAGACCAAAGCCTTGGGATTCAAACCAGCAAACCCCCAGACCCAGAAAAACACCTGTCAATCTCACTCACAGCACTAAAGAGACGATAGATGTGGGCTTGTGTGCATTGATAGGGAAGCCTCGAGATGGCACTAGAGAAGGTGTGCTAAGAAATAGTGCGAGTAGTGGATGAGTAACCTCAAAAGAGCTTCTAAAAAGATCCATCAGACTTTTCTCGCCAGCTTAAATAAAGAGATACACAGTGTAAGGGGGAGAGAGGGATTTGTATGGAAGAGGAAAAGTCAAAGTTTTGCAATTCATACAACAATTCTGAAAACAAACCAAGCATTGAAACAAAATTACAATCAATCAATCGATCAATCAATCAATCAATCAATGTTGTGATGGGTTCATTTGAGGTCTATAATGCTGGAGTGCTGTACATATCAGTCCAGTATTTTGACTCCTTTTATTAGAATCCTGCTCTCCCAGAATTACTTTAAATGTAGTTGGTGTGGGTGTTAGAATAGGACTAATATGACATCATCTACAAGGTTTTGAGTCAAAAAATCAAAAAGCTAAATTTTTGTAATTGTTTGATTAAGCAAGCGCTAAATGATTAAATAGATATAAATGCAAGTAAACATAACAAATCTAAATAAAGCAAACAGGACGGCCCCACGAATACAATCGATCGATCTATCAATAAAATTTGTTGTCGAAAACTGTAGCCTACTGTTGGTTCTTTCTTGTATATTAACAACCAGTTCTGATCTCCGCTGTATGTATAAGAATAAAAAATAAATAAAAAAGAGAAAAGTTGGGCATGTTTTTGTGACATATCAGGACACAACTTTGTGTAATGACATGGGTATGACACCGGTATTACAAGGAAAGGGTGACTTATGAGGACATAACCCATGTCCCAATTTTTCAAAATGCTTATAAATCATACAGAATGAGTTTTTTTGAGAAAGTAAAAATGCACAAAGTTTCCTGTGAGGGTTAGGTTTAGGTGTAGGGTTGGTGAAGGGCCATAGAATATACAGTTTGTACAGTATAAAAACCATTACGCCTATGAGATGTCCCTGCTTTTCACAAAAACAAGCGTGTGTGTGTGTGTGTGTGTGTGTGTGTGTGTTCGAGAGAGAGAAAGAGAGAGAGTCTGTGAAAATGTGTATGTTGGAAAAAAATGAACTTTGACCTTAAATAATGGGGTTACAACACCAGTAGACATCCCTTTAAATCAGGAAGTAGAATATAAAGAGAGAGAGAGAAAAGAGGGAAGGGTTTAAAAGAGGAAATGAACAATTTTCTTTTCAGAAAGACCCTCTTCAAGGACATTTTAAGTAGTAATTTCCTGTAGGTCAGCATTTTTGTGCACATACACGTCCCTCTATCTTTATGTTTTCTATTTATAATGACACTAATGAACAATGAATTAATGGTATTTAATCATGAATGTAATTTCATTGTAAAATTGGTTTTGGTAAACGACAAAATAAGTGTATGTGACTATATATACTAATGCAAAAACAAACAATTTTTTTCTTTCTTTTTCTATCTTTTTCCATTCCCTAGGAGGCAGTTAGTTCATTTCTCATGTGTTGACATGCAAAAGCCAGAGGCTTTAGAGAGCTCTAAAATGCCACTAGTGGGTTCCCACTTACCACTATGAAAGATTAATCGCTCAAGCAAGTCATTTTTGTACTGTATGTATGTGTTTTTTCCTTTCTTTTTTTTTTTTTTTTTTTTTTGCTATAAAATGTTTCCTTTGAGATTTGTTTCTCTAGGAGGATATGGGTCATGAGTTAAGTTCAAATCTGCAGTTCACTTGAGTATTGTAATAATAGCTGTTAAATCATCTGCAATTTAGGTAAACTCATTTTTTATGTCCTGACCTGCATCAACATGAGATCTCAGTCACAGCTAGAGTTAAATGGCAGTACCTGTCTTATATATATCAACTCAATTGTCCTACACTTCTGCAAGGCTGTAAATGTCTAGGATGACCACTTTGGGCCATTAGACTCCTATCACATGTGCAGGGGTGGGGAAGTCCTGGAAGTATGTTCTGGAGATTTTTTTTTAACCCATTCTCATTTATGCTGGTTACAAAAGGGTGCATTTTCAAGGACGACGGGCAGAGGATCTGAAGTATAGCTTCAGGATCTTTATAAATGAATGATACAGTCCTGTCTGCACATTAAAATACACACTTTCACAACTTGTTTAAATGCACCTTATACTGACATGTATTATGTACCGACATTGTGCTCTCATTTGCTCATACATAAATGCACATCCACATTCCACAACCTAAACCCATCCCCCCAAACGGCACTGAGGTCCCAACTGACTGGCACTTCCTTCATAAGAAAAGACGGGTGCAGCCTATTGAAATACTTACTATCAATTATTCAACCTTACTCTCTCCCTCTCTCCAATAACCAGGTTGGCTTTGAGTTTGATGGCCATTGCGTCCATGCCGAGGGTGACCTCGCTTAACGTCATCCCCCCTTGCCCTCGCTCTTCCACATTTTCATTCATCCATCACTCTCTCTCTATCAAAAAAAAAAAAGGCCAGGCTGTCAAATGCTAAAAACATGGCAAGTAGTCAAAGTCCAGAACATCTTACTTTACTTCATGTCCTCATCTCCACTCATAACAGTCATGAATTTTCCACAGAGATTGGAGTGGACCTTGTGTACCTCGTTGTGATGTTGTACACTTTCACAAAATGGAAACAAAATTAAAACTTTTTAACTTAAGTAACAATAAAAATTTGCATGACTTTGACATTTTTGTGACTTTTCTATTTACTATGTAAACCATTTCAAATAAAAAGTATAACAAAGAAATTCAATTAAATAATAATAATAGAATATTATATATTTATTATATTTTATAATTAAAAAAAATAATTTCTGATATATTTTAAAAACTTGAAACCACCTGTATCTACCTGCACTTAACAAGAAAAAGCCACACGGCACACATACACAATTTTTGTTACTTGGAAAAAAAAATTACTTAACTGAAATTACCAATGCTATCTCACGACCAATTCGTATGTATTTTACGAGGTGGCTTATTCATACGAATTTGTACGATCTCACTCGTACGATTTTATACGACCCCAGTGACGGTTAGGTTTAGGGGCGGGGTTAGGTGTAGGTCATTCGTACAAATTCATACGAATTGTGCAAATCTTAAAATACGGCTTGGCAACAATCATATGAATTTGTATGAGTGTGGTCGTACGAATAAGCCACATTGTGAAAAATGTTCGAATTGCCGTGAGATCGGGTTGGAAATTACATATATATATATACACACACACTATTTTTTATTTCAGCTTATTTTAATTTCTCATTTACATTTACTTGAAGTATATAAACTTCAAGCTATATAAACAAATAAATTACAAAAACAAAACAACATTACCAAAACTTTATCAAAAATTTAAATGAAAATGTAACATAAAAAATATAAAATAATTCTAATTATACTAAAAACTATTAATAGCATTTCAGTGATACTAAAATAACGCTGGTTAGCAACAACATGTGGATAAATGCAACACTTTTTTTTAAATGATACCATTTGGTGCATTCACTTTATTTATTGCATGGCTCTGTGGCTCTTGATTCTGATTGGTTAGTCATTTCGAGGAATGTTATCCCTCAATAACAACCAGTAAAAGCTGATAACACAGGCTCATCCTGGTAACTGAAGTCGGCGCTATATGCTTGCTATAGGAACTGTTTTTTCTTGTTGGAAGGTTTGCGTTTGTTTAGCTAATTAAAGTTTAAAACTCGATTCAGAATTGTGTACAAAAAACAACAACAACAATTAATACTAGACTTAAACTAAGAGTGCCAAAAATAAATAAACTGAAACAAATACAATTAAATCCAAAAAACATGCTGAATAAACAAGGGTAAATAAAATGTTAATAAAACCTATATATTCAAAATTATAATAAACTGTTTGCAAAAGTGCTGCAACTGTTTAGTTAATATGCCGCTACAGTTGAGACATCTTGCACTATTCATACACACAAATGTAAAGGCATCAACACATACACAGAGAGATATTTATGCAGTATTACAGGTTGATTCATCTGAATGCATTATGGACTTTAAAATACGTTTTTTTCTGAGGTTTTAAGCCCACCAGAATAAATCTTTTTAGATGTCCTGAAATTCAAATTTCACATGATTTCTCCGTCGGTGCTCATGGGCTTGAAAACCTTCAGGAGGAAATATGTACATCACAGGATTAAGCTTTGAGGTCTTCCCCTCCATCATGCTTCTAAACACACACAACCATGCCTGTAGAAGCAGAAGATTATATCCAAATAACAACAGCATGCTGTCTTGGCTTGCTAAAAGGATTTCAAGCGTGTCTGGGATAGTGGGAAAGCTGTGTGGAGTCAGTGACAAGAGTTTCTTTTGGAAACTCCTTCTAATAAATGCCTTTATTTTTCTTTTTTCTTTTTTACATTTGATCTGTATTGTTTTTCAGTTCGCACATCATGTCCCATATTGCCTCTCGAATTTACTATTCAAAGAATGAGGTGCTAGACTTATAATGTTCACACACACACAGGGATTTGAGCAAGACTATAGTGGACACGGGACAGGATCAGCTGGTGACATTATTAACCAGTAGGGGCTATCAACGCTGCTGCTCCCCAGGATTTCTATAAGCCAGAGCATCAGCGCATGTGTGTCAGGAGGGGCTGTTTGGGAGACATTCTTATGTGTCTATTAACTGTATAGGAGGAATGGTTATTTGCACAAAAACTTGATTTGAGTCAATATTACCAGATTTTCTTTATGTGATACGAAGTTCACTTTTAAACATGTCTTAGGGGAGAACCGGGGGCAAAAGTAACACGGGACGAAAGTAACAAAACGATTTTTTCCGAGCCTCTTTCTGCATTTGCATTCCCAGCTATGACAGCATGTTCAGCATGCAATCCTTGACGGAGCTGAGAAATATCATGGGATTTCCTCATCGTTTCCGGAAGTTGGGTGCGTAAAACTGTTTTCGAGTTCAAAAAGTAAATTGTTGAAGCGGTAATTTTTTTTTATCAGTCGTGTTGTTTTTCTTGTTTCATGTGTCACAGTAATGATCAATCTACAGGTTATTTAGTGCTTTAACACATCCTAACGTTTGCATTTGCTAATTTTTTTATATTAAATTAAATCAAGTTTAAATGTCAGGAGTTCCTGTTGGGACGAAAGTAACAGTTGTTACTTTTGTCCCGCTACAGTCAAAAAAAGTATTTATTTTGTTCCAGTGCAAGCTATATTGTGAATTTCTGTGTCTTGCATCATTTCTTACAAATGTTTATGTCATATTATACCAAAAGAATATGTCTTAGTGAGGGTCAGAAAGACAGACAGAGGTCTGGTTTTATCCAGATGTTTTTGAGAGGGTGTATCTGGACATGGAGGAACATCACTCTCTGGGCAGCTGCTACTTCACATTTAAATTTAGTTTTTAGCCATATCTTAGCCTTTACATCTCCACCTGTGAATTTGCAGTGTTTCCAGATGTTTTAATGCACATTTTCAATTCATGCATAAAAACAACTGGATGGAAACATAAATAGTCCTGTTTAGAGTTTTTTTTTTATTATGCTAATGTGATAAAAATTTTATATTGTGCATTCTGTAGAATTTTTTTATTATTATATAAAAATACATTGAAACTTACAATAAAAAAAATACAGTCAGGTTTTAAGACATCTGATGAAACTTAAACTTAAAATGAAAATATGAAAATGTAATTTAATAATTTTTTTGCAAAGATAAAGGACAAAATATGTTTGCAGTTCTTTATTAACAAGGTCACAATCAGGTATACTTAAGAAAAATAAGACTAACAGAAAAAAATCTAGCTTATATTGTTGTGTTACTTTTGACCCACCTGTGTGTTACTTTCGTCCCAACCGATGGGGTCGAAAGTAACAATGTTCAACTTATGTTCAAAGTGAAATTATACTGAAGTCTTTCTACATTTCTACAAAATACCACCTGGTATTGTTAGACCACACTTCTGAGTTACTGGCCACAGCAGAAATATATCTCTGTATACAACAATATCTTTTAAAATGAAGTTTTTTCTGAAAAATGGTACTTTCGCCCCTGCTCTCCCCTATCATGCCTACATTATTCATTCTTGCTGTTTTTGTTTTTTTCTGTTTGTTTATTTTAAACACACTTTTTAATCATAAACTATGAAAATCTACCATAAAATGTTTGAAACTATATGACTGTTTTTTAAAAAAAGAGTGAAATAAAACAGTTTACTTCAATATTTATTTCCCTTTTTTTTCTCATATGTGCCAACAACACCACTATAAGGTAAATTTTTGATAAATATACTACCATTCAAAAGTTCTTCAAGAGCCTGTGTGTGAGATTATACCAGATAGTGATTTCCGACAATGTGCAGTGATTAGTTCTCTTCCCCTCTCCTTCAGTTTGAGTGTGTGAGTGGCATAAGGGTTAGAGGGGGCTAATGTAGAGGGACAGCGATGGCATTCCGAGTCTGCCTGGTGTCACTGAGAATTAGCCCACAGTCACACAAACACTCCGACATTAGCTCTCTCACACACACAGAGCCAATACACACACAAGAACAGGAGGAAATGAGCCTGTCACTCTGCACAGGTCAAAGGTCAAGAGGTATTCTTTATCCTTTCCCCTGCAGTTGGATTTCTTGCTCTGTTTATCACACTATGCTTCAATGCACCATCATTAAACATGTTTAAACTCCATGAGGTAAGATTATAAGTACACTTCAATTCTCACGGATTTCCATTGTGATTGTTTATATGTCTGTTCTTTTCACAATCACCTGCACCCATTTAACCCATCATAAACAGCTGACCTAAGCTGTTGTGGAATCCAGTCAGCTAGGTGTCATAGTGCCTATTGGGTGACTTTAAGTGAGCGAAGAGTTTGATGAAGAGGATGTGGAGTCAGATCTCCAAGTTAGTTTATCTCAGGCCTCATTGGACATCTCAGCATTTTGTTTCTCTTGTCAGCAGGTCCGAGTTGATTAGTTGAGTTTGTAGAGCTGTTGTGTTTAATTTTGCCTTCATTAGGCCTTGTGTTAATTACCAATCTCATGGTCCACAGCCATACACTTGGTCTCTGCTCTCTAATGAGACGGAAATGAGACAAACAGCTGGGATTTATGGCTCGCTGGATGCTCACGCCATGAGAAAACTTGTGCGTGCAGGACAGAAAAACAAACAATCACACACACGAACCGCACATTGTGATTAATTATGCCCAAATGGATGTTAACATGATATGACTGTCCATATGCAAAAATAAAAAAATGCACAGTCTAAAATATTTGTATGACAGAAACCTAAGCAGATTAATACACAGCTGCGCAAACACACACAAGAGTGCTTACAGAGCGAAACCCACCCTTATTAATCTTAAACTATGACTATTTAAAAACAAAAAGGAGTGAAATAAACAAACCTCTTCAATATATATATTTTAATGATTTATATCTATAACTTTTTACCCCATTTTTTCCCTCAGTTTTCTCAGTTTCCACCACCACCAAAAAAAAAAAAACAACACACACACACACACACACACACAAAAACACAAAACTGTGATACATACAATGCTGTTGAAATTTTATTTGATTATTAATTGAAAATAATAACAATAATAAAGGTAATAATAATAATGTTTATGTTTCTGGCTGATCTAAAATTGTGTATTGGGTATTGTGTGATTGTTTGTTTTTCAAAAATTAATACAATTAAATATTTTCACACTCTTTGCATAATTTGCTAAATAACAGCATTAATGGAAATGAAACATAATAAAGATATTTAAATTTTTTTATTATATTATAAGCAATAATTTTCTTCACATAAACAAAATATATAAACAACGGGCATTTTTAAAGTATTTGTTTTTATTATGAAATCATGTGCCCTTAATGTGATAAAAAAAGGAAATCAATAAAATAATAAAAAAATAATTTAGTTTTATCTGTTTCTTTCGATATCAGGCATATTGAATGTTTAAAGTGGATAAATTCAACTGATCAAAAGTAACAGTCATTTACTTTTATATTTACATGTATAACTTTAAAAAATGCTGTTCTTTTGAACTTTATATTCATCAAAGCAGCTTTGAAAAAACATTTATTACAGTTACCACAAAATGTTAAAAAATATTTACGCAATGAAGGTACTCTTGTACACAGCACAAGAAAAACAAACAATCGCATATACAAATCACACATTGTTATAAACATGATATGACTGTCCGTATGCAAATTTAAAAAAAAAGAACAATCCAGAACATTTGTATGAAAGAAACCTAAGCAGATTAATACCCAGGTGCATGAAGACCAGTGATGGGAATAACGGCGTTATAAATAACGGCGTTACTAACGGCATTACTTTTTCCAGTAACGAGTAATCTAATTGATTACTCTTCTCATCTAAATAACGCCGTTACCGTTACTGCCAAAAAATGCGGCGCGTTACTATAACTGATGATGAAGCTGTTTTTTTTTTTCATCAGACCAACTAGATCTCTGAGCGAGAGGCAAATACTTTTTTTTACTGTTCTTCCTTGGTTAGTGGGCAGAGCACGAGACAAGCGCATAAATGCTGACGATTGGCTGAGGTAGAGTAAAATTTCATTGTAAGCCAATCAGAGGTAGAGTTGGGCGGGTGTTCGAAAGCACGCATAGATGGGAATTCGGTACTTTTGACTCAGCTCACTGAAAAGAGCCGGCTCTTTGGCTCACAAACGGCTCTTTAAATGACTTTGAGTATAATATTTCAATTTTTATTACATAATTATTTAATTTCTATAGGCTAAATTTGAAAAAATAGAGTCGGCTCTTCAGATATGCGAGCCAGCTCCCGAAGTTCAACTAAAAGAGCCGGCTCTTAGAGTCGGCTCATTCGCGAATCGCGAACGACTCATCAAAAGCTCATTCGCGAACGAGTCAATCCATCATCATAACGCTCATTCGCGAACGACCCATCATCACTAACGCTCATGAATTGCGAACAACCCATCATAAAGCATAGTCGGACAGGACAAGACACACAAGGAACAACACAAGCCAGTCAGTCAACGAGAGACAGGTATGGCGACGAGCCCAAATAATCCAACAGTAGCCTTCTCTAAATAGAAGTATATACATTACTTTTTCCTTCAAGAATTTAAAGAAACAATAAAAGGAAATATCAAAAGTTCCCAAAAATCTATCGTGTTATTTGCATTGATCCACTATATAAACATAATATATACATACATGGCATTTGATTGGAGGCTAGTCTCACTTCAGATGTGTGTACAATGTTTCATGTTTCTGTTAATAATGTATTGTATTAAGTGTCCATTTCATTATACTATTCAGATTTATCATAAATAATTGAACATGCACATGTATTTTAAGTTCCTTTAAAGAGGGGTAGAGGTGGGGTCACATTTGAGCATTTAAAATTAAATTTTACTTGAAAGTAACGCAATAGTTACTTTCTTAAGTAACTAGTTACTTTTAAAATTTGTAACTGAGTAACTAATTTAGTTACTTTTTGGAAGAAGTAACTAGTAACTGTAACTAATTACTTTTTAAAAGTAACTTGCCCAACACTGATGAAGACACACAAAAGTGCTTACAGACCAAAACCCACTCAATGGCCTGGCATCGAACAGGACTTCTCCTCTCATTTCAGCCTCCTCCCTCACTCATTCTTTCCATCAGCCTCAGGGGAACTCCACAATTAATGACCGTGCTGATGACCGCCTCAGCGGGTGTGTGTGAAGGGGGCTGGGGTGCGGTCAAAAGGTGTGTGTGCGCGTGTATGCGAGTTTGAATCGCTGAGGGAGGCAGCTCATGGCTCAGGTGATCGGGAGGCACGTCTCGGTGGGCTGTGGGTAAAGACCCGACGCAGCTCTTTCAGGCCTGTGCTTCAGCACAAAGGGAGCTGTATCGGCCTTCATCATCAGCAGCTTTAACTGCAGCACCGTGGACCTCTCCTGCAGGCTGTTCAGTGGACCAGAGCCCAGCAAACCGTAGACCCTGTATACACCTGTTATTATGATAGTGTTTTTATAATTGTGATCTGATCACAAGTGGTCACCCTTTGACACACTGTTGTTTAAACCTGCCAGTAACATCTCAGATGTGTCTCATGTGGCTACTTGTGATTATATTTTGAAGGAAGGAGCTTGGATTTCCTTTGGACATGCATCACCAATAATACCAGTATGTTACTACATGTTAAACAGAGCAAAACATTTCAATAAAATAAATACAACTAAATAAATAAATAAATGTTAATCTTACATAAAATTATCTTTTGATCAGTTTATTCATCTGTGTTTGTTTTGGTTTGTTGATTCAGTAGCAGATGGCTTTTAAAACTGTTATCCCAAATACATAACTGGAAAAGTGCTGGAAAAAAAATATTTACATTTATTGGTGAAAAAAAGTGGTGAGCCTATTTTTTGTTTTGTTTTGTTTTAGTTTGTTTTGGTTTGTTCTGCTTTGTTTTGTTGAGAGTGATTGATTGATTGATTGATTGATTGATTGATTGACTGATTGATTTTCATTATTAGTTTGTATTTAAGTACTCTTTAAAAATATACATATTTAAAATACTCTTAACAGACTTTTCACACTCTCACCAACTAATTTAATTTGAAAGAGTTAAAAATAACTAATTGCTGTATTCTGGAGGGAATTAAATCTGAAATAAAATCTCACACACTCGAAGAGCATTTTACATAGTTGTTTTTGATCTATGAGCACTTAACGGAGTCCAGCCTTCGCTCGCTCAAGGCTTCGGTGTGTGATGCAGTTTCGTTGAGAAAGCACAAAAGAGGACATGACTAGAAATCATGTTTATATCACGTTTATAATGGATTTTAATGTTTATGTCTTGTCGATCCGGCCGGACAGGGCATCACAATATTTTTTGTAAAATTTCCGTCACACGTTTGAGGTCAATAAAAACGCACTGGGTAGCTGGCCAATCAGAGCACACCTCACTTTTCACAACGATGAGCCTTGTAAAAATCAAAACGTTTCAGAAAGGCGGGACACAGAGGAGAAAGAATAATATACAGTATGTGGAAAATAATGTGTTTTTAAGCTTAAACCACATAAACACATTTAATTACACCAAATACACAAAATAATGTTCTTTTTAGCAGCATCATATGACCCCTTTAATGGTATACTAGTATATGATGTAAATGGCATTTTAAATTTTTTGATGTAAATGGCATTTTAAACAGTTCTTTGGCCTCAAGAAATACCTAAAAAAATAATAATAATATTTAAAAAAAATAATAATAATAATAATAATAAACATATATATAATTAATAGATTTTTACACTGCATGATTAGCAAAATTAGATTGTGTAGAAAACTGTGTTATTCACAAGAGTTGACTGGGTGTTTTATGCCATATGGTCAGAAGACATGTTGATGACCAAATTTAAAGATGTTGTCCAATGTCAAAATATTGTCAGTTTGCAAACATGTCATCCAAAACAAATGTTAATCTCAATTATAAATGGAGTCACAGGCTGCACCAATACCACAGACCGCCAGCCAACCAGATGTGCTTGCAGCAGCACCACAAACAGCACCTGTATCCTGTCCATGCGTAACTTCTGCTTACTATCATAAACTGCACTGCGTCTGTCTGTAATCATTGACCTGTCCATCAGTCACTCTGCAGTGGTGTTGCACCTCTGAAGCAGAAATCTGCATCTTTTGCTCCTAGGGGGTCTGTTGATTGTATGATGAAGGGAAGAAAGACCGTCAACACACGTCAAACAAACTGCTTGTGTGAGTCCTTCTGGTTTGTCTTTGCCTTTACTGTCCTATCTTAAGACAAGTCAAAGAGATCTCCTCACTTTTATCAGGTGCTATCAAAGAATTCATGGACTTCAGCACTTTACACCTTTGATTACATGAGTGTATGTGTGTGCGCTTGTTTGTTTCCCTCCTACAGTGTGATGTGTGGATGTGTATTCAGCTAAATAACCTTGCTGACACAAGGTCTGTCCAGTGAGAGTGAGATGCATTCAGAAGTGGCTACCACAGACCAAAGTTAATGAGACAGGTGTACTCCGAGGATTGATCGAGTTTAAAATATTACCACGTCCCGATCCATACCCTTCCATTCTAACCCAGTCTCCACAATTGCTGCTCTTCTCACCTGTTTCTTGCCAAATGGAACATAAATAAATAAAATAAATACATTTATGAATTTAGCAGACGCTTTTATCCAAAGCGACTTACAGTGCATTCAGGCGATCTTTTTTTACCTATCATGTGTACCCGGGGAATCGAACCCCCAACATTACCAATTGAGCTACAGGAACACTTTGTAAGAGAATATGTCAGAGAACCAGTATGAAAATACCTGGCCACTACATTAACTCTTAAATCTTGCAAATGTAGGTTTCTTACATACATTTCTTCATAATGCTCATAACCATGTTCTGATTAGGTAATGATAAATCAGTAAACAGCCATTATTAGCTGATAGTGATTGTTTTCTCTGTTATCCAGAGTTAAAAGGATTGCGACCTTCTTGTCAGTGCTAATTATAGCTCATAAGCATAATGAATGCTTATGGATTGTTCAAAGTGTAACTATTAATATTAATGAATGGCCATTCTTGCTGACAGGCACTTTTCTATCAAATGGTTTATGATGGGTGAAATATGTTTACATGTGTTCACGCTCAGGGGCATTATCTGACTGAGCAAATGGATTTTTGAGGACAAAGGTTGAAGTGCTGCGTCAGCATATCCCTGGTGTCTTGTACTGGATGTGCTGGAATAGTTGATTTATAATATAATAATAAATGTAATATAATATATGAACAAATTAAGTTACTCAAAAAATATAATAATAATAATAATAATAATAATAATAATAATAATTATTATTATTATTATTATTATTATTATTATTATTATTATATTTTTTGAGTAACTTAATTTGTTCATATAGCCACATATTCCAGGAAATATAAGTTTATATTCCCATAAAAGCATTTGTTTCTGCATTAATTAATCTCAAAAATAAAAAAACTAATTTTGCTAAAATTTTATGAAATCAATAGCATGTAATCATTTTCTTGTACATAAATAACTGCAGAAAAATACTGAACATCTGACCACTAAAGGCTACATCGTCTGCCCACTATCATAACCTTTGACCCCGTGACCCTCTGACACAGATTCCTCTGACCTTTCCTTCACCTCAGTCAACAGACACAACGCTGAACAAAAGAAAGTTATGTCACTGTACCGGAGAACATGACCAAGGCTTCAATACACACAAAACCCACTTTACACATGTCAATTCAAGTTTATTATAACAAGAGAGAGAACCAGGCAGGAAGAAAAGATAGAAATGAAGGACAGGAACAGAAAAGGAAGGAATAAATAATTCACTAAACGACCACAGTGATTCAGTCTCAGGCAGAGAAGGGGGGGGGGGGGTGCGTTGTTAATGAATTGTACTCACAAGTGCATTTGGGACATGTTGTTGTGCTCATTATTGGAGGCAGGAAAGAAGTTAATTGTTCAGTGGCTTTTGATGAGTTAATACTCCTGCGTCTGATAATAGAAAAGGAACAAAGCATTATCACCAACTACTCTGTCATACAAAAAATTACAAAGCCAGGTACTCTCTCTCCAAAAAAAAAAAGGTTCTTATCCCTACAAAATCTTAAAAAAATTTATTTAAAAAATGTATTTCTTTATAAATAATAATAATAATTATTTATTTATTTATTGTTGTTGTTATATGTAATATTTTATAAATGTATTTTTCTCTGTAACAATGTAGAAAACCACTTTTTTAAAAATGTTGTTCCATTTTAACTGTATGTAAAGTCTCTATATCATGATAAATGATCAATCATACATTTTATAATGTGGAAATACAAGTTACAAGTCAAGAAAAATGGCAATTATTAATCAAGCTAAAGGCATCCTCTTTTCTTCTCACATCAAGTTTACACTTTTTGTCCCAAACATTTGTGTGAATCCACGCCACAAGGGTCACATTCGACTCCAGAGGGGTGTGAAACATTGATACAGTAACTGCACACCATCCCTGGATCTCTCGACCCCTGACTGGGTGTTCTAACAGAGTCCCACAACAAGGTCACACCTGCCGTCACACTTGAGCAGGAGTATGTGCATGTACACACAGCAGCTAATAGATTCTTAAACTTAGTGAATATTCCACGCATATTTAACTACAACTTTTGTCTCAATAAAGTCCTAATTTGCTGTTTATTAATAGTTAGTATGGTAGTTGTTGAATTTAGGTATTGGATTAGGCATGTAGAAAATTGTGATAAAGAATATGTGCTTTTTAAATACTAATAAACAGCTAATATATTAATAATAGTGATATTAATATTAATATTAACAATAATGGCTTAGAAGAATGGACCCTCCCACATGTATTCATGAACACACACTTAAATGCTTGTCAGAGGTTGTAAAGTGTGCTTCTTTTACACCGCATGCCATTGACAATGTTAGAAAACCACTTTTTAGTAAAATGTCATCGTACAAATGAGCCAGATCAAATTATATTCTCCTGAGAGCCAGTTTTGGCCCAAGAATCCTGGAAAAAAGTTCTCAACATTGATTATAAGATATATTTGTTGAACATCAAATCAGCACGTTAGAATGATTTCTGAAGGATCATGTAACACTAAGGTATGTAGTTATGGCTTCTGAATATTCAGCTTTGTAATCACAAGAATAAAATACATTTTTAGAACATTTTTAAATAGAAAGTTATTTAAATCATCAAAATATTTTACAATATTACAGTTTTGGGGTTAAATAAATGCAGCATTCGCGACCCTAAGGGGGCTTCTTGCAATCTTGCCAATACAACCTATTGTAGCAACAGCTAAATCAACACAAAAAATGTACGACAACAGCGTTACTTGTTGATATTTGTTGTTGCTAGGCAGCATGTGAGTGAAACTGTGTCCATCTGTTCTGACTTTAGTGGCACAGCTGGTCTTCCAGCACTCTCACTTTCTCTCAGTGACAAGTGAGTACTCACTCCCACGCATGCCTCACTGAAACACAACAGGTCTCAATTGCCACCACTATACCAGCATGCTTACACAATCATGCAGTGCTATATCCAGGCAAACAGTTTAATATGACACTTTCTTATGCCGTTGAAAGAATGAATGAATGAATGCTAAACAGTGCATTGATCATCTCTGTAGCTTCTGAATCAAATCTCATTTATTTTTACGGAACCGGGGCCATTGCAGAAAAGGGCAATTTTGGTCCACTGTGAGGTGAATGACCACCATTCTGCTCTGTATTTATGTACCCTTCATTTTCTCCCTTCCAGCCATCAATCATCCTTAGCATGAAGCATTTAGATATGTTGTTGTTTTCCACTGATCTATCAATCTGATTACTTGTTCACTTTAAAACCACTCCTTTAAATATTCATGATTTAGATCAAATTTTTGGGTAATTATATCTGTCAAATCTACACTAAAATCTAAATTTCTATAACTATCTAACATTTTACTGTGATGCCAAAGTCCCAGTGTTCCAGAGGGACAGTGAAGATTTATCTGACTCAACAGAGCCACCCGTTTCCCCATCTTCAGGCATGCATAATCGGGTCCAGGGAATTTCCCCAGACAGGTTTGATGAATATCTGTATTCCCCCTCAAACTGTAGACTGGGAGTTTCTCCAAAGTGTGTCTCTTTGGGCGGAAATACAAGAGATGTCCAACCATGGCCAATAGTTTTGAGAATGACACAAATATTAATTTTCTCAAAGTCTGCTGCCTCAGTTTTTATGATGGCAATTAGCATATACTCCAGAATGTTATGAAGAGTGATCAGATCAATTCCAATTCATTGTAAAGTCCATCCTCATCATGAAAATGAACTTAATCCCCAAAAACATTTGCACTCTGTTAAATAGGGTTACCTGCAAGGAAACATTTTATCATTGCTTTGAATTCACAACCTAGGATAATGGTTACAGTAAGATTTCACCTAAATCAATAATTTATCAGATCATCAAGAACTTCAAGGGGAGAGGGTTAATTGCTATATTGAAGGCTTAAAGGGCACCCAAGAAATTCCAGCAAGCACCAGGGCCATCATCTAAAGTTGATTCAGCTGCAGGATTGGGGCACCACCAGTGCAGAGCTTGCTCAGGAATGGCAGCAGCCAGCAGGCAGGTGTGTGTGCATCTGAACACACAGTGAGACCAAGACTTTTAGAGGAAGGCCTGGTGTCAAGAAGGGCAGCAAAGAACCCACATCTCTAGAGGTAAAAACATCAGATCCAGACTGATATTCTCAAAAAGGTACAGGGATTGGATCGCTGAGGACTGGGGTAAAGTCATTTTGCATGATGAATCCCCTTTCTGATTGTTTGGGGCATTTGTAATAAAACTTGTCCGGAGTAGAAAAGGTGAGTGCTTCCATCAGTCCTTTGTCATGCCAACAGTAAAGCATCCTGAGCCTATTCATGTGTGGGGTTGCTTCTCAGCCAAGGGAGTGGGCTCACTCACAATTTTGTCAAAAAAACATAGCCATGAATAAAGAATTGTGCAAAAACATCCTCGGAGAGCAACTTCTCCCAACCATCCATGAACAGTTGGGTGACGAACAATGCCTGGAGCACCTTACCATAAGGCAAAAGTGATAACTAAGTGGGTCGAGGAACAAAACATAGAAAATTTGGATCCATGGCCAGGAAACAACACAGACCTTAGTCCCATTGAGAACTTGAGGTCAATCCTCAAGATGCGGGTGAACAAACAAAAACGCACAAATTATGACAAACTCCAAGCATTTATTATGCAAGAATGGGCTGCCATCAGTCAGGATGTGGCCCAAAAGTTGATTGACAGCATGCCAGGGGGAATTGCAGAGGTCTTGAAAAAGAAGGCTCAACACTGCAAATATATTTTCTGAGTTTTTGCATATACTTATTGTAATTTCAATAAAAGCCTATGACATTTATGAAATTTTAGTAATTGTACTTCAGAATACCATAATGAACAAAAATATCTAAAAAATACTGTAGCAGCAGACTTTGTAAAAATTTATATTTGTGTCATTGATTTGATTTTTTATTTTTATACAGGAAAAGATTAAAGACAATCGGGCCTGACTCAGTATAAAACTGATTTTCAGCAGGTTCCTGCTCTGCAGAACATAAATACCACATACCCAACAAAACTCTTAGACAAGACAGCAACAAACACACAAACCAAGAGAGTGAGCATCAGGGGGAGACCATAAGGCCATCTCAGTGGTCACAGACATACCAGTCCATTTGATGGCGAGCAAATGTTATTTTAAATAGTCTTATTGATGTTATAGTTCTGATGTACTGTTGAATCTAATTCCAGGCTTTAGTGAACACATAAAAAAATATCTCTGTCCATAGCTGTTCCTGAAAGATGGAAGGTAAAACACCCCTATAACAGGATATTACCACCTCTATGCTTTACTGGAGGAATTCTATTTGGATGGTGAACTGTGTTGGATTTCTGACAGACATATTATTTGGTGTTGAGGCCAAATAATACAATTTTAGTCTCATCTGCCTCAGAATCTTCAAGGTGGGTTTTTGCAAAGCTCAGTCGTGATTGCATGTGGTTTTTCTTTAGGAGTGGCTTTTTTCTTTCTCGCAACCCTCCCATACAAGCCACATTTTTTTTAGTATTTCTGATATTGTTGTTGTCACATGCACACAATGACCACTCTTTGTCATAATTTCCTGCAGCTGCTTCAGAGTTGCTGCAGGTCTCTTGGTAGCCTCTCTGACCAGTTTCCTCCTGGCTCTTTCATCCAGTTTGGAGGGACGTCCTGATCCAGGGAGGGTCTGTGTCGTACCAAATACCTTCCACTTCTTAATAATAGATTTCACTGTGCTTCTAGGCATTGATAAATGCTTTTATTTTTATTTTATTTTATTTTTTTGGTATCCATCTCCTGACTTGTGCCTGTCCACAACTTTATCCCAGAAATCTTTTGACAGTGTCTTGCCACCCATAGTTGATTGTTTGTTTCAGTTGCACTACCAAAGACTGAAATGCTCCAGGAAGCTAATCAAAATCAATCATAGTTGAAAGTCAAATAGCTTTTTTTTTTTCTGACATGTTGGTTTTAGATCTTTCACTTTGATATTAAAAGTTGCTCTGGCTTGTAGACTGTCTACTTAATATCTGCTAACTTTTTTTGGATGTTCTCCCAACAGGCATTCTATGACAGCTTATTCTATTAACACTAAACCTAAACCAACAGTCACTCTAATGAGAGTAAGTTGACGTAGTTGCAAAATTACTTATAGTTATAATGTCTAAAGAGGAATATTGTAATTAAGTATAACCAAAAGAATTAGAAGTCTCATGTTGCCATGAACATATTCATCCTTTTAAAATGACCTCAAGACAGGTAAATTGTCTGCCCCAATGGAACAAGAGGGAAACTTAGGATTTATGAAAGAAATAAGGATGGATAAGCATGGAGGTGTCCTTGGGTGGGAGTTCCAAATGTTAATGACATAAATTAGGGTCACCACAACAGGAAATGGCAGATGACTGGGGTGTCATAATTCATCATAGCTACGCTCAGTAATGCAGTGTAGGAATAGGATATGAAGGAAAGTCAGCCTTTCTTCCACCATGACCTCATACTGCCAATGCGTCTCACCACAAGACATAATCTCCAACATTTAGACGAGAGAAATGATTTGTCCGTCTCTCTTGCTCACATGCGCCCGAACACTAACCAGAAGTTTGTGCTTATACACCTCCTTCTGTCACTATGTTTCTTCCAGTTTCTTGTCTATTCATTTATTACGACTATTCATTTCTTACCACAATTCCTGTTTTCTTTCTCCCTCCATCTACAACTGTTCAGTGGGAGTCAAGCTGAGTGTGCCGTCTTTAGCGGAACACTTTCTGCCCTGTTTTGCTCTCTTCTGTATTATCAGGACTATAAAGTGGAACAAAGGTAAACTAGGACATGAACTGGAGACCTTTCAAATGAGAGAAACTATAAATTTTTTATACCAAACATTGTAATTGATTTTGAGTTTCTTCCATTATATGCTTCTTTTAGCTTGTTAGTGGCACTTTCTTGGCTGTATTATTTAGAATTTGGCCATGATATCCTATAAATATGTCAGTATGTTCTTAAAAAACAGACTATAGGAGAGAATGCCAACAACTTTTCTCTGTTCATTGACAAGACTACCAGTACTGAAACAGAAACAATTGAGGGTCTTAAAGGTACATAAACTCAGGCAGATAATGCAGTGCATAACGTGTGCCAGTTAGTCAGGGTGTGTTAGAGAGGACCCTCAGGGCTGCAGTATACAACAGAGACTGCCAACACTGAGACAGGGTATCAGTCCAAGAGCCTGGATATTGGAGCATTGTCTGTCAGCAGATATCAAGTGCACTAAATCTAAGATTACCAAATTAAGAGGAGGCACTTATGAGGTATGTATTAAACACACACACACACACAAACACACACACACACGTGAACGCACGCACACACACAGTGACTCCAAAAATCGGAGAGAACCAGTAAAAATGCTTATAAATGTTTTAATTGTTAAAGCATTTTTAGAATGGCAATAATCAACATGACAAATTATTATTATTATTTTTTTTACTTGACATGGAAGGAATAAATTAAATTACAAAATAAATAAATAAAACTATATATAAATATACAGTACAGACCAAAAGTTTGGACACACCTTCTCATTCAAAGAGTTTTCTTTATTTTCATGATTATGAAAATTGTAGAGTCACACTGAAGGCATCAAGGGCTATTTGACCAAGAAGGAGAGTGATGGGGTGCTGCGCCAGATGACCTGGCCTCCACAGTCACCGGACCTGAACCCAATCGAGATGATTTAGGGGTGAGCTGGACCGCAGACTGAGGCAAAAGGGCCAACAAGTGCTAAGCATCTCTCGGGGAACTCCTTCAAGACTGTTGGAAGACCATTTCAGGTGACTACCTCTTGAAGCTCATCAAGAGAATGCCAAGAGTGTGCAAAGCAGTAATCAGAGCAAAAGGTGGCTACTTTGAAGAACCTAGAATATGACATATTTTCAGTTGTTTCACACTTTTTTGTTATGTATATAATTCCACATTGTGTTAATTCATAGTTTTGATGCCTTCAGTGTGAATCTACAGTTTTCATAGTCATGAAAATAAAGAGAACTCTTTGAATGAGAAGGTGTGTCCAAGCTTTGTGTGCCTGTACTGTATGTATGTCTATTTGTTGATGAGCGATTTATGGACACTGTAATATTTTCAGATTTGTGGATAATTCATATTTAATTAGCATAGAACTATTCCATTATTAAATTTATTAAGACCATTCAATTTGATTTCATAGTGCTGCTATTAAGAGATATTTTCTATTGAAATGTGGGCAATTAAATATTTAGATATTCATGTACCTTTATATAAGTCATAGAATGAATGTACCTTTAGACAAATATTGGTTCTCTGTCATTAGATCCTCTCTTCTCCTGAATAGGTACTGTTAAGTGTTCAGGAAGGGTTAGGAAAAGCACAAAGACTTACTCAGACTTCACTTCACTTCACTCTTTATCAGGCTATCGGGTTGAGTCTGCTGGCAGCGTGTTTTTGTCCAGTCACACGAAATCTGGCACAATCATTTGTGAAAACAGAGCACTGGGTCTCATTACTGTTCATTCAAAGTCATTCTAGAACATTATTACCTTGTAATGCAACTGGATTTAAGAACAATAAAAGCTGTGTTACCATGTACTGGTCACTCCTGGTGTTCTGGACACATTAAGGATTAATGAGCTCCTTCTTGTGTCCTTTCTTTGAACTGCAGATCCTATGCATTAATTCATACACACCTTATAAGAAAGATTTGTATATATTATTTTTTCACGTTTTGGAATGAATTAAAACTGCATGGATGGCAGAGCTGAATTTCTTGTCTTTGCTGAAGTGCACCACCCAATGGAGAGCTGCATCAGTCAAATACGGCAGGAGTGTATGATATGAGCATCTTTGGTTTAAATACAGAAAAAGGGGGAGACTCTTACAGTACATGAGCGGTGATCCTGGTCCTTGACTCTGTGTGTGCTCATTCAGGGAAAACACTTTAGGCTCACTTACTGATGTACACGAGAAATTATAGTATCACATACAGCTGGTTGCTGGCTTCATTCTGTCACTCTCTATTCTGTCATACTACTCTATGTGTGTGTGTGTGTGTGTGTGTGTGTGCTGTGCTGCTTAATTTTTATTGATGAACAGAAAGTTCATAAGAACAGAGTTTATTTAAAAAAAAAATTGGGGGTAATATTAGTTGAAAGAATGTTTTTTGGGTAATGTTTTTAAAGACACTTTTGATTAGCTGACCCGAAAACCTTGAACGGTAATGTTTATGAATTTGTTATATATATATATATATATAACAAAAATCTGACTAAATCGAGACAATTGAGCAGCTTGCCGCAACACTTTGGTTTCTGTTCTGTTGATTAAAGCCTTCTATTCTTTAAAATTATTTTTCATAACTATCAGTTTTGTAATATTTTCGCAGTAGCCAACTCTCAATAACCATTTTATAATGTACAGCCATTATTAAAGGAAACACTCAGTGTATCCAGAAATCACTTGCAAATCACACCAGCAAAAATGCCGTCAGTGTGAAACAATGCAAATCTGTTGTTGCAGCTGTGCAGCTGTTTCTCCTATTTATGTGGCACAAAACAAACCTCAGGGTATAAGAAAGAAGTGAGATTTTGCGGATGGGGATTCAAAGTGTGTGTATGTTGGTATGTGGGTGTGATGGCTTTTGGCCAGGTCCAGTAGAGTAATGGAGCAATTGATTGCTGATCGACTCCACATCACTAAGGACACTTCTTTCTGTTCAGCCAGTGCATTATACATACTTTTATTTTCATTATGGCCACACAAACCCAGATCTGCAACCACCACCTACTCTGTGACATGTAAAAGGAGTACAATGAGACTAAATAGTTAACTTACCATACTCTGTAGCCTGTAGTCGTGATGGAAAAAGTCGCAGAGAAGAAAAGGAATAAAATGACCTTAATCTGAAAAACTACAGCTGAGACAGTGAGTGGGGAGAACTGAAAAACACGTGATCAAGGGTGCAAACACAGCAGAGTTGTGTGGAAAACCAAATGGATGGATCTTCGTGAATCAGCGAAAACACAACCTCTTTCTGAAGGTCATCAGAGGTCAATTAATGCCTGTAAAACAAAGAGTGAGGAGTGCAGGACAAGCTGAATCTCAGTCATTTCATAATTCTGCTATAATATGATGACCATACTTTCTCTCCAAAGATGTACATAAAATAATATAGGCTATATATATATATATACACAAACACATATAATATTTTTTTTAATTTTTTAATGAAACTACACTAGTACCTACAGTTTCCCACTCAATATTATAGTGGCTTTGATCCAAAAGCCAACATATTACCAATGGTTTATTCGCCTTTTTGTCACTTTTTATTTACATCCATTGTGAAGAGGATGGTAAATCAAGAGGATAGATAAAGAGAGGGGACTTTATTCAGGGTAGATGCCATATTTATTCATAAAAACAAGATGTATAATTCAATATATGATACTGTTGTGTCAATCATTCAGCGGATGCAAATATGTATTCATAAAATATTTTATTGAAAAATTCAAAGAAAAGTGTTGTGGAAAATATATGACAATTTAAGTTTTCATTCATGCATTGAATATTGTGTCTAATGGTGTCTATCCTCCTGACTAAGGTTTATGGGATTCGAACCCACAACATTTTAATGAGCAACACCATTACTTCTCAAACCATTTTTTTTTCCCTTAGTGCAACCCCTCAATTCTTCAGCATCCAGACCCCCAGAATGTGCAGTTTATTGTCATTCGACACCTACACAAAAACACTGCCTTTAGAAATTTTGTTTTTAATTTCTTTCAGGGTTCCAGGACCAATGAACACCCAAACCCAAAGCCAGAGGGAGTTCCACGTGTACACTGTTTAGCTGTAGCCTGTCGAGGTGGGACGTGATTGACAGGAGCTCTTTCCACACACTAATTGGCTGAGTGGGAAAGTCTGAAAAATCCAAATCTTCTTAATCAGGCACGGTTCAGCATTAGGAGCCATTTGTTTGTTTGTTTGTTTAGTTTATTCTCGGGTGCACGGAAAAAAAAAATCGCGTGCGTTGCAGATTTTCTCCCTGTGATGGCATGTTTTTCGCTTTGTCTATTCAGCACACAGCGTGTCAGCGTGAGTGTGCGTGCAGGGGCGCGCGTTTGTGTGTGTGACAGCCGGTTGTACAGCGGCGAAGGGTCGCTCACTCACCATCTGCAAATTGCTTTTTTTCAGCGGGTCGGTGCTGCGCAGTGGCTCCGCTCGCTGTGTGGGGGAGCCGTTCCGCAGTAATGAGTTTGTCGGCGTTTGGGGAACGCGCACGGCGCGCGCCCTGGGTCACTAATTCAATCCTGAGAGCGTTCTAAATAATTATTAATACCTGCTAAGCGTTAATAGAGCTTCATAGGCGATTCATCAAGCTGTCGATTTGTTTTAGGGGTTGTGACATTTTGTGTCTTTGATTTCAAACACGTCCAATAAAACGTGACCAGCGTGCAGACCTCTAGGGGATGCTTTTTTTTGCAGCCTATCGAAAATGGCCATTATGAATTCAATTGTTAATTTAGCTTTCCATTTGACAACTACTATAATGTGTGATGATATAGGCCTACATATTGCTTTTGATTCTTGCTGTATTCTTTCAAATAATTTCAGCATATCTATGCCCACATCTAAAATTAAGTTTATGCATGTGCACACATTACAGTTTGTACACATTTCCAAAGTGCCCTCCGGAGTGTGTGAAGTGCATTGTGTGTGTGAGAAAGTGCCTCTGCCTCTCTTGTAAACTGAGCCATAGAGACGCTGACTACAGGGGAATCTCATCGGCAATGCAGCCTAGACGCCAAAGAACACACTACCTCTTCCTCTCACTCTCTCTTCCTACTTGCCTCTGCCTTTGCTCCCCTCTTTCATTAAATACACCTTGGCCTAGGGCTGTCACCTTGCAAGATCAAACTTGTGCCTTTTGGTACCATCCATACATCTTCAACGTAGTGTCACAGAAAAACAGAAAAGTGTATATTAAGAAGACACAAAGCAGTCATTGTCCTTATTTAGACTATTCAAATTCACTTGTTCATTAACAGATGTTAATAAATGAATTCAAATAAATATACACATGTCATTAAGAAAGAAACACAGTGTGTGCATGTCATTCTGGTTCATGGTCGGGATGAAGCGATGGCTGTCACACACATTGTCTCCTCTGACAGAGCAGAAATGAGAGGAAGTCAGGAAGAAGAGTGGGGGATGGGTCTGAGGGCACGCTGAGATTGCGCTTCAGTCTGGGACGCTGCCTAAACTGAACAAGAACAGACAGCATCTCAATGGCCACCTCATGCTCTAACCAAACATGGCCTGTTGTGTGCATAGCACAGAAACATGACAAATGTCATGTTTAGCAACTCACTGTGTCAACCAGACTGAATTTCCATTTGAGAAAGATACATGCCGGGACCTCACGACTTTTAGTAGGAAAAAAAAAAAGCATCATTGTCAGTTATACAGTAGCAATGCTTGCACAAAAAGACAGCAGCAAATAAAAATGCTCCCTTGGACATTTCAAAAAAAGAATGAAACAAAAATTATTAAAGTATTAAACCACTTTATATAGAACAACATCCTTTTGTATTTACACATTACAGAAAAAAAGTGATTTAGAAAGAAAAAAAAAAACGTTTTCTTTTAAATCAATAGGCCTAACTTAAAGTTTTAAGAGAGACATATTCTTGTATGATTTGGGCAAATATTCCAGACACCGCTCGTCAGAGAACCTTTTTGCTTTTTTTTTAAATTGCTCTATAGATCCGCCACACTTTGTTTATTATCAGACAAACAAAATGCACATAAAAAAAGCACAATTGGGATGATGAACCCCAGTGTTTCTCCCTTGGTTTACTTTAAATGAGCTGAACGGCATAACACTAGACCAACTAAGTCACACATACAAGAATACAGGTCTCGTTATTCCAACAAAACCTTCACCTGATGGGTTATTCAAATTGTATTAAAAAGTTAAAAAAAAGTCAAATACAGACACTATACAGAGAACATGAAAAGGGCAATACTGGTCAAAGTAACACTGACAGAGAGTTATACTGACATTTTGGTTACAGCAATGTGTAAAAATATTTTTTTGAACATTTGGGATTTAATTGTATTAATCTTCATATGCTGGGCGAAATGGCTCATAAGTGGCAGACATGATGGAGAAAAAGGAATGCAACATTACGCCCACTGAAACATATCAACTTCAAGTCATGCCAACGAAAGTGCTGGACTTTAATATATTCACACATTTGAAAGCATTTTCATTGCTCTTTTCATCAGTGTGAATTAATGGTTCTTTGAGAGAGAGCAGACAGCATGTGTGATGGGTGTTTTGTAGATTTGCATGTAACTGATGTAAGAGAAAAGAACCTGTACCTTGCCCATTCATGCATGAATCTGATATCATCTCTGCTTTGAAACTGGTTTGTCTCTGACATTAAAAAAAAAAAAAAAAAAAAAAATAATATATATATATATATATATATATATATATATATATATATATATATATATATATATATATATATATATATATATATATATATATAATACAATAAATGCCAGAAGCAAAAGAGGTTAAGAGAAACACTAAGGGACTAACCATCCACTTTAGACTTTAATACAACAACAGGTGCAGAGGCCGGGTAACTTCAACAAAAAAAGTTCAGCCACCAACAGGCTGTTGTCATCTTCACATAGGTTATGCATCAGAGAGAGAGAGAGAGAGAGAGAGAGAGAGAGAGAGAGAGAGAGAGAGAGAGAGAGAGAGAGAGAGAGAGAGGCTGAAACAGCTTAGAACCCCGAAATTAGAAGATGACGAATCTTACGTTCTATCACATCAAACTAATCTTGTACAGTCTAGTTCAAAGCATTTAGTATTAGAAAGCAGTTTATTCTGATATAATAATAAAAAATTGAGGAACATTTAGTGCAATGTAAGGGGAAATTAGTAAGAAGTTGTCAGTCAATGTCAATGATCATAATACTGTCGCGAAGTCTGTATAACCTTAAGCAGTCAATTGCGGCTCAAACTATTACAATTAATTAGAGTTTAAAGTTTACCATTGTGAAAAGAATTTGCCATCGCATACTTTTAAGCTTCATTTTATTACACGGGGAAACTAAACAGTGATCGCGAGCTATTAATTATCATCGATTAAAAGACAAAGTGTCACTCAAAATCATTTTTTATTTCTTACTGGTCCAAATATAATAGGAATAAGGAAAATAGTGTGAAGAATATAAGAATAAAATTCTTATTTATTTTTGCTTGTTTGTCTAGCCTACGTATCTTTCGACTTTCCTCTAATAAATAATTTCCTTTTAAACGGGTAAACAAAAACGTTTTAATTTTGTAAACGAATGTCACATTGTAGGCTACCAAGCAATTATGAAGTTGTTCATTTTCGATTGAAAATAAAAATCACCATTACACATCAGTATTAAACCTCTGTAGTTCATAGTATCAAAAATATTTTTTGAAATAATTTTTTTCAAATGTAAACATAACAGATTGAGCTTTTGAAATGGTACGATTCGCCATATGCGCATTGAGGCACTTTATATAAGACACAAATCATTCCTTGCCTTATTTTTATTATTTGAATTTAATCTGTCATTTAAGACAAATAGATGTCATTGTAAAAATAACATTTTGTTTTTGGTGTAACAGATCATCACATATTTTAGGCGTGAAAAGTGATTGGAAAACAGGCTGCTGCATTTGACAGGAGTTTTTATTAAACATTATGAAAACAAGATTTTGAACAACATTCCATTTCGAAACATTTTGGTTTGGATTTAATGACACGTAAGGACATTTTTCATTTCGATAAATATATAGAAATTATAGTCTATGTACAGTTTTTCTTCCATTTTACTTATTTTTTTACATAAGACAGCACACGTGACAGCACATATGGTTATGTAACCTCAAGCCGCTGTGCCTCAAATTAGACCAATAGACAGAGAGATTTCTTCATAAAGAACTGTATCATAATTCATAATTTAACCGAAGAAAAAAAAAAGTCAATGTTAACAGTGGTTTCAGGTGAGATATCAAGCAGATACTAACCCAGGTAAAGGAACATACCTGGACATTTTATTTTAGAAGTCTGGACGATAGATCTGTTAGGAAATAGTCTGAAAACTGATTTATGACATTTCACGTGCATTAGATAATCCACTTTGGCAACTTCTTCATTTAGCCAGAACAAGATGGGCTGTATTTCAACCTCAAATGCGCATGATTATTTATAGAGAAGTTTGCACACAAGCCCTATTAATGTGGAATTATATCCGCATTTAATCTCTTGACATCTACCTGTAGTGTAATTCAGTATGGTCGGTAGCCTATTATCATGACAATGTTTTAATGCAAAACAATAGGCAACTGCTTTATACAGAGTATGCTACAGTTTTATTATGTCACAATAAAAAGTTAAAACAACCATTCTTGCCCTTACGAAGCTTGACATATATTTGAAGTATGTCGTTCATCATCCAGTCCATTAAGACATATATATCTTTCTTCAAGAGGTGATCTTAGTTATGTCTAACCAGTTTTCTACATACCTTCATTTATTCTGAAGTACAAAATTCACATAATCAGAGCTTCTGTTAATTGCTTTTGACTTTGGTGCATAGAATATTAGCAGCAATTAAAGACCTTGTGTTTATATGCACTTTAGATCGACTATGTCCACCATAACAGCAATTCGATTAACACAGAGGAAGCGAAATGTTATATAAATCCCAATTCTTCGAATCGTAGTGCAGTGGACTTCCTTTGAAAATGTACTTATTCAATAGGATGAGAATATCTGTTATTTGCATGCTACTACATACAAACATAGTATTAAGACGTTTTAAATAATCAAGCAAAAAGGACTTTAAAAAGAAAGTTAAATTAACACACCATTTGACCTCTACATATGTACAAGTGGGAATAAATAACTCTGGCTCAGGTCGGTTTTTCCCCCTTTGTTCTTATTCTGTAACTTTTAAACAACAGCAAATAAATGCAAGGACGGATTTCATGTGGTTTCGCAGGTACGCCTGAGTTCCTTCAGATACACGGCTTGTGTCGAGCAGAAGAAACGAAAAAAAGAGAGAGAGAGAGAGAAAACAGAGAGTGGTTAAGGGCCATGCTTTTCATCCAAGTGCTGTATGAGGAAGAGAGAGAAGGATCTGGCGCGTTTGGAGTACCATACATGTCCCGCATGCAGGATTATGGGGTAATGCAGACTTGAGCAATGCTTGAGGGCCCTCGACGTTCATAAAGTCCCATCAACCTCAGTTCTTGACTGAGAAATGTCAAGAAAGTATTGCCATTCACCTTTCTTGCTAATAAATGTTTTAATATGGATTATTGTTCCTTGCAAGGTCCCTTCACAGGCTGGAGTTTCGTTTCCAGTATGTTCTCATCGCCATTAAGACTCGTAAATCCGCTTAAAAATAATAATAAGGAAGCAACTGTATGTTTAAGAACACGTCGGACTTTGCAGTTAACCTATAAAAAAAAAAAAAAAAAAAAAAAAAAAAAAAAACAGAATCCAAAGCTGATAGGTCGTTGAAGGTTATGCGTGATCCCATATTTAGATCGGAGGTGTTATGAAGTAGAAGGGTCCGTGCAGTAGGCCTGTCTCTGGAAGATAGTCCTAACATTACACTAACTTTAAGACTTTTATGGTACAGTACTATATTTATACAAATAATGCGCGAATACTATAAATATGTCGCTGTAATGTTAGACTCATAAACTCTCAAAAATAAAGGTTCTTTAAAGTTTCATTTTAGCACTTTAAGTTCAGCAAAGGACTTGACTTGCTTGTCAATAATCGTTTTGGCGGTAAAAGTGGGCAGTTCTTTGGAAAAGAAGTGCAGGATGTTACGGGTTATCGATTTGCACATTGGGTTTTGGGTTCTTCAAAACACCAAACAGATGTTTCTCTAGAGTTCCTGAGAATCAAATATTTATTTGTGGAACTTAAAAAGGTTGTCCTATGACATCAGACCTTTATTTTTAAGAGTGTACGATCTTAATTGGAAATTGTGAGTAGGCTATTTAAAATAAGAACTGCAAATTAAATTCACTCTGAAAAACATACAAATTAAGGTTTAAAAAACGAAAACGTCGGTGCGGAAAAAAAAGTCTTTAACAAGAATCACTCTCACATGAAGAATTCCGAGGAAGTGGTTTTTCCGTGAGTGCCGCTGGACGGGTCCCGAGTGTTGCCGCCGCCGCCGTTAAATGCTCGGCTCGCGAGCTTTTCGTACTTCTCCTTGTACAGGTCCCGCTCTTTGATCAAACGCGACACGTCTTGCTTGAGTTGCTCCACCTGGCTCTGAAGCGTGCACTTTTCGCTCTCGAGTATGTGGCGCTGCTGCACGCGCTTGTAGCGGCACGACTGCGCATAGCCGCGGTTCTTCAGGGTTCGCCGTTTCTGCTTGAGACGGATCACCTCTTCTTTGCTGAAGCCTCTCAGTTGCCGATTCAGCTCGCGCACGGTCATGCTCACCAGCTGCTCGTCTGAGAAGCGGTCCTCGAGGCGCGCGTGCGCGTGGTGGCCGTGGTGATGATGGTGGTGGTGGTGCACCGGGTGGTGGTGACCGTTCGTGGCCGTCGAGAGGTCTTCTCCGACGTATTGCTGACCGCGAAATCCCTCGTAGGGCTGGTGGTGATGGTGGTGGTGGTGCGCGTTACCGATAAGCGCTTCCACCGCGTCCTCGGGCGTCAGGTTGAGGGCCTCTGGACTGATGTGATGCTGGTAGTTGGGGATCCAGTAGAGATCTTCCATCTGCGGTTTGCCCGATGAGACTTGGCTGTTGTTGTTGCCACCGTTGTTACTGTTGACACCATTTCCGAGGTTCTGTCCAGGCTGCGATCCGGGACTGGGGGCACAGAAACTGGGCGAGGAAGGCACCGAGGAGCAGGGTGTGCTGATTGGGGTGGAGGATAGCGAGCCCGGGGGCAGGCGGTGGCAATAGCGGTCGGCCTCCGGGGGCTCTTTCTTGACTTCAAACTTCATGAGGTCGAAGTCGTTGACATATTCAATAGCCAGGGGGCTGTTGGGCAAATCTGCGCTCATGGCGAGATCGGTGGCCATGTCAGTCCATGCGAAGACACCTACCCCAACAGCCAAAGCGACACGCGTGGGTTTCACTGGGATTATAATGAATAGCCTACTGATGAAGATGAAATGGCCAGGGTTTAATACATTAGCACGAGCTTCTATTTATAGTGCAGCGAGACACACATATGCCCATGCATGTAAATGAACTTATACACCTGCCAGTTTGCCTCTTGTTGACAACTTATCCCAGGTCAGATTCACGCGTTAATATCACTGGCCAGGGTGGCAGAAACTTGAAACTCGTGAACTCAAAACCACCAACCTGACTTATCCTCGCTTCACCGTGTTAAAGCTTACATGGAGTTTCAGAGAAATCGTCCTTTGAGTAACAGAGACTTCAGATATCCTTCTTCACCTCCTTGTTTTAAGTCCCGTTCAACTGGAGGCTGTGAAGTTTAAGCTTACATGGGAAGAAGGCGAGAACTTTCCTCACATGTCGCAGAAAAGTCCGCGACACAACAAATGCGCGCGCATCAAGTCGAGAAGACGTCAGACTTTACCTCGAAGTCCAAAAGGAATGATGCTGCTGCTTTTCTTTCTTTCTTTTTTCTCACAGTCACCAGCAAACGCGCACCGCAACAATGTGCGTGACAAATCTCAGTGTTAGTTCCTCTGGTGGGACGCTCCAAAGCAGCTCGACGAAGGATGCGGAATTCTGGCTACTAAATTCACCTCCCTCCGCTGTCACTTTTAAAGTTAGATGGACTGCTGTCACCGTTGCTTTACGTTTACGACTAGAGCTTCCTTCTGCACTGTTGTCCACCGCTAACACGCAGTATCACTAAAGCACTGAAAGGGGCAATGTACCACTTTATAGACATGAAGCGTCCCACCCAGAGAACGGAAAGGACCAATGGGAGGAGGCGTAGCAGGAGACATATTCCTGTAGCAAAGCATCTGTGTAGCAGCTGGGCCGAACGCGCTCAACCGCCCCCTAGCGACGCCACCCCCCGCAACCGCACGTGGAAGGTGAGCGCGAGGAAAGGCAAGAGGCCCTGCTCATCTTACTTAGAAAATGTTTATTTAGAACAGAGCAAACATTTCTTAAACGTTATATGCAATGCAAATGCTGTAGGGATAACTTAAACACATTTATAAAATGGATTGTACAGGTTAGAATTTTCTTGACCAATTTAATTATGTATTTCATAGACACACAATTTATTTTTAAATGATCATATAATTAGATTGATTTATTTGAACTAAAGTCAATCTTATGAGAAATTGCAATAGGCTTGCAACGAGAACAAAATTAATACAAAATTAGAGGACAATTATGACACAATAACACAATGTTTGCTCTTTTAACACTAATAAGTTATTTGCTCATTTAAAAAATGTAAATGTGCTTCAGTAATCTCCAGTGCAACGACAATTATGAACAATTTAAACTAACTATGCGTAGGCTATTTCACGGAGCATCACATTTCCTTTCACAACGATTATTTATTAACAATTAATTATTTGTTAAGTTAGTATTTATTTATAAAAGCGTGCTATCGTTTAGAATCCAGGAGATATGACATATGAGATACATATGAGATGCACATATATAACCTATATATATATATATATATATATATATATATATATATATATATATATATATATATATATATATATATATATATATATATATATATATATATCCCTAATGTGTTTGGACAGACCGTTTAAAGTTTAAATTTATTAGATAATTATGTATTAAACTGCATATTTCCTTAATGTGTTGTAACCCCGTGAACAGTCATTCAGCGTATTGATCTAATAGGATAACACACACGCAACTTTCCTCCCCGCTTATGACCTATAGGCAGTGATGAACTCAATAATGCGTGATCCAGCAATAAAATCAATCCACATTTCCGCCGGATAAGGAAAAATGCTCAATTTGTGCGGATGAGTTAATTATGATCCGCCTCGCCCGTGCCAGCCACGCTCCAGATTTCTTTAGCAATTAACCTCTAATTGCATCTCGACTCATCTGCGCGGATCGACAAATAATTAAGCTCCACGCAGAGCGCGCCTTCATCACCACAGCATATGTCTTATTCAGACGAGCCAGTCTCGCGCAGAAAGAAGTACCCAAAGAAGAGGGTCAGTCTAACACCCTATTCGAGGCAAAGTCCTTATTGCAGTGTAAGGATACAGAGGAATGTAGATCAATATAAAATGTTTGAAATATTTAATAGTGCTTTGTTAAAAAATAAAAAAAATAAATACACGAGGAGGAGAGACACTAAAAGGAAAAGTTCACACAAAAATTAAATTTGTTGAAATTGTTCTCATTTCAGGCCATCCGAGATGTAGATGAGATTTTCTTCATTTGAACAGACTTGAGTTATTTATAACAACATCACTTACTCACCAATCGATCCTCTACATTGAATGGGTGCCATCAGAATGAGAGTCTATACAGCTGATAAATGCATGACTCCAGTACATCAATTAATACATTTTTTTAACTTCAAACTGTTGCTTTTGCATAAAATATGAGTTGTCCATCTATAATATTGCTTTCTCCAGTGAAAAAGTGGTCTCATCTGAATCAGGAGAGAGATATGCACAGATCAAGCACTGTTTACAAGCCAAAACAGTTCTAAACAAAAATCTCATTTTGATGTGAGAGAACAGTTGATGGACTTTTCTTTACTGGATTTCGAAGAATTATGGACTGATATTTTGGTCAAAAGTGACGGTTTAAATTTCAAATTGATTTTTTTTTTTTTTTTTTTTTTACAAACACGCTGCTTTTCACTTCATAATTGATAGCCTGGATTATTTGTGGATTATTGTGATGCTTTTATTAACTCTCATTCTGACTGCAGAGTATCAATTTGTGAAGAAGATATATAATGTTACATTACTCCAAATCTGTTCTGGAAACAAACTCATCTACACCTGGATGGCATGAGGGTGAGTACATTTTCAGCAAATTTTCATTTATGGGGGAACTATTCCCATAATAACGGTGTTTGACAGGTCTTTACTTTGCACTACTCACTCTGTAACTGGCTGAGAGGCTTAATACTTGCCAGTTTGATTTAATGTATGTGTATTTTCTAGGCTTCAATATTAAGATTAATTATCAAAATAAAATCTGCTGTATAACTTACATACTTCTTACTACATCCGAGACCTCTGCTAACTTTATGTAACATGTTAAGACTTTCTTTCCAGGTGCCAATGAGTGAAATACGGACACGCTTGAGGCTCAAATCTGCCAACGGAGGGGAAAAAAGAAAAGCCAAAGAGGACGGGACAAATCATATCAAGGTATTTAAAGATGAAGGTGCGCTAAGTCATTATGGAGGTTTTATCAAATAAGCATGAGTGGACCTCAAAGTCCAAGCTAAGCAGTCTGCTTTGAAAATGCCACATTTAAGAAGATCTGCCATCGTCCATTCAGTGATCGGAGGTGGGTGGGTGTGATGTGGCCGAGGGCTTGAGACATAAATTTGGAAGTCAGGGCTTTCATTGTGCCTTTGCATATTGGGAGTTAGCTGCTGGTGCAATTCTACCGATTTAAGCAAAATGGACATCAGCACGTCCAAGGAGTAAAAGAGTATGAGAATGTGGAAGAGAGAAGGGGGGTTTGGACTAGACATCTGTGAAAATGACTGAGACGGATTTGTCCGGTTAACCCTTCTTTAGCCAAAATTGTTGAGAGTTGCGAGGTGGAGTAGGGGGTTATCGGAAGAAGGTTTGGAAAGGAGGTTTTTGTGTACCTCAGAATCTCACAAATGCCTGTTCAAAGACTCAGCAGTAATCATGTGACTACATTCAAACTAACAAGTATACAAAGTTCTATGAAGTTCTCAGCGAAAAAGTGAGTTAGAAAGAGCAAGATGACAGAAAATATAAGCATGTTAAGTGTTAAAGAGGAAAATAGACTGATTCCTTCAAGAGAACCAAAAAAGTTGAAATGGACAAAGGAAGAGATTTTATAAAAATGTACTAAAAATGGCATACAGAAATAAACCACAAGCAGAAAGATTAGAAAAAGACAGCAGCATGAAAAAGGACAGAGGACAGATATACTAATGACTACTTGCACAGAAAGTATGATCTTTATTGATGGGCTGGAGTCTTTGCTGAGCTGTAACAAGTTTGTCTTTTTTATGCCTAGGCGATCTATAGAGGTAGAGAAATATTACACTTGACCTTTCATGCTTTCCTTTTCTCATTCAAGTGAGATTATCCTCGAAAAAATGTGAATGTGTTTCCTCTTTTCTCTCTCTCTCTCCTCCTCCATTCTCTTTCACATGTGCTTTTACTAAAAATTGAAATATTGATCTTAATTAGAGTTTGCAGAGCTCAGCAGCTCGCGTTGAGCTTTGAGACAAGCGGCAGCAGACATCTGTCTAAGGCACTTACATCCTCGCCGTCGGAGCGAGAGAACGAGAGGGAAGGGGAGGGTGAGAAAAGAAAGAGTGATTGCTACTTGGATTTCTCTTTCTCTTCCCATGCAGATAACAGAAACTGGTGAGTGACCATAGTTAAAGAGCATCATGAATACAGATGTGTGCATCACACCTCACATTTTTTTTCCGCCCTTCTGTATAAATCATCTTAAGGATTATGACTTTACTGTACAGACTCTGTAGTTTTTTAGTTCTATGGTAAATATTTAGGGGTTATTTTGTTTGATATATGTATTTGTGTGTATGTTGAAGATTATTCTGCATAATGCTGCATCTGAGACTATGAATGAGACATTCACATTTGTTTTGGCACCTTTAGAGATGACAAGATTATAATAAAAAATCCTGTACACTAACTCTAAACGCATGTATTGTTTGAACTGTAAAATTGTTTAAATAATCATTTTAGGGTTTTATGCATCATGTCTTGGTAACAAAGTTGCAAATTTGAACTTTACACAGCAAAGGTTAGTAAGTTGATAATAAAAGAGAACACTGACTGATGCGTTATGTATATAATTGTGTATATTATTTGAGTAGTAAAGTTGTTTAAATTGTTATTTTAGTGGTTATTGTAGGGTTTTAGGCAAGTTGTAAACTGGACATCAAACTGCAATGGCTTGTAGCTATATATTTGAAACCATGAGTATTTTAATGTTAACGTTGCTAAAATCATTTAATGTGAATTTTTTCAATCATAATCTCATGTATGACGAGTTAATTTTATGGTAAACAACATTATGCAATATATTCTTAAGTTTACTCTCGTGTTAATACTTGTTAAACCTGTGAAGTTGCTTAAATTGTAATTTAACAGTTATTTGAGGGTTTTAGGCATTATGTTTAGGCAAAGTTGTAAAACGGGACAAAACTTTACATAGCAAACGTTAGAAAGTGAGTCATGTTAACATGACTAAAATCATGTAAACCGATGTTGTTTGAGACTTGTGGCTATATATTCGAATTTGAACCCAGACATTCCTTTAAAATAAAAATAAAATCTGACAGCAAGAGCTGCAATGCAAAATAGACAAATAAGCTAACAGGCGTTAGGTGATGTATGACAACTTTAGTTGATTTTACCACCCCCAAATCAACATGCATTCTTGTGAAGTATCCCTTCATGCATGATCGATTAAATAGGGGAGAAAGATAGACAGAAGTCAGATGAGGGAGTGTTTTCCTTCCCTCCATACCTCTATGTCACTGTAAACGTGGCTCGCATCATGAGCATGGCCTTTATCTCGTTAACACGGCGGCAGGCTTGTCAGTGCCAGCGAGTGTGTCGTGTTCCGCAGCGAGACCCTCGCCACGGTGTATTAATGCCTCCTGTCGTTGCTGCCGGTGACTGTTAACCAGGTTTCCCGTCGTGACCAGCAGTCGTTTGTCACAGAGCACGGAGCACGACGAGGCCATGGTTCAGCGGAGCATTAATAGTCTGAATATCAGCAGTCTCCGCACAGTAAGGAGCGTTCAAGGGATTACGGCTCCCATCATCCCCTCTGTTTAACACTCAACATACTAATTACATTATCAAAAAGAGAAGAGGGAGAGGAGGAGGAGGCGGAGACAGGCTCATATACGAACGGATCCTCAATCAAATCATGCATTTTGGGAAAAGACAGGCAGAAGAAAAGGAAAATGACATTGTCAGAAATTAGTTGTGATGGATTTGGTCTGACAGCAGTTAGAGAGGAAAAAGTGCGAAAAGAAGAAAAATGAGTTTTGAGGAGTGTGAGGAAGGCATAAGGTTTTTTTTTTTTTTCGTTTTCTATAGATTCCTTAAGACTCAATTACAGTGACAGACTTGCAGCCATGAGCAATGTTCTTTACATCCACCTGCCTCACAACACATGTAGAGAAATGCCGATACTTTTCACGTTAAATCATGTTATTCAGAAAACAACTTGGGAGTGAAGTGGTTTGTGATGTTATAAGGTTTAATAACTGAAAAATTGGTTAAATATGGTTAAAAAAAACTGAAAAATTTAAACTTATATATGCAAACATGCTCGCAAATAAAGACACAGTCGTGCAAATCACAAAGCATTTTATTTAGTAATTTTTTGAAAATACATGTTCACAATACATTCGAAAGGATACAATTTATTTGCATAACAAACCACTACAGAAATCGTAGTGGCTACAGAACGTCTGCAGTTTTTCAGAACAGTATTTGGTTATAATGCATACATTCAGTTCTGTAATAGTGAACACTTATGAACATATTCAGAGAAATGTTAAAGGAATTCTTAGAATTGCATTTCTTGAAACCAAACATATGACTTCACACCAAGAAGTGGCTGTAAAACTCTCAAATAAAGATGTCTTTGTAAACCATTTAGTAACAGTTTAGCAGAATTTCACAATTTTAAATAAAAATTAAATAAAAAAAATATTCTATGGTGTATTACCATTACCAAAACCCACCATCAACCCTCCTTTGGCAAGCTTTCTGTCTGTGTTGTAGATAACAATCGTGGCTTGATATGTAGTTTCTTTCCTGTAAAAGACAGAAGAAAGGAGAGGAAAAATTCCTCTAGGAAACAGTCATTTTTCATGTTTTTAAGGAAGTGTATTATGATTTGGTTCCACAGCAGTAACTGAAGCTAAAAGTGAAAGAATTTGAAACGTTGATTTGTAAAAACAAGACAGACAAGAAATGAATAGCACCTGCTATATAATGGCAAGAGTAGCTATTGTTCTGTTTTAACTGATAGAGGAATGACACAGGAAAGTGTGATTGTCTTAGGGTGAGTGATAGCACAGAGTCGGAGGGATAAAGAGAAGATGCAGGCAGTGATGCATAGAGTTATGGGCTAATTTTTGCAAAGCAGAGAGAAGAATCGTCAAATTCATTAAACCTCATGCTATGAAGTTTTGAATTTGAGAGCAGTCTGTGTGCAGCAGATGATTTCAGACAACAGGTTAAGAAAGTGACGTGAAAAGCCATGGTGGTTTGGTGGGCACCTGTGCTATTCTGAGACACAGGGCTGCCATCAATGATCCCAAAGGAGAACTGATCTGGAACTTGGCATGAGAGATATAGGAAGTTGGCAGAGGGATGTGCGTGTGTATAAAAAGCATAAATTTGTACAAATACCCAGACATGATGCAGAAATACACATACCACCACTTACGAAAGCTTTGGAAATGCAAGGAAACACGTTTAAGTGTTCATGTATAGAGAGAAGAGAATGAGTGTATGGCATGCTTCAGTATGACCATATGACTCTAAAAAGACACTGTTAGGATGTAAAGTCAGATGTTAATCACAGCAGTTTCTGTTCCGCTGGAACTAATTTAAGAAAGGAAGTTTGAAAGCATGGGAAAGGAGAAGACTGGACAGTTGAAAAGCGTTCAGATGGATTCTAAAAAGTTAGAAGCAGTTTCTCAGAACCTTTAAAAGAAGCTGATCATTTCTTGCTGGAAAATGACGTGTGTGTGAGGGCAGTATATCATGTTTGTCTTTTTGAGTGTGGAGAGAGAAAGACACTGTTCCATAGGGTGCGGCTGGTGTGTGTGTGTGTGTGTGTGAGGATATAGGGGCCCCTCTCCTCTAATCCTCTATCAGTAAGACTGACATGCCAGCTTCAGCTGTGCCTGTCCTTAACAACAAACCTAAATATTAGTAACCCTACAGTAAGTATTATATACCTCATGCAGCCCCTCTCTTAAATAATATCAACCCCCTCGATATTATTAACCCCATCACTGCGTATTGAGTAACCCAACTATGTACTCCATAAATATTTATTACCTCCTTGCTCTTTATATAAACAGTGACCCCAAAAAGTATTTGGACTCTTAAGCCACACTTAACAAGCCTATTTTAAATTGATATCAGTATAGTATTGCAATGCATTAGACACAAAAACATCAATCCAAGTGGCATCTGCAATCAAATTTTGCAAGACTTTTTCTTAGGATTAAGTTGATTTTTTGGAGCCATATTTTTCTAATGACTTCTATTTTTGGTGTGCTTATCAAGTAATTTCCTCATTTCTTTCACACAGGCATCCAAGCAGAGTAACAACAGATGTAGTTATCGTCACATTAACTTTGGACATGAAAGTGCCCAAAAACATTTAATCTTATTTTTTTAATAACATAATTATAATTTAAAACCTAGGAAATGCAAGTGTCTTTTTTTGTGTGTGAAATGTTTTGTTATCTTTCTTTAAAGGAACCACCTGGTTTTATATTTTACTAATGCAATAACATTTATACATGAGCTTAAGTGGTCATATACTTTGTAGTGCCAATTTATGCATCTCATCTAGTATATGTTACAATTATAATTTTATTTTACACTGAAATTGTTTTCATCTAAAGTCCTCTAGACATGTAAGTACACACCTTTGGCATGAGGGCCTGCAGCAGGAGGGAGCTTTGGGGTTTCAGGGTTCTCTGACATGTCAATAGAGCTGGACAAGGAGATAAAGGAAGGCAGCTTTTCAGGACCCGAGCTGGACGGGCCCTCATCTGCCTGTATGGACTCTGTCTGAAGAGTCTGAACATCATCTGAACTGAAAAACACCAAAAATTATAAGATTCTTATAAGATTAGCAAGATTTTATTTAATTTTCAAATTAATTTATAAATAATCTGCATGCTTATGGGAGATTAACATGGTTATTCAGGTCACTTCCCTATAATAATATATTTAAATAATCATAACTATAATGTTTTTGTTTTTTTAACTGAACAGAAAGGAGTAAGAGAACACCTCTTCTCTTGTATCAGTGACAATTAAGAATCATAATGCTATATTAGTTCCTGATCCTGACCTCTTTAAAATGTCTCTAGTATGGGCTTTCTTGGCTGGTCCAAAGCTTGCGCTAGAGCCAGTACGTTTCAAGCTCTGTCTGTGGAGCAACTTGCATTTGGATCCACGTGGACACACGCCAGTACTGGAGAAGTCTGGACACGCCAGTGTGTGTTTCTTCTTACACTGTGAAGACAGCAAAACATTCATGCTTTATTTCTTTATATCCAGAGTGACAATGGATGTTTAATGGATTTGTTATGAACACGTGGGACACTGTCAAGTTAAAATCAAATAAAGATTTCATGTGTGCCCCACTCTGTAGGACTGCACTGAAATTAGCAAAAATGAGTGTTTGTGCGTGATCACACATCAGTAGGTGCATGCATCTGATATGTGAGAGAAGGTGAGCATGTGTTTGTGTTTGTTAGTGAGAGTAGGTGAGAGTGTCTGTGTGCCTGTGTAATTTGGGCGTAAATTGGTAGTTTAATTCTTCGGGAGACCCGATCCCTCCCACCTGTCAGAGGAGCTAATTATACCTCACTATGGGGTGAGGAGAGCGAGATGTGTGTATAAGTGAGAGAGAAAGACTGGGCGAGTGTGGGGCCTGCTGCTCCAGAAATAAATAGAGAGAGTGAGAGTGTATGTACTGTATGTGTGTGCTGAAGGGAAGGGTGGCTGAAGGATCATGTGTCCGGGAACACTGTGGACTCCCTGTCAACCCCTGGGGCAGACTGTCCAGAGACACTTTCCACAACAGCGATCAGGTCAGAGCCTCAAGCGGCCTAAAATCACCAAATTTACAGCTATTAGGAATTATTTTTTGGTGCTTGGAAATGAGATACATAAACTAAACAGTTTTTGTTAAATTAAACCCCCAGGGACCGTCCACACAGAAATTTTTTTTTTTGTAATCCAGCTGACCGACTTTTTAAATTGTTGCACATGTGTCATATTGCTGTTTTTTTTTTTTTTCAATGTCTAGTACCACAGGCACCACATTTTTAGATTACCAAAATGCTTGTCAAGACCCCTAGTAAAGCCTTAAGGTAAATAAATCCAGTGTGCCCTTTAGGAGGTCAAAAGTACAAGATAGATATGATACAATCAAGATGAAACAAAACAAAAACAAACCAAACTCACACTCATACCAAAAAACAGAAAGAAAAAAAAAACATTGGAGTTTGTGTCATAGACACTGTAACTTACTACGTAAAGACATGTATAGTGTGGCTATGGAGTCTTTTTGTACTATTATACAAAAAACATTAAACATGTATATATTTTATCTATACACAAACAGTCTAGTGTAACTGGATTTTCATGAAAAAAAAAACCCAATGGATCTGGGTCTCTAATGTCCTCTAAATCATCCTATAGACAACATCATCACTCACCACACTCATGGCTAATTGGTCCAATTTGCTAAATCCCTTGCCACTTGAATTCAGTCGATTCCAATTCCACCCCATTTCAGAAGAGCATTTGGGACCTTTCTTTTTTTAAACACCCATTTGTTTCTTGTTTGACTGATAACATCCATGTCAAGCTTTAATCATTCAAAGGTCTGGTGAAGGCAGATAGAACCCATGTGTAAATTGTGAAAAATTACAAGCATTGTGAAGTGCGATAATCTAATCACACTGCATCTGTAATCTTTAAGGGGTCATATGATGCTTTTTTTTTTTAAGATCATTACTTTGTTATTTGGTGTAACAGAATATGTTGACTTGCTTTGATGTTCAAAAAACACGTTTTTCATGTACTGTACATTATTGTAGGTTCCCTATGCCCGCCTCTCTCAAACGTATCGTTTTCTACAAAGTCCCTCCTTTAGACAAGCGCAGTCTGCTCTGATTGGCCAGCTGACCCAGTGCATTGTGATTGGCCGATCACCGCAAGCACTTAAAAACAACAGCACTTAAATTGCCTCTGCTATGTTGGGCCTCAATATCATGGCCAATATGGCACATTGCATCTGCCCAGGCTGTTTTTCAGTTGAATTTACCTACTATCACACTGGCATCTCTGGGGCATTTATAATTCAGCAACATTGACTGCCTCCACCGAGTCTACTCTCGGCTGCCAACAGACTATTTGATGCACATTGACAACTTAGATGGCCAGAGCTGGTTAAATTCACCATTTCAGACTTTCTGGTTATCTGCTATGCTACACCCTGAAATTAGGTGCAAAATTTTTAATCCGTCTTTTAAGAGGAAAACGTTTTTGGCTATTAGTTATCAAGCTGCCACAGTGGCCTCTTTACAGTGACTATTTCACCCAGTTTGCAAGGTTCATGACATCTTTTTCAGATCTTTTTCAACAAATCTTTTTCAAGAGCTAGAGCTCAAGTAAATAATATTTGGATTTCCATATTGCTGTCTTTATATTCTTTTGTTGAGTCTTATTATTTGAAAGTGCTGACATTTTGTTCCACAGCAGTTTATTATTGTGGTAGCACTGACAGATTTACCTGCCTCTTTTATCCCCTTTTGAAGTGGGAGGAGTTCTTGGCCAGTACAATCCAAAGTTTATGAGATCAACTCATAACTTTCATTTTATGGACAAAAACAATTCAAAAGATGATGCCAGCAATTTCAATTTTGGGAGAAATATTTATAAACTAAAATAGGATTAAATAATGTATACACACTTCTAATAACATTTTGTATACATTATATGCTTTTGCTTACATTATATGCATTTTTTTTCTTTAGCTTTATAAATTAAAATTTTATTAAATTGATTTACTTACAGTGCATTCAGGCTATACATTTTTATCTATCATGTGTTCCTGGGGAATTGAACCCCCAATCTTGCGCTTGATATATATTTCACTGAAAGTTTTCATTATACTTTTCATTATTGCTAATGATCAAGAATATAGTCTGTACACTTCTACCAACATTTTATTATTTAGGATAAGCAAGCAAACAGCCCTAATCCCATTCCTTACATTCCCACCAACATTCAATTTCTACAAATTAGTGGAAGCTCCAATATGAAAAGTATGGGTGATATAAATCTTATAAACTTATAAATTGATTGGCTATTTGGAATCATATCTAATTAGACGAAAATCCCACTGATGGGAGGTGGACGCAGTACTGCGAAGGCTCATTAACTTTGATGTTCACAATTATGATCTGGGCAAAGAAAACACCAAAGAGTCCTCCCCAACTACGCTCTCTCATACATTTTAATTTACATAAAAGCAGCAAAACAGAGGGAAAAGAGAACAGTGTGAGAGGGAAAAAAATAGAAGTGGATGGAACATCTCTATATCAGTGCAAGTTAACAATTTTCCACTTGATTTAAGAAAGGCTGGGAAGTCTCTGGGGCCTATTAGAAGAGCTTTCTACTGGCCACAAAGCAGAAAGAGTCAGCACATTTTACATTACTGAGACAGAAAGCAAGGAAGAGAGAGAGACAGCGAGAATGTATGGTGGTGTGAGCTATGATAAAGAGTTAGGAAATGAAAGTAGTGACAAAGTGATAGAGAGATGAGAAGAAGAGATGGAGAATCAAGAGAAGAGTGATCAGGATGAGGTGTGAATGGATGTGCCCAGCAAACAAAAGAAGAAAAAAGGACAGAAAAACATGGGAGATGACAGTCAGAAAGAGTGAGCCAGAGAAAAAGAACAGAGAAGGGAGAAATGAAGTCGATGAGAGTGTGCTTTAACCCTTGCTCTGCTGGCGTATCCATTGCTGGCCTCTCTCCTGTACTGCTGTCATCAGCACTTTTTCACGTCCATAATTATGGTGTGCTATCCATCATATCTAAGACAGTGCTTTTGGGACGGTGCAAAATTACAGACCTAAGCACTTCAGCTAATAGAATAAATATTAAGATCTCTCTTCTTATATATTCTCATTCTCACCCCAAATATTTAAATGAGCCCTGACAGCGAGAGAATGCATTTGTTACGATGAAGGGAAAGCAAAGAAGAACAAATGGATGGGGAAAAAAACAGAGTGAGAGACAGACAGAGACAGAGAGAGAAGATGGGAGAAGCAGAAAACGCTGCGGAGAAACAATTCATTAGAATGAGACAAATCCTAGGAGGAAGAAACTGATGGGGCGACGATGAAATTTTTTGTGTATCCTTAAACAATGAAGGGAGGCACATTGTCGGTTTAAAATAATAAATCACTTTTGTTTTGGCATACATTAATTTTTATCTCAAAAGCTTCCGGTTTTAAAATCTATAGCAAAATGGTAGTACAGAGGCACTCATTAGTTATTTATTTGTAGACATTTGCAGTTGTCTTGGACTTGTCTTGGAAACTGTTTGATAACAGCAGAAAAACAGAGATAATAATAATAATAGTGTACAGAGATAATTATTCGGTTGGTCGTGTGATCTCAATATGGACACTTCCACGAGGCGACCCACACCATGAGACATTAAAGTGCTTTTATTAGGCTATTGATATGACAAGTCCTCTGCTGCCAATGCATATGAATTGTTTTTGTATTTAACAACTTGTTTGGTGTCAATTTTGTTTCTAATATCAATGAACTGAACCTTACTGTAAAGTGTTACTAACTTTTTTAAATAAAGAAAAATAACTGAATGCACTGTTAATAGAAAATTCGCTGAAAATGTACTCACCCTAGCATATTGTGAAGTGCAAAGTTGTTTGTAATACAAAAAGGTAAATAAAAATTGTTGATTAATTGAATATTTTTTTTTCCAGCTGTTTAAACTCTCATTCTGACAGTACGTATTAAATACAGAGGATGCTTTGGTGAGCAAGTGATGTAGTGCTAAATTTCTCCAAATCTGTTCTTAAGCAACAAAATCATCTACATATTGGATGGCCTGAGGGCGAGCAAATTCAAACTTTTTGGGTGAAGTATTCCGTTAAGCTAACATTTCTTAAATATAACAAAGAACAAGACTAGCACAGTTGATACACTCTCATGATACAAAAAACAAGAATATAATAATAAGTACTACAATGTGACAGTGGCTACACCTGTGTCAGGCAAGCAAAGGTTTATATGCTTCTGTATGGCTTAATGAGACTGAGGGACAGGTGTGATGGGGGACAACAGAAGCATGTGTGCGTACACGTGTGGGGGGCAAAGCTGGGGTGAGGACATAGGTCACCGATGGGTTGGATCCTGCTAGATTAAGGGTGCTTGGTAAACACATTTGTTAAATGTGGGTCATGTTGTCCTCTCTTGTTACTGCCCTCAATATGTCACTCACTCACTCACAAACATGGAGGAAACCAAATGCAAATGTCATGCACCATGATGAAGGTTCAGAATAACGTTAGGAACACGGTCAACTTTTTGGAGCTCTATTTAAATCTCTTTCAATAAAATCATCACCAATAAATGACGTTCATTCATTAAGACATATAAAACTGTCATCAACTGCAAAGCACTTTAATCCAACAAATGTTATGAATGTCAAACTACATGTACACTAAAATAATGAAGACCTTACAGCATCTATGTGGATGCAAGTAAAAGTGAGATAAATTTAGTTGACAGCGATGACCTGAAAGTTGAACCACAAGTGTTATTTGCCAAATGCTATTCGCAGTTGTTCTCTCTCCATAACAGCACCATTTACCACAAAATTCTTTGAATACATGCGGGTACTTTTTCAATGTTTTTTTGTTGTTGTTGTTGTTTAACTTCCCCTCTATAATAAATTATACAATAAAGTGTTATTGATGAGGAAAATATATTCTTTAAACATTTCTCTCAATTCATTTACATAGTTCAACTCATTTTCATTTTTATAGCAAATAATATTGTGTCCTGTATAGCTGGCATTACATCACACTAAGTATTTCAAGGTTTTCAAAAATTAAAAAATACAAAACGGAAAGTAGGTGCTTCTCAAATTAGAAGTAATTCAACTCAAATTGTGAAACTTGTGTATTAAATAAATTCAGTGCACACAGACTGATGTATTTTAAGTCTTTGGTTCTTTTAATTGTGTTGATTTTGGCTCACATTTAACAAAATCCACCAATCTCAACAAATTAGAATACTTTATATTAACAATAAAAAGAATAATAATAAAAAAAAAAACATTTTTAGTTCATTGTTGGCCTTCTAGAAAGTATGTTCATTTACTGTACATGTACTCAATACTTGGTAGAGGCTTCTTTTGCTTTAATTACTGCCTCAATTCGGCATGGCATGGTGATCAGTTTGTGGCACAGCTGAGGTGGTATGGAAGCCCAGGTTCTTTGACAGTGGCCTTCAGCTCATCTGCATTTTTTGGTCTCATTTCTCATTTCCCTCTTGACAATAGCCCATAGATTCTCTATGGGGTTCAGGTCTTGTGAGTTTGCTGGCCAGTCAAGCACACCAACATCATGGTCATTTAACCAACTTTTGGTGCTTTTGGCAGTGTGGGCAGGTGACTTTGGTTTTCAAAAAACAAAATGGACCAACACCAGCAGATGACATTGCACCCCCAAATCATCACAGACTGTGGTAACTTAACACTGGACTTCCAGCAACTTGGACTATGAGCTTCTCCACCCTTCCTCCAGACTCTAGGACCTTGCTTTCCAAATGAAATACAAAACTTGCTCTCATCTGAAAAAAGGACTTTGGACCAATGGCAGCAGTCCAGTTCTTCTTCTCTTTAGCCGAGGTAAGATGCCTCTGAGGTTGTCTGCGGTACATGAGTGACTTAACAAGAGGAATACTACAACTGTAGCCAAATTTCTTGACATGTCTGTGTGTGGTGGCTCTTGATGATTTGACCCCAGCCTCAGTGCGTTCTTTGTGAAGTACTCTAAAAATCTTAAATCCAGTTTGCTTGACAATCCTCATAAGGCTGGGGTTCTCTCAGTTGGTTTTGCATATTTTTCTTCCTCACTTTTTCGTTCCACTCAACTTACTGTTAACATGCTTGGATACAGCACTCTGTCAACAGTCAGCTTATTGGCAATACATTTTTGTGACTTAAACTCATTGTGAAGGGTGTCAATGATTGTCAGAGACCATTCTGAAGGCTCAGGAAACCTTTGCAGGTGTTTTGAGTTGATTAGCTGATTGGCATGTCATCATATTCTAATTTGTTGAGATAGTAAATTGGTGGGTTTTTGTTAAATGTTGGCCAAAATCATCACAATTAAAAGAACAAAGACTTAGACTACTTCAGTCTGTGTGCACTGGATTTAAAACACAAGTTTCACAATTTGAGTTGAATTACTTAATCCGTTAAGTAATTAACTTAATCGAGTCGATTATTGCATATACGCATTATGAGTCATTTTTGCCTGATAACCCTGAAAATAACTTAAATTACACTTTCAGTTTTGATCGTACAGATAAGAGCAATACATCAATCGAATCTGTAAAGGGTCTACTTTTTTGCATAGGTGTGCTTGTCTGCAGCCTTTGTCTGTGCTAATCTTCATTAAGACATGTGTAATTAAAATGAACTGTAACTCAGGAAATACTCAGCGAAGAGACATGAGAGAGATATCTATAGAAAGCTTGATATGTCTACTTTTAAACTAAACACGTACTGCCGAAAACAAATATTCTGTGATAAAGTAATCCATTTGAAAACAACGCGATGTCCGTTTTTCACGTCTCCCTTCATTATCTTCTAATGCGACCATGCCCCAGCGCTGAACGCTCTATTCAGATTCTAATGCTTCAAACTGAAGCGTGCGGCTTGAATACGCCCCACAACAGAAGACAACACAGCGAGACTGTTCTTCAAGTTTTTTTATTTTACTGTTAGCTTTGCGATGAGAGGAATAAGACATAATTCACCCCAAAAAGATGTGATGTGGTTGAGAATTTGAGATTTGGATTTCCTCAGAAAAAAAAGAATCAAGCACTTTATTCAGCAGAGATCATAAACATGAGTAAGTCTCTTTTTATTTATTTATACACTTCCACTAGTTTTTACATAACGTGTTAACATTTTACTAATTAGACTTTTTCCAAACTATAATTCCTGACTAAATGTATAAACAAGTAAAACATTATGAAGTTTCAATAACAATACTCACTACTATACCATTCAAAAGCTTGATGTAAATAATATAAATGTAACAAATAAATGTAACTAACAAATGTAACAAACAATGCTGTTCTTTCAATTTATGACCCCCCCCCCCCCCCCCCCCCCCCCAAAAAAAAAAAAAACCTGAAAAATATTTTCAGCTCTTTTCAAAATTAATAATAATAATAGCTTTTTTTGTTGTTGTTGAAAATCAGATTAAAATAATTTCTGAAGGATTGTGTCACTGGAGTATTGATGCAAAAAATTCTGTTTGAAAGTCAGCTTTGATTGTTCCTAATAAACTGTTTAACTGCACTCGCAAGTGGATATTAAATTATGTTGTGGGATAATTAAATATATTCTAAATAAACTACAAACATAAAATTACATACATTTATATTGTCCTCACATTCTTTTTTGTAACTCCTCCCTCTCAGTGACACAGCTGACTGAAAAGCTCATTATGCAGCTCATTATGCGGGTCTTTGTCTTCTCAGGTGTAAATCAAAATGATATTCATGATAGTTGACGCCTACTCACATATGACTTTTACCAACAAAAAGTGTCTAAGAAAATGTTATTATTATATTATTATTATATCAAAAAGTATTCAAACTGCCCCTAAGTGAATTTTCAATCATGTGTTTGCATAAAAATAATTGAAATGTCTTACCTTATCTCCCTGTGGGCAGTAGCCTCGGACAAAGTCTTTGCACACATCGGCTTTGCGAGACACATAGACATGACTGTAAGGACAGCTACTGTTATTACAGATCCCCTTCAGAAAGTACGAGCACACAGGCATCTACAAAGACAGAAAGAAACGACGATTTTAAGAGCTAGAAACCAAACTTTAAAGCTTGAGTAACCACAAACATTAAACCAATCTCCAGCACTGAACAGAATGATTGTTAATGAATATGGTTAGTTTGAGAAATCAAATTGTAACGATATGATCTCCATACTCATCGGGAAGAAGGAGGCGGGAACCGGCGGACAATCAAAATCAAACTTTAATATTCAAAATAAATACAAAACAGCGCACCAGCCCCTCGCGGACGACTGGTGCGCGCAAAATAAAAAGCAAACATAAAATAATGTCCCAGGCCTGGTCCTCTCTCGTCCTTCACTATAGTCACTCCAGTTTTATATCCTTCCATCTCCTACGTGGGACTCGATACCGGCGGTGGGGCGCAGGTGCAGCTCATCTTCAATCACTATACCTGGCCTCACTCCTCGTTCCCACGCCTCTCGGCCCCGCCCCACTCGCCACACAAATAATTTATGAAAGGATAAAAGCAGTAACAATACAGTTTAGCCTTTAAATTCACCTTCTAACAGATGTGTGTCAATATAAATTAAGTGTTGGGAAAAAGTAAGTGAGTTACAGATATGGCACCTGTATTATATCACGCACATATCTATCTATTGAAGTCTCTGTCAAAACACGCATTTATCACACATTGTCTAATCAGTAATTATGTGCATGTGTCAATGGCACAGATTTGCACCTACTCCTTGTGAATATAATCTGAATGTATGAATAATCTGAATGGGACTCGGTGCTCTCTGGGTTTAATATATAATGTGAGATTCGCACACACAAGTGAGAGGGGAGCCGCTGCCCTCTTAAGTGGAATCTAATTTCCATGGGGGTCATATCATTTCTGCTTAATTAACTGCAACAGAAATATTGACCCAAGTGGGGCGTCGTACCACCTGCATGATGTGTTTATGTGCAGGGGAGGGGAATGGATGCTTAGTAACCACTCGGGTAAAGGGGTTTGGGGGTTGGGTTGGGGGTCTTGTTCCTCAGTTATTTGGAAGGGGAGCTGGATCGTTTTCAATTGCAGTCGTGATCTCAAGCCATGCTTCATGGCATAAACATGGATGACACAGGGTGCGGGGTTAGATTGAGCCCCAATGCTTCTGGAGGAATAGGAGAAGGGGGCTTTTGGGGTTTGGACTAGCAGGTGGGGATGCACTGCAATGAGGTGGCTCTACTCCTTTAAAACAAACAGACAGCTGGTTTCTTGGTGGACTAGAGGGGTAAAGGGTGACGACTGTCACAGGTGCAGTGATTCGGTGTGTTTGTATGTGGGGGGCAGGGGTGTTTGGGGGTGGTATTGGATGAGTAGGGCCTTGGACAGAATAAAAGCAAAAGTCTGAACAAGTGTTAGTACATGAAGAGAGGGAGAGAGAGAGTGGAGCAGAGAGAAAGTATGTGTGTTTTACAGTAAATGAATGCTCTCAGAGGGGCTTGGTGTTTCCCCGGCCTTTAAGGCCCTGATATACTCGCAGTCAATTTATTTTTCATTCTTCGCTTAGGGTTTAAAAAAAAAAAAAACGTTTTACACTTTATATAATAGATTCCTTAAAAGCAATCAGCTTTAACATATTACACATGAAAAACAGAGTCAGTGTCATTTTCAATTAGAATTTTAACTTTCATTTCTACTGGGAAGCAGCTCTCCAGTGTGTTGATGATTTTACTCGTGATGTCTGACCTTAACAGACGCAATAGAGGAAATTAAGTTTTCTGTGTCAAAGGTGGCGGAACAATAGCAATAACAAAGGTCGCAATAGTAGTTGGAAGGTGTCGGAAGTAACTTCGTTCATTCTGGCAAGCTGATTTGAACTCCTAAAACAAACTTATTTTAGCCTCATATTGTTTGAGATGTCACACCAGTTAATTCAATTTTGCTATATAATGAGCTTTACAGTTTACGAAGTTTAAAACAAAACAAAACTCCCTTTTTTTTTTTTTTGACCAGTAAATGTTCATTACTTTTCCTGGACATTTCCAGTCAACTGTAATTACTGGATACTTGATCTGCTAGTGTTGATCTGCAGCTGAATCATTTAGAATACTTTGTGAATTAAAGGGTATTAAAGGGTAGGTCTAATGCGATTTCATGCATCCTGACTTATTTACAGGTTAATAGTGAATATTTCTGATATCTCATGCTAAACACGGCCAACCCTGCACAGGACTTACTCAAGAAGGTTTTGTCATTTTGTTTTTAGACCACAAAACCAACAATGTCACCAAAGAAGTGTGTTTTTAATTGTGAGGGAAAGATAACCTTGTTCAGCTTCCCAAAGAACCCTGCGTTAAGAGAACAATGGATGCAGTTTGTTTCTTCGGTGTGGCAACATAGTGCATCGAACAGATGACCGTTACACAAAAGTTTTGCACATTCAAGACTCTTTAGCCCCTCCCATGGCACAGGAGCTTGACTGGTTAACAAGGTGAGGAAGCAAACTCTGAGACCAAAGAATCTTGACCATGAAAAATATGACCATACCCTTGTGTGTGCCTGTCTGAGATGGGTAGGTAAGAAATGAGATCGTAATGTTCACTTCAGGAGAATCTAGACTAGTATATAATGGGTCACATGTTGCTTCAATACTGATCCCATTTCCACCTGTGTCCATGACGGCAATGCCTAAGCAAAGATCTCAAAGAATTTAACGCAGGAATCTAGTCAGATTGCCTCACAGATATTGAGACTGTAACACACCATCATAACCTGAGAGAGAAAGCTAAGAACCTGACATCGTATCTTTAATTATCACCCCACAGGCCAGCAAGCCCTGAGAGTAACCTGATACTACCACATTTGGCCAGTCATGACTTATGTTAAGAATCTTATGGATTTATGCATACATCCAACTGTCAATACTGCCCTACAAAGATAAAATACAGTAGCTGCACATTTTATGTTTGAGTTACGGATGAAATTGGGTCACTTAGTTTAAGATCTGCTCATCTCAGATAAATCTGGTTTAAATATGAAGAAAACAATTATAAAAACTTACACCATCTGAACAAAACTCAGTCAAAACTTTGAAGAAGCATTTTGATTATCTAAACATGCACTAGATTGTTAACTTTGACTTTTTGTTTAGCATTGTACATTAAAGTGTTCAGTTTTTTGAACGCATTTTTTACAAACAGCTCTTTAGAATGCTTAAATGAATTTTTTTTATGCTTTTGATAGAAGATCCTTTAAAATGTATCCTAAAAATGTACCTTCTCTTTGGCTACTTTATGCGAGAAAGGACAAGTCCCATCTGTCTGCTTGCAGGTGCCTCGGAGAAACCTTGCAAAAAAAATATGTTTCATTTGTTTAAAAGATTAAAGTTTAATTTGAAGCTGGCTGTCAAAGAGTTAGACATATTGTATAATGGGAGAGTGTGCACAGATACTCAGTACCTGGTGCAGACGGCCACTTTGTCAGGGTCATGGATGTAGGGGCAAGTGTCGCCATGATTACACTTGCCGAATCGGTTATAGTACATGCAGTACTGCTTGGCCTTCTGTTTCTTCTGTCGGGCCTGCCGTATTATAGCTAAACTCTTCTGTACAGCACGACTGACATACATAAAAAAAAACAAAAACAAAAAAACCCAGTAAACAAATTGGCAGTCCTATGTTTTCTATTGTTATGCTTTGAAATTAACCACCTATTACGATACTAACCTGGCTATGTAACGTGTGGCTGATGTTCTTCCCTGATTACCAGTCGAAGAAACATATGGATTGTACCACTGTCCTGTAGTATAGAAAAAATAAAAATTATAGACGATGACTCAATACACATCAAAAGATCAAGGATCATACACCATTTTATGGAGGTGTATGACTTTGTTCTGTAAAACACAAAAGTAGGTTTAGCAGTGCATAACAAAGTATACTCTGTAGTCTGTTTGCCACACAAAACTCATATTTCATATAAGTCTGATGGGCTATTTTCATGATGGTTTTGTATTATTTTTTTAGTGCTTTTATGGCATTTTTTTGGCACTTGACAGTCCCTGGTCACTTAATGCTTTCAATGTATGAATGAAAAGAGCAGAATTAACATTCTGCAAAACATCACTTTTGGTTTGAAATTCTTTGGTTTTGTGTTTGGCAATATAAAGCCATTATAAAGCAATGTATTATGTCTTTGTAAATGTAATGTAGATATTATAGCTTGAAGTGAGCTGTAGGTCAGTGCTTGTTTGTTCGTCTTGCCTCATCCAAGCTAGTGCACAAGCATATTTATTTATAACAAGCCAGACTAATAGCATGTAATTAAAGGTCAACACATTCATTGGTAGTGACGGAGGCCAGCAAGTACAACTAAGACAAGATACCATATGCTGTTTATTTCTACGTCAGGGCCTGTCAACCATAGCCAAATGGCAATCTGAGAAACAAGTAGATATAAACACTGTACTTTATGCAGCACTGAGTGATACAGCAATGAGGGCAGAGCACAAGGAATTTAGGATCCGAGTGCATGTGAGAAATGGCTCGCTGGCTATGTGGGATGCAATTGTGAAGTCCATGTGAAAATGTCCATGTGGTATTAACTGTACCAGACTTGTGTGTGGTGAGACTACAGTTTGTTGGGGAGATCATAAATAGATGAAATGTGTGTTTGTGTGGAACTCCTGTCACAGAGCAGGGGCTGATCTTTAATTCCACTTCTGACTAGGGCTTTAGGGTTTAATCTAGGCCATTCACCATCTCTCTCATTCTCTCTGTGTCTCTCTCTCTCTCAACCTGTAGCCAGTGACAGATGACAGCTTTATTATTTCAGAAGGCGACTTCTAGCCCCCTTCCACTCTCTTGCTGGACGGGTTGATAATCTGGAATGTGTACTTATAGACAATAGATAATATATACTGGCTCTTGAAAGCATACAAAAACACAATTGTAATAACTCTGGGGCACTTGTTCATGTGTGCAAAAAAAGTGGGCAACACACACTTCAAATGTCATTTTTGTGTTTAAAATATTAGCAAACTAGTCAGAGAGTGTATATTGAAACAGGTAACGATCTCTGCAAAATGGTTACCTGGTCTACTGTTAGTTTTGCAGGTGGTTTGAGTGCGAGAGAGCTTATTGGCCGAGACGCTGTATAGCGCTCCGCCTATCCATCTCATGCTTCGTCCGCTCCACTGCCTTTCTGAAGCTGTCCTTAGTCGATTCTGCAGAAGGATTCTGAATAAAAAAAAAAAAAAAAAAAAAATTGCAAATGGACATAGACAAATTACAGTAACATTTAAACAATAATTTTAATCCACATTTTAAATCAATTAATTATAATATATATATATATATATATATATATATATATATATATATATATATATATATATATATATATATATATATATATATTAGTGCTGTCAAAATTAGCGCGTTAACGCATTCGATTAATTTGAAATATTTAACGCGTTAAAAAAAAATAACGCAATTAACGCGGTTGCAGTTTTTTTTATTTCCAGTTGTGGCCTATGTGTGTTCAACGTGCAAAGAAATATGGATAAGACCAAGGAAGGACTTTTAGACGGAAAGTTTCAGTATAAAACTCTGCCGGATTACTCTTCAGTCTGCCACAAGAAACATTACTGTTCATTCAGTCTGCCACAAGAAACAGCAACATTAAAATCATGAACTCAAATATCATTGTTTAAAAAAAAACAAAAAAACAATGACTGTAACAGTGCGTGAATCAGACCTTTCTGTAACGCTAACGTTAATAAGCTTAAGCGAAAATAACGAAATAATTGTGTAGCGGAGTATTTTTTGTACACAGTGCCGCGAACTGTCAATCACTCCTGTGCGCGTGCATCACTGTCCTCGCAGCTGCAGCAACTTGCGCTCTCTCTCTTCATCAAGCTTTAAAACAAAAAGATCATATTGTCTTTGTGCATAGGCTATAGATTAATTAGATAAATGAATATCTAAATTTGTGCCTTTCCGTCTACGGTATTTTTTTAGAACTTCGAAAAAAGATGCTGCAGCCAATGAACAGCCAGCGGGGGCTGCAGGACGACTCAACCTCCGCAGACAGTTTGTAATGTTTATCAGACAATAAATACTCAAGATTTTGCTTTAGTATAACTCACAACGAGTTTCACACACCTTCTCCGGCCACGTTGAGTTGTTGACACTTAACAGTGGGAACAGCGACACATGCGCTATTCACTTGTATAACTTAAGGGTGAATGGGTAATGTAGTTTCTGCTCTGGGTGGGATGAATTAGGAAGCTTGCATTGTGAAGGGCGCTCTGAAAATCGGCAGTGCAGGTAAAAGATTAAAACCTCTATTAAAACAGATGTCCAAATGAGCGTACCGGTACGCTACAAGCACGTTCTGGGCGCACGGAGAGGTGGCGGTACGCTCAAGAGCTATATTTGGAAGTGGCGGTACTGAGTACCGGTGCGTACCGGCCCACTTAAAGCACTGGCAATGACTATACTTTGGAATTTTTTTGCAGTCCACTTAGAATTCAACATGGAAATCATTTTTGTTTTTTATTGGCATTGATTGTTTTGAAATTCAAATGATACTTACATGCCTGTGTTTTTATTTCTGTAATAAATATGGCTTTCAAGCCAACAGTTAATTTGGAGGATATTGATGGTTTATTGCAGGTATGTTGTTTACATGAGAAAATCTGTGTTACAAGTTAAACAAAAATTCCAATAAACAATCATATTTTGAATTTAAATAGTTTCTTTGTCTTGAGTTTACATTAATTATTTACATTTTACATTTACATATCCAAAAAGTTTCAGTCTTTTAATTGCGATTAATTTTAAAAAAATGTGCGATTAATTAGTTAATTTTTTTTAATCGATTGACAGCACTAATATATATATACATTAGGGGTGTAACGATACGCGTATTCGTATTGAACCGTTCGGTACGACGCTTTCGGTTCGGTACGCGGTACGCATTATGTATACCGAACGGTTCGTTGGAGTAATTAATTATATTTGAAAAAAAAAAAAAAAAGAGAGAGATAGAAATATAATGATATGCGTTCAACAAGGTAGCCCAATAACCCAAACAACGTAACAGGCAACGCCCCTGACACTCCCGAAGAAGAAAAAAACACCATCTTATATGTTTATGTTAGGCTACTCAGCAGGCGCTCGCTCACTCAGTACGCGCTGAAGGCTCGTTGCAAAATAGCCAATGCGTTTAACAGAATAGAAATTAGAAGATCCTCCAATAACCAACAGGTCTGGTGTTTGGGTGCACTTTGGATTCCCTTTAAGCTATAATGGTGATGGCAAGAGAGCGCTCGGGCAGAAGCGCTCGGGCTCGCTCATGAGGCGTCTGTCTTTGCTAAGCAACAATGACGTGCTCTCTCCATGAGACGCGGAAATTTCAGCAAAGGATAAATGGATTTGCAGCTCTAAAAATCGCTTGCAGTAGCTCTGCTACTAAATTTATTTCAAAATTGCAATCCATATACAACTATGATCAGCTGTTCCTTCATCTTGGCTGAGCTCTCAACCTTGTTACGGGAAAGGATGAAGCTGATTGGTTGGTTCTTGTCACATGACCCGCGGTGCGCTTGCGGCATTCTGAAAAGTTGAGATGTTTTTACATTTTGCTGTATCTAAAACGTATCGAACCGAACCGAACCGTGACATCAGTGTATCGTATCGAACCGAACCGTGAATTTTGTGAACCGTTACACCCCTAATATACATATATATATATATATATATATATATATATATATATATATATATATATATATATATTAGGGGTGTAATATATATATATATATATATATATATATATATATATATATATATATATATATATATATATTAGGGGTGTAACGGTTCACAAAATTCACGGTTCGGTTCGATACGATACACTGATGTCACGGTTCGGTTCGGTTCGGTTCGATACGTTTTAGATACAGCAAAATGTAAAAACATCTCAACTTTTCAGAATGCCGCAAGCGCACCGCGGGTCATGTGACAAGAACCAACCAATCAGCTTCATCCTTTCCCGTAACAACGTTGAGAGCTCAGCCAAGATGAAGGATCAGCTGATCATAGTTGTATATGGATTGCAATTTTGAAATAAATTTAGTAGCAGAGCTACTGCAAGCGATTTTTAGAGCTGCAAATCCATTTATCCTTCGCTGAAATTTCCGCGTCTCATGGAGAGAGCACGTCATTGTTGCTTAGCAAAGACAGACGCCTCATGAGCGTTTCTGCCCGAGCGCTTTGGAAAGGAAACCACTCTCTTGCCATCACCATTATAGCTTAAAGGGAATCCAAAGTGCACCCAAACACCAGACCTGTTGGTTATTGGAGGATCTTCTCATTTCTAGTCTGTTAAACGCATTGGCTATTTTGCAACGAGCCTTCAGCGCGTACTGAGTGAGCGAGCGCCTGCTGAGTAGCCTAACATAAACATATAAGATGGTGTTTTTTTCTTCTTCGGGAGTGTCAGGGGCGTTGCCTGTTACGTTGTTTGGGTTATTGGGCTACCTTGTTGAACGCATATCATTATATTTCTCTCTCTCTCTCTTTTTTTTTTTTTTTTTCAAATATAATTAAATACTCCAACGAACCGTTCGGTATACATAATGCGTACCGCGTACCGAACCGAAAGCGTCGTACCGAACGGTTCAATACGAATACGCGTATCGTTACACCCCTAATATATATATATATATATATATATATATATATATATATATATATATATGCAATGCTGTTTGATAACCGCCAGCAGAAGAACAGCGAATGGCGAGAGTTCTGAGTTGCGCAGTTGAAAACAAAGCCCACTACTAGACAGTGACCGTGTGTTGATTCTCGTGTTGTCACGGTACCAAAGTGTCAGTATTCGGTACAGATACCAGTGAAAATCCATGGTTCTTGCTACTTAAGCAAAACACAAAAATATGCTTAAAAAAAAAAAAAAAAAAAAAAAATTTATCACTAAAAATAAAACCAGTGCCATTCATAAGTAATATAATTAAGAAAAACAATAAACAAGTTTCACCCAAATTTAATTTGTTAATTAATCAATTTGCTATTAAAATTAAAACATGGACGAAATATTGTTACAATATATATTACAATTATATTAATATATTATTATTATTGTTATTACCTACACTACCATTCAAAAGCTTATTGTGTGAAATATTATTAAAGATTTTTAATATCTGTATTCTGTTTATATATATGTATATATATATAAAACTTTTGAAAGGCAGTGTATAAAGTAACTATAACTTTTCAAATAAACTTTATTCCAAAACATCAAGGAAAATGTGACTTCTTAAGATCTGCCTTCTTTAAGAATCTTTGTTTAAATATATCATGTCACATCACATTTCGGAATGAGGGCAGCAAGGCAGTTATTCTTTTTTCCCTCTTATTGTCCCTTCTTCAACACCCCTTTCTAATCTCATCCTCACCTTCTTAAACATTCCCACACTCTCTCTCTCTCCTGGCTACTGTGTCACAGCACTCTGGTAAATTGTTCCTTTAATGGAGGGGACGGGCATGTGGAAATGGAGAGAATTGAAAAGAGGAGGAAATCATTGAGATAATTGCCAGGGCATGAGGCCAGAGCAGAGAGACTGCCCCCCAAACATACTCCTTGATGCTTCCTCTCCCTCTTAAGCACACACGCACATGTGTAAAGGACACATCTCTCCTTCTTAGTTATTAGGAAATATATGTGCAAAATGAACAGAAATACATTTAAATGCTTCAAACCTATTAATGATAATTACTTCTAAAAATAACTGCAAGTGTGTTTTCTTGTGTAATAATTAAATAAGACCTATTCACTGCTACACATTGACAACACTTCCGTCAATGCTACATGCTTATTATCATACTAAGTATTATAGATCCAATACCATATAGTCTATCCCACCTTTCAAAGGATATATTTAAGACTGACTGTGGGGGCAGTTCTGTGTGAAGGTGTGTATGAGAGTAGCTACTCTGTATTAGGAGACATGAACTTTAGTGCAAACGTTTCGAGAGCCAAACAGCAAATCACCTCCAACATCAATCTACACCAAATACAAGAGCTTCAACTACACAACCTATTGCCTCAGGCCAATATGTCCAACCCCAGCCCACACATAGAGCACAGCATCAACATTGAGCCTGAGCACTCCTACACACACAGAAAGTATCACTAGCTTCTAGACAAACCCACACTGATAACCAAAAGACCCCATGAACCGCCATGTAGTAGTACTCTTAATAGAAATAAGATATAAATAATCTTCTAATACTGCTAATTCATTTTTTAAAAACAAATTCCTAAATAAGCACGCATATACAAACAAACAAAAAAATAAATGAATCTTTTATTTTTGGTTACAACAACGTCTACTTTCACTTCTGTTTTGCACTTCCACAGAAGAGAGGTTTGTGTTATCTTGTGATGCAGCAATATGGCTTGGGAACATCCTTCAATGTATATACGTCAATGGGGTTTTATTGTCCATTTTAGAAATTAGAATAATAATAGCAAACCTTTTCTCAGTGAGCTTCCAAAGCTTTCATATTTTAAAGGGATAATTCACCTAGATATAAAAATTCTGTCATCAATTATTCATCCTTGTGTTTCTCTAAAACCCATAAGACTTTCGTGGATCTTTGAAACACAGAAGAAGATATGTTTAATGAATCCTGTGATTTGTCACTAAACTGACAACCCATTCCTCCAAAACTTTGTAGAGTAATACAGCTAAGCTTTTTTGGGGTAAACTAATAAGTATCCATTACACTCGGATGTATCTAACAAAATAACAGATCTGTTGATTTTTCAGTTTTATTGTGACTTTAACAAATTCACATAGAAGACCAAAGTGTCGAACAACCTGTAATGCATCTACGTCCTTTTAGCTGTAAGAGCATATGTCATACATATATCATAACCCACAAAGGTCCACAACGGCTCGGTGACGGCAGCTGTGGGAGCCATAATGAGGCGTAATGGGAGAACAGTTGCTGCCCTCATTGGAGCTCAGGCAGGGCACCCAAGAACCATAATGGAGCCTAATGTAGCCATGACAAGGACATGGAACATGCGAGGCAGTTAACCCCAGTCATACTGAGCCCATGTGACAAATGGATAAAATATATTTAGCCTAAACTCGGAAGCAGAGTACATGTAATAGCATGCAAACGTTCCTCCACTGGGTTTTGTCTAAGAGGAAGTGAGGGGAAAGCTGTAAACACAAGATGCCTTGTGACCTCTTAAATCTCCTTTTTAACTCTGGAAAAGATGGAAATAAAAGTAAGAAAGAAAGCAAAGAGGAGAGCTCCATCATCCTTGGAGCTCTCAGCCAGTCGTCCTTGACCCTTAAACGGTGATACCTTATCTTCAGCAAACCGGCACTCTTTAAATCACAGGTCACCACAATATACATGCTTTTAGTTGCTGTTCTGGTATCAGTTATGTTTGTGTTTCCTGTTGCCGCAGTAACTCAGGCTGGAAGGCGAAAGAGCTGATCCTATATCAGAGGCAGAGGGAAGTGGCAATGCTAATACATGGGGTCTGGAGGGACATATCACATCGTCCCATGTATCACTTGAATGGCAGTGGGGAATTATTTTTATGGGACACACGATGGGTTGTAATTGCACTGTTAGAGTAGGACGTGATTTAGCATTTAGGGGCTCTGACCCTGAGGCTATGATATTAAAAGTTCTTTGTGCTCTTTCCGAGGATCTGCTGGGGGGTATGAGAGAAGAAGTTTTTACTGAAATCATGTCAGGTGCACCGGTTTTTTTTTTTTTTTTTTTTTTACAGTGCACCTGACATATATATATATAAGACCAACTTAAACCGACAGATTTAACCCAAATTGTCAAACACTACTGTCTGAACAAAAACAATACTTAACAAATTCAACAACATTGCTGAAATGTTAAAGGTTGGTGAATTCCCAGCATGCATGACACCATACATAAAGTATATAATTATTGTATGACTTTTTGCTGACTTTTGTTTAAACTTCAGTTGTTGTTTTGTCATTAGTGTTAGTTGTATACTGTATACTGCATGTATATGTATATGTGTATGTATATGTATATGTGTATGTGTATGTGTATGTATATGTATATGTGTATGTATGTATATATATATATATATATATATATATATATATATATATATATATATATATATATATATATATATATATATATATATATATATATAATACACAAACACACACAAAATGGGTAGAGAAAAGCGTCTTCTCCTTTAAAATAATCACATTTTGTTGCTTTGCAGCATAAAATGAAGCTGGACACAGTTTATGTTTTATCCAGCTCTATTTACTAAGTGCAGCTTAAAACATCCAACTGAAAGCTATAACATCAAAATGTCAGTTTAAAAAAAATTAAGGAAGAATTGAGGAGCTGAGGATTTTGTTGAACCACCTTTAGCTTTAATTACAGCCTTTAGTCTGTTGGGACATGTCTCGGTCTCTGCTAACTTTTTTTTACATCTAGACTTTGCAATATTTGCCCACTCTTCTAGAACAGAACTGCTCAAGTCTTCAAGTCATTTCACAATTTTTCAATGGAGTTTAAGTCTGGGCTCTGACTAGGCCATGTAAGGACCTTCCCCTATTTCTCCTTAAAGGGGGGGTGAAATGCTATTTCATGCATACTGAGTTTTTTACACTGTTAAAGAGTTGGATTCCCATGCTAAACATGGACAAAGTTTCAAAAATTAAGTGGTATAATTGAAGGAGTATTTCTGTTCCAAAAATACTACTTCCGGTTTGTCACAAGTTTCGGAAAGTTTTTTTCGAGTATGGCTCTGTGTGACGTTAGATGGAGCAGAATTTCCTTATATGGGTCCTGAGGGCGCGTCTGCTGGAAGAGCGCGCGCTCCCGTATAGCACAGCACTGAGAGCACAACAGACTTCACTGATCAAAGCAAGAGCGTCGCGAAATGTCACAAAAGGAGTGTGTTTTTGGTTCCCAGGGCAAGACAACCCTGCACAGATTACCTAAAGAGAAACAGCATTAAGGGACCAGTGGATTGGAGTTTATTTTTACAGAGCATCAACGGAGTTGTGCAAGTGTTTGTGTTTGTTCCCCTGCATTTCGAAGATGCAAAACAAACAAGGCCCAGTTTGACGACGGATTTGCACATCGTTTATTTCTTAAGGATAATGCAGTCCCAACGAAAAAGGGTCACAATCGTGTGTTGGAACCGCAGGCGGTGAGTAAAACTGCTTCAAATATCTCTGTGTTGTTAACTTAGCTATCGGCGCGTAAGCACATCAAGTAAACAACATGCGATGTTGTCATCAAACTGCACTTTCCACATGTACAGCTTAAAAAAAAAAAACGACAAAATGGAACTTAATCATTTTCCAAAACCGCTAAGCAAATATATATACAGTTTCAGTACATACCACATAGAGCCGCTGTTGTTGCTGCTGCTCTTGTTAAATTTCAGCCTCTGGATCATAAATATACGCTGAATCTGACTGTTAGCCATGGTTTATTTTGGATGATGTTTTTTTCCTCAAGGCAATGTCAGAGCCGTTAAATATGTTTTTCAACGGCTCTGGGTAATGTCACAGCTTCCAAACGCTCTCGACGCAAAAGCCTACTGGCTCTCGTGATTCTTTAGCTCCGCCCACACGTCACGCCTACAGACGCTCATGTTTTTCCGGAAAAAATCGGTACAGACTATCTTTCTCTTATGAATATAATAAAACTAAAGACTTTTTGGAGTTATGAAGGATGCAGTACTACTCTATAGGTACTCAAGATTAACAGGATATTGAGTGAAAACGAGCATTTCACCCCCCCTTTAAACTGCTGTATGCTCCATAGAAGTACAAATTGCCCTAAAAAATTGTAACAAAGCCATTTGCTTAACAAATCTGTATTTTCCTTGAATTTTCCTTTATTTTCATGTCTGAAATAAAGGGAACAATTTCTATATGATGATTTTAAGACAATAGCTGAGAACCTAAAAATCAGACTGCATCAAAGTGCACTGATTTAAGATTTTGCTAAAAAAAAATATTGTGCTTACATTAAGGATGCATGAAATGCAAAGCTGAATATTGCTGATGATGACCCATACCTCAAGGGGCCGGAGCGAATCTGTGTTTTTGTCCCTTTAATTCATTCTGTCAAAATAAACTCTTTTACAGCAAACATCTCTGAGGCATCATGATTTTTATCACTCCCACTAGACATGAATCTCTTTTTTGCTAGTATGTGGCATATTTAGGGGGCACAGTAAGCAAACATCAGCAAGGATGAGTGCGGGGGACTTACACCTGTGTCAAGAAAAAAAAAAACATCAGTACTGGTGCATGTGATGGTTGAGGAAGAATGCATATCCTGGCCAAACAATTAGTATGAGTTAAAACTTCTTAATTGTATATTAAAAAAAATCTACTCCGAAAAGTTAGCAACATTCACCAGTCACTTTCGATCATACAAACTATTCTCACATAAGAGCATGTGCATGCCAGTATGTGTCTTGTTGTGTTTCGACCGCAGGGTGAGCACAGATGAAGGAGAGAGCGAATCAGCACTCCGGCAGGGTGATTAACGATGTGACTTTTGTTTTGGTGACGGGGAGGAATTCACAGGCCGCACGGGCATTCACAATAATGCTTGTCTTGTCTATTTGGCTGCAAAGAAAGCATTAGTAAGCTCATCCTGAAGAATAGACAAAAATAGTTACCCTTGAAATGAGCTAGCTGGTTTCACTTAACCAATTTTCCTTGTGTAAATGAGTTTTTGCTTGTAGCAAAGTAGATAATGAAGGATACTTAAGTGATAACCGTATTAAAGACTATAGACAGAAAACATCTAAAATGTTTGAAAAAAAAACTGCTCAAGGACAGATAATTGGGAAAAAATGAATAAATGAAAAATAAAAGGGGAGAGGACTGAGAGACAGATGACATGGTCAATTAGACAGGTGTCATGAGGGTGGGAAATTAACACTTGCCACCAGCCAAATGCTGCTATTTTTTGCAACGGCGGGTATTTTTGCTTATTATTCCAGACATGTGGCATGTTTCAGACTGGCCTATGACAATAAATGCTTTTGCTTCGTAACATATTTGATTGCATCTTAAAATACTTTAAATGTAAAGTTAATGTGAGGCAAATCTCTCTCACTGTTTGGATCTTGAGTGCCATCTGCAAGTAATGCACTTTGCTCACAGCACTGTCTGAAAACAACAAATTAACAAACAAAAACCTTCTGCTCTCGCTTTTGTACTACACTAGCTTATACTTAGCATAGTGGTATTACAGATGTTGTTGTCTCTGTGGTCAAAGGTCTGTGGTCAATAAGATATATATTTTAATAAAATTATTACTTCAATAAAGTCTGCATTAAATTGAAAACAAAAAAATGACAGTAAAGACTTTTACACTGAAAAAAAAACACCTTATTTTTTATTTTAAACAAATGTAGTCCTTTTCAAATTTCTATTCATTAAATAATCCTGAAAAAAGTGTATTACAGTTTTCACAAAAATATTAATCAGCACAATCAATTTCAACACAGAGTAATAATGAATAAACAATAAATGTTTCTTGACTACCAAATTAGCATATTACAAAGAACTAACACTGAAGACTGGATTAATGGCTGCTGAAAATTCAGCTTTGCCACACAGACCCTCCCCGGATCAGGACGTCCATCCAAACTGGATGAAAGAGCCAGGAGGAAACTGGTCAGAGAGGCTACCAAGAGACCTGCAGCAATTCTGAAGCAGCTCAGGAAATTATGACAAAGAGTGTGACAATGATATCACAATGTCTCCAAAAATGTGGCTTGCAAGAAAAAAGCCACTCCTCAAGAAAGGCTGCATGCAGTCAAGACTGAGCTTTGCCAAAATGCACCTTGAAGATTCTGAGGCAGATGAGACTAAAATTGAATTATTTGGCCAAAACACCAAATTATATGTCTGGCAGAAATCCAATACAGTTCACCATCCAAATAACATCATTCCTCCAGTAAAGCATAGAGGTGGTAATATCCTATGGGGTGTTTCTCAGCAGGAGGGACTGGAGCACTGGAGTCAGGATAGAAGGAAAACAGATGGGGCAAAATACCGTTAAATCGATATGAGCCTGTCGCCGATAATATTGGCAAATTTGCCACCGATATGACTTTTTTTTTTTTTTTTTTTTACAGAAGATATAATTCAGACAAAATTATTGAAATGGTGTAATTACTTGGTTTGTCCAGCAAAGCGCACTCCATTGTTTGCTAATGGAGACCTTGATGAAATGCTTTAAAGCTTAAGTCTATGTTAAACCTCTGAAACTTTGAACACCCAGAGGATCCCCTCAGCTCGAGTAACCTTCTTGAATGCATATCTAAAAGGCCCCATTTCGAATGATACCACACGTGGTTAAACGGGTGGTTAAATGAGTTGCTGAGTTACAGGTGGTTAAATTTGCGGTCCGGGGACTGATCTAGCGATCCTGGGGGGTACCAACTCACGGAGGGAGGCATTCAAGAGGACTCGTCGAGCTGAAGGGATTCCCTTTTTTTGATGGAGATCCACCGGTACATTCGCAAGATAGTGGCACCAGTCAACACTTTATATATATATAAAAAAAAAGATATTTCGATATTGTCAAAATTTTTACGATATTCGATATAGCCTATATCTCGATATGTTTGCATTTGCATTTAAATAATAAAAAAAACATGATTTTCTTTTGCCCATTAAAAAAAAAAAAAAAAAAAAAAAAAAACAACTTAAACTATTAAAAAATCTAGACCAAGAGATCACTTACTGCTTTTTAATAAATTAATACATGTAGGTCTATATGTAACTGTAGCAGTGCAAATTAAGTACAGAAAGTGCATTCTGTCAACTTTTTAGTGCATGCAATTCACAATTTAAACTATGCCACGGGTATAAGTATTTAATTTTAATTTTTTTAACAAGTTTTTAAGCTAAGAACACAAGTGTGTCAACTGTCTGCGGTTTTAAGAGAAGCTCTGTGACATGAAACTATGTTCCTACTGACATTAAAAACCCTGTTAGATGGGGAGCTAGTTGCTGAAGCACATAGCTATTTCTTATATATAAATATATATAAATGAATACCAAAGACTTTTGCATTCTCTCTGTCTATATTATGGAAGCTGGTAAACATATCAGTGAAATTTCCCAATAGTAATTCCAAATGGCCATAGCCTATGTTTCTCTATTCAAACATCAGCGGTCGAGTAAGTGCATTTATTTTGCGATCACGAATGCAAACAATACAGTTGAGATCTCACGACAGAACACAGACCGACTAAACGACGCTTTCATTAGATCGCTCAATTCCAGCTTGTTAGTGTTTTTTTAGATTATAGCCGGCGGCTCCTCCGCAATGAGGAGTGAGCACGTGCGCATGGTTGCCAGATTGCTTAAAATAACTAAAGACCGGGCAGAAAATGTATCCTTGTAACAGTGGAGCTCGGATTCGGAGATTTAAACTCTTGTTATCTGGCAACCGCTATCATTAAAGCTCTCGTAGTAGAGGGGCGTAGAGCAGTCAGCAGTTACAGGTTCCTTTTTTGGACATTTGGCGCGTTCTTTTGGCAAAGCATGCTTGAATTTGAAATATTCGATATTCCCAATATATTAAAAAAAAATTTCTGTGTAAAGACAGTAGTGCAAATCCAGGAATGAATATTCTGAAGTTAAATAAAATTAAAACTTAAAATAGAATGAAAACTTCAACAGAATAAAGTTTTATGGAATATAATTCAATTAAAGTTGAATAAACTTCACCTTTACTGTTCAGTGCACTGTTGTCAGACTCATTTTGAATAGTTAAGTTTAAATTGTTAAATGCCCTGCCTCCATTATATATCTCTGTCGCATTATTATAAGTGTTTGATCACCACATTTGAGTGATCATTGCAAAAAATTTATTAATGTCACAGGCGGACAGAGTACACAGCTTCATTACTTGAGTAAAAGTACAGATACCCCTCGCTAAATTTTACTCAAGTACAAGTAAAAGTACAACAGTCAGATGTCTACTTAACTAAAAGTACTGAAGTACTTGTTTTTAAATGTACTTCAATATCAAGAGTACAAGAGCATTTGAGAACTGTGTTATTTAATGAGTTAACATGAACTAAGATTTTTATTTTTTAACAAAGATTAATAACATCTATATCAAATGTAGCTATTGCTCATTGTTTAGCTGTGCATTTATTGAATGAGCACTATGAGATATTCCTTTTGTGCTATAAATAAACTTGCCTTTCCTAACTAACGAGGTCTTATTGTAAAGTGATACCTCTTGGTTTTTATAGTTCTTTTGTAAAAATGTTACAAAATGTTTTAATGTGTAAAACATTTCACTTTTATATATCTTTCTGTATTGCTTTGTTTTAAATGTTTAGTTATTTTTGTTATAAGAAAAAAGTTATTTAACCTGTTATACTGTATTATGAGCACTTTTTTTAAAACAAAATTTCAATACCGTGATAATACAGTACCATATATCGTGATAAAAGCATTATCAATTAACCGCAACAGGAAAATTAGATACCGGCATATCCCTACTGTAGTTCCAGTCAAATGTTTGGACACATTAATGGGAAAGTTTCCAAACTTTTGACTGGTACTGTACTATAATATAATATACACAAAGAATATCGGCCAATATATCTATATTGGCCATTTTTTTACCCCCTAATATTGGTATCGGCCCCAGAAAACCCATATTGGTCGGGCTCTTGTTATTATCTCACATTGTATTACCACTCAAACATTTCTGGGTGTTAATATCTGAACTCTTACTGAAGACCTTGTCTTTTAGCACTCTCAATTCGCCTCTCTTGTTCCTCCTGTTCTCACTTGTGATACCCTCCCTTCTCTCCCAGAATGGGTGGATGAGACGAATAGAGAGATGATAAACAAGAGAAGAGGAGAGGGGAGCAGTGCTTCAGCATATCCTGTGCTGATCAATACTAGAGCACTAAACCTGATGAGGGCCACGCGGGCCACTCCACCCACACTGAGAGAGTGCAGGACCGCACGTGTGAGAGTGAGTCGACCAGCGATATAAATAAAAGTTTAATAAAATGTGAAGATTAAAACTGTTCTTTTTTTCAGAAATTAACTGTGGTATTATACAGGGGGGAAAAGCAGGTATTATAACACAATAAATGTATTAATGTTGGGGTCATAGAAGTAACTGGAAAACTAATCAACATTATGATTAATAATGTTTGATTAAAGGTCTCATCACTCACATGTAAAAAAACAATTTACTGCTGTATAAACAAATAATAGCAACAAATGAATTCAGTTTAATTAATCAAATATTAATTATATGAATGTACATATATAAATTAAATTCCAATAATATAATATGAATTAATGTTGATTTAGTTAATATTATAACTATGAATCATTATTGATAAAAACAAAATGAATACTAATAATATAATTAACATTTGTGATTACAATATCAAGAGATATATAATTATCACAATCATTTTATTGTAATATACATTTTAATCATTAGTTTAAATACTATACTATTATTTTTTAAATACCATACTATTATTTAATAATATTCAAGTAACACTGGAGTAATGGCTCCTGAAAATCAAAAGAATAAATTAAATAAAATAAAAAAACTGTAATTTTAAATAGTAATAATTCAAAGTTTCACCCTTTTTATTTATTTTTTTCTCAAATGAATGCAGTCTGGGTGAAGATTTATTTTAAAAAGCAAAAACAAAAATAATTCAGTATAATTAACCAAGTTTTTATGAAGTATTTTAATGTACATTTATTTTACAATTATTTTACAATTAGTTTCAATAATATAGTATGAATTAATTATACTGATGTTGATAATATTATAAGATTCATTACTAATATAAAACATTAATATCATGACAGAATTAATATTATTAGAAGAAATACAAATACCAGAATACTTTGATTAATTTAAATAATATATTAATCTTGATATTGATAATATTATATGCATCATTATTAAATATAAATATTAATAATATTAATTCACATTCATGTTTAAAATATCAAGAGAAATAAAATATGATCTTAAGAGGTGGCCTGTTGAGGCAAGTCCAAGAAGAACTGAACTCTACTTTCACAATAATAAATGAGAAAATCAAGAAAAGAAAGAACAAAATGCAGAGTACACAATGGGAGGAGGGCAGTTTGTATGTGTATGTGTGTGTGCGTGCATGCATGCTCGTGTAATTTATGCCCTGGCGTCCATGCTTTACGGCTTTCTTAATTCAACTCCTGCTACTATTAATGTAGTTAATGTTGAGATTATATCTATTTTCTGGTGGCTGCCGGGGATTTACGAGGGCCTTTTCTCCCCCACCCGGTCCCCTCAAACACTCAATCACCTGACACAGCTGCACTGCTGACTACACACTCCCACCGCTCTCCAGCTCGCTGCGCCGGACGCCGGGTCAGTGCACCGAAGGGTGAGGGGCTAAAGAGCCCCATGTCTGTCTGCTCATGTGTGAGACTAAGAGGGGCTCCGTGCTTCTCCTGCTTGAGCTCTTGGGTGGTGGACTGTGTTTGGCCATCTGTATGTGTGTGTTTGCTAATAAGCATTTTGTGTGGCCATTCTTTAGCTCTCAACTAATACATTGACAACATCAACGGTTCAATAGCCTTGAATTGCATGCACTGGTAAAAAGCATAACTTAAATGCACCACAAGTCGCATCACATAACAGCGTAAATGTAATGTCTGCCAAATGTGTAAATATAAGTATGTGACAGATGGCCATGGTCTAAAATACTCTAAAAATAAGCATCACCAACAAATGAATGAATGAATGAATGAAAGAAAGAGAGATGGATCATTAAAAATCTTCCCTTATCTTCTCTACACTGCATGCTATTTCTCTCTCTCTTTCTCATTTCTCTCTCTCTTGTAATATTTCACAGAGCGTCACAGAGGTTCGAATTGAAAATCCCTTGATGAATCAATATTTATTGCAGGCAGCTAAATGAATGGCGGTAAGTCACCACAGCTCAAAGGAAGTCTGAAGCCAAGCACGCGTCTCACAAAATCTGCATTACACAAATGAAGCCCCACAAACACACACTCGCTTATCCATTAAAAACCAAAGAGCACTGCCCTAGCAAATCTAAATGAGATGAATGAAGTATCATTGACCTGCACACAAAGTTGCAAAGATGTCTATGTTGCATAATATATAATATTTTAGTTGGTGACAATAATAGTTTATATTTTAGGGTAAAATCTGGATACCTGTGCAAAGCGTACAGTATTTTGTAATTGCTCTAATTGGTTCAGATTTCTTGATCAGCGGATTATCACTATTTTAATCATCTTGTAGAGAGAGAATACACAAACATTTGAAAAGTATTTCAATAAAATGAACTGCAAATAGTCCTTCAGATTAAAAAATAATAATTTCCAAAAGTAAATAAGCATATATACATATACCCATCTATGTGTGTGTGTGTGTGTATATAGTTTTGATCAAAGCAATTAGGCTATACTTTCAGTATGATATTCGTTACTTAAGTAAAAAAAAAATACCAAAATAAAAAAATACTAAAAACCTATACAGTAAATAAACCATATTGAATACTTGTGTGCAGGCCACTGAGGTCAAAATGTCATCATCTCTTCAGTAATGAGCTCAGATGAGAGCCTGACCTGCATCTATTTCAAGAGCTGTTACATGTCTGCAGACCAAAATGTTCTCAACTGCCATGTGATGACTACATATATCAGTAGTTTTACTACATGGGACACAGCATTATGTTTCCTTGCTATATAAAATTCAATAACATATGTTTAAGTAATATATGTGTGTTATATATATATATATATATATATATATATATATATATATATATATATATATATATATATATATATATACACTCACTAACTCACACACTCACACGTGTGTGTGCTCTTGTTTTTGTGGCATATCAGGACACACCCCTGTATAATGACATGGGTATGACACAGGTATTACAAGGAAAGGGTGACTTATGAGGACATAACCCATGTCCCCATTTTTCAAAACGCTTATAAATCATACAGAATGAGTTTTTTTGAGAAAGTAAAAATGCACAAAGTTTCCTGTGAGGGTTAGGGTTAGGGGTAGGGTTGGTGTAAGGCCATAGAATATACAGTCTGTACAGTATAAATACCATTATGCCTATGGGATGTCCCCACTTTTCACAAAAACAAACATGTGAGTGAGTGTGTGTGTGTGTGTGTGTGTGTGTGTGGTTTGATTATCTCTAATCCTTTGCTCATTGTTCTCTAATGAGAAAGATAAACACATATGCTAAGAAAAGCACATATCCTCAAGAAACTATTATTAGCTCTTACAAAATGAACAGGGATAACTACATTACTTGATTTAAAACCCATGGACATAAACAGATCAGCTCCCCCAACTTTCTCTCTCTCCATTAACAAAAAGTTACAGCTGCTTAAGCAGCCAATCAGATATTCAGAGTGATATCATGCACTGAACCTGCTTGAAAGGACGAGAAAGAAGTGGTTTTGTTAAGCGCTATCCAATCAAGGCAGTGTAAAGCAATAATCAATAAGGTAAAAGAGAGCAAGAGAGATAAAAGAGAAGGTTATTTTGTTTAAAGTGGCACCCTTCTTAATATATAACACCTATAATCCACACTCTCTTTTTTTTATACATGGCTAAGCCAGGCCCACACAGTAGGGGGATTAATGAAGATCATTTAACTCTGTAGATAAGAGGGGAAATAAAAAATTTACACCCATATGCATGAGTGCTTCATTTACGCCCTTAAGTGAATAGGATTTTTTTTAGGTGGCCCCTTATCAGACTAAAGCTAATGCCATACAGACACAGCAGTGACCCCTCTTCCTTCTCGATGTCTTTCCAAAAGCATTCACAATCCAGAAGCTTTCCAACATCTTTTAAATTTGTTTTAAAGGCTCATAATGTGTGAACAGAACCACAGTGGAGAACTAAACACCTCATATTGTGCAGCAGCCATTCTCTTTCACACAAAAACTGCTAGACTGCACAGACATATCAAATAATATGTTTGTCATTTGAATCTAAGCTTCTGCCTCCTGCATTAACACCATTGCTTAAACACTGTCTGAGGCACCTATGCTAACTGTTAGGTCATGGATTTAAAAGGCAAAGCTAACATGCCAATTGTAAATCAATGTAAATTATAATTACAATCTCCTGTTCATCTATTTTTGCATATCACTTAGGGGTCGTTCACACAGAATGTTTTTTTTTTTTTTTTCAATTGACTGTATTTCTTTTAAATGGTTTATCTGTTAAAAAATGTGCTACAATATGACTTCTCGCTCAAAAAATAATAATAATAAAAAAAACTCTTTAATTTTCTTTCTTCTCTTCCACTTACCTGTGTCTCAGTTTTTTAAATGCAAAAACAAGTTGTGTGTGAATTGCCCATTACCCTTAAAATAAAATAAAATAAATGTTACATAAACAATTTCAAGACCCCATTAAAAGCTTCTATCTCAGTAACTACCCTCATGTCCACGCGAACATGTGGGTCATCCCGTAGAACATCTTTATGGAGTAATATTATGGTCCCAGTAATAGATTACCATGACGAGCAGCACCTTCTTCTCTGCCATCATCAGGGTTGATGAGGCAGTTAGTTATGGTTCTATGTGGCGTTATTAAGGGCCAGGCGGTTATTTAATGATTTATTAAGCACTGAGACACTGATAAAAACACTGAATGTCAACAGAGAGGTTTTAATCAGTCTGGTAATTGGTTGTGCTGGGCTGAGATTGTGAGCGGGATGCACGCACATGTGCAAACGCACAATTTATGATCGAATAAAGCCATTGAAATGAGCATTGTTGAAGTGGAGACAAACAGGAAGTGGATTAAGTGCTGGTCATTTCCACCTTGACCAGAAAAGCTCCCATCACTTACCTGGAAGAATGTACTCTCTTGACCCTGTAGGTAAGAGCAGGGTTGTGGTGGATTGTATGCACTCTGCGTGTGTCTATCTTGTAGTGTGTTTTGATGATCCTATGTGATGCCGGGCTTCGCACTGACAAAGAGAAGGGGCCTGCAAAGAAACAGACAGATCACGGTAGGGAATTACTAGTTGACGTGTCACTTCACTGATCAATTATTTTTAATCACCTAATGATGCCCACATGAGCTATTACGGAGTCATTAGTTAGTCAAACTATGGTATGCATAAACTCTGGTTAGTGATAGATACTGTTTATATTTCACATACGCACACACACACACACACACACTTTTACATAGTAAAAATGTGTTTGGTATCTTGATAACTTGCATTTGCAAAATTGGCAATCGAATTTACATAGAAGTTGCAAATAAAATAAAGTAAAAACTGTATTTACAATATTGATAGAGATTATTTTCTTCATTTTTGACAGACTGAAGAAATAGCTTGTGGTTTCAGTGATTCAATCACAATGTGTCTTGGGTGCAATTACCCATGGCATTTAATGTGGTTAAGTGTTATCGATTGTGATTTGATCACTGAAAACCCCTGATATTAATGCCAGGTCTAAAGGGAGTCATTGCTAGACATAAAGATACGGCACTGAACACAGACAGAGGGTGTCTTCTAAACTGGCTCTGTGAGGTCTGAGTGTTCCTTCTCCATGGGACACACACATTTAGATATACACCCACTGGTGCACACAAACTCTTCCTCTGGCAGGTGCGCTCCTTAATAAGCTGCACATGGAAAAAAATTGAAAAAAAATGACTGAATAACAAAGGCTGAATTTTTATCAGCCTAATAAATCATATCCGTCTCTCCACCCCAACCCTTTCTCTTGCTCTCCCTCTAAGTCTTTTTCCTTATATAATTTCACAGATCCACCAGATATGTAGAGGAAAGGATGCGCGGGAGAGAATAAGTATGCTTTTTATTTAATTCTTTCTCTATTCATTTATTCATCATGTTGCTTTATGAATGGCTGGGATGAAGTGACATGCATGCATGCGGATGGAGTAAAAGATGGACTCGGCATGGCAGCCTTCGCTCATTGCTGCTGTACACTAGAGCTAAAAACCTTAAAGATGTATTCCCAGCAGCTACGATTTCCGTATGTTAGACAAGCCAATGGGAAAATGGAATTACTTCAAGATTTTAAGAAAACCATAGAGGGTTAGTGGAGGAAAGATACAGAGCTGAATGGCTTTGGCTGAACGTTTATTTTACAAAAAAAAAAAAAAAAAAAAAAGAAAGAAAGAAAGAAAGAAAGAAATGTATTGTTTTGGTAATACACCTTTCCCTGGACATTTGAACATCTACTCTTTCCAGGGTTCAGTGGCCATTCCATAATGTTATAAAAGAAACTCACATTTCCTGGCGCAATAGAAAACCTTCCTCCTTTTATTTATTCCATGTCTTCTACTCAAGGGAATTCTTCTCCATTTATCACTGGACCCACACACACACACACTTCAGTATCAGCCAGGGAATTCATCTTCGACGAACATTTACCAATTATCAGATCCCGGTCCAGTATGGCACAGAGCAGAGGGATGTGTCCGACTGTATGACTGTGTGTAATACAGAGGATCCTTTATGAGCGTTTATGTCTGCTTTATGTGATGGAGTGTTTGAGGAGTGGATTATATGACCAGACTACAAAAGCGAGGGGGCAAATGTAATTGTGTGTGGGCCTGCGACATGCGGTCGTGTATGTGAGGCTGCAAGATTAGTTGTCTGGCTCAAAGTCACTTTTTCACACTCCTCTCATCTGTACCGCAGATGTCGGACCTGCCTGCGTCCCAGCAGATGACAAATACGGCTTGTCAGAGAGCTTGTGTCTTACACAGCCAGCCGTATACTATGCACTTCGCTGTACTATTCCACCTTACCTATTGTTCAATGATAGCACCACAGAATTTATGCCACCCATGTCTTTGTGTGCGGCCGGTTTAGTGTAGTACTGCCCGCTAGGTACCAAAGCAGAGGCTGTGGTCCCTGTCACAACCCTTTTATTGATGTGTGTACTCGCAAGTGTGTGTATATGTGTGTGGTAAAGGCCTGTCAGTGGCCTATTAGAGAGAAGATTGAGACTCCACTCGGCACAGACTCACTCAACCAACACAACCTGCTGGGCTTTACAATCAGGCCTGGGGACTCATCCATCGCCTGCTGACGCACCAGCCCCGCACCCGCGGCTCTTCAGACGGCCGATTATTTACTCAACTCACTTCGGCTTCAGCGCAGTGAGCTCACACCTTTATCTATCCCTCACTGTCACACACACACAGACTCATTTTTCTGGCAGGTTCCCATGTTATTTTTCTGTCTACCCTCTGGACTTTATGTTGAAGGGCTTGTGATAACTGAGTGGTGATGTTAATGTTGAAAGGAAAAGCTTTTTTTGGAAAACTACACCTACACATACACTCTTGGAAAGTACATGACTGTCACCAATTTTAAAGTTGCCAGCTATTCAAGTTTAGCATCTCAGATGTTTGAAAGAATGGAAGGCTAAGGTAGATAGATAGGTAGGAAGGAAAGAAAAGCAGAAATGTGCAGGGAGATAGGAAATGAATGAAGGAGGAAAAGAGGGAAAGGAATGAATGAAGATGAAAATAAGGAAATTAAGGTAGGCAGGCAAGTAGGTAGGAAAGAAGGAAAAGAATGATGTTTGAAATGAAACGAAGGAAAGACAGGAAACAGGATAGGAAGGAAGAAAGGTATTTAAAGCAGAAATAAAAAGTACATTTTTAAAAGGACAGAAAGAAGGATGAAAGGAAGGGAGTAAGGTAGGAAAGGGTCAGACCAGACAGGCTTGTGGGCAGCACTCCGACAGGGAGAACAGTCGCTCTTCGGCCGACCTAAGTTCAAGCCCTGACTTGTGCTCTTTTTATTCCCGTCCCCTTCTCTCGTTCCCACTATACATTTTCTCTGAACTCTATTTACTATCCTGTCCAAATAAAGTAAAAAATGCCCAAAATACATGTTTAAAAAGGACATGAAGGATAAGAGCTGGGGAAAGGAAGGAACAAAAGGAAATACAGACATTCAAGCTGCACTCCTGTGCCTAACGTGTTCTCTGAAACTGAAATAGAGCAACTCATAGCGTGACAACTGCTACAGAATTTATTTCACACTTTGTGGAATGTTCCCTACACTCCTCATCAATGTTATAACAGGGCAGCAGTGACACTCTGCATCCTCTTAGGGATTATCAAGCCGTGTCATCTCATGTTCTCTGATCCAGTCTTCAAATTTGACAACTAATTCCGTTTAACAGCAGTCCGATTCTTCACCGTTCCATCTCTGTCACATCATTAATCTCATTATTGACAGCGAGAGATACCCCTCCTGCTTCTGCAAGCAATCCCCTAGGGGCTCATCCTCTGATTCCCAGTGGGACGGCACAGCTGCCATTAAATGCTTCTCCGGCAAACCAGCAACACTTCACACTGCTATCAAACTAGTGTTATGGCAGCGCAGAATCTCATGGGACAGAACAAGTGTGGCAGAAATGGAGTGTTGCATAGCTCTGGATCATTCTCTTGGCAGGGAATGGATCAAAGGGGAATTGTGAGTTGTGGACTATTGTCTGATTGTACTCTGCAAGTCTATCTTTCTCTGAGCAGTTGCATCAGTGATTCTAAGTGCCAGTGCTATGAGCCAGCTGTTTAACAGGTAGTCCTTAAACCATATTTAAAGGCAGTGTAATCATATAATTGTTGGCAACAAACACAAGTTCAAATGGAGACAAGGGGATGCAGTTTAACTCCCCCAGTTGGAGACCCTGCAAAGAAAATACTGTTAAAAACAGAATTGGTATATTTACTTCACTCAGGCCCGCAAACAGTCTGTGCTATGTAATTTGCAGCAAATGCCGCTGATGTCCACATACTCTGGGGCTCATTCACTAACTGTGGGTATATGGATGAATTAGTGTGTGAAATCTGCATAAGAACAGTTTCACAAACCAGTCACGACTGGCTGGCTGGATAAAGTAAAGGCTATGTAGAAAGACCTTATATATAGGTTTGGGACTGCTTTATGCAAATGACAAAGTTTGGAGTACAGAGTCACTCATTTAGCCTACTGCAAATTCATTAGCAATGGAACGAAGATAGGAACAAATCCTATCTTTTTTTTGCGAGTATTTAAAAACGTAGAAATAAAACTCAAATTTAGACTTTGTCTGGGTGTGTGCTTACATATGTCATGCAAGTAAACAAATCTGTGTAATATGGTGACATTTGCTCCCTTGAGCAGAGTAGGAGGAATTAAGAGGAACAGTCAGTGTATGACTGGAGGGAGGCCACTGCACCCCGACCCAAAATACCAAGATGCTTCTTTTCAATCCTGGCACAAACTACAGAGCTCATCTGAATGTACGTGTCTGCGGCTTTTAGGTGAAGCGTGCCAACAAAGATCTCTCCCCACCTCTGAGACCTGTTGTTCAGCCAAGTGTTTGTGCATGTGTTATGGATGGGATGCGACCTTGGGAAGTTTTAAAGTGCAGAAATATAAGAAGAGCCCTCTGAGGCTCAGAGGATCTGCTAATGTAGACAGACACATATCAAGATGGGCAGCAAAACTGTTGATGTACTTTGGAGAGATCCGATGAGAGACAGGGTAGAAGAAGAATCTCCTCACCATGAACCAAGGACCAGCGGACGGCTCCGTGGTGCCATACCAGCCAAAATCAGGAAAGGCTCAAGTGTCGCCCACAAGGCCAGGCCTCATCAGTCATTGGTACGATGCTATCGTCACGGAAACAAACACCACATTAACACACATAAATACTCACCCTGCTTCTACATCAACTGACGACTTGACCCAAGATGGCCGGGGATAATAAGAGCAACCCGATCTGCTTTGAGCATCCCTGACTGATTTTAAATCCAGAAATGGAGGTTGACAGTCATAATTCAAAAGTCTGCTGCAATTTTACTTTGTGTTAACATTTAAGTTACATTTGGATTCAGGCTAGAAGCCTTTCATAGGCCGTCAACACCATCGAGCTTGCATCATGGAAATGTTTCCATATTCCTAATGTTTAATCCATTGGGATTTCAGCATTGGTTTCTCTCCACATGCACGATGTTGTGTGTCACTGTTGGTTAGAGACCGAACAGGAAAAACTTGAATGTGTAATGACACCAGCTTCCTTACATACAGTACTGCTGTTTTCATCAAGTCATGGCATTAAAGGCATGAATAAGAGATTAGCTGAAACCATTATGACCTTGCCCTTAGTCTGAGAGCACTGGACTCTTATCTAAACAAAACTGTGTGTGTGTGTGTGTGTGTGTGTGTGTGTGTGTGTGTGTGTGCGTGTACACACACACACACTATTCATATTCATGTTGGTTTGATGTTTTATGTAAGTTTATGTTTATGTAAGTTTACTGCAACTAGTAAAAATTAATGACTTTTTCACCTTTAACATGTGCGTGTACAATGTCCTAATTCATATGCAAATTTCATCAATCTTAATTTCAATTAATATCATTATGTTTGGAGAGACAAAACAACCTTTTACAAGCAGTAGCTTGCAATTTCACAAAAAGATAACTTTTAAAAACAAGAAAATGAATGAACAAATTAATGCTAGATCAACCTGCACTGATGAACAATAGTCACTGAGCAAATTCAACAATCTGATCCCAAACAATTATATATATATATATATATATATATATATATATATATATATATATATATATATATATATATATATATATATATATATATATATATATATAATTATTATTATTATTACATTTACAGATCCAGACAAAGAAAAATAGCAACTTGTCATTGACAATCATTAAGTCCCATGAGATTCACACTCCAAGGAAGTGCCTCAGGGTTGTGACAAGGTCAGACTCAGAGGAAACAAATGTTGAGCCAAAGATTCAAAGAGTTACATATTTATGTCATGCATCTAATGCACAAGGGCCCAGTACAAAATAGAGCACTGGGGATCTGAAACCATACCCATCACGGCTGAGAGCTGTATATCTTTTGAGAGATGGAGGCATGTTTATAAAAACATGGAAGCATGTGCATCTAAAAGGTACACAAAAATAGGGAATACAAATTTAGCAGACAGAAGATTATACTAGATATCCAAGGGTGTGATTATGCCATCTGTTGACAACAGAACTACATCTATTCACAGAATGAACATGAGTAACTTACATGTGTGCATTTGTGTCGTGTACACGTCCTGTTTGGTGACAGAGTGAATAAAACTGACTGATGCATTCTGGTTTAAGGGAGTATATCCACTGAGAGCAGAAGACACTCTCACAAACTCTAACATACACTTCACCTGTCAGCCACCTGTCCGCTACCAAGGACACCTAAGAGTCTGGACAAAACCCTGGGCGACATTCTCCTTGCAGGGCATCATTAATCACTGGGTGTGAATAAGTGTGCTGCTTAAAGGAGTTGGTGTTTGGCTGTCCATGCTCAATCAAGTCTGAGCATTTGACTGACTAAAAAACTTGGGTTCCACTCACTGAGTGAGACATTGAGTGTGACCGAGCAGTCAGTAACCCTGTGCTTGTGAGTGTCGATGGCTCCCTGAGTGACTTATGGAGGTCATGAAAATGTCATTGTGGTAAACACTCACCTAGTAGGAGGGGGAGAAGCTTGAGATGGTCTTGAGGGCTGAGTTTCAACCAAGCAGGATCGTAAATTATGGCAATTGGAGCCAATGAGACCTGTAATGCCTGTCCTTCTTTGGAGTTCGAAATATTCCCTCCGTATTGCACTGGGTTTGACATCAGTTACAGCAAACTTAAATGATTCTCAAAATCACTGACGCTTGCTGTTCTTAAGCCACCATATTTGAATAAAAGCTTTCCTCACACTAAGCTATCATACTGTTTCAGAAGGGTTGCAACTAACATTTATTTTGGTAATCATTAATCTGCCCATAATTCTTTGTTTAATCTGATTTAAAAAAAAAAAAGAAAAAGAAAAAAAAAAAGAATTTTCTTTTCTTTTCACATTTGGTGGGTTCAGAGTAATGTCAAATTTGAAGACGAGCAAGGTGAGGGAGTAGTTTGACTAAGAAGACATTTAGTCATTTTAACAATTAAAGGGTTAGTTCACCCGAAAATGAAAATTAGCCTGTTTTACACACCCTCAAAGAATCCTTGGTGTATGTGACGTTCTTCTTTCAGAAAAATCCAAGTTATATAAAAAATTGTCCTGGCTAATTTCAATAGGGGTAAAGCATGTGTTAGTTATCAATAGTTCAGAAGAAATTAAATATAGAGCGAGTGAAAATACAACCCAATGAGCTGTTAATATAAAGAAATATTACTGCCGGGATATTATAGCTTTTTTCAGATTTGTATTATATATATATATATATATATATATATATATATATATATATATATATATATATATATATATATATATATATATATATATATATATATATATATATATATATATATATATATATATCAAGGTCAGTCTGCTCTGATTGGCCAACTGACCCAGTACACTGTGATTGGTCAAACACCGCAAGCACTCCGGAAATGTAAGACCCCTTTCCATAAGCTAGCTTCATCTTTCAAAATAAATGTAGTTTAAAAATAAATGTGCTAAAAAGACAGTTAATAATGTCCTTAGTTTTACCATCAGTTCAAGCCCGAATGGGGAACAGAGTCAAGTGACAGACACAGTGATGAAGCTCTATGTGTTTGCAGTACACAAGCCACATTTAAAACAGCTGACTCCACTGGGATGTGACCATCTCTCTCTCTCTCTCTCTCTCTCTCTCTCTCTCTCTCACACACACACACACACAGCGCGCAAAACTCCGCATTTGAACAGTAAATAGCAAATACTTCCACTAATAACAAAACATACATGATTCAGAAGCGCCTGATTGTGGTAGCAAAGTCAACACTAACTGCGGTTACTGAAACCATGCCTTCTTTCTTTGCGTGAACATTTGGGTTGCATTACGCAAATATTTCCTGTGTGTATAACAATATCATGATTATCCCTCAACATGCTATCAAACAAAGGGCGCAAAAATCAGCTCACTAAAGGTTAGGTTTCACAAGGGAAAGGTCAGTGGTGGACTGCCAGGCTCAGTGATTGCAAAGACATTTCTTGTAGGCCTGGGCTATAAAACTATCGATATTTTTCAATGGTACACCTTCTTCGATAACAACAGAAAAAATCTTAGGCATGTGCTATGAGTGACGCATACAGCACACAGAAACAGAAACACATGCTGAAATGTGTGCTGTGCCTGCGATGAGGAGAAAATATATTAGTCGAATTTAAAAGAAACATTTATATTTGAATGCAAAAATAGTCAAATCAAATGTTAGGTGTGCTTTAGGGAGCATCATCAGTGGCACACGAGAAGCAATAATGATGAAGTAATGTTTTTGCATTTTAATGTTTGATGGTCTAGCCCATGAGACGCACAGTTACTGCATTATTCATTCAAAATATTAGAGAACTATAGTAGCTCAATGCGTAGAAGATATTGATTAGGTTAAAACCGAAACCAAGCCATTCATACAGAACGCAAATTCAACGCATTTTTTAGACGGACAAATATGACTGCTGCACTCACTTCTCACACAAGAGGGCTGCATTCCACTCCACTTTTAGACAACCACTCACAAACTTCCTTGCGTTTACATGGACACTTTTTGCTTTACAAATTTGAATGTAGTGTTTACATGAATGCTAAATAAAGTGATCTGGCTGATTTGTGCGTTTATATGTCACAAGCTTCTGAACGGATTTACTCTTTTGACATGCTCACACTGCATGAATATACAGAGTTTCCCACTGTTGTTGCATTCTGTTACTTTGGGTTCTGATTAGGCGACGACCAGCACATAAACTGTTTTGCAGTGCTACTAACTTTAAAAAAGAATATATGAAAAGTGCCCCTTCCTGCACCAACAAGCAGTCGTTTGTTGCTGAGAGTCTTAAACAAGAACTCTGGTGGAATGTTGTCCTTCTCCACTTCACAGACGCTGAGTGAAAGGGGAGTTTTATAATAACAGGATACTTATGTCACTTTATTAGCCATAGCTCGTTCCACGCGACATATTACGCTATTTCTATGTCACTGTGCATGCACAGTACTTTCCAGATTCGGTTTTCAATCCGATCAAGTGTTTACATGTTCTCTCGCTCTGATTACAAATTTTAGTCGGATCTGGACAATTCAATGTGTCTTTTTTTCTATTCTGATTGTGCTTCTTGTCCTATTAAGATCGGATTAGTAAAGTCCAAGTAAATGCAGCTAATGACGTGCATCTGAGTAAGCGAGTAAACGAGACGAGGGCAGTTTGCGAGTGAAGGACATAAAAAAAACAGAATACAGCAGAGATGTATAGAAAGCCATGCAAAGTTAAAACAGTTTAAACTTTTGGAAAATATGTCACGAATTTGTGGAGGTTTATTCCTTTTCACTTTGCTCATTTTTTTTTTAAAGGTAATCTGTGTAATGGCCGAATTGGTTCTTGTTTTAAGTAATGCATAAATACATGTTGCTGTTTTGTTCCTAACGGTTTATGCAATTTACAAAATTCGATTTGATTTATGAGAGTTAATTTAGATGTAATGCACTTTTTTTAGACTGTTATTTAATTGCGTTGACAATTTAATGCACTGCATCAGTTTGCTCATTGCACCCTCCTGTGGCCTATTTAGTCTGCATATAAATCATTGAAATTACATATTTGTTTGATTTTTATTTTGTGTTTGACTGTAAAACAAACAAAAAGTACTTGCTGATTGTCTCAAGCTGGGTTCATTTAAAAATACAGTGATTAAATAAATAAAAAAAATATATTGCTCTTATTTAAAAAAAAAAAAAAAAGGTTATAAAAATGTCAATAATTATCTATCCCAAACAATATGAATTATTATATTGTTGATACATTTTAAGCTATATCGCCCAGCCCTACCATCTTTACACCTAGACCTTTGAGTGTCAAGCAGGTATTAAGAGGACAAAATATCATCTCAAGTCTCTTCACTTCTCTTCATCACTTCACACTCCACCTTCCGCTCTGACTGGCATTGATGCCAGCAGTTGCTGTAGGCTTAATTGATCCCTCTGGGTAAGGCTGGCACGAAAGGGAACAGGCATCTGTTCCGAATATGCAAAGAGGAGAGCACCTAACCGCTGGAGCAGCTGCCCTCAATGTCACCAGGACAACTGCAAGGGCGTTGAAAAAGGGTAAGCCACTGACCTTCAGTTTATTCACACAGCTGGCCTCAAGCGTGTCATTCGGGAGGAGTTCCTACCAGATTTCTCACCAGGGCACCTGCAAGGCATAGGATCTGTGCCAGGCAATGGCAAATCTACCACATTTTTATAGGGAAAGAGAGGGAACACGAAAGAGTGAGAGTGTCTAGTCACTGTTGTAATCGAAGAGGCTTCGTTTCTAGTTGGTCATTAATATCCACAAACTCGTTAAGTCGAGAATGCCATGAAAGGGGATCTGGGACATGACAAGTGTCCTGGCAGGACAGAGAGAGGGACAAATCACTGGTGCTTAAAATAGGCCAGCTGGTATTCACTAACCCTAACCGCACAGCTGCATCAAGGAACACTATCATTTAGACCATAAAAAGATCTCATTACATATCACACAATCAGTTAACAAGTGTAACAGTTAAAATTAACACTTTAATTCAATATGCAGCATGAAACTAAATACATTTTTCTATTGTTTATCCCATCCGACATTCATACCTGCCAAGTTGAGGCCTGTTATAAAAAAAATAATAATAATAATAAATTGTGTTTCTCTCAATGGTATAATCTGTGGTCGGTGCTACATTTGAAAAGGCCATGACTTGTGCAACATTAGATTGGGCTGATTGTCGCATGCCATAGGACTTATGATAGGACTGCCTGACTATATCTATTAAACAGCTCAGATATAATATTAACAAATGCTGTATACACCAAATCAACAAAAAATTATATATATAAAGGATCCTAATGATGAATCGCACACCAGTGGTGTGAGGAAGGGATGATGCAAAACATTTAACCACTGAAGCCACTAGTGTTTAAGATTGATTGACCACTACACACAATCAATAGTATGCCATCCACCTAAAAGGGAGACTCTTCTGCCTCAGTGCTTCACACATGGGAACCAGCGTTAATGTTAACATGGGATCTGCTGTCACTTTTTAAATTTACAGATGTCCCAAAAATTTGCATTAAAGGTGCTTTAGGGAACTTTTGTAAAAAAAATATTTTTTACATATTTATTAAACCTGTCATTATGTCCTGACAGTAGAATATGAGACAGATAATCTGTGGGAAAAAAAAACAAGCTCCTCTGGCTCCTCCCAGTGGTCCTATTGCCATTTGCAGAAACTCCATCGCTCCCGGTAAAAAATAACCAATCAGAGCTGCGGTCCGTAACTTTGTTTGTGTTCAAAATGTAGAAAATGTATATAATAAGCGAGTACACCATGAATCCATTTTCCAAACCGTGTTTTTGGCTTGTCCTGAATCACTAGGGTGCACCTATAATAAGTGTTTATATTCGTACTATTTTAGATTGCTTCGGGGGTACCGCGGCGAAGTAACCCAGTACATTTGTGATTCTTCATAGACATAAACAGAGAGAAGTAGTTCCGGCTACGATGTTCTTCCGCAAGACGCAAGCAGTTCTGTTTATTAACCGCTAGAGCGTCAAAAGTTCCCTACCGCAGCTTTAATGCTTTAGCCAGCCATACTGCACTGATCAGTGGTGTACCATTTGCCAGCATGATATCAAATAGATACCACTCTACAAATAGAACTTACAGAAATTGTAATAGATGGTTTTTATGAAGATTATTGTGATGATATCTAAATGATAGCCAATAAGAAATAATAAAAGGTTATAACGTTCATTACACATTTATTGCTGAGCTTTGTAAATTTTAAGAAGATTAAGAAATATTCTGGTTTATTACACGAATACACCATTAAAAGGCAATGACCAGCATTGATTTTATATGTTAAATGTTAATATAATTTATAAAAATGAAGTAAATTTGTATGTAATGAGTGATGTGAGTGAAGCTGTTAGTGAATAATTTTAGAATCACCCACCCAACAATAATGAGCAGACAGGAGGAGGAGACAGTAGAGAAAGTATATTTGCAAAGCCTGATCAGATAAGTGACCATCACTAACCAGAATAGAACCCAAGTTGCTCTACAACCACCGTGACAGGAGACAAACTAGCTATTTCCCACAAAGAAACTCACCAGGGACAACAGAAAATGAACTGGCCCTGATCAATATCATTCCTCTCTCTCTCTCTCTCTCTCTCTCTCTCTCTCTCTCTCTCTCTCTCGCTTACAGAGAAAAAAAAAAAACAAATGCACACATACTGTAACACACAAAATGATGTGCAAAATCATAGCTACAAAAAATAAAAACAAACAGGTTGAGGTTTTCTTTTCTTTAAATCTACATATGTTATAAAATTCCCATTCATAACATATTACACAATTACAATCTTAAAAAGTGATTGGTTTTCTACATTAAAGGAAGTTTTTTTTCTTCATGTCAGTATGTATTGTGATATTACTTCGAATCTGCATGATAGACTTTCTTCTGTTGGGGAAAATAATTAAAATATTAATAATTATATTCTGAGGAATTTTCATGCAAATTGTAATGTTTAGGCCTATAATGGTTGGTTCTCTTTTTATACTCCACAGAGAGAGGGGAGGGACAAAACAAACAAACTAATGATGATGTATAAGAGTGACATAGTAGATAATTTCTTTCCTTTTTATAAGGGGGTGAACATTTCTCCATTTTAAATTAAAGCATGTACAGCAGTAAACTTTATTATATGAGAGACACTCATGTAACTTGTAAAAAAAAACTAAAAAAGAAATAACAATAAACAGACTAAAGACACTCGTCTGTTAACATTTAAGAAGTTACTCTGGAAGACAAATTTACTAAAGGATTCGACATATGACCTTTACAATCTTTGTGTGTGTACTACTGACCAAATCATCAAGTGGTTTAAACGACCAATGGGCCCTTGTAAAAGGGCTCCCTCTACATGTGATGATCAGAAATGAAAAAAAAAGATAGCTCACACATTTAAACCTTAGGAAACATAAAAATATTGTTTTTGTCCCTAAATATTAATAACAACGTTTGCCACAAAAAAAGCCTTGATATAAGATATTTCATACTTGGTAATACTGGATATAACAGAACTATATAATACAAATCATGTTTTTTTATCTGAAAGAGAAGTACCTATGATGAGCTTAACTACAAAAGAAAAGCAAAGACATCGAAAATGAAAAAAATCAACGCCTAAAACGAAGCCAAATGTATTGGGTCATTTAAAGTGCAGCATGGCGACAGTGAGCATAAAAATAAATGGACAACTCGGAGACACTCAGAGAAATGAAAGAGGATCTGGAATTGTTTTGGCAGATTTCCCTGACCTAGTGTGTGCCGATGTCTGCATGCTGTGCGGCTAACTGATACAGGTTCAGGAATAGCAACAGGAACCATGCGTAACACTGTCCTGAGACAGGTGCAGTGATTTTGCCAGTGGGAATAAAACCAATAGATGAGCTACATTAGTGGAAAAATCACTCTAGCACTCCAGTTTGCCTTTTTAAAAAAAGTGGTAAGAGAGATAAAGGCAATGGAATCCGGACATGATATATGTCCGACTCAAACCTCCATCCTCCTAAACTCATGTGCAGGGAGTAAGGATTCCAGTGTAAGGCAAAATGTACACAAACCCATACAGTAACATCAGAAATGGCTCTCCAACCAGACTGGACTCAATCACTCTCTTAGTTCAGAGCAAATCTTACTAAATTAAATACGCTAAGCATTAATTATGTAGCCTGAGTGGGAGCCTATAAAACTATACCCACCAATCCCAGCCAATCAATACTCCAGCAGTTATCTTAAAGTCCTTTAACAACATTGCAGGCTGACAGACCAACACAAACAATCATCCATAATTAAACGGGACACTCTCTCACAAACACACACTGTGGTGCATTTAAGTAAACTAGGAATGAACTAATACCATTTTTTGATAAGTATGGATGTTATAAATTGATTATATTGTTCTCCTCTATAAAACGTTGAAGATCTGGAGCCTCACTCACTGTGGTTCTCAACTGGAGGGCCACAACCCTAAAATACTGACCACATAATTAAGCAGTGGATATAAATAAACAGGCTTATTACATTTAAGGAAACAGAAAAAGTATAAAATCCTTTGAGCTGTCATTTCGTTTAAGTTACTAACTTTCACAGGTTTCATGATATGCCCATATCTTTATTCAGTGAACAGTCTTATACATTTTTGAATCCAGACAAATGTTTAAAGAGATGGAGGTTCGAGATTAGTCAAGAAAATCAAGAATAAAAAGATATTTAGGAGCCACACTGGTCAATCTTTCTAAAAGTCAATCATTTAAAACTGTTAATTACTTTGCATTTTATTGAACTTATAACTTCAAGGTAATAAATTACAAAATGTAATATATTTATTTATATATTTACAGTGTGATATATTTGTTTAATTGTGTACAATAATTATGATATACTGTGTCGAGCTGCCATTTGATGTCCCATGTAAAATCTGGTTGAAGCCAAACAAGTTGAGAATGAAAGATTGCAATTTACAAACAGTAAAATTGAAAGAAAAAGAAGCCAAAGATAAAAGATTGGATGAAGAGAAAGTGAAAGAGAAAGCTAGGGGCATTCTGTTGACAACATTCACTTCCCAGATCTCATCTGTCCATCAGTCTGTGAGCTTTGTGTGTTAAACAAGCTCCCACACATTTCCCAGGATAACACACATGACATGCCTGTGGTTTTAAATTCGGACAGCCACCTGTGAGGATGACTAAGATAGCTTGTTGGAGCAGCCTGTGTCTATGCCTGTGTGTGTGTGCACACACAGGTTTTATGGAGCTTACTTGGATAGGGGGTGTTGAGCCAGGGAACTTGCATGCCAATATTGGCCAGGAGTCTCTGAGAGACCTGAAGATACTTAACTGCTCCCTTGAGAGCAAAATAAAGATTTATTCCAAGCGAGAGTGAGGGAAGGCATAGAAAATGGATGTGATGGAGTGAAACTTTGGGCTGTGCCAAAAAAAGCTCATCACAAAACAAACCAAGCAGCTTTAAGGACAGAAAATGGACCAGGTCAGAGATTAAAAACAGTAGAGAAAGGGGAAGGCGAATGAAGGGATGCCTGAATGGTTTGTTGGCTTACTTCTCAAGCCCAGAATAGAGCGTGAGCTCCAATGTCTGAGCCACTTCGACAGAAATGGAAAGTTAAGAGTGATTAGGGTCAGGTTTCTCAGTTCACCCCTCTGTCATGGGCTGTGGGCCAGGTGGAGCGGACTGTGGGTTTGGGAGGTATGTGTGTACTCTAGCCCCTGGATGGCCTCTCTGGCCAGCATACAGCTACAGCCAGCCAGTTAATTAGGAGAATTTCATCACTCCATCATAGACAAGGAAAGACGGAGAGAGAGGAAGGGACAGAAATATACCATCAGTCTATGGTCACAGAAGTTGATTCAAACCCATATGGATGGCGATGAGAGTAACACAAGCTCTGCTTTAACTGAACTCTGGTTTTTTATTGACATCCTTCTATTGATGGTTTTGATTTTCCTTTTTCTTTCCTTTTTTCACATAATTCATATGTGCAGTGATATGCACACAATATGCTTAGGGCCACAGGGTCAAGTTTGTTTATTGTAAACAAGTCAATCAACCTCTTCACATGTACTGGATTGAAATTACAGATTTACAATATGTTGAATACAGGAACACAATATGGGAACACAAACATATAAGCACACTACCAGTCAGCAAGTTTTGGGGTCGTCAACACGTTTTAAACATTTTTGTAAAAAGTCTCTTAATATCACAAAGGCTGCATTTTATATATACATATATACATATATATATATATATATATATATATATATATATACACATATATACATATATATACATATACACACACACACACACACACACACACACACATATATATATATATATATAGACGGGGACATTTTAGTAAAATGCTTAAAGGTGGGTGTGACGAGTGGGGCAGGTACGAGAGCCGTGGGAATGGGAATGGGGCGAATTGGAAATGAGCGACACCTGCACGACCCATCGGTCTCGAGTCCCACGAAGGAGATAGAAGGATATAAAACAGGAGCTACGACAGTGACGGAGGCGAGAGGACCAGGCCTGGATTTTTGTTTGTGTTTTGGTTTTGTTTGTGCGCAGCAGTCGGCCGTGAGGGGCTGCCACGCTGTTTTGTGTTTATTTTGATTATTAAAGTTTGATTTGATTGTCCGCCGGTTCCCGCCTCCTTCTTCCCGATGATTATGGAGTTTTTATTGTTACAGTGGAGTAAGCGATTGAAATCACCAAAACAAACACACCACTACCCCAAAAGGGTCTAGTCCCCACACATACGTACCGAACCAAAGCAACAATTAGTTCTGTGAAACAAAGCAAAACCAATGTAACACCGTGTCTTTACCGGACACGAGTGGCGCAGCATGACAAAATACTTTTGAACTCATTATTATCAGTGATGCTGTCTACACCATAGATATACAGTATATACATATCTATGGTCTACAATGGATGCGGTGCAGCATGATCCCAGACAGAAAACTGCTGCTGCGTTCTATTTATGACGTACTCACACAAATTTCAAATGATTTTCAACATTGTTTTGTCGCATCCTGTGTACTAGACAGACTTTAGTTGTTGCGGCGCAGACACGGTGTAACTCACCTATTGAGAAGAAACAAGTCCTCTGCATCCGATCACAAACCTTCTACTCCATGAGTTCTCTCCAGTGCTGGAAAGCTGATCCGGTATTTTTACGGGTCCTTTTTCTTTTCTTAGGCGTTTTTTTGTTCTGCAGACATTTTCCTCTTTTTTTTAATTTATTTTTTTATCAAGCGGCAACCTCCCGATCTCTTCTCGTGAAGCAAACACGGAAGTGATCTAAACTAATTCATCAACTGGCTGCTTGAGGCTGGCTGCAAAAGGGAGTCAATCCCATAGACTCCCCATGTTAAAATGCCCAACATTACAGCAGAAAAAAAAAAAACATGTTTACAGCCTGGTTCAAAAAATAATTATGGTCTATATAGCTTATTTTGCCCTTCAAACTGAGAGGGAGGTAAAACATTTTTTTTATAATTTTATAACTCATCCATTTAAATTATATTAAGCATTAAAGTTCTGCATAATTAAGGTCATTTGATTGACAATTGGATTGCCGCTGCTGACACTGCTGTCGAGCTAGGTGGACATGGCTTCATCAACCAGCCTTTTTGCTTATTTTCAATTATCCAGGTGTGACATGCTGCCAAGATGGCGATGGCCCGCTCCAACCAATTTGAGCTTCAATAACTCTCTTCAGAAAACTGTGGGTGAAGTCACGCAGGGGTGGCCCGTCTAAACTCTGGCCACCACTAGGATGATTTGCAGTGGGTGCTATAAATTTAAATGCAGAATGTAAATTCACAATAGTTTAAGAAGTAAAAATAAACGTGCAGCACCCGCTGCAGCCTCAGTTTTATGTCTCTGAGCAACATTAAAGTGTTTCGTTCGGTTCAGTCGCAATGACTCACTTATTAACAGTGACTCGCTGCCACCTATTGGTGGTTTATTTTACATTTTAGGTACTTTTTCATTTTTTAAATAATTTCAAACAGCAGTTTTCAATGTTTTATCTTTTGCTTGGTAACAGCCCAAATGCCAGTATTTCACCTAAAAGATGGTGCACACTTTTAGAAAAAAAATGGTGTAAGGGTAAAAAAAAATAAAAAAAATAAAATCATGAGTCAGCTGTCAGCACAATTAGAAATAAGACATCAGCAAAATAGTCCAATTATCCTTATCGGTAAACTCCCACAAATCACAGAGATATAACTTTTTGTCTATATTGCAAACCTTTAATTTTATTTCTTTATTTTAATGTGCCACCCCAAAATTTACTGTGGCCTCATCTGTAATTAAGATGAGGCCACTCCTGTAAACATTTTCTGGGAGCGCCACTGATAACAAGTCCATGTTTTCATACAGTCTGTTTTTTATCCGCCATCTCTGTTGCTCGGATCGGCTAATGTCCGTCCTGTGCACTGAATACTCTCTCCTCCACATCATGAGTAGACACACTCCTTACTGATTATTGGCTACAAGTTTGTTGTGCTACTCGGCTTGAATCAGTTTTTTTCAAGTGTTTTTGAAAAATCGCTTAAAACCAACCTTTAACCTGGCTTAATGAGTTATTTCAGAGTGTTTCTAAAAAGACAAAACTCGAAAAATCACATGTGATTGTGATCTTGTCAGTAAAGCTGATCTGTAATTGCTAAGCAATATCGCATTCCTAATCGCAGAGGAATTGCATTTGATTATGAACATGATACTGTGTAGCCTGTCAGTGAACTATGGCTTAAATGCCGCTCCATCTGAACACACGTGATAAAGATTTACTAATAATCACAGAACTGGCTTTACGAGATGCGCATGACAATAACATGAGATTTATCATGCAGCCCTACTCGGTATACACATTTTTAGTAATTCATACTATGTACAGACAAGAAGAGGAGCCCATAATAAGAACACATTGTGTTGAATTCCACGTTACGCATTTTCATCCCATAGAATACCTTACAGACAACACATAACATAGCTTATTGTGTTAAGGCAGGTGTTTTTAAAATACCAAACTCAGTAAACACATCATTGATAAAGCATTCTATGTACAGATGAGCAAACAATCCCACAAAAAATAATGCATGCGTTAAACGGGTTAAGTATTTTACCCAAAGAAAACAGTTAGGCTATAAGAAAAACATTTCCAGTAAGTTATGATACAGTGTACAACTTAAAGCTGAAGATCTTTGCCCGAACCCGACGGGACCCGATGGGTTCAGGCTTAATTTATATAATCTTAAGCGGGCTAAGGCTGGGCTCGGGCTTGCGCTCCGGTTTGCGAGGTGAACGAGCGGTCATGTGATGTGTTACGATTAGCACGAGAAAGTGGATGGTGAGTAGGTGTAACGGAGGCTTGCCTCTGGTGCTTACGTTTTGGTTGCACCAGCAACTAAAGCAAAGTCTGAGGTGTGGAACATTTTTGACCATGTTTATAATGAGTGAATAATGATGCACCATCAGTGAGCGCACGAAAGCGCTGAAGCCATCTACAGTGGATTCAATCATTTTCCTCCACAAAAACATGTAGGCTTAGCCTAATCTCTGTGAGTAAAGGTTTTTCAAATGATAACTAAATATTCATTGAGTCCTAAATGCATAATGTGGACAGAGTATTTACGCTAATGTTGGCATTATTCTTTTATTAAATTTCAGCTGCTAGTGGCGAAGAAAATCCAGCGGAGTGCGTTGGTCTATTTATAGGCTGAATGAGCCCATGTCTATTTAGAGTGCTGAGATGTTACGATGTTACAGAGGACTTACTTTATTTCTTTATTCCAACTTCCAAGTGGTCTAGTCTACGTTAGTTATGAATAAATTGTTAAAACATGTAAAAATGACTCATTCTTGACAAAAGTCAAAAGAGCTGTGTGTGCGCACACATTTGAATAATGTCGGGCTGTAAACGGGTTTAGGCTTTTAAAAAGCTGTCAATCAAAATGTACTTGTCGGGCTCAGGTCCTCTCGGGCCTAACTTTTATGGCCCGATTACAGCTCTAATACAACTCCTCAATCATAGTTCTATGCACCTGCTGGCACAGTTGTGTAAATGAGATAAACTCTTGTTATGTTGAGATCACAGGAAAAATAAGTCACGATAATGAGAAAATAACTCTTGTTATGTCATGATCATGAGAAAATTAAGTCGTGATAATGGGAAAACAACTTTTGTTGTTTCGTGATCATGATAAAACAAGAAGAAATAAAATTATAATGCATGGCCGCTTAGATCTTCCATAGAATAGAAAGTTTGAAAGGACAGCAAAGTTAATTTAAAGTAAAATCTTTAGGCCCTTTAACCCTAAGAACCTGTCCCACTCCAATCCACTCTAAAAGAGGGCCAAAAAGACTCATTATGGGTGTGTTTGTCTGGCCTTAGACCGCAGAGTCTGCTTCCCACACAATGCCAGTTTGCTGTGATTATTATGGCAACACTTCACGCCGTGTGGACAGATGAAGGGAGCGTGGGAGGGGCTGCTAAGATCAGATTACTGGAAAAGGGAAACTTAAAGGCTTGGGCAAGAGGTAATATTATAACGTGCCATTTGTAGGAACCTAGCCATGGTCTTAAAACAACTAAGTGAACTTTGTGTTGTGCTACATAAGACTGACGCAAAAGCAACAGTGCTCCGTGTCCAAAAAGTACACTTGAATAACAGTTACACAAGGCAAGCGGTGTGCTCTAAAATATTAGTGCTAAAAGTTATAAATAGTAAGGAAATACTAAAACAACATTACAATAATAATAATAATAATTATTATTATATCAATATTATATTATATGATATTATTAAATAAATGCTTTCTATTGTTGTTATTATATATTAAAAATACTTATTGGATATAATAACAAATAAAAAAAAATATTTAAAATTAAAAATGACATATCACAATATTACATTTCTATAAATAATAATAACAATAATAACAAGCATTAATATTTTTTTGTGATTACAAGTCATTGTAATTGATGTACAGCAATTATTAATCACTACAGAAACCAGATGATGGCGATCACACGTCAGCATTAATTAGTGAGGTAGTTATTATGGGACTGACACAATACTAATATATCGTAAAGACAAGCACATTTTTAAGTCTCAAGAAACTGGAGTCATACCTACACAATGCATGTGTTAGAGGTGGTAAATTACGTGTATGTTCTTAAATAATTATCAGGTGTGTCCTGTTTAAGGTTACTGATTTATTCTGTCCCTTGAGTTACCGGAGACCCCTCAGGATATCAAGAAAACATTTACCCCCAAAACGGGGAAGGAAAGAGTGTAAGTACAGTGTCCCGTTTCATTGGCGTTTGGATTACACTTTTCATCACTCACCCTTCAACTGCTGGCACAAATACTCAACGAATGATCTCACACATCAACCCTTTACCGCACAAACTCAGAACTAGCTCCAATGTGAAAATGTGTGTAAACAGTTTCACAATAAACACATTTTCTATTTCTCCATGTACTTTTACATTTCCATGTGACTAAGTGAAACTAAGTGGCCTCATCTTCATCCACTTAATCTGCAGGTGCTCTCATGCAGTTTACACATAAGCGCGCAGGGGACGGGTGTGCCAGGCAGGTGGCTGTTAGTTGTGTTGCTGCCTGGGTGTGTCACGCAAGGCCAAGCAGAGAGAAGCTTTAATTATGGCCAGCTGACAGTTTGACAAGGGAGCAGACAGAGGCCCAGGCGAGAGAGGCAAGTCACAAGAGCATTGGATGATGCCTCTCTGTCAGTGGCTGTACACTAATTACACACTGGGAATCCATGTCGAGCACAGGGGTCTTTTCGTTAAAGAGTTTGAGGTTGATCAGTTGTCCTGTAGTTGTATACTGGGTGTTTACCATGGTATGCTCCAACATTCTGACCAATTTGTAAACAACTATTTATATAAAGAAGCTGCCCTGCTAAAATATTTTTGTGCTCTATGATGTCAATTGCCAAAATGGCATGGTAAACCAATTCCATTCTTCAGATTTTTTGAAGTCATATTATTTTTATAATATTAATATTCATTATATATTTTTACATATGATGGGAAGATTGCGCTCCAGTCAGTCGTGAATGCACTGAACCTCTTGCCCAGGCTGTGGATTAAACGTAATAATGTACTTTTTTTTTTTTTTTTTACACAGACCAATTGTTTCACTTTGTATCGTATCGTCAGGAGCTACGGGTATCGATTTGGTCTTGTCTGATTATTACCCAAGCCATAGACGTGCATTGTATGGATTGGCAAGGATAATGGTTTCACCTAAAAATATTCTATACTGTTCTGCTGAAGAAAAAAAGTGACCTACATCTTAGATGCACCGAGGGTGAGTAAATTAAGAGCAAATTGTATTTTTTGGGTGAACTATCCCTTTAAGTATACATATAAACAGCCAGGACAAAACTATATATATATTTTTAAATTGTTGAGTAAATACAACCGACGTGTCCTGAGAGCCAGTACAGCACCTTTTTTTTCACATCACACTAAAAGCTATTTATGTGTCAATGGGCTTTACAATTATATTTTTCTACATTAGTTCTCACAAAAGCTTGTAAAATCTTGAACTTTGGATGATACCTTTTAGGTAAAGTAAAATAAATGGAACTGGAGAGAACATGGTGAAAGTTATTGGCAGTTGTACCAACACCAACCGGACAGAGAGAAACTGACAACAGACAGCTGAGGGACAGATAAGTTGAGATATACTGAACATCCACCCACACACACACACACACACAATAGCTGTTAACAGGTGGTGGGTGGTCCTCCCAAAGACAGGCCTCCTGGACACATTATGAACAGGTTGGTGTGTGCGTGCCGGGACCAGTACAGAGCACGAATTTGAGTAGTTGGATGTTTATCCAGTGGACACTGGTGGAGGGGAGATATTACCCCATTAAAGTGCAAGTTGGCCCATCTGTTTGACATGCAGGGCCTGAGAAAGTGATGTGGAATGAGCAGAATGTTCGGCCCACAGACTGAGGGTCGACGGTGTGCGAGTACAAGCGTGACTGACACAGCTGATGAAACCACTGTGGCATTGTGGTATTTAAAGCAAATATATCTCGGGTGACAGTTGAGAGAAGTTAAGACACTATGTTGGCCCATGTAAATAACTTCTATTTCTTTTAGGTTCTGATTCATCTGCCATTCAGGTTATATTTGCTTTAATTTGTGTTTCGTATCCCTATTGGATTTCTCCCTTTACACACAAACCTGGTCCAAAAAATAACAAAAACAAAACTGTAGTATTCATGCAAATGCAATACAACTGAATATCCATAACTAACAATACTACACCACAAAGTTTAAAGGGAGGGTTCCTGTTTTGCACCGCAATGCTAACCTAGGATCAGGAGGGCATGTGGATCAAGTAAACCAGGGTCAGCCGACACACATTTGTCATAAACAGGGTATATATTACTGGAAAGGAGCTGGGATGCTTACTCAATATGGCAGAGGCATATTGTAAGAACGGGAGGTGGGGTGGGGGGTCCGGGAATGGGATCCGGCAGATGAGGGAGCAGCAGTGGTGTGAAAAAAAGTGGCAGAAACTAAAGGAAGTGTGAACTAGTGAGTGATGCAAAAAAACAAACTAAAATAAACAAACCACATAAGGAACGAATGTTTAAAGGCAGGAGTAGACTGACGCACTGGCTGTCACCTCTAAAATTTACAATGTGTGTTGCCAGTAGGGGGGTTGAATTGGGTCATGTTAATACAAATGGTATTCTAGAACTAATGCTTGAAAAATTATTGTCAGTTTGTTTGGCAGTTCATTGCATTTCCTGTACACTCCAACATCCAGCTTTGTATGCACCGTATACATACATACACACACACACAAACACGTTTGTTTTTTTGTGAAAAATGGGGACATCCCATAGGCGTAATGGTTTTTATACTGTAGAAACTGTATATCCCATGGCCCTACACCAACCCTACACCTAACCCTAACCCACACAGGAAACTTTGTGCATTTTTACTTTCTCAAAACAAACTCATTCGGTTTGATTTCTAAGCGTTTTGAAAAATGGGGACATGGCTTATGTCCTCATAAGTCACCCTCTGCTGTGTCATACCCATGTCATTATACAGAATTGTGTCCTGATATGTCACAAAAACAAGAGCACGTGTGTGTGCGTGTAAACACATTTATATATATTATGTATGTATGTATGTGTATATATATATATATATATATATATATATATATATAGTTAAATAATACATGCTAAACTTAACTGATACCACTGAACAAAACCTTGCTTGTTGTATAGGGAGCGGTGAACACTATGTAGGGACCCTGTGAATTAGGCTGCAGCTCTGAATATAATAAAATACCAATACTCCAAATTGTAAAGATTTGAACGATATATAATGTGAGTTAATGACGTAAATGACCACAGATCTCATAAAAGGTCTTTTACATAGAAACACAAAACTTACACAACAAAAAAGATAAAAAGCTAAAAGATTAACATTGCAATACTATATTTAGCTACTGTTGGCACTTTCGTGTGTGGCTGGCCACCGACTGCAGTTGTGTAAACTTTACGTGAACTAGTGAGGGACGGCACCATCAGATCGAGTGGAAAATAATAGCGAGATCAGAGCTGTGAAAGACTGGACAAGTGATTTATGGGCAAATAAAAAGGTACCCCAGGGAGGTAGTCAGGGCTAAGGTGTGTATATGGGTGTGTTTGTGGAATTGCGGTAAGATGACTATGCAAGTATGCATTTACGAGAAGAGAGACATACCCGACTCCAGCTTATTCGTAAGCCTTCCATATCAATGCCTGAGCAGGTCAGCATGTGTGTGAGCTGAAAAAATATAAATGCTGCCCTCTGATTCACATATTAAAATACCAATGGTTTGCAGAGATGTTAAAACTTTGACCTAACAGAGTGTATTTGTGTGTGTGGAATGGGAGGGGATAGGGTGGAGGTGTATATACATCATACCAAATAAAGCCACAGCAAGTCACCCTCAAGTTAATCACTTAAACACATGGGAGAAAGGCTGCCTGCACAAACACACATGAGGGAGAGATCTGAAGTCAGTTATGCAGATTAAATAACCCACATAAAGATTCTACTTATTCCTTATACTATACTAATATACTAATGTTTACAAAAAAAAAAAAAAGAGACCATTGAATTTTTCTTTATTTCTTTATTTTTTTATTATTTTTTTTAAATTGAGAAAAAATTTTAATAAATGTGTTAATATGATAAATTGTCATCTAGGCAGTAATTTTGATTTATAAATAATTACATATATAAGTAAATTAATTAATAAACACCAAAAGCAGGAGATATTTCAAGTGCGGCAACCCAGCAAAAAGCCATAGCAATTGAAGCAGATGACAAAAAGCTTTCAGTGCTTTGTCATATGTCAAACAAAGACGTTTATTTTTTGAAAGCAGTCTCTTATGCTCACCAGGCTGTATTTATTTGATCAAAAATAGTAAAAAAATAAAAAGAAGAAGAAAAAAACATGTACGTAGTGTAGCATGTAGCCACAGCAAATCATTGGAAGACCTTGTAAGGGTGTAAATGCATCCATAAAATATATGAAGCTGCTCTGTACTGAGTGAGGACTAATCAGACCACACTAAGTTCCATTTATTTGTCTATGAACCCTCAAGAGTCCTAAGCCAAAATTCTGTTGAGACGCTTCAGGCCGCTTCATTCCCTCTCTTCTCCTTTTCTCTCTCCCTCTCATCTCCTCCACTATTGTGTTCTGTCATTTATCTATTTTATGGGATTATCGAGGCGCTTCTCCCCTGCCCGCAATTCATTACACTCCTAACTGCTCACTTAGGTTTATGCCCCTTTAAATCCCCCAACAGATAACCAACCAGCCTCAGTAAACAGATAGAGCGGGAGGGAGAGAGAGAGAGACATGTGGTGGGCACTCATCAGAGAAGGAATGTGCCGGTGGCCATGGCAGTGTAGAGGAGCAGTTAGTAGTGTTTTTAACGTGGCTGCCCTCTTCCTCTTCATTAGTAATTCAATTTGCTCTTTATTAGCCACTCTTATCTCCTGCACAGAGTCCCTCTGGCTAACCCCTCCATCACTCGCCCTGTCTTTCCCACTTGCCCCCTCTCTCTTCACATCCACCCATAAAAGCATTACCTGGCTGGCACAAGACAAAACTTCCTATTACAAGACCTTGGTAGGAATAATATCGAAGAGACATGGGCAATTTAGAGGTATGCAAAAGGAAGACAGTTTTATGGTAATACTGCTATTCTAATGTGCGCAGAAACAGACCGCAAGCGATTACAGTGAGATTGTGAATGGGGTGGAGCTGGCTGTAAAAACAGTGATTGCTTTCCATCAGGTTGGGCTTATATTCTCCAGTTCGTTTAAACAATCCAATTTGCAAAGGGATAATTACGCATTAGCTCCTTTTTATCTACTGAGCGAGTGCGCTGGCAGGGTTTGATAGTGTAGCCGTATTCGGTATGCCACTGCTGCAAATTACCCGCTATCGGCACATGTACACCATCACGACCCGATTGGGCAATTAATTAACTCCTCCTATCCCCAACGGATACGGGCCATTACACCCAAACCTACTCCCTCTTAAACCAATCAGGCTGCTGGGAACATGCTGCCCTCTATTGGAGGTGTACGGTCATAGCCAATAGACTTTATTCATTATCTTCCATAATTAGGAAATGTCACAATAGAAAAACAAAAGAAAAAGAAATAGGTTAAATGTGTTAAACAGTATTAAAGTCTACTAAATGGCAAATGAAAAAGCTACCTGAAGCAGAGAAGCTGTGAATTTTGCAGCAATATCACAATTATATTCTCACAAAATGTGATGCAGGTTTAGGGATGTTACAAACACAACAAACTCACACAGAAATGTGAAGAAATCTATATTTATGTAAGTAGTATGGATAATAAAAGGGTAGGCTAAACAGATCATTGTGGTGTGCACACTTTCAAACAATATCAAGACAATAGACATTAATGTGGGACATATAGATGGTATATTAAAATATTTAAAGTACATATCAGAAATAAAACTTGTAAGAAATATAAATTTGAAAAAATAAATAAATAAATAAATACAGGAAAGTATGTGACCGACTGGAAGATTTCCATGATCTCATCTATGTTAAGATTTTATTTTCATGACAATACCCAGTGTACTGTTCATCTCTGCTGCAGCTTTGTGCTTCCATGGGAACATAAAGCTCATCTCAACCTCTCTCAGAGGAATACAAACAAAGCAGCGATAATTAATTTTCCAGAGACTGTTTTGTGTTAATTACTAATTAAACCAATTAGTCACAGAGGGGGCAAAAACAATCAGTTCATTTAAAAAGGGCAGAGGTAGAGTTCCATTGTGTTTTGAGAGTTGCAAAGCATTTTGTGAATGTGTAATCATAGTAACTGACCTGGTGTTGAGGTCCTGGGCGAGGTGGAGGTCAGAGAGAGACGGCGGAGCTTGTGTCTGCCAAATGAAACCAGCACTTTGGGCTGTGGTTGCCTGGCATTGGTTGGAGTCTTCACCGGAGTGTGTGTCCGTCTATGCAAAGAAAACCTGCTCCTTAAAGTCTGCACAATGGGGCAGTGTCTTTTCTCTAAGGAGGGACTACATATAGACATAAAAAAAACATACATGAAAAAATAATAAGAATAGGATTTGTAGTAAGTTACAGAAGTCAATAAAAGGTAGAAGTTTGCTCATTTTGTTTAAATTAAGTGCAAAGGAAATTTAAAGAACTAACTATGTGTTGCCCTCTAGAGGACAGTTTAAGAACAATATTGCCACCAGCTGTGACATTTGCAATCATTCTACACTTAAAAAAAGGCCAAAGGGTTTCTACAATTTGTGCTAAAAGACATTCCAGGACATTTCCATGTTTTCTATGTATTTTTTTTTAACCTTTTTGTTGTGTTTTGTAATTTTTTTTTTATTTAGAATGTCAATAGTCAAATGATTTTATATGTGTCATGAATACGTTTCAAATTTTCTTGTGTTTAATAATTCCACTAATAAATCATACATTTCAATGCGTCACAGAAGTAGTTATTCATTATCTGTCTTTTTTAACAGGACAGATAACTACTCCTGCATGTGGAAAAATATATAGATCTACAAGTTAGGGTTATATATATAAACAGAAAACAGAAATTCATAAAAAAAAAAAAAAAAGATTATAAATAAATAAATATTTACTTTTAAAGTTTATAAAGTAAATAAATTAATAATAATAACAATGATAAATAAAATTTTAAACAAAATAGTATAACATTTTAATATTAATAATTTATCAGATTTTGGCCATAGCATGATCAGGCCAGCCAAAATGTTTATATTAGTGCATGCCTAAAATTAATTCTGACTTCTCACATCCCCTGGCATAATTGTATATATACACACATCACAATCTTAACAAAGCAGAAGTCTCACTTGCTAGCAGATCTTCTAATGATCTTGGTTTGGCTTCTGAGTTTAAAACCTCCAGCTGACAGTGGAGTGGTAGTGGGGTTCATGTGGGTGGGGGTTGAAGACAGAGCAGATCCCTTTTCCCTTTTTTGACCATGCTTGTTAGCTGTCCATCGATAGACTGTGCCCTTATGGGTAGTCCTAGAAGTTGAGCTAGATGCATTTGCTGTTGTGTTTTGTCCAGCTGCCTTCCAGCGATAGCGGCTGGCATGGCCAGCATGGGACGTGGAGGCACCTGTAGCTTTAGACTTTTTTAATAAGGTTGTTAAAGTTGTAGCACATCTCTTTTCTTTCTTCGGTCCCTCCGGTCCACCTTGAGATGTTCTTACAGGGATTTTAATAGATTTGGATGCAAGGGGTTTGCGTGGTCTTTTCGTTGAAGTGTTTGCTTTTCCAGCTGTTGACAAGGAGGAAGATGAAGACACCCAGGTGTATTTTGAGGTCTTAGGAGCTCCACGGGAAAGATTAGGCTTGCGAGACCCCCTCCTATTGCAGCTTGAAGCTCGTTTGACAGTGGCTGTCCCAGGAGAGCATCCAGAGGTCACTGGCTTAAGCGTGCTTTTTATATTTACCATCTCTTGGTTTTTCACCCATATAAACTGAGATCTCTTATGACATGGCGAGGCTACTTGTGTCTGAGTTGAGTCTAGCTTAAGCTGGAGCTTTGTGGGACTCAAGGAAGCCCGAGGCTGAAGGTTGGAGACAGAAGAAGCCATAGTACAGTCTCTATTGGCTGTTGGCATTACAGTCCTATTGGATAAGGCAGCAGTGGAAAGGTGTGGTTTGACTTGAACTAGAGCTGGAGGTTTCACAGGTGAAGGGATAGAGGGATTGTTCACAGCTGATGATGTTTTTAAAGTGTGTTTTATCTTCATTTCAGGGTCTGATGTTGAAGCAGAATCAGTTAGTGCATGGGCAGATGAGCAGAAATGATCGTTTTTTCCCGTTGAAGATAAAATCAAAGTCCTCTTTCCACTTGCTTTACTTTTCCTCTCCTTTGAAGTCTCACTCTGGACACTGAGTGAAGACGTTGTAGATTTAACTGCGGTTTGCCCAGCTGGTAACTTTTTAAATAAAACACTGTTGATTCCAACAGTTGCAGCACTATTCCCAGTAGCAGTGGCTCCAGGTGTAGTGATGTGGTGATGAGGCTGGTTCAGGTGGTCCACAGCTGGGTGAGAAACATGCCTCCCAATTGTCCTGATGGTCTTTTTGTTAAGCGAGTATGTTTTTCTCCAGCTGCCAGAAGAATGAGGCACATACGGTTGTGGCAGTGATGAATATGATTGTGCATAGTATGAGGCATGACCCCGACACTGACCCCTCCTTGAATCATGTCTGGCACGACCCCACTGGGTGGAACTTGAAGAAACATCACCATGAGTACTTTTATAGTCATTAATGAGGTCTGCAAAGTAAAGAATAAGCAATTAAGCATGTATGGTTATGTTAAAACTAAACTGAACTGAGCTGAGCTGATTATTTAAAAATGAGTAAAATGGACTTTAGTAAATGCAATATGTGTGTGTGTGCATGTGTGTGTGTGTGTACATTTAGAATTGCATTTTTTTAATTCAATGTAAAATATTTAGAATTTTAAATAAGTGAAATATATTATTCAAATAAGTATTCGTCCTCAAATAAGTAATTATAAATTCATGAATCATTCGAATTTAGTAAAAGCCATACAAATGCAATCATAAACAAATATAAAAAAATATATGCACATGAAAATATGGGACATTTCTGTCCCTTTGGTTGTCACTTTCGCTAAGAGACTGCTCTACAACAACCAGCAATAAACCAGCAGCAACGACGAGGAAAAATGAATATGCGACAAGTCAGAAATTACAAACATAAACATCTAAAAATGAGTGAATATATTAGCTTAATGGATAACGGTTAGTTCAGCCACGTTGTTACTGAATACTTCATTCCCGAAGTAAATGTGACTTATATCGAATGAAGGGTTTTGGGAAAGGTTTAAGGTCTTCACTTTGAACCACGCTAAAATATCGCAATAGTAATAAAGCAGTCACACTTACTTTGCAATTCCTCTATTTCTCTCTTTAGCGTTTCACGTTCTGCCATCTTCACACCAAAACACAGATGTCATAAAACCGCGACGACGCCTGTGATTACGTGTACAGTCACCATCCAATCAAAACACAGCTCTCACCAGACGATTCTATAGGTTTGTTTTGGAGCCGTACTCCTGAACTACGCCTGGCTGTTCGAAACTTTACAGACCGACTGTAACTGTGTCTGGAGAGTAGTTACATTTAGAGCAGGATTATAAACATCACTGTATTTATACTAAAAACATTTTAACTGTTTGGATGGAAGAGGACGAAGACTGACAGTTTTGCAGTCTAACGAGATTCGTTTTGGGATACAGAAATCGAAAGTAACGTTACTAACTTACTGGTAAGGAATTCCGCACAATCAGATCGAATGTTTGCGCTATTTAATTGGGAATAATTAAGTTTATGAAATCGCTTCTGAGTGCTAGTTAAATTATTTAAAAACTTCGTTTTAATAAACATATAGTGTGCCAGATCAATATATCAATTAACTACAAACAAACAAAAGTTACTAGCATTAACTTTAACTGTTGGCTTTTTTTTTTACAGAGGGTGTCTACGCAGCTCCTTCTATCTACCGTCGCAGATGTTTTAAATTTTTTACGTTCTGAGGGTATTTAAATGACGAAGGAGAGAAATATGCTTTATGTAGAGGAAGTGAGCAAGTGACTCCAAGGCTTTAGGCCCATGCCCACACTGGTGTAAAGCAAAAGCTTGACGTACTTCAGTTTTCCAAGTGACATTTTCAAGAAATGGCTTCAGCTGACAACAATATATACTTCATTATAACTGCAAATCCACCTTCACCAAATAGCCACATAAACGCTGGTCAAATATGCTTCATAGGTAAACAGCGATTTGATTTATGGCAAAAGAGAAATGACAGAAATATGCCTGTAGTTTGTATGGGCACACCATTCGATGTATACCTTAATGAAGTTCTTCTGCAGCAACTGAAGCCCAGATCAGCAGAATTACTGCTTGCTCTTGAATCAAATGAAATGCGACTCTTGGCACTGAAAGATCCTGAGGCTTTAAAGGAGGCGTCAAATCTGTCTGAAGGCAGTCAGGTTTACGTGGAATATAATGGGCAATGGCTCAAAGGTGTGATTCGATACGGTCTTTCAACTTCATCTTATATGTCTGATCCTATAAGAGGAGTCTTCTTTGGGGTGGAACTGCAGGTGAGTAACCTGTTTGCATGAGTGAGCCTGTGTCTGTAGTATTGTTGAAAAGAGAATAGAGGTGGAATAATATGAGCAACCCACTAAGGGTAACATGGTCTTATAATAAGTCGAAAAATTCTCATCTATTCTCAGGGGGAAGATAAAGAAAAAGGCCAAAATGATGGTTCCTACCTCCACCAAACATACTTCACATGTCCTAAAAACTCAGGCATTTTTGCCCCTTTTACAAGAATCAAACCAGTGGATCATAAACCATCAGCACCGCTGCTACCAACTCAGTCTTCCCTGTCCATGACATCTACTGAACCTCTCAAAGTTGGAGACAGAGTTACCTTTCTTAGTGACATAAATGATCACCATGGCATGATTATGGATATAAAGGACAGCCCAGATGGTAAAATGGTTCTCATATCTACTGTGAGTACTGACTTCCTTTTAGATTGAATAAAATAAAAACAGCATACAGGTTAGATTTGCTTGTTAGTTCTGCTTTTATCTAAAGACAAAAGCAAAACTGGATTGATAGGATAATAGAAACAAGTCCAAAAAAATGTATAATAATAATCTAAGTGTTCATATACTGTAAATACTAGCCCCACAATAAAATTATACCTCTTATTAGACTTAGACTTAAATAGCATATACTTTATTAAGCCTGCAAGGGAAATTGCTATGTCACAGCTGCAAAAAAAAAAAAGGTAAGCTAAATTATATTTAAAGAAAATTACACATATGAGTATTACATATTGAATAAGTAAAGATGTATGTAGAGGAAAAAACAAAACAGTATGGACAGATTAATGTACAATAGTGAGTTCACCTATTACACAAAGATGAGCTATCGTACAAAGTTATAGTAAGGAAAATATCCTAAAATGTTCCTTTCCTCAGGATAGGGATAAAGAGGGGAAGCAAGGGGGTGAGATGTTGGTCCCATTGGATTTTGTAATTAAAGAGGAGCCATTAAATAAAGGTAATTTGTTTGTACAGGTTTCTGTATACTTATAACACAGAAACAACACATACAGTAACACAACTTAGGTAAAAGCATTTGGGCATGGACACTCGTGCAAACAATTTATTCTATCCTTTCAATATAGTGGTGTTAGTTTGATGTGCGTTTTGTTTTTGTTTTTTCTTGTGAGCAGATGAAACTGAAAAAATGGACACTTCTCAGGGCTCCGAGATGGGGGGTGTTACTGATTTTGACGAAATTACTGTTGGCTCCCTAGTGCAGATCCTGGGAAAAGAGCTAGCTTATGGAATTGTCCGCTGGGTTGGCAGTTTACCTGATTGTCTTGAGACGATTGCTGGACTGGAACTGGTATGTCCTCTATATGCCAGTGCAGCTCGTCATCTTTCAAAAATTCCTGTAGTTCTGAAATGACATAAAAACTTTAAGCCAGTTTCACAATTTGTTGAACTAATTTGAAATACTGCAATATATTTATTTTTTTTTTTCTTAGGAGAACAGCAGTGCCGGTGTGACTGATGGGACATATAAAGGAAAACGTTACTTTAACTGTCCTCCTCGTTGTGGTTTATTTGTGAAATTATCATCTTGTCGGCCTGATGATCGTTTTTCTGGTGCAAAGGAGCAGCACTTTAATGGACATTCTGGTAAGACCTGGTGATACAGTTTGTGTGACAAAATTACAATGTACTGTACCTAATGTGGGTGTGTCAAGGTGTTCACCAGTGACATTTTCACTGGTAGATTACATCCACAAATATTATGTTGCCACCTAATGTAGTGTAACTTGTAGAACATTACATGTGTGCCTCATTCTTCTTCTCTGTAACAGATCATAATGGGGCAATTGTATATGAGGAACAGGAGAATGTACCACCTATTAGAACAGAAGATGTGTCCAAGCGATTGATTGGTAAGAAGAAAGGCATTCAGGGTCACTGCAACTCCTGTTATATGGACTCTGCCCTGTTCAGGTTAGAACTCATCATCTTAGACACGGCACACACATAGATTTTTTATTTTTACATCTGACATTTAATCTCGGAATATTTTTATTTTTTTATCCAGTGTGTTTTCCTGTTCATCAGTACTGGATTCTATGCTTTTTAAGTCTACCGAACATGAAACCATTCAAAACATTCTGCTAAAGAACATTGTCAACCCTCTCCGCAAGTGAGCTTGTGGCCTGCATTTGGTTTCTTATTTCTATAATTTTTTTGTCATTATAAGCAGACATTTCAATCACCCTTATTGTACATGTATGCATATGGGAGAGCTTGAATAAACTAATTTTCTCTCATTTACAGACAAGGCTTTGTATCAGAGCGCAGTGTGATGAATCTTCGGAAACAATTACAGAATCGGGAGCACTGCCCCACTTACACCACAGATGAGAAGGGTATGCTATCTTTTATGTCATAGCCATATTCGGCTAACAATGTCAAGTTTCAAACAGAATATTGAAGGAAAATGTCCAAATTTACATTTCTCTTCAAGCCATCAAAATGCAGATCCAAAATATTACACAGCTGTTTCCACAAATTATTTATATCTCATTATCTATATAAGAGATCTTGGCTGTTTTATAGACTTGCACAAAGCGTAGTGTTTTTCTTGATGTGTGCAGATCCCGAGGAGTTCCTCTCTCTCATCATGCAAGAGATTCTCTCTCTAGATCCGCCACTCAAACTCTGGTAGAGAGCTTTTTCATTGATTTCTTTTTTTTTTGTCAGTAGGGACATGAGTCATAAGGAATTTAGCTATTCTAGTTCCTTCATGGTTTAATTGTTTATTCTTAGTAATTTAAGGAAGTACCAAAATATTTATTCTAAAACTATTATACCATGTAAAGGGATAGTTCACCATTTATTCACCCTCATGCCCTTTCAAAAATGTATGAATTTCTTTTTTCTGTTGAACACAAAAGAAGATATTCTGAAGAATGTTGGTAACCAAATATTTGACTGTAGCCATTTACCTTCATAGTATTTTTTTTTCTCCGGTGGCTTCTGAGCTATTTAGTTACCATCATTTTTCAAAATATCTTCTTTTGTGCTCAACAAAGCCTGGGTGATCTATCCATATAACACACACACACACACACACACACACATTTGTTTTTGTGAAAAGTGGGGACATCCCATAGGTGTAATGGTTTTTATACTGTACAGACTGTATATTCTAAGGCCCTACACCAACCCTACACCTACCCTAACCCTCACAAGAAACTTTGTGCATTTTTACTTTCTCAAAAAAAACTCATTCTGTATTATTTAGAAGCATTTTGAAAAATGGGGACATGGGTTATGTCCTCATAAGTCACCCTCTCCTTGTAATACCATTCTAGCATGATGATCTCTTTGCCAAGGCGGAAGATTGACATTCAAGAACCTGTACCCAAATTGAACATAATGAAAATTATTATTTTGTATATTTTGTTGTCTTAGCATTTTAATAGAATGCCTTCTAGTTAATTATCAAAAAGAGTTTATGCATTAATGTATGGTTTTCACTTTATCTGCCCTGTATCTACCTTTAGCAGCCATTCGGGAAGTAGACAAAAAGTGCAAAGCTGTTACTACTACCAAATCTTTATGGATCACAACCACCATTTAGTCCTGCCGACAGTTCAACAGCTACTGGAACATTCGTTTTACAGCAACAGTCTCAAACTAGCAGAGGTATCATTCTTCCTTTTGTCTGTGTGTTTTAGATTCTGCTTTCTGTTCCTCATTTGTATTATTTTGGTTGGAGTGGACATTCCATGGTTGACCTGCAGATGGTACTGTTTCTCTCTACTATTTATTGTACCATTTCTGGTGTGACACAAATGAATTTACTATAGGTCTTCAACCCTGCTTCTGGGGACCCACTGTCCTGCAAAGTTTATTTCCAAACTGCTTCAACACACCTGGCCTGTGACTTTTCAAGTGATCCTGAAAAAGTTGATTAGCTGGTTCAAGTGTGTGATTAGGGTTGGAGCTGAACCAACCCCAGGAGCAGGGGCGAAGACCTATGGAATACACTGTACATCCTGCATGTGCTTTTCTTAATATTGTGCTTTTCTTAATATCTTATTAAAATGGATCCACAATCTAGATGTATATATCATTGTATGATCTACCTGTTGCTCAAAGTATTTTTTTCTCTTCCTTATGTCTCCAGGTGCCTGCCTGTCTGATTCTTACTATGCCTCGCTCAGGGAAGAGTTTCAAAATGTTTCCAAAAATAATTCCCTCTACAGAACTGGACATCACTGGTCTTCTCGCGGATGGTAACTTGTCCTACACATCTTTACAAATATTAATGACTTGGGGGGGGGGTTCCTAGTAATGTGCATCCCTCTTTCTGTGTGCTCTATTAAATCATCTGAGGTGTGTGTTATATATTTATTTGCTCATTAGGTCCTCAGCAGTGTGTGTTGTGTGGTCAGCTAGCAAATGAGGAGTGTGCTGAGTGCTTCAGAGACACGGTGTTCAGTGATACAGGATTCAAGTATTTCTGTGAGAAATGTTCCACTCAGGTAGGGTGTTTAACATGCATTTTGCATTTATCGGAATATTCTTTAAATATGAATTTATAATCCATAAATGCAGTAATTTCTCGGGTATTTTCATAGGTTTGATCATTATTAAATTTTTCTAATTATTAGAAGGGATTATTTACAGTAAAGTAAATCATGTACTGTATGTATCATAAATCATGAACTTCATATAGTTCCTACATTTGAATGCAACGTAATATGTTTAACTGATTTGTTTGTGTAGGTGCACTCTCACCAGCAGCGTCGATGCCACAAGCCCAGGCGCCTGCTTCTTCCTCAGGGCTTCTCTTACTCACAGAGTTCAGGGTCTGATCGCCGCACGCCTCCACGGGAGAAACTCGAGCTGTTTGCTGTGCTGTGTATAGAGACCAGCCACTATGTCTCTTTCGTCAAATACGGACCTCAGGATACTGACTGGATCTTCTTTGACAGTATGGCTGACCGTGTTGGTAAGTAATTGTGTGTGTGGACTGTGTGCTTGAATTGAGTTCAATACTTTTGCTGGGTTTGCACATGTAGATCACACACTTACCTGTTTGTAGGTGAAATCGATGGCTATAATATCCCAGAAGTGCGGGCATGTCCTGAGGTTGGCCAGTACCTACATATGCCTCTGTCTCAGCTGGCTAATCAAGTGCCCCGAGAGATGAAAGGTGTGGCGAAGAGACTCTTCTGCGATGGTTACATGTACCTTTATCAGAGCAGGACCATGTCTCTATATCGATGAGTAAATCAACACGTACTGTACATGTCAATAACTGAGAATGTGCCATCTGATTGTCTGTGACTATGCCTGTTTAGTCATGGATTCTAATAATGTTATTTTCAAAGGAAATCAGGAAACCATATGCTTCTGCTCCATATTTGAGCATTTAAAAGTCAAAAATGTACACTTTCTGCTGGAATTATTTTGGCATTCCCGTATTGCATTGCCTGGGTGGGTGGTGCATACTCTTTTAAACATGCTGGATGAAGATGGTGCAGCTGATATCCTTGATTTAGTGACTTAGACTTGAATAAAACTACTCAAATGCCAAAGTACCTTTTATGTATATAAGAAAGAAAGAATAATAATAACATTTTCTAATCTTACTTAAATGGAAAGAGTTTTTATATTTTTTATTCCAATGCGTATTGCTGGGCTGTGAGCAGACCTACTGTAGCTTGCTGCCTAATTCATGTTCACAGAAAAGGGGGTCAAGACATGTTTGTTTACATTTAAAACTAACCAGATAAACATTTTGTTCCTACAACTATGAAGATCTATGAAGTTGATGACTTGCATAACTTAATTGTAGTGGTTCTTGTGGTCCATTTATTAATTCTGTATTCTCTGTGGCTACTGAATAATATTGTGAGCAATACTGAATGTGATCACTGCGTCATCAATTATCAGTTAAAGTATTTTGATTACGTTTTCTCTTGAATTTGTTTGTTTTAGTGTATCTGGTTTAATTCCAATGAAAAGGATCAACCAAAAAAATAAATATGTCTTGACAGGAATTACATCCTGTACGTCCTCTTTCTCTCGTCTGGTGTGTGTTTGTGTGAGAGACTAAGATCTCAGCTCCTTACATTCCTCCCCTTACCAAACAGGGATAAACCTGGATGAGACTTTGCTTGTTTGTGTTTTTTGTTACATTATCATAAACTGTAACTGATGGTACAGTAGTTGTTGTTTAGACTGCAAGAGGTGGAAGGGACTCCACTGAAATCTTTCCTTAAGACTGGACAAGGAAAAGTGATTTGGAATAATCTGTGCTGTGCTGCTGCTAATACACTTGGATAACAGGACTTTAGGTGCCTTAAGCAACAGGCTTCACTGTAAACATTTACACTAAGTTATAATATTTATCTTGTTCCCATATAGAGATAAATGACTTCATGACTGCTGCTTTAAATCACTAAATAAAAAATGTTTTTAAGCATCACAATGTTATGCACAATATGGGAATATTTCTTAGAATAAGAATAAAGTATTACTTGATGTGAGATGTCAGCAAATGCAATATAAATAGTGGAGATAAATGGTGCAATTGAAAATCCAAAATTGTTTTATATGATGCATTATTAAAAAAAATAATAATAATAAAAAATCTTTAAAACAGACCAATAACTGTTGACATATCTGCATCCCACATTCTTCCACTCCAAAATGTATCTTGATATGGAAACAAAATTGGTTGTGAATGCGAAAAAAAGAAAATTGCATTGTATTGGAATTTTTCACCCCGGAAATTGCTCATATATTTCAGAATTTATTACATAAGAACAGCAAGTCTCATTGAATTAAATGTAAAATGTTTAAGTAGAAAGACTGAAAAGGTATTTTCTTGTGAAACATAATCATTTTAAATAATGTGAAATACAGTTTATTATAAAGATGAGAAATTGATTTCTGTTAAACAACTAATAACTAATTATTTGGGTCAACAATGTTCTCATATGCACTTCCTTTCTCTCTTTTTTTTTATCTTTTATATCGATGCTGTCATTGTGAATCCTCTTGACTTGGTTTAGAACAAAGAGAATGCGTGAATATGTAACCAACACATGTTGAATTCACAAAGCAATGTCAAAAACACAGGAAAGAGCAGACCTGTGATCAGCAAATACTGCTTTGCAGGCACAGTGAGTGTACTAATGCCTGACTCTAAATCAATAAAGCGCTGGGTGCGTGATGACCTCATTATGCAGACAGAGCTCAGCACTGTGGGTCGAGTCAATTTCAACTGATTTCACCCGACAAATCCAGTCAGTCAGTTAAATAAGATTACCTGTTAGGAATAGTGCCAGGATATAAAAAATGTTCTAATTTGTGTCGTCAGTTCATTGCATTAAATTCATGTGTTGTGACATTCTTTGCCTTAATTGAATCAGAAGTATTTTTAATGCATGACGGAGAGCACTGGTCCCTGATGAAAATGAATTAAAAATGAATTAAAGATTGAATACGGTTTAGCGAAAAGAAGTTACCAAGGAAGCCACAAGGGTTGCAATAGGCCATCAGAAGATACTCCACTCACATATTAATGTCACTGAGGTTCCCATATACATGACTGCTGCGACACTAAATAATTGTTTATGAGTAAAATCTGATATGGACATTTCTGATTCTATCATGCAACCCATATTGAATAACAAGATTTTCTAAGGCTAATTCTGTTTAGCTAAGATGTTTTGAGGCCCCGAGGAGACCTAGAGGGGATTATGACTCTCAAAGAGGCAAAGTTTTGTGAAATTAAAAGTAATTGTAGAAGCCCTGCAATGACCAAACCAATCCCCCTCAGGCCATCCAAAATGCTGAGGAGTTTGTTACTTCATTGGAACAGATAAGGAGAAATGTAACAATCCTTCACTTATACGAAATGAGTGCCATCAGAATTAAAGTTGATAAAAGCATTGCAATAATCCACTAGTAAACCACGCAACTCCAATCGCTCAGTTAACGTCTTGTGAAGAGAAAAGCTGTGTGTTTGTGGGAAACTAATGCATCATGGCATTTTAACTTTAACCATTGCTTCTGACTAAAATACCAGTCTATTGTCCATAATAAAGTTTGCTGCAGTAAAAGAAAACCCTTTTTGCGCTTGATCTGTGCAAATTTTATCCAGTTTGAAGTTCAAATGTCTTAATGATGAATTTATTACAAACTCACTTCCTTTACTTTCACAAGATGTTAAGTGATCGACTGGAGTTGTGCTTTTATCAGCTGTTTGGACTCCAATGACAGCACACATTCAGTGCGGAAGATCCATTAGTGAGCAAGTAATATAGTGCAAGAATTCTCCAAAACTATTAAGAATTAAGAAAGGAACTCATCTACATTTTGGATGGCCTTAGAGTGAGAATAAAATATTATTTTAAAATTTTTGGGTGGGGGGCTGCACACATTGCGCTGTAACAGGAATGCACTCAGTCTTATCTTCTGATGGCTCAAAAAACAGGCAGTTCTTGGCCAGAATTGGTTGCAGTGAGGGCTAGTCTGGCTATACGAATCTATGAGTTAATAACCTGCTTTAAGGTCTCAAAACCAAAGGTAGGATGAAAATCCCCTTTAATCCCTCAACATGTTGAACGAAACAACTGTCCTTTATTATTCAACAAGACACCGCTGTGGTTAGAATCAATGAGGTTTTTTCAGAGGCTGCATAACAGGTTATGTGGAGAGAGCAATCATTAATGAGTATGACACTTTCTACACTGCACACCTGGTATGTGCAAATGCTGATGTTCAGAGTGTTGCTTCAGACCATGGCTGCTGTGTTGGTGTAATTGAGGGCTAGACACAGAAACAGGATCTTGCCTTTGTGCTGTGTCAACAGCTTTGGAATAATGGCATGTGTAGGAGGGAGGATGAACAGGTGTGTTGTGCATACTTGTTTCAGTTCTCATTCTTGGTCAAGTCCTTAGATTCAGTTGTTTTATCCTGATCAGTCGAGGTAGAGGAATCCTAAATCTGTTCTTAGGGAGTCAGTAACAGACTGAAAGAAAGACGTGAACATCATTGTGGGGGATTTAATATTTTTATAATATGTCATTTAATTATATATCATTTAATATGATGATAATATGTTTTCAACGTGTTGTGATATTTATTTATTCTTTTTTTTTTAAATGCCTTGTTTATTGCATTTGTCTGTTTTAAGTTGAGGATGATTTTATGTTTGTTGTTACATTACAATTATTCATATCTATTGCTAAAAAAAATAGACAATGATTAGGTCCATTATTTGAATCTGAAGAGCAAAGCATGCAAAGCCTATACTTCCAAGACCAGCGACAAAACAGAAAATAAAAAAATAGCACAAAATTACTTAACAAAAAAAAAAATCAAATCACATTTACAATGTCTGTGGCACAAAAAAAAGGTTCTAGATTTGGTTGTTTAAAATGTAAAATTATTACTTTAATCGTTAAAGTAGGTGGCAACAAGTGTCTTATTGAGTCATTGAACCATTAATTCAAACCGATTCATTCATTTCAATGCTAAATAGTTTATTTTGCTGTGGCTTTGTTTAAAACACAGTCGTTATGATCATCGTGTATTGCATAACGCATTATATATTTAAAAGACTGCACCATTATTAATCAAATAGACCCTAAAACCAAGAAAATTTTGTTCCAAGGGAATTTTTATGCCATACAAGAAATATATATTGACACTATACTGAACATTCTTATATCTATAGCTACAGACCTTTTAATTGTTTTTTTTGTGTGTGTGTGTGTGTGTGTGTGTGTGTGTTTCTGCCTGTCGCCAAGTTCCAGTGAGTGTAGTATTACAGTTACTTTACATTGGGTAACTATATTAGTTCAAAAAGTGGATTCATTTACAAAAATGAATCACCACTGTGTAAAAGCAACAGTTCTGTTGTGGCTTTAAAGGTAATATATTCTTTGGCAAAATTGAGCAAAACAGACAACATTATAACCTATCTAAAATATAACTCAATATTAACTTCTTATTTGATACTGATATTGTATAACACAATCTCCCTGAACAAAGCAGAGGTCACTCGTTTTGCTGATCATAAGCTGAGATACCTAACGGACATCAAACATGTCCTCCATTAATGTGCATAAAGAATAACTCCACAGATGAAAGAAGATGAAAGTCAAGAGACTGATAAAAGGAGCACATGCATCGGTTTGTTGCACACATCCCAATAAATGCTGACATTTTCTAACAGAAAAGTGCTGATTTTATGGTAATAGCATTTAAGTGCATGTTTGAACTGTTCAAAGTGAGAGATTCAAAAAGGTCTGAAAATCATTATAAATTGATAAAGATGAGAACAGGTCAAGGACATCAATAGAATGATTTGGGATATGCTAGAGTAATGTACATTATTCTGATTTAAGGGGGATTTCAAAGTGTTAATGAAGCCTCCAAAGCACTGCAAAAATTGGAAGATTTCTATTTTTTTTTTTTTTTTTTACAGATGAATTGACTTATAGGTTCTCAAAGCTTAAACTCATAATACTAATATAGAAAATACTCAAAGGATACTAATAAAATCTGTTTTCTTCCCATTATGTAAAAGCATCATTTTAGAGGTGTTTCTTCAGAAGCCTCGTCAGAGTCCCACTGCAAGACATCTACTTAAAATAATGACATAAAATAATGTTGTTGAGGTAGCTGCCTATCTGCAATGTTAATGAATTAATTATCATCTCTGAGATGTTTGCATCTTGTGCGGGAAGCAACATTTTCACTGTGTCTTGGTCCACCGAATCTCTTCTGTGACCCACATTTAATTTATACAAGAGTGCCACAAACCATTGTACAGTTCAAATTAGAGCTTAATATTTCCACTTATTCATTTAATTATTTATTTTTGTTTAACAAAAAAATACAACCCCAATCCTTTTGCACATGCTATTGAATATTAAAATTACTGCACTCATATTGTTTTTATACAAAAAAAAACAAAAAAAAAACAAAAAAAAAAATTATATAATTTTACTTTTCTTCTAGTTAAATCAAGCTTATTGGTAAGTATATTATTATTGCACTGATGTACTAACACCATTAACAGTCAGATATTGTGGGTTTGGTAACCAAGACTGCACAGATATTATTCAAATCATCAGGTAATAAATATATATATATATATATATATATATATATATATATATATATATATATATATATATATATATATATATATATATATATATATATATATATATATTGTATGCATCTATTTTCAAAATATGATGTACAAGTTCAAATATTTCTATTTAGTAATTCCTATTATGTTCTTTAATTTGATGAATTGAAATTTAGGGTTTCCTGTTTTGTATTTAAATTAAAAAAGATTTTTTTTTTTCATTTTTCTGCTTTTTTTTTTTTTTTACATGTCAATACCTTTGTGTTTCTACAGAATCTTCTGATGATTCAGAATTTATTTATTGTTTTCTCTTTCTTCTGGGTGAGTTGTTTTTGTTGTTTGCTATATAGAGAACAAATAAGAGTGAAAGTGGGAAAGAGATTGAGAAATAGAATAATGCTCTGTTTTTCAATGGAATAGTATGGAAACTGAACCTGGTCATCAGTCACAGAATGTTTATCACACAGCACAGTGGGTGTTTACCACACAGTCTGATTGGTCAGTATGTTTAAATCCGGTTTCTTTTGAAGACAGCTGTCATGGAAATGAATATGGCGATCTGTCCTTAAAACGAATTCTCTCATTCTTTCTCTCAGCATGACAAGGCAGCTGGAACCAATGGGGGTCTTTTGTCCAGCTAAGAAAATATTTTCCCTAGCTGGGTAAAAACAATCAAATACAGTACATATGCACATTGTAATTTCACTAAGGGACACAGATGCTCAATTGTGACCATACGTTTACTTGTGATAGTCTCTTCTGTTCATTAAATAAATAAAAAAAATCACAGTTCAGAAAATGAAATTAAAAAAAGGTCTATGATATGACCTGTGTCACGAGTACGAACCCCGTGAGTCCCTCCAGAGGCCAGCAGAGGGCACCATCGCCCGAATACTGACACCTACAGGCATCCAAACACTCACTTACACTGATACGCACTACATTACCCAACAGCCCCGTACCTTGGACTGATCACCGGCCAGGTGTTCCATATCAGAGACTGCCATATAAGCCAGACCTTGGCGTCACCTCATGGCGAAGTCTTGTTTCTGCCACGGCTAACATTTCTGAGCGTTCTACCCTGTCTTGCTATCCTGTTGCCAACCCTTGTTGTTTATCGATCCTAGAACCTTTGCTGCCTGCCTTTGAACCCAGATTGTTATACGGACTGTGATACTTGCTGGTTACCCCGACCCACTGCTTGGTATTGACTACGATTCTGATATCTCTATTATACTGTGTTTGCTGATCCTGACCCTTCGCCTGTACGACTACGAGTGTTCTAATAAAAGCTTGCAAATGGATCCCATGTCGAGTCAGTCATCGTTACAGAAGACTTCGCCAGGACAAGATCCAGCAGCCTATGAACATCTCTGCACCAACCTGGCAGCTCAGGCAAGTCAGATCGCTGCAAATCAGCAACAGTTAAATCATCTTACCGCCGTCACGGAGGAATTGGTGAAGGCTATTCAGAATCTCCATAGTCCTGTTGTCACGACACCCGCGCCACAAGCGGCCGCCATTGCACATGCGGTTCCCACGCCCTCTCAGATTAACCCACGACTGGCTTTTCCTGAGAAATTCGACGGTGACCCTAACAAATGTAAAGGCTTCTTACTACAATGTTCGCTGTTTGTGGAACAACAACCCATGCTCTATTCCACTGACAACAGTAAGGTTGCCTTTGTTTGCTCGTTATTAACCGGAAGGGCTCTTGACTGGATTACCGCTGTATGGCGCACGGATGGATCATCCTTCTCCTCCTTCAATGATTTCCTCACACGCTTCCGTGAGGTTTTCGATCATCCCAAGGAGGGAAAGAGTGCTGGCGAACGCTTGCTAGAGCTCTCTCAGGGGAGATCTTCAGCTGCTGAGTATGCTATGAACTTCCGCACATTGGCAGCACAAACGACCTGGGTGAGTGACACCTTAAAAGTTCTGTTTCGAAAGGGTTTAAGTCATGAATTACAAACTGAACTAGCATGTCGAGATGAGGGGAGAAGTTTGAACGATTTCATCGAGTTGACGATAGCAATTGACAATCTGCAGCTTTCACGTAAACCTCGCTCTCATGTCAGTACTGTCATTAAAGCAGCTCAGTCTGTCGAGGACTCTGAACCCATGCAAGTTAATACCTATCATCTCTCATCTGAGGAGAAGAATCGCCGCTTGGCAAATCGTCTATGTCTGTATTGCGGATCCCCTGGTCATCAACGAGTCAACTGTCCTTCACGTCCTTCATCTGTCTCATCCAAATTGGTGAGTGAATCCTTACACTCTCTCCATCCAGTAAACAGTGTGTTTGTACCCCTGAAGCTGACCATTAACAACGTTCAAGTGACCACATTCGCTTTACTGGACTCTGGAGCGGCTGGGAATTTCATGTCAGCTGAGTTTGCAAAAACAAACAACGTATCATTAATACCCTGTGCTAACTCTCTGTCTGTAGCTACCATAGATGGTCGTCCACTGGGAACTGGTATCATCACTCACCTTACACAAAGTCTATCCGTCACAGCCGGTTTACTGCACCAGGAGGTCATTCAGTTCTACGTTCTGCCCACGTCTAATACACCCATAATTCTGGGACTACCATGGCTGAGACTGCACGATCCGCTAGTATCATGGAGGGAAGGTCAGATATTAAAGTGGAGTACTAAATGTCAAACAAAATGCCTGTCTACCGTTTCTCCTCTTCCAGTGCGCTCGTTGGCGATTAACAAGGAGTCATTCGAGGTTCCCAACCTACCAGCGGAATATCACGACCTCAAGGCAGCTTTCAGCAAAACCCAAGCAAACACCTTACCACCTCATCGACCCCATGACTGTGCTGTTGATCTTCTACCAGGTCACAATCCACCCAAGGGTCGTGTGTTCCCACTGTCACTCCCAGAGACCGAAGCCATGACTAAATACATCAAGGAGGAGTTGGAGAAAGGCTTCATACGTCCTTCCACTTCCCCTGCATCCGCTGGTTTCTTCTTCGTCAAAAAGAAGGACGGCAGTTTAAGACCCTGCATTGATTACCGTGGTCTCAACGAGATCACGGTGAAGTACCGTTATCCCCTTCCTCTGGTTCCAGCTGCATTAGAACAACTTCGCACAGCTCAATACTACACCAAGCTTGACTTACGCTGTGCCTACAACCTGATTCGCATCAGAGAGGGTGACGAGTGGAAGACGGCCTTTTCTACAACCAACGGTCACTATGAATACCGGGTTATGCCGTTTGGACTGGTCAATAGTCCGTCCATCTTCCAGGCGTTCATTAATGATGTCTTCAGGGACATGCTGAACAAGTTTGTTGTGGTCTACATTGACGATATCCTCATCTACTCCAACACCCTACAGGATCATATTCAACACGTCAGAACTGTGCTACAGCGCCTCATCGAACATCAACTGTACGCCAAAGCCGAGAAATGTGAGTTTCACACCACATCCACTACCTTCCTGGGTTATGTCATCAGTCCGGGGGGAGTTGCTATGGACGACAGTAAGGTCTCTGCTGTACTCAGGTGGCCAGAGCCTCAGACTCTCAAGGAGCTACAACGGTTCCTGGGATTCGCCAACTTCTACAGACGCTTTATCAGAAATTTCAGTACAGTCGTCAGTCCTCTCACTTCCATGATCAAAAGAGGTATCCATCGTCTCACCTGGGCCGAAGCCTCCCGTCAAGCCTTTAAGGAATTAAAGGAACGCTTTGTCACCGCTCCTATCCTGCATCACCCTGACCCCTCTCTTCCCTTCTTAGTCGAAGTTGACGCTTCCAATACTGGCATTGGGGCCGTTCTCTCACAACGACCAGGCCCTCAGGAGAGACTTCATCCCTGTGCTTTCTACTCACGCAAGCTCAACCCAGCGGAGAGGAATTATGATGTGGGTGATAGAGAACTGTTAGCCATGAAGGCAGCGTTTGAAGAGTGGAGACATTGGCTCGAAGGGGCTATTCATCCTTTCACCGTCTTTACTGATCATAAAAATCTGGAATACCTACGCTCCGCCAAGAGACTCAACCCACGCCAAGCCAGATGGTCCTTGTTCTTCTCCCGGTTCCAGTTCAATGTCACTTATCGTCCAGGTTCCAAGAATACTAAAGCCGATGCTTTGTCACGTATCCATGATGACGACCCTTCCATCTCAGTCCCCGAACGCATATTGCCCTTCCATGTGGTGGTTGCTCCCATCCAGTGGGATATCATGACTCTTATTGAACAACACAATTCACAAGAAGCACCACCAGCCGCCTGTCCACCGGATAAAACCTACGTACCTGCCCCTCACCGTGATCAGGTCCTGAGTCATATTCACTGTCTTCCTGCCTCCGGTCACCCCGGCATCACAGCCACACTCCATCTCCTCAAGAACCGCTTCTGGTGGGAGACCATTAACCCCGACACCATTAAATTCATTCAGAACTGTCAGACGTGTAACATGCACAAAACCCCTCGTCAACTGCCAGCTGGACTCCTTCAACCTCTTCCTATCCCTCAACGACCCTGGTCACACCTTGCCATAGACTTCATCACAGACTTACCCCTATCCCAGGGTAACACGGTCATACTCACGATCATCGATCGATTCTCCAAGGCTTGTCGCCTCATACCTCTACCCAAACTCCCTACTGCTCTTCAGACCGCCGAACTCCTGTGTAATTGGGTGTTCAGGTTTTACGGCATACCTGACGACATCGTTTCGGATAGAGGTCCTCAGTTCACCTCTCGTTTATGGAAGGATTTCTTTCAAGCCCTAGGGGTCAACGTAAGTCTCACGTCTGGCTATCACCCCGAAGCCAATGGTCAAGTGGAACGCCTCAACCAGGAGCTCACTCGGTTCCTTCGCTCCTACTGCAGCTCCCATCAAGAGGACTGGTCTCGTTTTCTCCTATGGGCCGAATATGCTCAGAATTCCCTGATCAAGCCTTCCACTGGAATCACCCCCTTCAAATGCGTTCTAGGGTACCAACCACCCATGTTCCCCTGGTCAGGTGAACCCACCAATGTTCCCGCTGTTACTGATTGGCTTCAACGAAGCGAGGACACATGGAATCAGGCCCATGTACATCTTCAACAAGCTGTACGGCGCCTGAAGGAACAGGCCGACCGTCGTCGACGCCCTGGACACACCTACCAACCGGGTCAATGGGTCTGGCTGTCCACCAGAGACCTTCGGATGAGATTGCCATGCCGAAAGCTAAGTCCTAGGTACGTGGGTCCATTCAAAATCACACAACAAATCACTCCTGTGTCATTCCGCCTTGCTTTGCCTGACACATATCGTATTTCTCCCACTTTCCACATGTCACTGCTCAAGCCCGCTGCTGCCCCTGAGGAGGAGGGTGAGGGGAGGTCCCGTGAGCAGAGTCCCCAACCGGTTCAGGTGGAGAGCGAGGAGACCTATCAGGTGCGAGAGCTGCTTGATTCAAGACGTCGGGGACGAGTTCTCCAATACTTGGTTGACTGGGAGGGGTACGGTCCAGAGGAACATTCCTGGGTCAATGCCGAGGACATTCTTGACCCCAACTTAACCACGGATTTCCATAGAGAACATCCAGAGAAACCGGCCCCTCGACCTCGAGGAAGACCCCGACGTCGCCCTCCACCTCACGCCAGGAGGCGTTCGCAGGGAGGGGGCTCTGTCACGAGTACGAACCCCGTGAGTCCCTCCAGAGGCCAGCAGAGGGCACCATCGCCCGAATACTGACACCTACAGGCATCCAAACACTCACTTACACTGATACGCACTACATTACCCAACAGCCCCGTACCTTGGACTGATCACCGGCCAGGTGTTCCATATCAGAGACTGCCATATAAGCCAGACCTTGGCGTCACCTCATGGCGAAGTCTTGTTTCTGCCACGGCTAACATTTCTGAGCGTTCTACCCTGTCTTGCTATCCTGTTGCCAACCCTTGTTGTTTATCGATCCTAGAACCTTTGCTGCCTGCCTTTGAACCCAGATTGTTATACGGACTGTGATACTTGCTGGTTACCCCGACCCACTGCTTGGTATTGACTACGATTCTGATATCTCTATTATACTGTGTTTGCTGATCCTGACCCTTCGCCTGTACGACTACGAGTGTTCTAATAAAAGCTTGCAAATGGATCCCATGTCGAGTCAGTCATCGTTACAACCTGATAACTGAAAAGAAATATAATTTAGATACAGAGGGAAAATACATTGGTAATCATCATTACAGCTGTGAGAGGCATGCATAATTTATCACAATATGATATTTTATAATTAACTGACCAATTATTGAGATGAGGTGAGGGGCTTATCTCATATCTTTCTTGTTCCTCCTCAAAATACAAAAACATCTCCAACCTGAGGTTTTGTTATGCATTTGTGCTATCACTTGGACACTCTTTATACTGCTCATGAATTTAGATCATTTTAAATAAGTGTTTTAGAAGTTTTAATAGATTCTGGAAGTAAATTTCTGCTGTGCCAAGAAAGAGAGTAAGCAGAACTGTGTGAAGTTTCGAAACAGTTGACTTATTTAGAAATGGGTCCTAAGGATTGTTTAAAAATAAATAAATAAATAAATAAATAAATTATGCACAGGCCTTTCAGTATGCACAGGCTTTTCTCCACCTTTTTTTTATTTTTTATAAAGTCCTCAAAACAAAATGTTAACATTAATGTCTGTACAGTTTAGCAACAATAGCCTATGATAGGTGGGTAAGAGCTGGGAAATCATAAGTATATTGCAAAATTAAATATATTTAATATAAACAATAATATTTTACTATTTCAATAATAGCTGTATTTCAGGAGTTCATGATAACTGTAAGTATCTTCGCTTGGCGTCCCATTCTCTCGCGACCAGTTTGGATATTTGGTTTGATTACTCAAAAAAAAAGTTTTAATAATCACATGAACTGAAATCAGAGTTTATCTAATGAGTGAAGGACAATGGCGTTTTGCGCGTAAAGGGGAGGCGCACCGGCACCGTGCCTTCATTTCTCCGCGCGGCGCGCGCCACTCTCCTGCCCAGACTGTGCTGGGAACCCACAGCGACAGGTTTTTATGAGAAAGAAGATTCAATTACGAATATTACGAGCTTCATACGACATTATGTAGGACATTTGTGCCGCACGGCAGCGAGCAGTATGTTTGGAGACATCGAGACTTCTGGAAAACAGCCAAAGATCTAACAGAGGCTCGAGGGTTATTCGGTTAGACACTAACAAGCCTCATTCTCTCCTATTATACTGGAGTCTTAATTATGTTTCTCTTCAAAACCTGGTCAACTGTAAGACTGGTCGCTGTCTTACTGAGTTTGGGGATTCAGCAGAGCACATGGAGAGCAGTAAGTTATCTACGTGAAATTCTATTATTTAAACATTATTATTTTCATGTTTTTTTCTTCACAAGTGTTATGATTTTCTTAAGAAAAGTATTTGCAGTCTGATCATTTGCAGTGTAGCCAGTGGCCACTGTTGTGGGCAGTAGGATGGGGAAAAAATATATAAATATTTCACATGTAAAGAGTGGAATGATAAAGGTTAACAGTGTTATTATGTCCCTGACATAAAAAAAAAAAAAAAAATGTTAGGCTAGTTGTAAACCATGCCCATGGATTGATTTGTTACACTGCATATATAACTATGAAATAATTACAAATACTGGTTAAAATTGAGTATAGCTTATGAAAGCAAAACAATATGTCGACTTCATGATGCATTTCATGGCAAATAGCATTTGCTTTCAGAATCAGGTGAAATTTCCTTGAGATATATTTGCTGTTTGAATGACACATCTTACAAGTTAAAAGTGTTTTATAATGGCCATGACATCAAAGTGCATTTTGAATACTTTTCCAGATTCAGGTGAGATTTTCTTGAGGGAGATTTACATATTTATTTTAAAAGGCATTGCACTGCACCACTGACTTTGACAAAATATATAGTGTATGCTGTGCCTGTTTGGGTGACAAATCGTAGTTAAAAGTGTTCATAATTGCACTGCCTCCAGGTGAGATGTTTTTAGAGAGAGAATAAATATAAAGATAATATATATATCTTAAAAGGCATCATACTGAGCTAATGATGTACAGGAAGTATAATCAGTGCCGTTTGATTGCCACAGTGTCCTCTAGGGATCGGTCCAGTGCTATATTTAATGTGCTGATGTGTCACAGAAGTTGATTTGATTAGCGGTACTGACCTGAGATCCCGGCCTTCTTTTAATGATGTTTTGATGACCATTTCCAGTACAGCTACACTGTCATGTTATAACCTGAGCGACAAAATTAGGTTCCGGTCATGAAAATAAGCGTGCAATTCATGTAACTAATTAGCCTCCAATGCAAACTCTATCCAGGTTTACCAAGCCTTTGTGTTAAGCAAATGCAAAGGTGGATCATCATTCCAATTTCTGAGGAGCACAGGCTCCACAAAAAGAGCACAAATCAATGTTGTAATTAAATGTAGTTGTTGTTTGGAACTCACTCTAATGATATGGCGTTCCTTTCCTGAATGGAGGTTCATTTCCTATAATAATGAATCCATGTGACATGTGTTTGTGAGCTTCTTCCTAAGGGCCACTGGATGCTATCTGCTATCTGACTAATAACAGGATTCTTATCTTATTTTTCTTCTTTATTTGTCCTAACTTTTCTGAGCAGGTCACTAGAGCATTTCAGGTTAGAGTGATTAAAGACAACAGGTGTCTATTTACTTGTCTGTTTGAGATATTTAGATATGTAGCCAATGGATTATTTAGCACACTGCTGACCCATTCTTGCGCCAATGATACATTTTATAGTACAAATTTGTGTGGAGAGAAATGGAAGTGGCCTTGGACACCCTTTATTAGCAGATGTGCCATAATTGGTTTTGCTGAGATAGGAGACTTGACCTTTTGGGGACCTTTAGTGCCACATGGGAGCATTCAAATCCTGTGGATTGTTTAATTGAATCCAAGTGCTTTATTGCCCAGGTGTGTCACCAGTGCTGGTAGGATACACCTACTTTTGTTTTCTCTCTTTCTGCACTTCTCTTCTCTCTGACCCTTCCTGGGGACTATGAATGTAACTCTAAGGTCTGTCACTCAAATTAAATTTGTTGGAGTGATGCATCGATGTCTTTTCTCATCTCTATTCCGCTCACAGTTTCTATATGTCCAATTTGAGCCTTGGCCTTGGCTTGAGAAAACTCCAGGAAGATTTGTAGTCTCTGGTTGGGTTTAATATGCTGATTGCATGCAATGTAAATATAAGAAAATAGGTTATTAGCATTCAGCGGTGTAACATTTTTAAATAACCGCAGCAGTTTGTCTTTTCAGATTTTTCCACGCGAATCTCCATCAATCTTTTGAATATGCATACTCTTTATAGATACTCACAAATAGAAAAAAAAAAGCAAACTTGGACACAATGTGCATCTGTTTTAAAATAAAATGAGCTCTTAGGAGAGAATTGACTAAACAGTTCAGTTCAAATCAGCATTTTATTCCCTAACTACTAAAAGTCCAGTTTTACCAAGTAAAATTTTTATACAAATCATATTTTGATCGAATGCAAATGGAAAATGTCATTTTAAATTGTATACATTCAAATGATAATTGTCAGGTTGTATCTGAGCAATAGATCTGAACAAATCGAATTCTGTAACCATTTTGTTTCGCCAAAAATTGTGTCATATTCAGTTCATTTCGGAGTAATTGTTTTGTTTACCTCTATCAGCTCTATAAAAATTCCATACTGCATTCCAAAAACTGCATAGCCATATGAAAGGTTCCTTTACGACATAACGGTAAAATCTCAATCACAACACTAAAAACCAGCCACCAGGTTTGATGCTAATAACATCAAACTCCATTGACTCTCATATATCTTGTGACCAATTGGGACACTTTGAATGTACGTTCGCTCTGCCTTCTAATTACTCATATTTAGCAGAAGTCAAATGGATTACTTTAACTTAAATTTTGTAATCATATAAAAAAATGGCTATAATATAATCGGCGGAAATATTACCACAGCAGTGTTTTGGTGGTGCACAGATTCATGCACAGCCATGGATATTTTCCCTGTGAGTCCATTCAAAGTGTCAATCAATAACATTCTTTAAAATATGGCAGGTTAACAGCACCCAGCTATTATTTTTTAAGTTATTAATGTTTTTAAGCTTCATCAGATGGGTGTTTTAGGCTAGGTATTTGAAATCAGTTGTCCACCCTGAAGATTCAGCTTGAGATATTCAAGACATGTTTGTGAGAGAGATATGCAAGACATGTTTGTTCTTTTCTTTTGTTGTACAAATGCACTGCATCTAACCCTGAGAAAACTTCCCTAACTCATCCCCAGTCCCTGCTCTCTTATCTCACCTGCCAGCAGACGACAGAGGTCACCGAAACCAACAGTGCAACCATCTGTTCTGGTTTTGAATTTGGAGAGAACACAAGCACTAACAAGCACTCGTAAGCAAATAGACAAGCAAACACGCAAACACGCAAACTCTTCTAAACACAAACAGCCGTAAACACATTCACATAGGCGTTCTCACTAACTGCATCAGCTTATATAGCAAGAACATTCAATTCTGCCTGTTAGCTCAGTGAAGTGGACATAAACGCGTCCTTCACCACTGGATGAATAATAATCAACATAGCTGGAATGTTTATCCTTGATTTCCATGCTGACGTCATACTATTGATTCGATTTACACGATACGACACACAGTCCCCTGATGCGTTCCTCTACAATAAATACAACAATTCACCTTTTTTTCTGGTATTGTCATGATTCACCATTTTTGTTTTCCTTAGGAAGTACGCAGGTCTGTTTCAGGAAGTTCTGAATCTGTACTCGTTCCACCGTAACCTCAGGCTCAATCGGATCATTAGCAGTCACCCACCTCTGACTCTCTCTCATACCCTCTCAGGAATAAGTGGGCAGCCATTACAGGTCTTTTTATGCAGCAAAGAGGTGAAACAGAAGCAACTTTCCCTTTTTATGTTGTCGATGAGACAGCATCCCACACATTTTATTATATGTTTATTCTCTCTTTACTGCTATTTCTATCTCTAATACATTTAAAGGGACAATAAGTAACTTTTTAGGTATTTTATTATCTAAAATCAATATTTTTATTCATAAATATGCCCTCAATGGTGTACAAATACCTATGCCAATGTTTAAACTAATCCTTGTAAATGAAGAATTTATTATCTTTATATACATGGGATGGGTAGGTCGACGGAGGCTTCTTGCAAAACTATAATAGCAGAGAGGGACAAAAAGTACTAAGCCAACGCGTTTCCACAGCGCGTTTTCGGTCAGAGCCAGAAACGCAGGTGCAGAGCAGTGAGAGGCGCTTGAAACTGCACCGGCAAGTTTAAAAGTCTGGATTGCAGTCTTATTATGGACCATACATATGCCGCGCCACAGGAGAAGAAAACATAGTCGCCAAAACAGTCAAAAATAGAACGTAAAAGGAAAAGTGACCGTAGATTACAGAAAACAAGAGTTAATGTCGGGGAAGCTTTTTCTAGGTGGAAAGAGCTAATGCTTGATAAAGATTTCAAAAGAGACACTGAAGTGGCCAGTTTTCTTCTCGACAGGTAAGTCAGTGTTACAATCTATATTATAATATTTTTTTTTTTATATCTAACAATGCATATAATTCAGAAAATATAACGAATAAAGAAGACATAACTACTAATTACAATATTTCATGTTTTCCACAGTCAGTAATTCATACTGTAACATTCGTTTGTTAGTTGTCATGTTGCAGTTTGTTTGAAATAACACACCTGTTTACCTGAAGGAAAACTCGATGAAGTGCTATTAGAAGACATCCTGTCAAAGCTTTTTGGTACATATCGCCTACCGTAGATGCAACGCGCATTTGAAAAAGCGAGGCGCTGGAGAGCAAAATTAGTTTGAATGCAAAATACAATTTCACCACTAGATGGGAGTAATTCCTACTTACTGTCCCTTTAATTATAGTAAATGATGGCAAGAGAGACTCAAATTGGTTCAGTGGCTGCTTCTATCAGCAATCTTCTCGCTCCCTCAGATCCTCTGAAAAACTCTTCTTGCATATACCTGGGTCTTGCTTTTTCTGTAGCCGGTCCTAGTCTTTGGAAAGGCTTACAGCTTATCTGTGGCTTCCCTTCCTGTTTTTGAATCCCGCCTGAAGACTAATCTGTATTCCTTGGCATTTGGATGAAATGTATGTTTGTGTTTGTTAATGTGTTTTCGTATTGATTGTGTTTTGAGTCATTTCTTTTCATTCTCTTAATCTCTATATTTACTTTAATTTGTATATGTACAGCGCTTTGACATACTCTAGCAGTTTTTAAATGTGCTATATAAATAAACTGACCTTGACCTTCTGAGATTTTACAGACTAATTTTGTGGTGTGGCTGGGATTTCTCGACGAGATGTTTCTAAGTCTCAGTATGATAAATAGATAAACTGTGTATTTTGAATCTGTTAACCCTCAAAACAACTATTCTGCACCCTTTTATCTTTCCAAACCACATGTGATCTTTTTTTCTGTGGAATGCAAATCTAGTTAAATGAATGTTCAAGCTGTTAGCAAATAATATTTGAAATGTCAGAATTTTCCTGATTTTAAATTTGACTTAATGGCAAGTGACTGACATTGTGAAATTGCTCTTTAATCAGCTTTTTCTAATGGGCTCAGCATTTTTATGCAGGTTCATAATATGTGCTGCAGTTTGTACTTTCATTTGCCTCATACATTTTTTTTAAACACCATCAGGTGGAAATGATCCATCCAGAATGTGATGTGGTGGCTGAGCATATGAAGGCTCGAGAGCAATGCATTCACACTCAAAGACAAGAGGCCCGCAACAGCAACAATATCACTGGTGAGCTCTCCCATCTGATCTATTATAATCCTTACTACTTTACATCTCTTTGCGACTTTAATGTCTACCCATTTACTGATTGGCAATAGGCTTTTTTTTTTTTTTTTTTTTTTTTATATAAATGACGCACTGATTAACATGATTTGCATACTGGGAGTATTTCTGATTGACTAGCAGGCTGAAAAACTAGGTTTACAGTTTTATGCGTTATACTTTCCTATATAAGCCAGGTCAGGCAAGGTATTTAAATGATGCAATCATGTGTAGAGGTTTAAGAGATCAAAGGCAGTTATTCCAACATTAGCTGAGGCCTTTTCACTACTTTGTTTACATTTGAGTTGTTCCAAATGGACTTCCTTGAAGACTTCCCCAGAGTATTATATTGTTTTCCATGAATTCAATGTTGACCTCTGCACCACCCTTAGTAAGCTAATGAAATTATTTCTATAGACAGGTTTGGACACCCAAGTGCTCTCAAATCTTAAACACACATCACAGCAGCAGTAAGGCTTAAGCACATGCATATTCATTGCTGTTTAATATTCAGATTGGTTTATTAAACATAAATGACAGTCTTTTCAGCGAAGCTGCCTTCAAACTCTGGAAGGATTTGACAGTAACTTATTGCACTTAAACCCTTATAATTCTGCATATTAGCTGCATGTTGTATTTGTATGTTTTTAGTGATTGTGTAGACTTTGAGCAGAGTTTCATTATCATTAGTCACTGTTGGCATTTAAACTGTATTTAGCAGAGTTTAAACTTATACAATGGGTTATAAATTACACTGAAAATCGATGCTCCTGCATAGGGAAATGTCGTCCCTGTAATTTTTATGACCACAAATTGGCCATAAATTGGATCTGTCTTTGTAATGTAGCAAATTAATAGAAAAATCTATTATAATGAAATTCTGTGCGTATTTGGTCGCTTAAGCTCAACAAACCACGACGAAAAACTCAATATGACACTACTGAGGTGGCTTTGTACATGCACGCTTTGCCTGTGATCGCACAGAAAGCTGCGGTAATAAGGAAAACGATGCGATATACACATAGTCCCCCACCAAAATTCAGGACCTGATTAAATATAAATCTACATAGATTTGTGAAATGAACTATGACTTTTCCAAAAACTTTTCCAGACCTGGAAATTGCGGTTTTAAAATTGCATGGCTTTTCCAGGTTTTTCATAATCGTAGGAACTCTAATAAAAGCAACAGATGTGCGCTCAGTAACTTAAACTAGTCCACCAATGTGATTGCATGAATGCTCAGTTAGCTCTCCCTCTTCTATTCACATGCTGGATCCGTTATCCCGCTTTGTTCCGGGACCTTGCAATTTACAAATGAAGCACTGCTCATACCTGCAAGTAAAAGGGTACAACTGAGAAAGCAGCCTCTGTGGGCATGACAAATGTTGATGAAACAAATATATATTTTAATTCTAGTTAGTTGAGAAAACACCATTCAAAAATTTAGAATACAAAACATAATGAGTGTCCTATAAGCTATTAAGAATGATTGATTATAACTGACAAGAGCTGAGCACCGAATCAGCAAATTGGAATGATTTCTGTAGAATTATGTGATACAGAAGACTATTAATGGCTTTGCCATCACAGGAAAAACATTTTACATTTTAAAATATATTCAAATGGAAAAAAGTAATAATAATTCAGTATGATTATTTTTATTGTATTTCACATAAATGCAGCCTTATACCAAACATTGCTTTTGTCACATCTTAATTTCACTTAAAAGTGTAAAAAAGTATATTTTCCGTTGATGGTCATTCAACATATCGTCTCGGTTACGTACGGTAACCCTCGTTCCCTGAAGGAGGGAACGGAGATGCCACGTCGGTTACCGACGAATATGGGATATCGCTTTGATAAACCAATCTACTTCGAGTGTAAACTAAACGAGCCAATGCACATTGGCATGCAATTATTGCGTCCAGCTGCTGCTGATCACTGCGTGAATATAAGAAGGCAGCAGGTGCAATGCATTCCAGTTTTCCGGGGACCTGGCAGCTCAGCGGCGGTACAGCAACCATGGCGACTGGACGTGGTTACCATACGTAACCGAGACGTTCCCTTTCAGTCGGTCACTTTCAACGCCACATCGGTGACCGACGAATATGGGATCCCTATCAAAGCACCATGGGTGCTGCCCCTTCCAGTGCCTTGTGCAAGGGCTCACCTGCGCCCTATTAGGTGTAGAACAAGTAGCTCCACTCACCGTTGTCAAAGCACTACCTCACTGGGTGAGATTGGATAACACTGGGAGAACGTACCCGGTCTGCTTGGAACCGGGACGCTGCGGAAGCCCCATCCTTCCGGAAGAAGGTCTCGGAGGCAAATACACATATAGCATCCGTTTAGGAGTATACAGAGAAATTTGAGGTGATTAAAAACCCTCTTGGGAAGGCAGAAGTCTGCCGGGAAAACACAGGCTCTAAGGCTATACCGTGGACTATTCACATACGAGTACCGCTCAGGTCTCAATATGGAACCCACCCTTCCATGGTTCTCATGGATACATCATGAAGGCCTGGCGTCGGACGTTCTGCCGCGTCCAGCTGCTTAGGGTGATGGAGGATCTCAACAGGGTCTACAGTACGGACACTCTGGAGCAGTTTAAGCAAGCCGACACTAACCGGGGCTTCTCAGTGCCACTACCCGTTTGATGTGAGAACACAGGAGGATACCGGCTCTACATGAAGGCTATAGAATGTGTTAGGGGTCGCCCAGCCCGCAGCTCTACAAATATCTGTCGGCGAGGCGCCACGAGTCAGCGCCCAAGAGGATGCAACACTTCTAGTTGAGTGAGCTCGCAACCTGAATGGGCAGGGCACATCCTGAGCCTGATAAGCCAGGGTTATGTCATCCACAATCCAGTGGGCCATCCTCTGCTTAGAGACGGCACTCCCCCTCTGCTGGCCTCCGTAACAAACAAAGAGCTGGTTTGAGGTCCTGAAGCTTTGTGTCAGGGCTACGTAGCACCTTAATGCTTGGACGGGACAAAGCAAAGCCAGGGCTGGGTCTGCCTCCTCCAGGGCAGCGCTTGCAGGTTCACCACTTGGTCTTTGAAGGGTGTAGTGGGAACTTTGGGCACGTAGCCAGGCCGTTGGCCTCAGGATTAACTGAGAGTCAGCCAGCCCGAACTCTAGGCACGAATTGTCAATCGAAAAATGCATGCAGGTCCCCTACCCTCTTGATGGAGGCCAGTGCAAGCAGGAGCATAGTTTTCAAAGAAATAAACTTTAGCTCAACTGAATGTAAAGGCTTGAATGGGCCCTGCTGTAGAGATTTAAGCACTAGAGACAGATCCCAAGAGGGTATACAGGGGGCCGGGATGGATTTAACCTCCTGGCCCCTCTAAGGAACCTGATGATGAGGTCATGCTTACCCAAAGACTTCATATTCACGGGGTCATGAAACGCAGCAATAGCAGCAACCTGGACTTTGAGGGTGGAGGGAGACAGCCTTCACTCCAGCCCTTGCTGCAGAAAGGACAGCACGACCGCAATCGGACATCTTCGGGCGTCTTCTTGGCAAGAAGAACACAACTCGACAAACGGGTTCCACTTCAAGGCATAAGCGTGTCTCGTAGACAGTGCTCTTGTGAAAGTGATGGTGTTTGCTACCCCTTGGGGTAGGTCACCTAGAACCTCCGCGTCCCATCCAGGGAGCAGACATGGAGTTTCCAAAAGTCTGTACGTGGGTGCCAAATGGTGCCCCATCTCTGAGTCAATAGATCCTTTATCAGAGGAATTGGCCAAGGAGGGGCTGTCGCAAGGAGCACTAGTTTGGGGAACCAGGTCCTCGTGGGCCAATACGGCGCTACTAGAAAGACTTGCTCCTCATCCTCCCGGACTTTGTACAGTGTCTGTGCGGGAAGGCTCACTGCTAACAACTCTAGGCAATTGATGTGCCACTGCAGCTGTGGGCCCGTCCAAACCCCTGAGACTGCATGCCCGTTGTACGTGGCCCCCCAGCCGGTGGTGGAGGCATCCATGTAAACCACAGCATGCCTGGAGATCTGCTCTAGGGGCACCCCTGCCCAGAGAATTGCAAGATCTGACCACGAAGTGAGGGTTTGGCAACAGGCTGGTGTAACTTGGACCCAGTGAGTGCCATGCTTCCACGGCCACGTCGGGACTCTGCCATAAAGCCAGTGATGGAGTGGTCTCATGTAATAGGCAGAGCGGTGTAAGTGCCGCCACGGCTGCCATATGCCCCATGAGCCTCTGAAAGAGTTTCAGTGGGACCGCTGTCCTGCTCTTGAACGTATTCAAGCAGGCTAGCACCAACCACGCACGTTCCCCTGTGAGGCGTGCTGTCTGTTCGAACAAATCCAACTCCATATCGAGAAAAGAGATCCTCTTCCACAGCGAGAGTTTGCTCTTTTCCCAGCTGACCTGAAGGCCCAACAGGCTAAGGTGCCGGAATCACCACATCCCTTTGCTCACACAACTGATCTCGAGACTGTGCTAGTATCAGCCAATCATCTAAGTAGTTGAGAATGCAAACACCCTGCTCTCTGAGAGGAACGAGAGCTGCCTCTGTGACTTTCGTGAAGACACGGGGAGACCGAGACAGCACACAGGTCCGGACCTTGTACTGATATGCCAGTCCTTCGAACGCAAACCGCAGAAAAGGTCTGTGGCGCAGAAGGATGGACACATGAAAGTACACGTCCTTCAGGTCGATCGCTGCAAACCAATCTTGGGGACGGACGCACCCAAAAATGTGTTTCTGTGTCAACATTCTGAATGGTAGCCGATGGAGGGCCCGATTCAAAACTCGCAGATCCAAGATTGATCATAACCCGCCGCCTTTCTTGGGTACAATGAAGTATGGGCTGTAAAACCCCATCCTCATATCGTCTGGAGGGACCGGCTCTATCGCGTCCTTCACTAGTAAGACTGCGATCTCTTCCCGCAAGACTGGGGTATCGGACGCTTTCACTGTAGTGAAGTGGACACTGCAGAGCTTGGGGGGATGCCGGTCGATCTGAATCGCATAGCCAAGGCTAATGGTTTGCAGAAGCCAGCGAGACGGGCTGAGTAGCGCTGACCAGGTGCTTAAAAACCATACAAGCGGGACCAGCGGAACCACAGCCCAACTTGGGCAGCTTGTGAGCAGGCCGGAGTGTGCAAGTGTGAGTAGGGCCTTTGTTGACGCTCTCGAACCGCCCACTGCTGCCATCTGGCGAAGGAGGAGGATGAGTGAGGTCCGGTGCTTGGCCATCCGCAACTCTCCGTGGCCTCCTGGGACCCAGAGAGGGAGAAAACTGCTCTCCTGTCGAGATTTCCTGATGCTCCGCCTGGCCCTCCTCCAGGGGAGGGAGAGGTGCCTTCACCATCCCCCAGAAAGCAGCAACCTCTCTCTGGGTCACCCGTCCTGGGGCCTCTTGCTCTTCTGCTCACCGCCAAGTTTGACAGGGGCCGGGACGGGTGGGGCAGCCTGCCTGCGCCCAGCTCCACGGCACCACTTGGAGGCTGCTGCAGATCCGGCACGTGAGCGGGCGCGGATGCAGGGGGCTGCCCTCAGTGAAAAGCAGGCTGGGGCACTGCGGCCGGCGGATGGGTGGAGGCAGCAGCTGCCCACCGGGGCAGGATGTGTCGGATCACCTCAGTCTGCTTCTGGGCAGCCGAGACTTTCTGGGCCAAGTTCTTGACTGCGTCGCCGATAATGCCGGTCTGAAGGTAACCAGACACAGTTGAGCAGAGTTATACTAATGCTGGGCTCCGAAGCGAAAAGCTGGAATGCATTGCACCTGCTGCCTTCTTATGCTCTTGCAGTGATCAGCGGCAGCTGGATGCAATAATTGCATGCCAATGTGCATTGGCTCATTTAGTTTACACTCGAAGTAGATTGGTCTATCGAAGCGACATCCCATATTCGTCGGTCACCGACGTGGCGTCGAGAGTGACCGACTGAAAGGGAACTGTGTATTCTGATTAGATAAATTAATTAATTTTCATACAAATATTTAAATAACTTTTTTATTACTATTTCTTTAGTTTCCAACTTGTTTTAGAGGGCTATAAAAAGTGTAGAATGGACATTGTGGATATTTTACCTGTCTCCTGCCAGACTGTGCACTTTCTTGATGTGCCATCAGCCAATTAGCATTGTCGAGACATAATTTCCTTTAACTTTACAGAGCCATTTATCACATTCCTGCCTCAGGTGAGTGCCTTAAAGCAAGCTGGCTGAAAAACTGAGCTGGGATTGAGATAAATGATAATGCTAACGTAGAGCATTCTCCAGGCATTAGTCCTCCTTGGACTAGAATGGCTTTATGGTGTCTCGTTTCCACCTTGACTGACTTTTTAGAGCATTGGCAAATGTGGTTTAGACATACTGAGGTTTTTACAAGTCCGTACCGGGAATCAGTGCAGGTGTAAGTGCTGCCCTTGAGTTCTTAATGGAAACCCACGTTGCTCTGCTTGTTGATCCACATAGACTTTAATTAACACTGATCTTTCGGAGGGGAGGAGGGCAGGCGCCATGCCCCTCTTTTGATGTATTACAGACCAGCATAGGCTTGACACTAAGTTAGAGAGGAAAGAATGATACCAGGACTTATGACCACTTCTTAATGGTCAGCCAATCAGGTGGGTGTTCAGTATAGCATGTTTCCCTGCATGAATTTACTGTCTATGGAGAATAATAGGATATAATAAATATAATGAGAAAATTATACTATGAAAATTGTTTTGAGAAAATCTAAATAGAAAGACCAGCTCAGGTAACTGTAATATCATTGATAATCAGATTTCACATTTATCATCCATTGTGTGGACCTTTCTGCCCCTCAACAGATTAAGCAATAAAAAAAAATTATCAATTACCACAATTCTGTTATTTATAACATATCAAGATCTACTGGAAGTGATAGAGGAGCCCTTAGATTATATTCATCCTGATAGCTTTTACATCTTGCCCTTGTATGCCCCTTTACACAATGCATCTCGCTGGGAGAGGCATCATTGTCTAAGGTGAAAATAAAATGGGTATTTATGTTATCAATATCATATAGAAGGCCATGTTCATGAACATTCTGTCAAGCTGTTGAAAGCAATTGGGAATATGTTTTGATTGTTTGTTTTTTTATATACTAATTTCAGAATGGTCATAACAATAAAACTGTAACTGCAATATCTATCTTCAACTGGCAGTGAACAAGCAGGACTGGAAATGTTGGAATATTTTTAACTGCTTTGTTGTTTTAGGGTATTATCATTAGGGTTTAAGTGGTGAATTAGATGTTTGGGGATAGATCATGGCAAGCTGGTACATATTTGTAGTAACCTAATACATAATTTATAATAAAAACAAAAAAACAAAAACAAAACAAAAACAAATGCAGTTATAAAAGATAATGGAGCAAGAGAATAAAAGACAGAAAAAAACTGAAATATTTCTGATAATTAGTTATGATTATGAGAGTTCAGGGAAAATAACATATTTCATATCAGGATCAATACATAATATCATATTAGTATAATGCATTAAGGTTATGTGATTGAATACACATAAGAGGCACAGCCATTTAGTTGTATTTCAGTGAAATGAACTACTGAGAGCTTCTAGTTCTAAGCCTAAAGCAGTTTGAAAGAATTTGGTTGAATTATGTGTGCGATTAACTTGCAGTTTCTGCCACAGGGTTAAGACTGATTCAGTTACATTGATGGCATTTATGTATCCAATCCATAGCTGTTAGAGCTTCAGATATACAGTATAGGTGCCTAGAACATTCTGCAACATATATATTGAAGATGCGCTTAAAAAAAAAAAAAAAAACAGAATAATTTTACAATTGTACTCAAAAAGTCTAAGTAAAATGTTTATATTTCTTGAATCATATCTGATAAATCTCTGCTTGTCCTGTCAAAGACTACACAGGCAGTCAGATGGCTTGACCATAAAAAACGTATGCATAGCTTTTTTTTTTTTTTTTCTCACTAGTGCTTTGATAATGCTTACATTAATGAGGTAGCATCAGGAATTCAAAGTTTGTCTCGTTCCTGTAGGGACCAGCCCAAGCTTCCATAAATGTCTGTGTGCCGGAGAGTTTCACACTTGTTCTCATATACTTTTCCAGCTCTTTCTATATGACGAGTCTTACTTACTCAACTTTATTGTTGATAAATAATAAAAGAATTTAAGATAGATTCAATCAAAAGCTTAATGTTTAAAAAAAAATGCAGCATCACACCATTGGATAAAATGATCTACCAACGGACCATGACTCCAATCTGACTCAGTGAAGAGAGACACGATCACAGAATCATCTGCAAATGTAATAATGTGTCTCCCCTCAAAAACACTCTGACAATTATCAGTAAATAAAGAAAACAAGAGAGGGGACACAACACAACCCTGTGGGGTTCCAGTCGAAGACAACAATGCATTGGACAACACCCCATTAACACATACTACTCTTATCTCTCTCTCAAATATTTCTCCATTACTGGAAAGGCTGGGGTTAATGTCAAGTGTTGTTGTGGTCTACTTAGATGTGATTAATGAATAAATCATTTTATTAACATTATTATTATTGTTATATGCATAAAGTGAGAATATGGTAACGAGAGAAAAGTAGTTGTAAGAGAGTAAGAGACAGAGTTGGTTTATATCAGAAAATGCTTTGAAAAGCTGAAGCAGGCTTTAGTTCTGTCAAGAATTTTTATTAACATTATTGTGGACCTGCTGGATTTCAGCCACAGTTTTTAGTGAGGATGAATCTGTTCATCAATTAAATACCTATTTAGGTGTCATTGTTAGGGCTATGTCAGTATTATTTATTTAATACATTAGAATTTATTAATATTTAAAATTAGTAGTGTTTTGTTTGTTTTCATAGTTTTGTTTTGTTTCAAACTTTTCATTAAGCAAATAAATTCTGAAAAATGTAAATATTTATATTTAGCTAATTTATTTTTAAGTCAGTTTTTGTTTCATTGATTTAAGTAATTAAATGTATTATATTTCAGTTAGTTGCCAAGGCAACATTTCAAATATAAGTTGCTGTTTTTTTAATCTAATAATTATATTTATATTATTTCTGCTTTGTATGAAATAATGGAAACAATTTTTAATAGGTACAGTTTTAGTTAATAACAACAGTGTGTCCTCATGCGTATAATATACTGAGGATATAGATATGCAAGCAGCAGAAATAATATCTGTTGCTTAGACGTCGCAGTCATATGTAGTCATGACCAGATATGATCCCTGTGGCTCTCATTACGCTCAAAGTCTTCGTTATCCATCCAGCTTCAGTTTCCACAGTTCTCTTATATTCCTCAAACAGATGCTCACCCGTGAAGACTGTAGCTTATCTAAACCTTTTTATCAATTCTGTGCGTGAGTGTCTATGCCCTCCTTCACTCTCTCTTGCCATGTTAATGTCCATCATCTGCTTTTCTGTGCATCTGTTCCTGTCAGTCTGGCAGAAGACCATCTATCTATCCATCCAGCCATCCATTTTCTATCTAGCTATCTAAAGCTACTGTATCTATCTAATTAGATTTCACATAATAACTCAAATATCTTCCAGAACAGTTTTAAGGTAATATTTGATGTGTCTGTTTAATAGTTATTTATTTGTTTTCGTGTATCTCAGGGTGTCGTACCGAGTGGGATGATTTTTTGTGCTGGTACAGGGCAGAGGTCGGACAGGTTATCAACATCTCCTGTCCCGAAGTGTTACAGTTCTTTGTGATTAATCATGGTAAGCTACTGCTATCCTATGCACCTTTTTATCTTTATGTTTATCTTTATTATTATTATATTTTTGTCCCTGTTATCAAATATCAATGAGAAATGTTTTTTTTTTTTTAAATCTCATTTTGAAGACTGAATTTACTGACTGAATAAAATTGTGTTTTGGTGGTTTCTGACCACATAGACAATATTATGAGAACCCTGAGAAGCAGTCAACATAATGTCATTTTAAACCACTGCCAAAAACACACAGTTTCATCTTTTACAGCACGTTCAGTGCCAGATCTCACCCTTTGGCTGGTCTCTTGCGTGCACTCAGGCACAGCGATTGGAAACACAAACTGTTTAACAGTCTTCTCTGACACACCAACCCAGGGCAATAAAAGTGTCAAGACAAACACACACAGAGAAACATCATGAGTGTTCCGTAAATTCATAGCTGGAGCTCTGAATATCTGGATATCATGTTAACTAAATTTAACAGTTGCTAAGGGAAACTGAGTGAATTTGTTTATTTCTCAATGTCTTTCTATCATGAGTGCAAGAAAATTGTACTCATGATTGCTTATAAATGTTGTCTGCGGGAAATTGGTAGCAAATTTAACCTACTGTATATTAAATATCAGAGTTCCTAATCGGTCACAAGATGAGAAATGTCAAGCAATTTTACCATCCTGACCGCAAAGCTGCTGAATGATGTGACAATCACCACTATTCCCAGTATGCTGGATGGGTTATTTTAGTTATGAGGAGCAGGATTTTGGGCCAGTGAGATTTCAGGGTGGGCAGAGCTACCCTGAGGACAATAAAATTATCATTATTAACTTTATTGTGTTTATGAAATGGCTATGACATTTATATAAAGTGCATTTTTATATTAGTCTAATAGGAAATTATAGGTTAAACATTTAGTTTTTCTTAAAGCAAATAACACTCACCATAGAAGAAAATTAATAGAAACATTTAGTTTAAATAGCATTTTGAGAGTGTTGATGTTTGGAGCACAATATGATTCTGGGTTTTATAAATTTTTCTGGTGTTTATTTTATTTTTATTTGTTAGTACATAACAAAATATGATGCCTATTCTGTTGAAGTAGTTATTACTTTTAATAAGCAAACGAATTGAAATTGACTAACAGTAATATATATATATATATATATATATATATATATATATATATATATATATATATATATATACTTATCTAGCTTTAAGTAACATTTTGGCTGGAGAAAATATTATAAGTATGGTAAACTGACAAATGTTTATTTATAAAAATGTATACTTTTATAACATCTTTATTTATTTACTTTCAATTAATGTATTTCTCTATGTGCAATCCAAAATTTGGCTGTAATAAATTTGGGGGTTTATTTTTCAGTCCACCATAGGAAGTAGGAGATAGACATAAGTTACGCACATTGGCATTGAAAAACATTTTAAAATGATGAACCCGGCATATCTGCTCCAGGCCTTTTTAGAAATCAATAGAAAGGTTGTGGAGGCTAAGAAAAATCAACACACTCATGATGACACAACTGCTATCTGCATCATGCTGTTCTTCCATCCCCCACACACCTCTATGAATACGCAAGTACGCAATGGACCTGCAGATATCTACATCGCTCTCTTCCAAATCTTGCTGAAAATGTGCCAAGAAAATAATACAAATATTAAAAATCAAAGCAGGTTAAAGCAGGCATTATAGCAGTGGCTGTTAGCGCTGGTTGCTCCATCTCTTCAATCCCTTTAGACCAATGCCTGACATCTCCAACAAAGAAAGCAGCAGCGGTCAGGTCCTCACTACTCTGTCTTCCCCCACTGTGGCTTCAGGGAAATAGACTTATAGTACATGATGAACTGTGCTTTATGGTAATGCTAGAAACAGCGGGTGGAATGAATTCCTACTGGCAAGCTAGCACTGAACCACCTACTTAGAAGGCTTGCAGAATGGCCAAGATAAGTGTAGGTGAGGAGACAGGAGGTTATAGGTTAGCTGTGATATCAAGCCTTACAGAGTTAACTAAGGAATAGTCCAAATGAAGTATACCACTCAAATGCATTCAGAAGTCTGAGCTTATTTTTAGGCTAGTTTTTCCATCATTCCTCATCATACCTTTTGCTTTTTTTTTGTAAAACATTTTTAAGAGTGACTAGATTTAAAATTTGATGTTAATCATATTAAGATCATATTTTAATTTAGGATTTTTAGAATTGTAGTGTAATGAAGCTGGCGGGAAGCAGATGTTGATGAAGGCATAGAGCACCCAAGTGCAGTTATTTACAATGATACAGATCCAACAAACATGCATATGAGCCAAATTCTAGATAGCAATATTAACATTAACATGGGACAGCTTAACATAGTTCAATATGTGACAAGGAAACACTGTCAAGACTATTAGGTAACCACATGACAAACAAAAATCTCAAAACATGAAACAGGAAACAATACATGACTGAAACCAAAGACATGATTCTCTTCATGAACTGAAATCATGAGACATGAACAAAAATCTAGATAGATGTGACACAAAGTGTACTTCAATCTCTTCCCTTGGAGTCTTCCTCATGTAGTTTCCCAAAAATGTTAATAGAAATAAATGCAAATTATATAAAAAAGTACCACATTGAATTGTACAGTATTTAGAGATTAAATACAACACACTTCATTAAATACCTTGCAGGTTAAACATTTAAAAAGGCAAAAAATAAAATATATATATATATATATATATATATATATATATATATATATATATATATATATATATATATATATATATATATATATATATATAGTGAATGCTCACATACTCTATTAGTAATCAATCACCTCACTGGACTAACCCTTTGGGTTTACATTTTATCTCACTTTATCTCAGTAACTACTTTGTAATTAGACACTCTACTCACAGAACAAACTAATCATGGATGACTGTGCATTTCTACAACCCTCTTCAAGGACTTAGCAGAATCAGATTCATCAGGTTGACCAAGTTAGCTGTGTCCCTTAGTGGCTGGTGGCCTCAATACATCAACTCCTGATTTAATAGAATGTGATGCTGCTTATTTTAAGAACTATTTATTATATATATAAAGCTGATTGGTTTGATTCATCTGAGCTCGCTATCCAAATGCTTTATCAATATTTCATGAAATGTAAAAAAGGCATAAGCAGACTAATACAAATATAATCCTTTTACAGTCAAATGTTACTGAGAGTTACTGTGCATCACTGTAGCAGAGAGTAAAATGTGAAGTTATGGAGCTGAAACAGTAGCTTCATATATCATTTCACAATGTGGCATAAAATCTAGAACTAATGAAACGTTACATTTTTTTTGACTAATTACAAAGAAAAGTTCTAGACATATCTGTTACAAGCAATGTAATGAGCAGCTGTTGCTATCTGGTGTTTTACAAGTCTCTTTGCAAAATGATGTGTCAAAATGTAACCTGTAAAACGTTGAATGCTGATCATTATGTTCAACATTATTTTAATACAGGTTTCATAATTAGGAATTGCACCAAGAGTGGCTGGACCAAAGTCTACCCATCCTATCAGAACGCTTGTGAGGTTGTGGAGGATGTGGAATCAGAAACTGAGGTGAAAACTTTACCACACACAATTCTGTACATATCCTCAGAGAATCTTGGTTTTTGGGAATTTCTCATTTACTGCACTAGAGGTTGTGGCACAAATAACAAGCAACGGAATGAAGAAATTGTATTATTTAATATAAATTTGTTTATTTATTTTGCTGCACACTATCATTGGTTAAAATAAAAATAAAAATCTGATATAAGATCCATGAAATTTCAGACCTTATGGTATCTAGCCTTATACTCTCATAAATGATTCATGAACTTTGCAGGTTTAGAATTATACTAGGAACCAAAGATCCGGCAAGCCTGTGGATAATCTTTTTTTTTTTTTTTTCAAATTGAAAATAATTGCTGTTTCTCTGTTATATCTCTTGATAAAATAACTAATTCTATAACTTTTCCTTTTTTTTTTTCTTTAATTTCTTCCTATGCTCCAGACCACATATTACTCCACTTTCAGGCAGGTGTACACTGCGGGTTACGCTACCTCTCTGATTTCCCTCATCTCTGCCATCTTTGTGTTCACAGCCTTCAGGTACATCAAGAATCCTCACAAAGCTCATGCAACCAAACACATTTTATAAATGAATCACTGAGAGGTATGTGACCATTTGGCAATCTGTTTGACTCTGCCCAAAACAGGAAGTTCCACTGCACAAGAAACTACATTCACATTAATCTCTTTGCCTCCTTCATCCTGCGAGCCAGTGCGATCTTCATCAAAGATGCAGTTCTCTTTGGCGATGACAATCTGGACCACTGCTTCATGTCAACAGTGAGACTCACCAGCTGTCACAAGCTCATGCTAAATTTGTTTTTATAGACGTCATTCCAACGGATAATCTAATGCATGCTATTCAACATGTCAAGGCTCATGTTCCCAATCAGTCTTGTGGTCAGTGAACATATTAGCTCACAATGTATGATGCTGCAGCATCTATCTGGAACAGAAAATAAGTGTCTAAGCTTTACGCCAGTTTCTGTCAGCACAGTGACACTAGCTTCATATTTTCTGCATCCTCTCTTCTGCCCCTGTCAGTATCATCTGACTCACCGGTGCCTTAAAGGCACACTTTTCAAGATCTGCCTCTGCTAGAACTCACAAACACCTTTGAAGTACGAAAAAATACTTCTTACATAGCTAACACTCTTCTTTAAACTTCTCTGTGATGCTATTTGTGCTGTTTCTTATCAGCGCTATTAATTCAGCTACCCTAAAATTAAATGTCTGAGCACTGCAACAATATCATACTTTCATTTGCAATGCGTAGGTCTTAAAATTTGCTCCATGCTGTGGCAATTGCCACTCAGACAGTATGTTTTATATCTTCTGTTAAAAGATATGTATTCTAGGAACATATTACCTCTTGACAGAGCAATTATAGCACTAATACTGAATTCTGAATGTTTTCCTCTTCAGACCTCTTGCAAGGCGGTGGTGGCTTTCTTTCAGTTCAGTATCCTGGCTAACTACTTTTGGCTGCTGGTTGAGGGGATGTATCTACAGACTCTTCTAGCTCTAACTTTTGTCTCACAAAAGAAGTATTACTGGTGGTACATACTTATTGGCTGGGGTAAGTGTGGGCACTATAGAAGATACTTAGGAACATATTGGTATATGATATATAATGTGATGATATATTACTAATTTACTCAAAAAATTCTAATAATTGTGATCTTTTTACGTATAAAAGTAGTAATATTGTGATTATATTGTGAGTTTAGGTAATCGTGGCCTGTATTATGTTTTATGTTCCATTGGTGACACCTGTAGGCATGAAATGGAAAATAAACTTTTTTTCCCCTAAACATGGATTTTTATAGGAAATCGCAGTATTAGATATGAATATATGAAACCTTTTCTTGATTCTGTGTCAGCATAGTAACAGACATGTTTAACAGTTTGATGAAATTTGATTCATTTAGTTTGGCTGTCTGTGTCCTGTAGGTCTACCGACACTAATACTGACCATCTGGGTTCTAGCAAGGAATTTTTTTGATAACAGAGGGTAAGTCTAGATTGATCTTAACCCTTTAAACTAGTGTTTGATACTGATATTTGATGTATAGTGATAAATACTGAAAAATAAATTTCAGTGCCGTTTGCGAAAGTGCTGGTCTTCTTCGAAATAATCTTGAGCTCATGTGAATGTTGCAGGTGCTGGGATGACACAGATGTTGCTTACTTTTGGTGGATTATCAAAGGACCAATCACAGGGTCTCTCCTGGTAAAATACGGCTGATTTAATATAAGACCACATCTGGAAAATAATGGAAAACCTGGCTGCAGTAGAATACAGTATAATTTTTTTTTTTTTTTATGTGCCAGAATTGTGCAAAATCAAAATAACATTTTCTAACATCTGAAAGTAAAGCTAAAAAGTTATGTAGGACAGTCTCTAATGCTCTTAAATACTTACTTTTTCTTTTGCCCTAGTCATTTTGATTGTTTCTTTCTGAATATTTGAAAACACAGTATGTTGAGGTGTAGTGTTTAGTAAAGCTTTTGCCTTCATTTATTATACAGAAACACCTTCTTTTATTTTTTTGATCTGTAGATCAATTTCCTCATCTTCATAAATGTGATCCGGATTCTTGTGCAGAAGCTGAAGTCTCCAGGAATTGGTGGAAGTGAGACCAACCACTTCATGTAAGGAATAAAAAGCACACTCAAAACTCATCTTTGACTCATACTGTAGACAATTAGCAAATACTTGAAGATCTGCGCACATGCTACTGAAGTAATGGATCATTGCCATGTCGAAATTGATTTACTCCCACACGCAGCATGCTGTGTTAATTTACAGCCATCACAGTTGCTCAATGAAAAAGCTTGCTCCCTCCAAAATGTACTTTCATTGTTTTCAACTTTATGCATACTTGTAGGAGACTGGCCAAGTCTACCCTCTTCCTGATTCCTCTGTTTGGCATGCACTACATGGTTTTTGCCTTCCTGCCAGAGAACACAGGAGAAAACGCTCGCCACTTTCTTGAACTCGGCCTGGGTCCCTTTCAGGTGTGTACAGCACAGCATCTGTGTGTACAGCGTCTGATGAGCAATATTTTGATATCTCAGATTATAAATGATAATTTGTGTCATATTTAAAATATGTACAGTAACTATACTACACATTGAGTAAATGTATTATACAGTATATGTCTGTAAAGTATTATTGTCAACTAGTTGATGTTTGACTGAATTGAGATGTACTGTAATGTACCCAGTGACTGACTGTTATACTGTGTTTCTGTACATCTCAGGGTTTTGTTGTGGCTCTTTTGTACTGTTTTCTCAATGGAGAGGTAAGCCACTAGTGTTTCCTAATAATAAATAAATAATCTAATGGTCAAAAGTTTGGAATAATTAAGATTTGTATAATGTTTCTGAAAGAATTCTGCTATACTTCAGTTACAGTTACAGTTTATTAAAACAGTGTGCTATTGAAGACTCGAGTATAATCAGCTTTGCCATCAGAGGAAAACATGACATTGTAAAATGTATTAAAATAGAAAACATTATTTTATCGATTGTAAAAGTATTTTTTAATATTACTGTTGTACATTATTTTTCATCAAACAAATGCAGGCTTGGTAAGCATAAGCGAGACTTTCAAGAACATTACCAAATCTAATCTAAACATTTGACTGGTATTGTATGTGTAAAACAGCAAATGCATCCCGCTTTCAACAATGCACATACATTTGTTTCTGTTTTCAGGTACAAGCAGAAGTGAAGAAGAGACTGTGGAAGTGGCAGACACAAAATTATTTGAGATACAGTAAGAGAAGACGAACCCTCTTTACTGAGAGCAGCACAGTCACACAAATCTCGGTTTTAGAGAAGTCCAGCCCTAAGGAGCTGCCCTTAACTGAGTCCCACAACAGTGTGTCATCTGTCTGAAAATCAAGCTTTACATTTCATCTCATTCCTCTCTTTGTCTTTCAAGAAACCTCTTAACAAAGGTCCTCCATTGAGGTTCACTTTACCCTGATTAAACACATGGGCCTGTAGTTTTTCAGTAATCCTGACTAATTTGATGGGCTTGTTTAGGTGTTTCTTTGTAGATTGTAGTTAAAGGACACATAGGCCAGGTTTGAAGAACCATGCTCTAAAAGATTAAATTCATTGAAAATTTTCAATTACATGCCAATTCATAAAAAATGTGTTGAAGTTATAATATGGTTCAAACATATTGTTTTTTCGACACATTACTGAAACAAGCTTTCAAATTGATGCTGATACGAAAATGCTCTCTATTTTTTATCACAATGCAGAAGCACAAACCATGTTCTTTAGTTTCCTCTATTCTATATTCTATCCATAATTTGTATTTTTCACTCCATTGTTTGTCAGTTGAGACATATTGTCTGCTTGGCTTGAAAGTTGAGATTGCATAGATGTATAAATGTTAAACAAAGCTAATTGCCTTATAAGAAACAGAGACCTCATTTTGGATTCTCCACAAACAACAGCTAACAATTAAAAGTATTTTCATATTCATAAATGCATATTCATAATCTTTTTTTTTTTTTTATAAATCATATATTTCAAGGCAACATGTTGCACAGTGCACTGGCCCTGTTATATTGTTATATTTATACAGGGTGTACAAAGTATTGTTCTTGAATAACAGGTATTTTCAAGTTGTTTTATTCATTATAAACTGTTTAAATGTTTCGATTAAATAAATCATTATGATTTATTGATTATGTAAAAGTTTTATTGGAAAATACAGGAAAACAATCAGTCTTAGTACAAAGAGTACTTATAAAGTAAAAAAATATATATATATGAAGATGATTAATCATATTGATTATGAGTATTATAATGAATAAGACGGTTTTGAAAATGGCCTGTTTAAGAATCCTTTTGCAGTGCACACATCTGGAGCACTATACTGTAAAGTTTCTTGTTTGGTAGAAATGTTATCTTGTCTTATTGTTGCTAAGTGTGTTTGTGAATATATGCTTACTGTATATATTTTACTTGATGGAGTATGTTTGCCGACATTTGTGCTCTGTTATTTGGTGTTTTAATTATACATCTAAATTCATAAATTATAAATTGAATTGGGGGAATTGAGGACTGTGAACTTTCTAACATATGGTTACAGCTGAAATGTATTTATTCTCTAATTGTTTTTAAAGTTGAGCTGTATATTGTCTTTTTTAGCTTGTGAAAATGTTACCCATTCAGATAACAGTTGTCTTGATTGTACGCATTGTTGCTACGTTCACCAACCTGCCTTAATGTATTCAGATGTGTATTAGCTTTGCTGAATGTTAAATGTATGGAGTAAATATTTTTATTATGTGCTTTATGACGTATTATTATCATGGTATATATGTAAATGTGCAGCAATTATCTTAATGGTTAATTATCTTATCTTTTTTTTTTTTTTTTTTTTGTAAGCCGGTGCACTTACTCTTACTGTTTGTTTCCACAAACTTGACATTATTTATAAACTTGCATAATCATCTTGAAGACACACTAATATGTTTTTTAACATCTACCCTTATACTGCCTTTAATATATTGTGTCCTACTACAAAGGGATTATTATTACAAAAGTTCAACTCCATCTTCACTTGTTAAAAACCTTTAATGATGTTTCAAAATGAATAGTCTATAATGTGCAAAAAGATTCACCATACATACATCCAACAATAAATAATTTCACATCACAATCAGAGACATACAATGTGCAGAAAACGTAAATCTCTCCACAAAAGCAAGTTTAGCTGCTGATAACACTATCTAGAACATTCAAATGAATTTAGCCAATACAAGTCTGTCAAACCACTGTATTATTAGTATTCTAAATACTATGTTCTTGTTTTCTGTCATATGTTAGTTTAAAATCAGAAACAAATTTTCCACATATAGTTTACGTGAGGTGTCATGAAGTAAATCATACTCCATTAAAAAACAAATGTTCAATAAAGCAACATTTCATATATTACATGTAAACCCAGTTTATTCTACAGTGAGCGTGATTTGACCAAGTACAACATGTTCCTGGACCAATATCCTTGTTGATCCTGGAAAAACACTCCAATCAACCAATCAGAATTTAGATAAAACTTTTCAGGAAATATCATCTGTTTTAGGCTTACAATCAGGGTTAGGTGCTTCTACACCCTTGTTAATCAGCTATCATTTCCCACTGATTTTAAGAATAAATTATGGGTAGGGTTGGGCTTAGAGATAGTGACTGGACTAAGTCTATATTTTTTGGACAATAATGTTGATCCAGGATCATCAGAAGATCTTATTCTACATTATAACTTGTGATACATGTTCACTTTGTATCTATATTCTAAGTCATTTGTAGTTTAAATGCGCAGTGGTGATTGCAGGCTCGTGCTGAAAGCTCAGTTATTTCTGTTGAATGTTGTATGAGGTATAAAATGTGCAGGCTTTCTAGTTAAGTTTCTGTGTAAAATCTGTGCCTGCACTGCAATCCCATGAATGAGAGGTATTAGAGAGGTGTTTGTTACGACCAAAGTGTATCATTTAAAAAGTTCTTAACCTATTATACAAAAAGCACAGTAATAATTCCCAGGATATAGCCTAATAAAAATAGCTAGTCATTATGTGTTTTCAAGAAAGTGCACATGCTTGTTGGTCCTACGGGTAAGACTTACTTATTTTTGTGATTGTGGTGTTCTCTTTTGAAACAATAATATTGCTGTACATCATTTGTAATATAACAAGCCACCCACTTTCTTTGTGTGCTTTAGCACTGAACGGATCACAGGAAATGCATGCATTGTTTAAGAGGAATATAGACAGCAATGCTAATAACTACACATGTAATCAAAATGATCACTAATGACGTAAAATGATCCATTTTTAAATAAAACCCTTAGGATATGTGAAACAGCTGCAAGTACAAACTCGTTTTTGTGTTATTTTGCGAGTACACTAAAAAGTATTACTACTTGTTTCTCTGCACACAATCAGTCTACAATGTATTGCTAAAGCTTGTTTACTTTATATTACTTTATCAGCTTGTTATAAGTGTCCTACAAGGAACTTTTTGAAACAGTTGTAGACACTAAACATTCCACTTAAAGTTAAATTAAAATGCTCAATAATTATTAAAAATAATCTATAATACAGTGTAATTTTAAATAAATATTGATCATATAAAACATTAACTTTTTTTGACCTTGTGCATCTTTTTTGCAGTTGTCGTTTGAAAAAACAAGGCATTTGTTGAAAAAGTAATGCTTCACAAAACAAAATGGATACAATTATTCTCCGTTTTTGGAAGTGGTTTTTCAAAGCAAATTACATATGACATTTTTTTCCCCCTTAGCATTACTGAAATTGAAGGCCTGTAGAAAGATACACCAAAGAAAAAGGAAACAAAACTAGCTTGAATTCTCTGAAGGCCTCTTGGTTTGCTGAAGCATAATAAAAGCACTTTCACAGAGTGGTGCAGTTATGTCTTGCAGTTTGTCTTTGTAAAACCAAACAGATGACTCTTTTGTGCAAAAAAGGCACTTTGAAGAAGCAGAAAACATCTTCAAATGAAGTGACATCAGTTGCAAAGACTTGCAAACTTGTACGGCAATTGACATCTTAAGGGGTCAAATATAAATAAAGTGCACTATTTGTAAATGCTTTTATGACATGAAAATACAAAACGAGCAAAATATCAAATATGAGTCAGAAAAACGAAAAGAAATTGCTCGGCTTTTAACTGAGAAATTTAACTCATCACTCTTACAACTGTAAATTCACGGTGTGACAGCTAATAGTCATAGACATGTTTTGGGGAGGAATCAACATCCATATCACATGTCTATTACACCTCTATTACCCAGTATTACTGTATATTAACATGCCAAATATTGCGGCATGAGCTTTGATGTATTGTTGAATTCTTATTGACATTTTTTGAATTAGCAGCTGTTTAAAAAAATAGGAGCACATGAAGTACAAGAGGAATCCACTCGTGAAAACTATTTGAAACAGTAACTCACTGTTTTAATGAGGGTTCAAATGCTAGTTTTTCTCAATGTTAGTTTAAGAAGCGTCCACATTGCGCGTCATTGTCCTTAAACTTGATGTCTCTGCAGTCCATCATTCTACAATTACAACATTTGAAAATATTTACACATTAAATTACAGTACTATTAGGAATTGGGAATCAGTTAATCATTTAGCTCCATGTGTGAAAAATGTGGTTTCTTCTCCTTCAAAAATGACTCATGTCCCACATCCCATTGTGGTGAGGCCGGCTTCTGTCTTCATCCTGTTTGACAATGCTTTGACGATAAAATGTTGAGAATCTCGAACTGTCACATATCTTGACAGCACAGAAATGAGAACATGAGACAATCATGTGATGTTGACATGTACAAAACTATCCACCTTGTTCACAACCTTTAGCTTTCTGGATGAAAACATCCTAAATACTAGATTGCTATGGATTCATTATTTCCCCTTGACCTGTAATTCCTTTCAGTTCAGATCAAATCTGATTCATCCACAAGTGCACATCAAAAGTATCTATGTTTGCTTTGCACACAATAGACCAATCGTTGTGAGCTCCTCAAAGTTCCATAGCAAACGCCTGTCATCTATGAATGGTTGACAGATATTACAGCTTCAACCGACACAACGGTCAGAAGTTATTTTGTAGCTCTGGTTCTGAGGAGCTTGGCCTTCAGTGTGCTCATCTGAGTGCTCATGTGGCCGGTGTTTCAGCCTGCAGGCCGGACATGCGGATCTGTGAGCTGCTCTTGCTGAGGATGGAGAGCTGTGTGCCCCCATTCACACCACTGCTGGCCAGGGACGGATGCCTGTGCTTTATGTCCACCGCAAAGTACCGGTTCACCGTCCAGCTTCGCCATTTTCGTTTGATTTCTGACTGCACCTTTGGGGAGAAACTTCAGTGGGTTATTAAGCTGACTGGATCCTACAAGAAGAGATCTGCAGATCTCTTTCCATGCTGGTCATGGACGAGCCTGAATTTAAAATCCAGCTGGTTAATAATTTACGTGTAAGGTTGATGTAATGAGCACTGTAATGAGAAAGGGCCTCCAGAGACATTGCTTTATGCAAATAGAATCCAATTGCAATGTTTTACTAGATGGAATTTATAATAATAAAATCAGATTTTCTTAAAACCAAAACATAAAAAAAAAGTAAAATTAAAATATGCATTTGCATTTATGTTTTTAACAGATGATTTTATCTAAAACTGTTACTGTTACTGAAAATGTTTTTCAAGTAGCTAAAAATTATACATATATTTTTCATTACATTCCTCACTTGCTATAACATTTTAAAGTGTTTTTCTTAGAAAAAACAAAAAAAATAATAATAAAAAATGCATTGTAAATATATCTTGATTTTTCCAATAGGAGTCCATTAGTTAATGTGGAAACTGGGTTTTGTTTTCTCCCATAACCAAGCTACAGGCATTATTTATCTTTTTTAATAACACTTAAAGGACTTACCTCTCCATTAAGAAAGCAGTAAAGAACAGCTACTACAAAACCCTGAGAAGAAAAATGGAAATTGTAAAAACAGTTGGTTATGCAAAATGAACCATTTTTATAATATTGCTTAAGATATGAATGATATCTAAATATAATATATTGGATAAATAAAGGTGGAATAACTAATACTTTCAATTCAAATGGACAATGACATGAAAATAATACAGTACACACCTAAAAATAACAAATAGACTGCATGCATTACAGTACACAAAATATACACTAAATAAATAAATAGATAAAGTGTAGTGTTAGTTCTGCCAGGTCACATGACTAAAGCTTGCATCACCTGACTCTCAGCTGATCCACGTCTGCCTAAGAATACAACGTCTATCAAAGCATTCCTATGTAAGGTATATTCAGTTTTATTCAGCAGCTTTATCACTTGCTCAGGAACAAATTACCCTTCTCCATCCCAAACTCCACCTTCCATCACAGTCAGGAATCGGCTTTCTGATACTCCTAATTGAATCAACTCCCTTTATCCTTAATAATGTTTTTACACTGAAATGTCATTAAGAACATTAATAATGTCTTCTGTTCGGTTTACTGTTCGGGTTATTGCTGCTTATTTCCTGACAGGCTGCATGGATGGGCAGGGAGTTTTTGCCCAGAAAAGGACCATACAGCCAATCCAAACTGCATGCTAAGTGTCAATCATCTTTAATGATAGAAGTCCTGACAGAAATGAAGTTGCCTTTTGTACAAATATTTTAAGTTTAAAATATGAGAAGACAAAAGGTGACTTCTACCTGAAAAGAACCAAGACCAAGTTCAAACACAAGTCTTTCTCTTTTGCTGACATCTTCTGGTGTGAATGCAAACACGGTATAGTGAATTCCAAACAGAGGAATGAGGAGAAGAGTGGAGCGGGCCAGACGTCTGTCAATCACACAACACCCCAGTCATGTCATAAAAAAGACTGCACATCTCGAAAGTAATGGTATAAATCTGTGTATGTGTATTTGTAAGTATATTTTTAATGTATGTGTATGTGTATGTGTATATGACTAACAGATAAATGCTGGACTCATTCCCTCCAATATCGGGAGACTGCAACTTCTGCACCAGGATTATAATGATGCCAATAAAGAGTATAAAGTTGATCTGAGAGTAAAAAAAAGACAAGATAATAATGCAATAGCTTAATATTACAGTCAAAAGTTTTTTGAGATAGAAGATGCACTTTCCGTACCATGATCGAGGCGAGAACAGGACCCTTGATCACCCACCAGATGGCAGCATGGTCATTAATATCCCAGCAACTGCAGGCAATGCCAGACATTTATCAGATTTAAATGTTATTTTTTTTCATTTAATAAAATATTAATTATATATATATCTTACCCAATGTTATCAAAATGAGCTCTTAAGACTGCCCAGACAGCCACACATATTGTCGGGGTACCTGGGAAAACATGGGCAATTTAAATAAATATATCAATAACGTTTTTTACATGATTGCAACTTGTATGTGTGTGTGTGTGCACTTTGTGTATTTTACATATTGCATGCATACATATTTTATATTTTTACACATTTGAATTAATTTTATATATATATATATATATATATATATATATATATATATATATATATATATATATATATATATATATATATATATATTTATCTCATTATTAATTTTACTATATAAGCTATAATATCCCTTGTCTTACCCCATCCAATAATGGTGTACCAGTAAAAGTATCTTTTCTCAGGAAAGAATGTCTCAACAAGAAGTGTAAAGAGATATAAGCCCTCGATGAACAGCCAGAAGTAGTTTGACAAAACAAAATAATGAAAAAATACCATCACTGCTTTACACTCCACCTGCAAAAAGTAAAAAAAAACATGGAGTGAATTTCACATTATCAGAATGTTTATTTGATTTTGATTAACTAAAGCATAATTTACATTTACATAATCTCACTGGACAGGTTTGGAATTACACAAGGGTGAGAAAATGGTACCAAAATGTTCATTTCTGAATCAACTATCCCTTTAAATGGGAGCACATTCAAAGCACATTTAGCTAGTTGGCCAAGCAAAAAGCAACTGTGAGGTGACTACAGAGACCTCATTATCTGAAGCAAATTAAAGCACATTACAGCAACACAAACGTATCATTCTGAGACTAATTCCTTCCTCAAAGAAATGACATGGGCAACCCGGGATGTTAATGGGCCCATCACCATGACTGCCCGGGTATTTTGTGTGTGATGTGAAGGAGAGAGAGACTGAGACTCACAGTGTGTATAAAGCAATGGTCGCTGTCCTCCTCTGCATATAAAATGCCGTCTTTAATGAAGACTGAGATGGCCCTCAGGATGAAGGACACAAACAAGTTCATATGAATGAAATTCCTGGTGCAATGTAGCTTCCTGAGGGTAAGGCCAACCACAATAATGAAATATTAGATAAAACATAACACAATTGCATCCTATATATCTTATTCAAAAGTTTTGATTTTTTTTTTAAAAGAAAACCTTTGATGCTTACCAAACTTCCAATCAATTGATCATAAAATATATTAGATAATAAGACTATAAAATTATCGATTTTAATATATTTTGCATTTGATTCCTGTATATTTGTAATTAATAAAATTTGAAATGTAATTCTAATATGCTGAGTTTATAAGTTTACTTTACAATTGCGTATCCAAATGCCTGATGTCTCTCTAATACAGATGCGCAGGTGTTTTTCTAAACACTTCACTCAGATAAATGTGTCCATATAGTTTCCTCTGGAGCTTAAGAGTCGAATGAATGCTCATGGCCTCTTTCTTGAGCCAGGTTGACCTCTCACCTGAACCTGCAGAGAATGACCATGGCAGTGGTGAGAGACACCAGTGAGGTGCTGTAGCCCACAGTATACAAAGCCTTCATTGACACATAATACATGTCCTGCAAACAAAAAGAAGAAGTGCTAATTATTGTCAAGCTAATTCAAACACTACAGTAAACGATAAAGCCCACCTGTCTATGATGAATATGCACTTAACACAGATACATTTCTTTAGATATTTTGGAGGCTGAAAGACTTTAGGAATCATCTAAAGACATACAGAAGGAACAGAAAGCAGAAAAGGTGAAGGGCACTTACTGGACTTGTTCCATTCTCATTAAAAGGGCAAACATCAACGTAGTGAGGGAACATCTCTGACCAGCCATCCTCAGTGCAGTTACGACTCACCTTACCAAACTCTACAAAGGGCGCAAAAATCCAACATATTGAATGAAAAAACTCTAAGAGATAAATAAGAGCCAAACGATAATAAAATCAAATAAACATTATTAACAAGCTGCGTTATTTTTAAATAAATCTAAAACTATAAAATTGTTTCCATTATTATTATTTTTTTTTATGTGGTTGCTAAGGTTCTGAGTGCAGTGGATTGTTATGGGGTTGCTAGGGTGTTCTAGTCTTTATGGCTCTATAATTATTATTTATAGAGAAGGATTGATTCCCAGGCAAAGAAAAAAAAAAGTTTCTCATTACTAAATATCATATCTACTCAGTAAGCCACACAATTTGAGCTATTGTTCATGTACTCACCATCATTTTCCTCACTCATGACCTCAAATAGCTCAGGACAGGGCATCCACACCACTTGACCAATTTTCGCTGGCTGCCAGCAGGTGAGGTTGTCCCACATCCATCGGCAGACTAGACGAATAAACAATAAATAATAAATAATATCATATCATAGAAAAATATCAAAGCTTTACATCTCTACCTAGCCAACTACAACAAGAAACCCTATATTGAAATGTAATATATGACATATGTTGCTCTTTTATCAAGAATGATATTGCCATGTTACCTATAATGCAATATATAGTTTTCACATTTGTACATAAGTACATAATTATATATAGCAATCAGATAAGGCAACAATATTATGTATCAAAGTGTTTATATATATATATATATATATATATATATATATATATATATATATATATATATATATATATATATATATACATGTCTGCTTTTATATTAACTTGCATAAAATCCAAATGTTTTGATGGGCATATTTGGAAATTGTGTACATGTACATAGGCCTACAGTATATTGCAGTATATTACATTTGTGTAATATACTTAATAACTATTGTAATTGAAAAAAAAAAAAGAAAAAACTTAAAATATAGAACTTGGGCTTAGGCTTAGGATCTCAACATTAAAGTTTTGTGGTAACGCTGCCTCTGAACTAGTTTTTATTGGGGTATTTAAAGAAACAGCCTAGTTTAAGATATATTTAGGTGTTCTACTTGACAGCCATTCCTATGATTTAGTGAAAATCGGTGCAAATCGACAAAAATAGGCTTCCATCTGCTTCAATAAGGCAATAGAGTGTAGGAATTCAATCAAAACAATGCCATGTAATTTTTGAATATAAAATATTGTATTTGCGTTTAAGGAATATGCTCAAACTCAGTTATTACATTTTAATAAATATTTATTTTTAATTAAATAATAATAAATCTTCAATAAATCCCTCTGGTGATGACGTATTCAGCGGCAAAGGAGACTTTCAAAGTAAACTAACCATGTGATGCTAAAGCATCTTATCATCTCCATCAAGGGTTAAGGATCCAGCGAGAGATAGTAAAGAGAGCAAGTGTGTGTGTGTGTGTGTGGGTGTGTGTGTGTGTGTGTGTGTGTGTGTGTTGATCTCAGATCTTGATTTACATGAGCAGACCAGCATCTGCCAGCTGTGTTTTTCCTCTGCTCTCAGCCCCCTCAAATTTTAGAATGTTTTTACAGTGCTTGCAAAATATTACCCAGATTTTCTTGCAAAGACTTCATTAAAACAACTAACAATATATTTTATCTAGTGGCTTCACAGTTAGTATTAGAGATTTTCTTTCTGAAGTCCGTTTGCATTCTTACATTCTTATTAGCAGGCTCATACAGAACACTCTTTCCTGCAACCCAATAAATCACCCAAGTGTACACTTTAAATTACATGCATAAATTCAAATAACGTAATGTTGACATTTTCTTCTTGGTGGTCTGTTCGTAAATGTCAAACATTTATATTAACAAAAGGCCAAAGGAGTGTTTTAAATACTGTTTTCAAGCCAGACACTCAAACATCTTGTCTCTTAAATTATAACAACCTGCAACAAAGGCACAACAATGCTTTCAACATTTAAAATTAATAGTTCGACTGGATTGTTTCATTTTGGTTTATATCTAACATTTTTTGTACTTTCAAAATAAATGAATAAATAATGTTCTAGAATTCTAGAATGTTTAGGATGGAATTATCTATTCCAAATCCTTAAGCATCCTTTCATTTAAAACAGGAATAGTAAACCGTATTCAAGCATAGAACCCTTTGTAGGACCCCATGTATACAGAATGATAAATTATATCAATAACAACCTGTAATTCAAATAATTGCAATAATAATAATAATAATAATAATTAACTTCATGAATAATTTCAGAAGTTTTAAAGGGGTCATATGATGTTGCCAAAAATTAACATTATTTTGTGTATTTGATAATTTAATGTGTTTATGTTGTCTAAGGTAAAAAAAAAAAAAAAAAAAAAAAAAAAAAAAACTTATTTTCCACATGATGTACATTATTGTTGCTCCCTTATGCCCCGCCTTCTGAAACACATCTAACCACACCTAACACACCTAACCCTAACGTCATTTTTTAAAAAGCTCATCGGTCTGAAAAGCGAGGTGTGCTCTGATTGGCCAGCTATCCAGTGCCTTGTGATTGGCCGAATGCCTCAAACGTGTGACGGAAATGTTACGCCCCTTGTCATACTGTGATGCGTGTCCCGGACAGATCACCGGTGCTACAAGACAAAATCAATAAAACCCATTACAAATGAGGCATTTGTTGCATCCAGTGGGGACATAATTATGGATTCTAATGACTTGTACTGTGTTTTTACGCATTACGTTGCATCACGCCACTTAAACAAAACCATGTCTGCATTTGTAATTGGACAAACGACAAGCACCACACTAATGTTACACTGCTCAAAACTCGCCTTTGAATCATCAGTGGCAAATCCTTTACATATGTACATGTTCATACAGACTGTGAGTCAGAACAGCCAGCATTGCAGTCTTCTCTAGCAGGATCAGGAAACAGTCCTCCATGAAATGCACTGCACACATCTCAATATTTGGGTTCTGTAACAGTGTTGTAAATACAGCTTAACCACTGATTTCCAGTTGTGTCCTGTTTGGGAAAGCCAAACAAAGTATTTTTGCTTTTACAACTAAATTTGGGCAGTGTTATGCAAATCTTCCCACACAGTGACGTAGAGATGTGGGGGCGTGTTTAAATGAGCCATTTTACAAAGGTGTGGTAGACGTACATTTTATAAAGAATATCTCTTTGGGTTTGACACTTTAGTTTTTGCAACTTTACAGATCTTCTTTATGCACCAAGAGCTTGTAACACTCCAAAGAGAAAGTATAACTTGAAATCATATCATATGACCCCTTTACATTAATGTTCTTCAATATGAATTTACAGTGCATGACATTTCTAGTAATTAGTGATTACTTTTTCTTATTTTTTCTCACAAACAGCAATTTCTAACGGATAAAATATTTTAGTCCTTGACATATTCATTATAAAAATGTGAAAATATTTCAGTAATTTCCATGACGTTTGCAGGTCTTCAAGGTTTTCAAGACTATGAGAACCCTGGATCATAAATAAAAATAGCCTTTGAGAGAACAAAACATTTGCTTACATCTTGATTTTTAGCTTATTTAAAAATGTTTGGTTTTATTATAAATCTTTTTTAAGCCATCTTGCAACCCACTTTAGAACTGTGCTCAGGCCCCCTCGGCCCACTGCTTTAGTGGATGCAAAGATCATGCAGGGACCCCCATTACATACTGTGTAAAACTAGATGTGGCATTTTTAAGCCAAATTTATAATAGCATGTAATAGTACCATATTAATGATGCCATGCTAACATTCCTATTTATGTTTAACATACTTTTTTTTTTAGCTTTTAAATTAGCTTGGGATGAATAATCTGAATAATGAATAATGGATCTCTGGCAGGCGTATGCTTAAACAAAACATGTAGGACTTGTATCACTCAAGGGCTGCCACTGAGGAGCCGTTAAAGACCAACATCTGCCAAAGACTTTTTATAGTCTGTCATGTTAGGTATTTATTGTATATTTCAATCTCAATCTCATTTTTTTTTTCTGTAGCAGTGCCAAACACAGAATCAAAGCAGAAGCTTGTGGTTGAACAAACTCCAGAAGCTGAATAAAACCCATATAAAACAGCTGCAAAAATAAAATAAAATAAAATAAAATAATAAAAGGACCAAAAATAATACTACTACAAATTCCAAAGCCTTGTCTGTTTAGTTGGCCATAAGCTCTGCTATAGCACAGACCCAAGACAGTGTTTTTAATGTTAAATGAGTTATGAATTGACTTATGAACTTATGAATTATGACTACTTATGATAAAAATAAATAAATAAATAAAGATGAAGCAGTACAAATAGCTGCTGTAGCCCAAACCACAGAAAGTTTCCAGTAATCCTGTGCGTTGTGTGCTTTCTGCACTCATTTGCTTTAATGTTATATCCAATGTACATGTCCTTCCCCAGCTAACAGGTGACATTCTCAGAACTAACTTGACTTACATGTTGGCAAGGCTGTCTCAAAGTAACATTAATAGAACATTTGTTCAAAGTTATCTGGTTTTTAATAATGCTCTCAAAGTTATTTATGCATTGTTGATTCTTTGAAAATGTTTTAGTTTTATGTTTATCTTACATATTTTTAAACGTTACTTCTTGTTTCAGAACATGCAGAGAACATTCAAAAGTAGCATTCTATAATATTTGAAAATCGTTCTTTAAGCATATTTAGCTGGGCCACCCCCTAAGTTTCGGCGTATAGCCTAAAACTACGGGTAGCTCTAGTTTCATGCTAACGCTTCAATCCATTCCCTAAGGACAGCTCTTGCCAAATCAAAATGTCAGCATTTCATTACTGTATGTGATTGTGACTGTCCAAAGGATTAAGATCAATGCCACATGCAGACAGCAATAGACAACATACCCCCCCCCCCCCCCCCCCCACATACACACACAAACACAAGGTCTTATATTCTCCAGCTTAGTCTGAAAGCTTTGGGCTTAATTTCATCGCATATTTATTTCTGATCACTTTTAAAATTCCTAATCTAACTTTAAACTAATTTTAAAACTTATTTTAAATGTTTCTTATTATAAACATCTGCAAGCATGCTATATTTAGATGACTCAAACAGCAGTCTCTGGTAAATCTACAGCTGCACTTTACAGTTAAACAGTTTACAGTTCTTACCCAGTTCAGGTTCACTGCTATGGTCATCCATGGCTATCCTTTCCATGCACTTCTCTTTCTCTAACTGAATGACACAGTCTGGACGCATGCAGTAGATCTGAAAGATACAGTATGAGGAAGAGTGAAATGTTAGACACAACAGCTGTTTATGTAGAAAATGTTTGTTCACACAGCAATGAAGCACCAAAAATACTGTTTTGGTTGTGAGTCCAGAACATTTCTGAGTGTGGGTTTGCTTATAGAATGCTGCTGTCACTTTCTTAAAGAAATAGCTCACACAAAATAAAGATGTGCTTAAAATGTACTCACCCTCAGGCCATCCAAGTTTTCAAGATCATTTAACATCTTGTGAAGTAAAAAGCTATGTGTTTGTAAAAAACAAATCTACTCATAAAGGCATTTTAATCACCGTTGTTTGAACTTTCATTCTGACAGCACCCATTCACTGCAGAGGAAGTTATGTAACGCAAAATTTTTCTACATCTGTTCTGATGAAGAACAAACTTAGGGTTAGGGTTAGGCATATATTGATGATTCTTCACTGTGATTTGTCATGTTGTTTTAAATACAATGGAGTTTGAATACAATGTTGATGCCTGATGAAGATCATACGATCGAAACGTTGCTATTAAAGAATTTATTTTATTGTTTTGCAAGTTGATAGTGTGGGGGATTTTCTTGTTTTCTCATATTTTGACTATATCAGTCTTTTTTCCTACGCACCTATCTATGACCTACAGGTGTGCGACGCTAATTGATCATGCAAGGAGATAAACAAAATGTTCATATAAACTCCTGCCCACTCCTAGCAGGTCTTGAATATTGCTTTTCTTAATGTTAAACAGTTTTCAAATAAAGAAAATATTACATACACCCACACTCAGCACACAAGACATTAAATATCTTCAGCCCAGGGTGGAATGACATTCTGAGCCAATTTAAACGCTTGCTCCTTCTTATCTCTCCCACTCAGTGTGCGCTTTAAACAATCGCTCCTTCCTGCTTCACGTATTACCAGGCCATTCATCTTATATCTTTGTAGAAAAACAAAATTGACTAATGTTCCACAGCATATATATTTCTTCACACAGAAAGTTGAGTTACCCTATCCAGGTGAACAGTTACATGAATTTTGTTGATATACTGTTATTGTCTGTATTGAGTACATCTTGACACTCAGATGTATCCTAGCTTTATTAATGGATGTGAGCAAAGACTTGTTTGTTGCCGTCAACTAGGTTACAGTTGTGTGTTTACAATCATAGTTAAGGCCTTTAATAAACCATGTTTAGAAATGTTTATGTATTAGAAATATGTTTGACAACCCTTTAAAAGCTTTGAGAAAACATAAAAGGTCAAAGTAAAATGTGAGAGAAAACGGATTTGCTTGTTAGATTAAATATAAAATATTAACACTTTTTTGGATGTATGAAAATGTTTCTTCAATGGAACAGATATGTAGAAATTCATTAAGGCATCCACAAAGATCCACTATTGCTTCTGGCCAGTTACAAGTACATAATCTATAATAATGTTTCTTCCAGTGAATCCGTCATCTTGTCGGAACCAGGAGAGAAATATGCAAAGACCAAGCTCTGTTTGAAAGCACAAACAGTTCTAAACAAATATGTTTTGATGTGAGAAGACAACATGTGATGGACTTTTTCACTAGAGTAAGTGCTCTTATTATGGACTTGGATTTTGGCTAGAAGCGACAGTTTAAAGTTAAAACACCTTAAAACACCCGGTGATTTCAACCAACTGAACATAGCCCTTGAACATCGAATTGAGGTTTGCCTCCTCTTGCACTTGAATGAAAAAATACATTGGATACAATCGGATGAGTATAATATTGGATGCATTTACTATTTCTAATTTACTAGCAGCTGCCGGTGTCCTTAATGCTAATCCAAGAAAATAAAAGAGAGAAAATCACTCACTGCTCTTGAAAGAATTACTTTGTAGTTTTAATAAGAACAAATCTATAGCCCTATTCGGACAGTAATTGTTTTTCAGGGGGGTGTAAGTGATTCTCCCCATTTACATGGGGTAGTTGGTGATTTTAATGCTGTCCAAATATAGGATGTCTGTGTTTTTCTCTCACCACCACCCACGTAAAAATCCCCTTTCCGAAATACTTTCTGTTTTTTGACAAACACCAAGGTTGTGTGGTCATTTATTTGCCGTCCGAAACCACATCTCTGAGTTTACGAGACTAAATCAATTCAAAATTCAGTGTCTTGAATTTTTTGAGCACTTGAGCACCATAAGGTAATGTTGTACTTCCGTGTAATTTGCATACACATTTATTTATGAAATTCTGTATTCAAGTATTTCGAAGAACAATACTTCATAACTATTGCACCACAGCAACTGGAAGCAGAAAGAGAAGGAAAGCACATAAACATTCTAAATGGGTCTTTATTATGGCAGCAGCAGGTATGAAATACAATTTTAACATTTGTATTATAAACAGATATATATCACGTATAATTATATAACTAACTATAGCTTGCATCTATTTTCCTATTTTTAAACAGGCGATTTAAATAAATAATAAATAATATATTATAAAATATGCTTAGAATAATACAAATACAATTGACATAATAAGTATTTTTAAATACATTTTACAAAATAAGAATACATTTGTAAATAAAATTAATTTTATTTACAGCAGACAATCATGTGACTGTTTACAGAGCTCGCTCCTCCACTGTGAATAAACCACCATCAGAATCCATGCGTTTTATCACTGAGGTCCATATGAGAAACAATTACTTATATTTAATGTATTCAGTGAAGACCATTTAATGCTATTTTACATTTGATTATTTGGTTTCTGTTCCTTAAATACCTACAAACCTAAACAACAAACACACATTGTTTAATTTCTATATTTGTTCTATTTATTTATTTGTACTATTTAGATGATTTCAAACAGGGCCCATAGGCACAACCTGCACCGGAGCCCCACGAACCCCAGCTAAGGCCCTTGATGTAATGATAAAGAAACAAACTCCAAACTCTTGGATGGCCTGAGGGTGAATAAATTCTCATTTCTCATTTTTGGTGAAATATGCTTTTAAACCTGAACAGATTCCCATGTTAAAAGAAAAATCCTTCATCAACAGAACTGCCTACAATGCACGATGGATATGAAATCGCATCATGAAAAATAATTAATAAACTAATCACTTTTGGAACCCTCCTTAATACTGCTGATTTGAGACCCCTGATACTCTGGTTAGTGTAATAAGTGGTCTCAGAGCACTGTGCTCCTTGAGTATAGCCTTGAAAACATGAGTAAAATGTTCTAAACATGAGCACCTGCATTAATATTCATAAGGGCTGTGTAAGCTCTCACCCCTCACCCTGACTGCATCACAAAGCTGATTTCCATCATAAAGAGACTATACGCAAATCACTCCTACATCATGACAGCAACACAAATATTCATACAAACAAGCAAATCCTTAAAACTAGTTCATTCTCAGTATGTTTCTTTCTTTCTTTTTTCTACACCCTTGCTTATTTTGCTGTCAATTTTTTTTTTGTCCTCTATATCTTTCTACACCATTAAGCCAGTCTTGCTGGCTTAAGTGTGGGTGTGGGAATGTCACATTGCATTTACACTCAGGTAAATGGAATGTGTGTGTGTGTGTGTGTGTGTGTGTGTGTGTGTGTGTGTGTGTGTGTGTGTGTGTGTGTGTGTGTGTGGTCTAATCAAGATTTATACTTCATCTGAATAAATAAGATTTATTTTTAAATTTGTTGCTTGTGTTTGGTGTTTTGTTTAGATTATATATATATTGTCATTTCAATGAGTTTATATAATTGAATTTTTGGGTCTTTAATCATTTGTTGATTATTATCAGTTTGCTTTTAGTTTTTGCATGTTTTTGAATCTGCTATTATCTTTCATTCAGCACTAATAAAATGCAAATATTTTTTTTCAACAGAAGTAACACTGTTCATCCTGTAATGGTCTTAATTCAAATTCCAACTGAGACAGAGCAGAAGTACAATCTTTTGAAAACATTTACTGCAGTGCCATGCACTGCCAGCTTTTTGAGTTAACATAAAGTAAAATAAAACAGCATGGCCTTTGTTGCTCGGAGTACTCATTGTACCATAACTGTTTTGGGTCTTGGGCAGTTTACATTTGGCCTGTCTTGTGCCAATGAGCATTAGATGCCAGGAACCATCTAAGTGCCAGTGTGTATGTGACGTAAATTGCCCTTGGACGTTTGTTTCTCCTCAGCTGGCGGTACAGACAGTAGACCAAAGAGAGAATGGTTCTTCATGTAAACAAAGAAGGCACTTCTCCCCTCAGTTATGAGAGGACACCATGTGTATAAAACCAGCAGTCATCCAGAAAATAATAAATGCCTCTAAATTTGACCTATTGTATGTGGATCATTTACAGATTCCAATAACAAGAGCAAGAGCATGACAAAGGACGTGCAGGGGTCTCTTTTTCTCCCCAATACCCCACCCCGTCATAACATTTCTCTCACGCTCACTCTCTCTCTTCCTCCTTCTCCAACACAATCTCTCTTTCCTTCGAACTTTTAATTCTCCTCTTCAGAATATTTATTTTCTGAAGCCTTAAGCTGCGGTAGGGAACTTTTGACGCTCTAGCGGTTAATAAACAGAACTGCTTGCGTCTTGCGGAAGAACATCGTAGCCGGAACTACTTCTCTCTGTTTATGTCTGGATGAAGAATCACAAAGGTACTGGGTTACTCCGCCGCGGTACCCCCGAGGCAATCTAAAATAGTCCGAATATAAACACTTATTATAGGTGCACCCTAGTGATTCAGGACAAGCCAAAAACACGGTTTGGAAAATGGATTCATGCTGTACTCGCTTATTATATACATTTTTCTACATTTTGAACACAAACAAAGTTACGGACCGCAGCTCTGATTGGTTATTTTTTACCGGGAGCGCATGACTTATGGCAAATGGCAATAGGACCACTGGGAGGAGCCAGAGGAGCTTGATTTTTTTCACAGATTATCTGTCTCAAATTCTACTGTCAGGACATATTGACAGGTTTAAAAAAATATGTACAGCACCTTTATATGTATACTAGGATGGTCTGTCTCCATTTTACAATTAGGAATGTATTGTGCTTTTCAATTCCATCATGTTTAAATCAGCGGTACTTTCATGCAATTCCAGCCCATTAATCCAATGGATTTGCCTTGTTTATATAAGATAAAATGTGCACATAGCTTACCAAAGGGGGTAGGATGAGTGCTACAAACAGGTGCTGACATTTTCTCACTGTGGAAGCCATTTTGTCTGGAGCACTGATGCGATTATTAGCAGAGGGGAACAACAAAGTGCTGGATGGTAAACAGGTACACTGGGAAAATGCTGCCGTTCTTCAAATCACCATCAGATCTGAAAAATAAATAAATAAATAAATAAATAAATAAATAAATAAATAAATAAATAATAATAATAATAATAATAATAATAATAAAATATATATACAGTTGCATCTCAGTAAATTAGAATGTCGTGGAAAAGTTCATTTATTTCAGTAATTCAACTCAAATTGTGAAACTTGTGTATTAAATAAATTCAGTGCATGCAGACTGAAGTAGTTCTTTGGTTCTTGTAATTGTGATGATTTTGGCTCACATTTACCAAAACCCCACCCATTCACTGTCTCAACAAATTAGAATATGATGACATGCCAATCAGCTAATCAACTCAAAACACCTGCAAAGGATTCCTACACAATCATGGGAAAGACTGGTGATCTGACAGTTGTCCAGAAGACAGTCATTGACACCCTTGACAAGGAGGGTAAGCCACAAACACTCATTGCCAAAGAAGCTGGCTGTTCACAGAGTGCTGTATCCAAGCATGTTAACAGCAAGTTGAGTGGAAGGAAAAAGTGTGGAAGAAAAAGATGCACAACCAACTGAAGCACAGCCTTATGAGGATTGTTAAGCAAAATCGATTCAAGAATTTGAGTAAACTTCACAAGGAATGAACTGAGGCTGGGGTCAAGGCATCAAGAGCCACCACACACAAACGTGTCAAGGAATTTGGATACAGCTGTAATATTCCTCTTGTTAAGCCACACCTGAACCACAGACAATGTCAGAGGTGACTTACCTGGGCTAACGAGAAGAAGAACTGGACTGTTGCCCAGTGGTCTAAAGTCCTTTTTTCAGATGAGAGCAAGTTTTGTATTTCATTTGGAAACCAAGGTCCTAGAGTCTTGAGGAAGGGTGTAGAAGCTCATAGCCCAAGTTGCTTGAAGTCCTGTGTTAAGTTTCCACAGTCTGTGATGATTGGGGGGGCAATGTTATCTGCTGGTGTTGGTCCATTGTGTTTTTTGAAAAGCAAAGTCACTGCACCCGTTTACCAAGTAATTTTGGAGCACTTCATGCTTCATTCTGCTGTTATGCTTTTTGAAGATGCTGATTTCATTTTCCAGCAGGATTTGGCACCTGCCCACAATGCCAAAAGTTGGTTAAATGACCATGGTGTTGGTGTGCTTGACTGACCAGCAAACTCACAAGACCTGAACCCCATAGAGAATCAATAGGCTATTGTCAAGAGGAAAATGAGAAACAAGAGACCAAAAAATGCAGATGAGCTAAAGGCCACTGTCAAAGATACCACCTCACGGTTCCACAAACTGATCACTTCCATGCCTCGCCGAATTGAGGCAGTAATTAAAGCAAAAGGAGCAAGAGGAGTACCAAGTACTGAGTACATATAAAGTAAATGAACATACTTTCCAGAAGGCCATCAATTCACTATTTTTTTTCTTTTGTTATTTTATGTATAGTGAGCCAAAATCATAACAATGAAAATATCCAAAGACTTAAACTACTTCAGTCTGTGTGCACTGAATTTATTTAATACACAAGTTTCACAGTTTGAGTGGAATTACTGAAATAAATGAACTTTTCCACGACATTCTAATTTATTGAGATGCACCTGTATATATATTTTTAAACCACTCATTACCACCACATAATGGTATTACACACATTCATTATTTGGGATGGTGGAAATTGAATTGTGGTGGAAATATTCATGATATAGAGATCGAAAAGGCTGGTTTCAACACACTCTATTGTAAATGCACAGTATTACATCATACATGGCCACCAACTACACTGACCACAAACAGTACATGTGTGTAGCGAAAACCATATAGGTCCTTTTATTATTAAGTTGTTTATCCAAAATAGCCGTACGATAGAGCACAGCCTTATGACGCAGCTCACTGTATTGCTAGAATAATTCCTGATTCAATTCTCTTCATCACAAGCACCAATCTCATGAAGGCAGGGGAAGGAAGGAGCTGTAGGGGAGACTTTGGTACACTTAAATGGGAGAATGAAAAAGATAAAGAGAGCATAAGTGTGATGGATGGATGGATACGTAGCTGGATGGAGGGCTGGAGGAAGAAAGAGTGAAACAGCTGCTCTGTAGCTCTCGCTGTAATTAGTGGGTATAATGAAGCTGACTGCCGGAGAACTCCCCCAGCAATTCCTCAAAATCACTGAGACATGCTAGACAAGGATGTTCGTTAAAAAAAAAAAAAAATACACAAAGAAGCGAAACAGACCAACCAACCTGTAACAAAACAGAGAGAGATGCTTACCAGTGCCAAAGCCATGTAAGGGTAAACTTTGTTCTTCTTACTCCCTGGATAAACAAATTCTAACTAAATGTCAAAACATCCAAAGAAATATAGGTGGGGAAAAATCGTTTTTTTTTTTTACAATGAATGTCGTCTCTAGGAAAGTGTAAATTTGAAAATGTATGTCTGTGCTGTGCATGTGTGTTTCCTCTGCCTTTGAAGTGTGAGTGTCAACATTTCAGAGTGTGTGCTCAAGCTATCAGAGACCACAGAGAGGCTGTATGCCTAAACACTTTTCCTTTGCACATTCTCCGGGGCACATTAGTCACAACAAATCCTTTCCACAAAAGGACATGTCTTCACAATTAGGTAAAACTGATTCTAATGACAGAACAAAATATAGGAGGTGGGCCATCCTGTATGAGGAACTGATAGGCAGGATTTTTTTTTACCAACGTGTTTGAGTAGTTGATATTTTGTCTAAACTGGCAAAATATTATGTGGAGTGTGTTAGCATTTAGAGGTCAAACCCTGCTACTGACAGCTTGGCTAGCTGAAGGGCATACTTCAGGGACAGGTGGCACTTCATAGCCTACAGTATGTGACAGATTTAGTGCCATTCCTTAAGCATTTTCCTGGCTTTGAGGTCTATGACATCCAATGTAATTTCACTACATTCTAGACTGAAATGGGATTTATTTTCACATACCATCGCAGAAGTAATGCGATTTAGTTTTGCATATGTGTAAATAATCATGATATTTTTATCTTTCTATCATTTTGTCTGCATTCTGTTGTGAATTCTTTTTCTTCTTTTTTTTTTTTTTTTGCTTATATCCTACCATTTAGAAGAAATGGGGTTGGTAAATATGCTATAGTAAATATTTTTTTTTAGTAAATGCCCACCCGGTCAGGATACATATATAAGATCAATAATACAATAAAATGGTAATATTAAAAGTTTTACAAAATGTAATTTATTCCTGTTATAGCAAAGCTGAACCTATTGATCTACTGAATCTACTGATGCCAAACTTGTAAATAATAGTGTAGGATTTTTATGTTCATTGGAAGTGTAGGTTTGTACTGGTTTTCATTTCAAATAGACAAGTCAAAGTCATCATATCTAATGTTGGGAAGAAAGACTTCTTATAATTGCTATTGAATTTGGCTTTTGCTAAACTTTTTATCCAAAAGATTACATTACTGAAACTCAAATTACAGAATTAAAAAAAAAAAAACTATTCTAAATAGGATGCCGGTGTAAACAAAAACAAGTCATGCCTGCTCTCCCCAACCTCTCGAGACCAGAGATCCATCCAAGGTTATTATCACACTCCAAATGACTTTGCAGAGGTAATAAGGCATGTCAGTCTGACCAGCTGACAACCATGGTTTTCACTGCCCCCAATAATATCTATTAACACACCCACAGCACAGAGACACCACAATGTTGCAATGTTCCAATATTGCTATATAGCTGTATTACATCTGCCCTGCTCCACTAGCTATTTGAGGTTAAAGTAATTTGTCCCGACACAATATATCCAGGTTTAGTGTGCAGAAAGAAAGAAAGAAAGAAAGAAAGAAAGAAAGAAAGAAAGAAAGAAAAGACCATAAATTACCAATATGCAGGGAACGAAAGGGATATGCATTGGATTTATTCATTTTCCTCCTTGAGGATGGATAAAATCTGTTGCACATGCATGAGATGGATCTCTGGCCATTCTACAAAAATGTGTGTTAATGCCAAACTAGGCTGACCAATAGTGAACTAAGTCACTAAAGTCTGCACAACTATATTTAGATTGTCATTTGCTGTTTGAAGAGGAAGGAGGGGGATTACCATTAACATATAGACACATTTCTCTCTTTAAAACACTGAGAGAATACATAGCATAAATCAGGAATTTGGCGTCCCTTTCTTTCTTCATTCTTTTCTCTCAGTACAAATCACAAGGTATTGCATGGGTTGACATCAATTACTGTGCCATGAGCCCCAAGGTATCAGAGTGATTAGTTATTATTAAAGAAGCACTGTAGTGTATGTGATACAAGCACAAATCATTTAAACAGGGTGTCAGTGGCTGAAAACAGGCTTGCGAAAACTGAATGTAGAATTTATGCCAAATGTCAAAAATGCTGAACACACAGGAAATAACGAGGTCATCAGAGTTGGCACTTAAACCTACATGGAGTAACCTAATTGTGTGTGTTTATGCCCATATCTGTTAGTGTGTCACAGTATGCAAGATGCACACATTACGATACAAACTAATGACACACTAATACTAACTAATTGTGTCTCACTACTGGATTTTGTAGGGTTAATTCTGTGAGTTCACCTACTCAAAGAAAATATGTTTACTTGTATATGTTTATTAACAATCAAAATATGTGACAATTTACTTAAAAATATTGTAATGTATGTACATTTATATTCAATAATAAACTTCATAATATACAAATGTAATTGTGACTATATCTCATACTGTGTGTGCATAATATTGTACTTTGTGTGCTTTACTACATTTTAAAACACACACACACACAGTGAGTAAACACATTTTTATAATATACCATCACACGCATTAGTTTATTTATTTGTCATTGCTTCGTTGTGCATGTTAATTATAAAATCATAAAAATGTGCTGCACAATCTTATAAACCAAGGACTTCAAAGTACAGCTGAAAATGTGTCTATGTACATTCTGATATTGAAAATAACAAAATGAGGTCAGCTATGATGAAACAAAATTATATGGGAATATACTTGAAAATATAATGCAATATATTAAATAATTTCCATCTATGGGAAACTGCTATTTATATGTAGCATATTTATCAACATACTGCAATATATGGAACACAAATTACTATATATTGATACATACAAAACATATACTGTAGCAGTGATAAAAAAAGTAAAAAAATATATATATCTGCACTACACTTTTACATGTAATGGCTTTACTACACAATTCATTAATTTCTCTTTTATGAGATGCATGGGTTTACATAAAGTTGTATACTTATCTGACTTTATTGTTTGTATATAGTTATACATTTTATATATGAAACCGCATGGAGTGTTTCATAAAGTGTTAGGTCTATTTATCGATGCGTACTATATGCAGACAATAAAGACCAATACTTTATGTAGTTTGAAAGTGATGCCATAATCAATTAAAATTTGTCTTAAATCAAGTGCAGAAAAGCCTGCAGTGCTAATATCCTGCCTCTTTATAAAAGGTGTTAAACTGGGATCTCAACTCAATATCAAACACATATAAACCTGTTCATCTGCAGTCCTTATATCATTAGAGGTGAGTGGTTGTAACTGAACACCATTTAATGTAGTGTAATTTTTAATGGTGCACTTGCAGAGGTCCATTAAAAACTGAACAGAGAGAAAAATTGTAAAACAGTTCATTTGCACATACACATGCAACAAAATAACGTGCTTTCAAAAGACACCAGAGAGCAACAAGAATAGAAATGAATACCGACATAACAGTTGCAGAGGCTCTGCAGTGGATATGTTATACTATCTAACACAAACAGGGAAAGGAAAGAGGAAGGAAGGAGAGAGACTGATCTCCTATTCACTGCAATCAAATCTTGTCAAAGGGTTGTTTATGCTGAGTTCATTTAAAATAGAGATCAACAAGTAATAATTACATAAATTATGCCTTTACTCAACAGTTTCAGAAATCACAACACAAGGGCTAGTAAACAAAAAAGCTGATTTAAAGATAAAAGGTGACTTCACACAGACTTCACACATTTGCAAATGTGTAAATATTTATTTTTATATAATGTAATGCATAATGTAAATTAAATATATTAATTATATTCATTTAGGAATAAACTATTCAGCAATGAGGTAAGAAAGGGGTAAAAATAAGACTGCTCATAATGTTAAGAATATATATATATATATATATATATATATATATATATATATATATATATATATATATATATATATATATATATATAATTCAACACACTGAATGCAATTTATATATACATATGTTAAGAATGTCTGCAATATCTGCAATAAATGAAATGGATATAAAGTAATAGATATCTACATTCCCTTATAAGTTGCTGCTGCCATTTTGTGGCATAATAGTTTGGGTGGTGGCTATAGCAATAAGGTTTCAACATAATTCATGTAGGGTGAATAAAGCCTTGTAAGTCATTGACCATTAATACATCAAAAACGTGAATAGGAAATCATCATAATACGGTGGATAAATTCTGGGATATGCTGAACTGTACAATAAAATCATTTATTGCCTAATAATACTTTAAGTTGTGTTCTATCATACAAGCTCTTTCTAACGTGTTTTAATAACAACATGTGCAGGAGCTCCATGACAGTGATCAGTTCTTTAAAAGGGGCGATGTTGCACGCTGATCGTGTGTGTGTGTGTGTGTGTGTGTGTGTGTGTGTGTGTGTGTGTGTGTGTGTGTGTGTGTGTGTGTGTGTTTTAATGCATTAGATTTTATTGTAAGGAATGCACATTGCACTAAACTGGTAAATGTAACAATGATTCATTCGTGCAAGCCGCACAACTCCCAGCTGTCTAACACACAATATATCGCAGACCGTCGTCAAATCACTCTCCACCCAACCCCATTAAATAGCATTTCGATCACCAAATTCGCATTAAACTGCATAAAAACTGACGTATAAAACGGAAGTATTCGCTCCACAATTCATCCATACTAGAGCTATTGATCCGTACTGCACATTCAATTTCAATACACATGCAGCAAAATGAATGAAATGCGTTTCGATACAGAATTCACTAATATGCCATAGCAAGAATGAATAGTATACAATGAATGATGAATCTTACTGTCCCAGTATGCAGATGGTCTCCCTAAAGGACGTGTCAACACGATGCAGAATGCAGTGTCTCGCGATGTTAGTCTCGGGCGTTGTAACTGCTGTGGCGCGCTGGTGCACAAACATTCCCTAAGACGCCCCGAAAAACTTCTGTGGACAAGTAGTATCTCTCTCTCTCTCTCTCTCTCTCTCTCTCCCTCTCAAAGATGAACGAGGGAACAAACGTCTAATTAAGGCAATGAATGCAAAATACACGCACATAAATATATAGAAAAGCCAGGGTTTGAGTTAAGGGATGTGACGTGTAAGTAATTCGCTATTCTCTGTATTGTTGTAACACTAATATCCACGCAGACTCACAATGATCCCTGATATGCGCTGCGCATTTAGATGATCACCTTCAACCACCCCCATCTCTCTCTTTCTCTCTCTCTCTCCACGGGTTTTTATTTTTATTTGTATTTTATTTTATTTTTTTAGAAAGCTCTACTAACAAATGTAGAAAATCAGAGGTCAAAGGACCAAATTTATTGGTAGATCTTTAAGATTCTTTTTTACTGCATAGGCCAAAAGTCAAAAGTCAAACACAAGTCGAGACGAGAACAGAATTAGTGTTCGCTTGACGAGGTAACCATAGCAACCTTTGCTGATCGCTGTTGATTTATTTAGGATCTTTCAGGCGGTGGTTTGAATACAACAGTTTGTGCCATTATTTATCTCTCTCTCTCTCTCTCTCTCTCACACACACACACACACACACACACACACACAAACACACACACGCATATGTACATAATTTAGTATGTAGTATTTTAATATATAGTAATTACTCTGAAAAAAAAAAATCTGGTGTGAAAACAACTTTCAGAAAGCATGTTTCTAAATTAATTAACAGCATTTAATACACATTGATTTAAACGTTTAACTGACTAAAATATAACTGTTTTGAAATAAGTAGGTAACTCTAGTAGGCAGAATCTGTGTTTTATTTACTACTAGAAGTCAGTGTATTTTGTTTAAAAAGATCTTTATTTATGCAAAGACAACTTGCCTGCTGTTGCACAAAACGAAACTCAACAAACTCTGCCCCTAAACTGATAGAAATAACTTAACGTTATAAGTTTACATCGACCCTCTAATAGCCCAGGCATTCTTGTCTGTAGAGACACTTCGTGTTAAGAGTAAAAAAGCATGACTGTCAATGCATTATCCTCCGTTCTGTACACGCTGATCAGTGAGTAAAAGGATTTCACTATTCAGCTCATGCTTGACCCACATCCGGGGACAGCTGCGGTGCAGTACAGCTACTCCAGAAAACGCATCAGGACCTTGGACAGCGGCCCATGGAACGTTTCATCGATTATGTTACGTCGCTCAGTGTTAGAAAAAAGGCCATAGTTAGTCAAATTCCAAATATTACCCATAGCTCCAACCCTCTCCCTAACCTTACCCCTATCCCACCTCAATAGCAGCAAAAGTGTTTTACAATACAATATGAACACAGTAAGTACATTGTACTTATTGTTTATGTAAGTACATAGTAGTTAAGGCCACCTAATATAAAGTGGGACCAAATTTTTTATTATTTTTTATGGTGTATAAAATACAGTCTGATGCAAGTCACTGTCAAATACTTAAATATTAAATAATCTAATCTAAATATTAAACATCTTCCAACTAAATTTTCCAATTTAATTCAAAATGATAAAAAAAAAATCGATGAACGGATTGTAGACTAACATTGGAACTATAAAAAATTACGATTTTCAATTTCAGTGACTTGTGTCATGTGTTAAATGAATGGCTATTGTGTTTTGTATGACTATTGATGTTTTGACAGAATTTCCTTTTCTTTTTCCTTTTCTTTTTCCTTTTTTTAATTCCTTTTTTTTTATTTTTTTTTTTGCGATTTGCCATAACTTTTATCATACCTTCTAAAACTTCTGTACTAAAGCAACTGCAAGAGATTGACTAATCACAGCTGGCTGCTGTATTGGAGGGCAAGACAGAAGGGTACACATTTTCTCATGAAATATATAGTTGGAGACAAAGAAGATGAAGAAGGAGTTCAAAGATCTCGGTTGTTTGTCTTTTGAGACATTTTCTTTCTATGCCAATTATGTGACTTATTGCACATCAACATTTTTGTCTGATCTTTCCTTTCCTACATAATTTTCTCACCAGTGGATTCTCTGCAGTGAATGGGTGCCGTCAGAATGAGCAAGGCTTGGATGCAAGGGTTTTATTACAAGCACTCAGCTTTTTGCTTCTCAATATGTTAACTGATGGACTGGAGTCATGATAATTACTTGTCGATTATTGTGATTTTATCATTTGTTTGAACTCTCATTCGGATGGCACCCATACACTACAGACACTGCATTGATTATAATGCTAAATTCTCCAAATCTTTTCTGATAGAAAATATTAATCTACATCTTGAATGGGCATTTTCAGAAAATGTACATTTTGGGTGAACTGTTTCTTCTTCTTCTTTTTCTCAGTTTTACTATCTGTTCCTCTCTCTCTCTCTCTCTCTCTCTCTCTCTCTCTCTCTCTTTTCTTCATTCATTGCCTCTCATTATTAGCTGCATAGATGCTTTCTGAAAATTCATATCTGCATTGTGGATATCACCCTATGATGCCTCATTGAAAGGTGGGAAATATTATGGCACTGTGTGTGGTTACCACAGTAACAGGCATTTTGGATGTGCAGAAACAGAGATAGCTGAGGAGTGTGGGAAAAAGAAATGGGGAGACACAAGTGGTGTGTGTATCTGTCTGTGAAATCTTTGAATGTATGAAAGCAATGAAGTAAAAAGAGAGTGCTGCTGGGTTCACAGAAAGCATGTTAAAGGATTTTGCCTTTATGACCCTGAAACAAACGAGAGGTCCTCTGTGTTAAAACATTACGTTATGTTACTGAACCTCATGGCTGTTTTTTTTTTTTTTTATGTGTGATACTGTTCAGGCTTTTTAAAGTTCACTAAGAATCCAAATGTATTTGAAGTGGACTCTTTGTCTGCAAGGCAATTGTAGAGAGCCTGTTCTCTAGTAATAGGTATTTTGTTCTATAATAGACATATGAGGATACTGAAAATAGGATTAATTGTTTTGTGTTCAAAATGACAAGTAGCTTTGATGCTTTGTCTCCCATTGTCTGTCTTTGTTTTTTCTCCCTTCACTGTCACTTTGTATTCTCTCAGGAAGAGTGTTCTAGTCAGAAAAGAATGGTTGTACATTGACTGATGTTTGGTGAGCCTCTGTGCAGCCAAGCTGAAATCTTCAGGTTTGTAGAGAAACATAAAACATATATTTAAATTTATTTATGTGTGTTCCAAAAAGAGAGAGAGAGAGAGAGATAAATCAGGTATCATTATACCTCTGTATGTAGATGGAGGTAGTATAGGTAGAAAACCGTATGTAGCAGTGGAGAGAGACTGCTTATGTTTAAGAATGAAAAAGTATCATCTCCTTAGTTCTCCGAGACTATTGGTGTTGTCATGGAAACCGATTCCACCTTGAGTTGTGGAGAGTAAAAAAAATAAAATAATGGTGGAAACTTGATTTTGCTAAGAGAGGTTTATAAATGATAAATGATAAATAGTAAAGTGCATAGATAAGTAATAGAAAGCAAAGAGGTATTTCTTTTAGTGTGATGGACCTTATATATAGATTTAATATACTAATATACTAATAAGCAAGAGGAGTGGAGCTATTGTTTAATGGCTTGCTTCAAGTATTTTCTTTACTTTTCAGTCTCATTAAAACAGACAAAAATAAGGGGGGGAAATCGATGAAGTACACAGCAGGCCCTATTTTTGGCCCTGATTCAAGTTGGCAGGTTTGGCCCTACAAGGATAATAGTAGAAAGTTTAAAGTAACCTGAAAATCCTATATAAGCCTGCCTTTCATTCATGACGTTACTCTTGTTTATTCTCATACTTGGAGAAACTTGCCTGTGTGCTTCTGGAGCAGCTGCAAAGAAAATCTCTACATGGGGTCCTTGTGGCACTCTGCCCCATCTTCTCTTAGAGACTTAATTGAGAAGATGGGGCAGAGTGCCACAAGGACCCCATGTAGAGATTTTCTTTGATTGCAGCTGCTCCAGAAGCACACAGGCAAGTTTCTCCAAGGAGACCAATGCACAAAATACAGAGCCTGTCAGATTCAGCTGAATATAAACATAGAGCAGAGTGGGAATGAATGCCTTCTGTTTTATCTATCTAGTCATTATGATAATAAGATAATGTAAAACTTATAATGATAAAAATGTGTAAATGTTAATGGAAAATAAATAAATATTTATACCGTGCACATCCCGCTCTTTTTCTTTACGCCTTTCTATATGTAAAAAAAAGTAATTTTGTAAAAAAAAAATCTAAGCACTGAATAATTTTTTTTATATTATTTGCATTATTTGTAATATTCCTATCAGTATCAGCTCAAACATATGCACATTTTGAAGTGCAGTATAACTATATTTTGAAAGTAATTATTTCGTTTATTGTAATACTCTCTAACTCACTCAACTCACTCACTCAGCCAACTCAATCACTCACTCACATACTCACTCATTCACTAACTCACTCACTCACTCACTCACTCACTCACTCTCTCACTCTCACTCACTCACTCAACCAGCTCAATCATGAAACCAACTCCCTTACTCAACTCAGTTACTCAACTCACTCACTCACTCACTCACTCACTGACTCACTCACTCACTCAACCAACTCAATCACTAAACCAACTCCCTCACTCACTCAACTCGCTCACTCGCTCACTCACTCACTCACTCACTCACTCAACCAACTCAATCACTAAACCAACTCCCTCACTCACTCACTCACTCACTCACTTACTCAACCAGCTTAATCACTAAACCAACTCCCTCACTCACTCAACTCACTCACTTACTCACTCACTCACTCTCTCACTCTCTCACTCACTCACTCAACCAGCTCAATCACGAAACCAACTACCTTACTCAACTCACTTACTCAACTCACTCACTCAACTCACTCACTCACTGACTCACTCACTCACTCACTCACTCAACCAGCTCAATCACTAAACCAACTCCCTCACTCACTCACTCAACTCACTAACTCACTCACTCACTCACTCACTCACTCACTCACTCACTTACTCACTCAACTCACTCACTCACTTACTCAACCAGCTTAATCACTAAACCAACTCCCTCACTCACTCACTCAACTCACTCACTCACTCACTCACTCAACCAGCTCAATCACTAAACCAACTCCCTCACTTACTCAACTCACTCACCCACTCAGTCACTCACTGAATCACTCACCCACTCACTCACTCACTCAACCAGCTCAATTACTAAACCAACTCCCTCACTCACTCAACTCAATCACTAGCTCACTTACTCAACTCCCTCCCTCCCTCCCTCCCTCCCTCACTCACTCACTCACTCACTGACTCACTCACTCACTCACTCACTCACTCAAAATGCTCAATCACTAAACCAACTCCCTCACTCACTCAACTCAATCATTAACTCACTTACTCAACTCCCTCCCTCCCTCCCTCACTCACTCACTCACTCACTCACTCACTCACTCACTCACTCACTCAACCAGCTCAATCACTAAACCAACTCCCTCACTCACTCACTCACTCAACCAGCTCAATCACTAAACCAACTCCCTCACTCACTCAACTCAATCACTAACTCACTTACTCAACTCCCTCCCTCCCTCCCTCCCTCCCTCCCTCACTCACTCACTCACTCACTCACTCACTCACTCACTCAACCAGCTCAATCACTAAACCAACTCCCTCACTCACTCACTCACTCACCCACTCACTCAATTCAATTCATATTGCTTTATTGGCATGACATACAAAGGTACATATTGCCAAAGCATTGTACATAGCAGAATAGAAACAAACAAAACAAAAATTCATATATATCCATAAGAAAAAATAAAAAAATAGAATAAAATATATGCAAAATAAATCTATATACATTTTCATAAACATTGATGGTACTTATAATGTAGATGTGTTCACTCTTTACCTCTTAGTTTGTGGCATTTGTAAATATAATGTGCTACCACAGAGGAAGCAGGTCCTTCACCCAGTAATATTTTTAATTTGTCATGTTCACTGAGTGACTGGAACTCAGGAGTGTTGTGCTGTATTTGACTGTACAGTGAGTCTCTCAGAGATGTGTATTTGTCACAGTGGAGGAGGAAGTGCTCCTCCGTCTCGACTGATCCTGATCTACACTCGGCACAGACTCACTCTTCTCTGGGTAACCAGCTCTTTCTGTGTCGTCCTCTCTCTATGGCCAGCTGGTGGTCACTCAGTCTGTACTTGGTCAGTAACTGTCTGTGTGTTATATTCCTGACTGAGAGCAGATAGTCAGCCATACTGTACTCTCTGTTGAGTTTCAGATAACACTGGAGGCGACTTTGCTCTTTGGTTTGTTCTTTCCAATACTGTATGTATGTCTCCTTCTCTTCATTCATAATCTCTTTGATTCGTCTATGTTTTTCAGGATTGGTGATATCGAGTGCTTTGTTAGTTAGCTCTGATACCATTACACAAAGATTACTTTGAGCACTCTTTTTTTGTGTTTTTAATGCTTTATAATGAAGAGAATCTTTTGAACTAGAGTTTAAGTGGATCCAGAACTTTAAAACTCTTTTTTTAATGATGAGGTTTAGGGGAAGACGGCCTAACTCAGCTCTGCAGGTGTTATTAGGAGTGTTTCTGTGCACGTGAAGGATGCTTCTGCAGAACTCCACATGCAGAGCTTCTAAAGGGTGTTTGTTCCAGTCTTTATGGCTGGAGTTACTCGCTGGACCCCAGATCTCGCTTCCATACAGGGCAATGGGCAGAATCACACTATCAAAGATCTTTGTCCAGATTCTGATGGGGATGTTTATTTTAAATAATTTCATTCGTATAGCGTGTAGTGCCCTGCGGGCTTTTATAAGTAATGTTTTAATTGCCAATTTGAAATTTCCAGTGGGAGTTAAAACCAGACCAAGATAAGTATATTGTAAAGTATGTTGAAGTGTGGTGTTGTTTAATGTGAATAGATGTTTATGTTCTAGATTTCTGGGCTTTTTCTGAAATATCATAATCTTAGTTTTTGGGATGTTGATGTCTAAGGCCCAATCCTGGCAGTATTTAGTTAAAATGTCGAGGTTGTTCTGGAGATCTTCTGGTGTTTTAGACAGAATTAGTAAGTCGTCTGCATACAGTAGATATTTGACCTCTGTATCGTGTAATTGTAGTCCTGGACTGTTTGACTGGTCCAGAAGATCTGCCAGTTCATTGATATAGATGTTAAATAAGGTCGGGCTGAGGCAGCAGCCCTGTCTCACTCCTCGCTGTTGAGGAAAATACTCTGTCCTTTGCTGCCCAATTTTTACTGCACATTTATTTTGGTTATACATGTTTTTAATTAAGTCATATATTTTACCCCCTATGCCACTTTGAATGATTTTATAAAATAGTCCATTATGCCAGATAGAGTCAAAAGCCTTCTTAAAATCTATAAAGCATGCAAATATTTTCCCCTCTTTCTTCTGGTGTACATGTTCATTTATGAGCGTGTGTAGTGTGTGAATATGGTCAGTGGTTCGATGTTTAGGGAGGAAGCCGATCTGAGATTTGCTGATGACATTGTGCTGCTTTAAGAAAGATGAAATCCGAGAGTTGACTATAGAGCAAAACACTTTTCCTAAATTACTGGTTACACAGATCCCTCTGTAGTTATTAGGATCGGTTTTGTCTCCACTTTTAAAGATGGGAGAGATGAATCCTGTGTTCCAGACCTCAGGAAAAACACCTGAACTCAAAATCAAATTAAAAAGTTTGAGTAATGCAGTTTGCAGTTCAGGAGAGCTGTTTTTAAGCATCTCGTTCTTTATGTTGTCAGGGCCACAGGATTTCTGACATTTGAGGGATTTCAGTTTTTCACTAAATTCTTGTTGGGTTATTGGATAATCTAGTGGATTTTGGTTGTTTTTGATACATGATTCAAGAGCATTCAACTTTTGGAGGACATTTAATTGGTTGGGGTTATTCAGAGGGTCAGTTTGAGGTGTATAGAGCTTCTCAAAGTGATCCTTCCAGATCTGACCATCTTGTATGGCTAACTCTTGTGGTTTTGTCTTGTTCAGACTGTTCCACATGCTCCACATGTTGTTATAATATTCCAGCTTCTTCTGTCTCACTGTGTTTTTGTATTGTTTCAGGAGTTCAGAGTGTTTAGAGCGTAACTCTAAGTTGACCGGATCTTTGTGTTTTTGATTTGAAATGAATCGTAGCTCTTGTCTTATTGTTTTACATTCATGGTCAAACCACTTTTCAGAAGGTTTTTGTTTAGCTCTATTTTTGTGTTTATATGTGGTTGTTTCATTTAAATTAGCCTTTTTTGCTATATTTTCAAAAATGTCATTAATATGTTTAATTGCTAAATTTATTCCTTTCCAATTATTATCATATGTTGAATTGTTAAATAGTGTAATGGAACTGAGAGTTTCGTTTGACTTCAATGCTTTAATATATGTTTCAGCAGCACTATGAGTCCATCTATATGGTGCTTTGAGTTTATGTAGATGAATTGGCTTTTTCTGAATTCCCCTTGATTTGTTGTCTTCCCCTTTAATGAAGAGATTGATCTGGCTGTGATCAGACAGGGGCGACTGAGCTTTGACGGTAAATGCACTGAAATGGGAAGGTCCTATATTTGATATAGCATAATCTACAACACTGTTCCCGAGATCTGAGCTATATGTGAACTGTCCACAGGAATCTCCGCTGATTCTACCGTTGAGGATATAAAGAGCTGAAGTCTGACAGAGGTGGACTAGCTCTTTCCCGTGTCTATTGACTCCTGTATCCTGGCTATTTCACTCACTCACTCACTCACTCACTCACTCAACCAGCTCAATCACTAAACCAACTCCCTCACTCACTCAACTCAATCACTAACTCACTTACTCAACTCCCTCCCTCACTCACTCACTCACTCACTCACTCAACCAGCTCAATCACTAAACCAACTCCCTCCCTCCCTCACTCACTCACTCACCCACTCACTCACTCACTCACTCACTCACTCACTCACTCACTCACCCACTCACTCACTCACTCACTCACTCACTCACTCACTCACTCACTCACTCACTCACTCAACCAGCTCAATCACTAAACCAACTCCCTCACTCACTCAACTCAATCACTAACTCACTTACTCAACTCCCTCCCTCACTCACTCACTCACTCACTCACTGACTCACTCACTGACTCACTCACTCACTCACTCACTCACTCACTCACTCACTCAACCAGCTCAATCACTAAACCAACTCCCTCACTCACTCAACTCAATCACTAACTCACTTACTCAACTCCCTCCCTCACTCACTCACTCACTCACTCACTGACTCACTCACTGACTCACTCACTCACTCACTCACTCACTCACTCACTCACTCAACCAGCTCAATCACTAAACCAACTCCCTCACTCACTCAACTCAATCACTAACTCACTTACTCAACTCCCTCCCTCACTCACTCACTCACTCACTCACTGACTCACTCACTCACTCACTCACTCACTCACTCACTCACTCACTCACTCACTCACTCACTCAACCAGCTCAATCACTAAACCAACTCCCTCACTCACTCAACTCACTCACTCACTCACTCACTCAACCAGCTCAATCACTAAACCAACTCCCTCACTCACTCAACTCACTCACTCACTCACTTACTCAATTAACACACTCACTCACTCACTCACTAAACCAGCGCAATCACTAAACCAACTCGCTAACTCACTCACTTACTCAACTCACTCACTCACTCACTGACTAATATTTATTGAGCAATACAAATCCCTGCTGGCCCAAACCTATATGAATGTGTCTTTTATGTAAGTCAAAAGATGATATTTTGAAAAATACCTCAGAGTCTATGTTGTTTTGGATCACAATGACTTTCAATGTACAAAAACTTTATTCTATATTTTTTGTCTACACCAGTATGTGACAAACAGATATGAGAATGGCAGCTCACTTGTCCCAAACAGCCTTTGTTGTGACAAGCTAGGTTCTGGTGGGTCAGAGTAGCATTGTTCAATCTGCCAAATTCAAAATATGCCCTGGCAACCATCCAGGATCATCACCCCATGATCATTTCCAAGGACCAGGAAAATAAAGTTGTCTACAGGGAGGCTGAATTGTAATCAAAACTATGAGATGGAAAGAGAGGGAAGGAAAACAGGAAGAAGAGATACAGATGGAAAAAAGGCAATTGTGTATGTATGCGTGTGTGTGTGTGGCTGGACTAGAATTAGAAAATGCATCAGTTTAAGTCTTTTAAGCAGTATCAATAAAAACTCAATCTTTGACTCAATCAAATGAAGTTTATAAGCAACATATTCACTTCTAAGTAACCCTTTTACAGTCATAAAATCCCAAGGCAAATCACATAAGGATCCACAAGAAAAAAAAAAAAAAAAAAAAAAAAATCACAGTATAAGGATAAAATGCACATTTAAGTTAATTTAACATTATTATTGTTGTTGTTGTTTTACACAATTTTCTCCTTTTACATAGTCATTATACTTTAAACATTGAGTTTATTTAATTTAATATTTTTGTACAGTGCATGTACAGTGTCAGCAAAGTGAGTTTTCTTCATGATGCAGTGCAAAGTCTTGATTTGTGTGGAAATCTCAGGCGAAATCCCAGCCTTTGTCACAGAATAATCACTGTAATTGTGTTGTAATTGTATACTGCCAGACTGAGAAATGTATTTTTTTCCAACATGCTCTGCTCTTCTGGTCAAAATGCCACAGCACTGTTATCACACATTAAATATGATGTAAAATATATTGCAAAAAAAAAAAATTGCACAGTAAATTTGCATTTGGATGTAAATTGATGTGGAGTTTTATAGTAACAATACAGAAAATGAGAATAATTAAAACTGTGACTTCATAGAAACGGAAAATGACAGAACATTTGACCTGATCGTTTTGACAGATTATCATTATACATTTAATTTGTCCTTTAAATTGCCATTAACATGTACTGGAGAAGACAGGAAAATATTTTACAGCTAATAAGTAAACACAAGGTTTTTTAGAGAACAATTATATATTCTAAATAGGTTTTCCAGTAATGAAACCATCGATGCTGTGTCCAGGTTCTGGTCCACATGTGCTTACCGAAGGTTATTTATTGTCTTGTACAGTGTTAGGGTCATGCACAGTAATAAAAACAATTTCTTTATGAAAACGCTCATTGGGGGAGACAAAGGAATGTTTGGAAGATTATAAGCATTTTTTTAATAGTGATGCATATTTTTGTTGACTTACTTGGTCTGTTGTGCTTTAATTTTGGCATGTTGTGATTTCATTATCCAGTTCTTTGAACACTAAATCAATTTCCTCTCCAGTATTTAGGAGAATTCATGCATAGGCCCCTCTATAAACAAAAGGGTCATATTTGAGGGGGAAAACAGTAGCAGATTAGATGTATGGATGTGCACGGCACAGATGTTGCTGATGTTCCATTGACTGAAAATACAGAGAAACAAATTCATCCAATCATAGGGACATCAGGAAGTAATTTCCCTGTACACTGAAGATCAACTTTATGAGATTTGCCTTGAGCACAAGAGGAAATGATAATCAATGTCTCTGTTCAAATATAAATCGTTGTATGAGGATTTCGAAAGAGGAATCATAAAATGTTGAGGATCTAAAGATGCTGCTTAGTGAACACACAAGTTTTTACATGTAGTTACAATAGTGATGTTCCTTGAACTTAGACTGTACAGTATATGGATTAGTTGTCCTATTGGTGCTCTTGTCGCAATGTGAATAGGACAGTATGTCTTCAACCATTCTTGGTGTATAATTCAGTATTAAAGAATACTGTGGCATATAATCATAGTTTATTTTCTTCTACACTCTTAGTGTCATGTATAGTAATAAAAACAATTCTATATGAATGCCCCCTAAAACTATAATATGAAATATCTTGTTTGCCTAACTTTCCCTGACTTCAAACTCTCAGACATAGCTGGAATCATTAACCCTGCATAGCATGTTATAACCGTTTGTGATTCTGTGTGACACAGTCCAGCTACTAATTAGCCAGTAATTGACCTTAGTCTAACAGTGGTACCTCCATTACATGGGCCCCACATCAGGGACAGGGTGGTGTTAAGGGCTACAGGAGAGATCTGCACTGGCAGAGGTGGTGCTGGCATTTGGATAATTGCTGTTAAATCTAATTAAAGTTTGTAGTTGGGATGACGTAGATCCCCACAGAGGATTTATCAACTATTTTAGCTCTTTTGGCAACTTTTCTCTTACACTGTCAAGCAAAGAAAATAGTTTTTGTGTGTGTGTGTGTAAATTTCCTTGATCAGAGAAAAGAGTTGAGGAAAATGCATTGCACTGGAGTGAATCTAATCGTTGATGGACAAGAAAACCAGTAGGTCCATTGGAGGGCTAAATCCAGCATGTTTGCTCTTTTAACTGGCCATTACTTTCCATATGAATAAGATAATTAATGTGATTACTATATGCATTTGAGTTTCCTTTCAGATGAGCTTAGAGTTTATTGAGATATGGGCCCTTGACTGACAACATCGACTGAAAGTGTCTTACAAAAGAAGAAAAAAAGGACATTTGATATTCTAATGTAAAGGTCAGCAAAAGAATTTTGATAGAGTGAAAGAGTAGCACTACAGAGAGCTTGCACTGTGTACTCTTATCAATAATTGTACCTGAAATGACATAAAGTAATTATTAGGCAGGATTATGAGACTCATAATTACTGTGTAATTATGTGGAGCATTTATAAAGGTCATAAAGCATAATTGTGTCAATTAGACTAATGGAAATACTGCAGCTCCCTAATATAGAAACGAACACTTAACAATAATACTTTAATAGAAACCAATGATCGGGAATGTGATATTTGAGAAACTGATGAGCGTGAATGCGACAGAGCAAAAGACACAAATAAAGCATCTAACAACACAATGTGTCAACGATCTCGTGTACTGCATATTTCGGTGGACACAGACATGACCTCTTGCCATCAGAAAATTGTTGCCATTAACAATGTGTTGCCCTGAGCAACACTGTCAAGTGAAAACGGCCCATTTATCTATTCTCCTGAGACAATGCAGCAATGAGATGTGTTAAGTCATGTGTTACAAGAGCAAGGACATGACAAGTACCACTGTTACAGAGTCAGGCGCAAATATAGAGAGACATTAATATTCTGGAAAACAAATTAAATTTGAATCCAAGAGTTAATTTCTAGTATGTGTGTGTGTGTGTGTGCTCTTGTTTTTGTGACATATCAGGACACAACTCTGTATAATGACATGGGTATGACACAGGTATTACAAGGAGAAGGTGACTTATGAGGACATAACCCATGCCCTCATTTTTCAAAACGCTTATAAACCACAGAATGAGTTTTTTTTTTGAGAAAGTAAAAATGCACAAAGTTTCCTGTGAGGGTTAGGGTTAGGTGTAGGGTTGGTGAAAGGTGATAGAATATACAGTTTGTACAGTATAAAAACCATTACGCCTATGGGATGTCCCCATTTTTCAATGAAAAAGTTTAGTTTAGTTTTGCGATCTGAGATCTTCAGCCAATTCACATGGCGGGGGAGCAATTAGTTCCTTCTGAAAAGGGCTTTATAATTTAGTTTCATTATAGTTTTTTTTTTTGTTGTTGTTGTTGTTTTTTGTTTTGTTTTGTTTAAGAGAGTTTATGTTTATGAAACCGCATGACAATTAACAAGGCATAAGAAGTTCCAATTGAAACATGTCATGGTATCTGTGAAATCTGTTCAATATTACTGAGCTGCCACCACTCAGTCCAACTCCAGTGTTTATAAAACACTGTCTAAATATTTTAGCTGTTGTAAGAGGAGGTTTATAGTTACCAAGGAATAATCTTTGTGGGTTTACATTGGACATGTTATCGTAATTGCTCTACAGAAAGCTCAATCAATCTCACTGTTTGTGCGTGTTTTTGCTACTCCTGTGATGACACTGACAACTGGAGGTCATTGGGTCACTGTACTGCTGGTCGCTAAGAGTAACATCAGTGGTGGGTGGGCTGTATAACTGGCCATATAAATATGGTGTGTTACCCACATGAAAACACCAGAAAGTGCACTTTGTTTAAAATGAATGACTTCCAGTTGCTTTGTCAATGCAAATGGTTGTCAGTGGGAATGCCCCTTTGTTTATTAAGTAGTGTACATAATATAATGTAGAAAGAGCACTAACTTATTTTCATTTTAATGGGTTTTGTTGTATTTTGGGTTGCCAGTCCTCTAAGACCTTCACTGATATTTAATACTTATTTCTACAAGTTTCACAAGTTACTAATGGAGGATTTGCATAGTAATTACCACAACTGGATTTAGTGTAACCTTGTATAATATATATATATATATATATATATATATATATATATATATATATATATATATATATATATATATATATATATATATATATATATATATATATATATATATATATATATATATATATATATATATATATGTATGTATGTATATATAGTATATAAAAAAATCTCACAGCATCAGAATATGTTTAGTTAAATTTAATAAGCATGGTACCAGTAGCTCCCTAGAAAATTAAACCCTCGTTTTCAGTCTAACAATTAATTTTCTCTTTTCTAGAAAGCTTTTTTTTCATTTTATAAAGGTGCCTCTTTCCTCTCTCCGCATCTCTTTGTTCCTCTCTCCATGCCCTTGAAACCACTCATAATTCTGTAATGTCATTGACCACATATAATCAGGGGAGCAGTGGTTTCTCATATACACAGCACATTAACTCCACTGAAAAGGTTATTGGAAAGAGAGGAAGAGACAGGATGATTAGAAAGATTCCACTGGGTGAGGAGAAAAAAAGGGGAGGATTAATGAAAGATGTTGGAGAGTGGCCTCTGGAATTCCATTTAATAAACACACACAAACACGGTGTAATGAGGCGGTGTCCGATGCGTGCCGTCTGGTTAAGGGTCAACATCGGTTTGCATACATTTCACCAGTCTACACACTAAACACCAAAAAGGCCAGAAATAAATAGCTCCATTTATGGTGAGACAAAGACATGAAGGAAAACAAGTGTAGACTTTTATACCAGGGGTCCAGTGTTTAAACAGGGTAATCATTTATTTCAACGCTACAGTAAATTCCTCTCATTTCCTGCCTAACTTCACGCTGAGATTCCAGAATAATGGCTAACAATGTTACTTACCAAGAACCAAGTAAGATAATTAGGCACTAATTTGTGGACAGAGACATAAACAAAGGAAAGAATTATATAAATGAATGCAGATAAAGGACACATGCTGCACATGCTCCAGTATGTTAAGTGATGGTATACAGTATACAGTCATTAGATACAAAGTGAGAAATTGGATATTAGGTAACCTTGATTAGCAATAAAAAAAGAAAAGAAAAGAAAACAATACAAGAGAAAAAAGAAAGATTGATAAATAGTCAGTTTTTCATGTCGATGCATATATTCTCATGATATACTAATACTTATGAAAATATATTAATGAAAATGTTTCACTATACAAAATATGAAAAATCTTTAGACATTGCGAGTTAGATATTTCATGTGGTTTTTGCTGCAGGTTATATTGTTACACCAGTAGATGTTTTTTTAAGTGATTCATTGAATCATTCGATCAGATGATTTGTTCAAAAACACAAATTTGTTTAGGAATGAATCACCACAGCTGTTTGTTGGTCAAAGATACTGTACGCAAATGCCATTCTGTTGTGGCTTTGTTTGGTCTCTTGTTGGTGGAGAACAAAATGACAAAGTAATAGGCATTATAGTGTTCAAGTTACACCGTACACAGCAAACTCCCCAGAGTTAAATGAACTTTGCTCAGATTACATAATGCCCCAATCTACAGAGTTAAAGTTAATGAGATATTTAAGTGATTAAATAGGTGATGATTGAACATTAGTGATGGACACCTGCTGTCAACTGTATTAAAGATGCACAGGCTTTTAGACATTATCAAACAATCCTCAACAGTGGTAACTCTGCTTCAGTGTTACTGTTGCACTCTATAGATTTGGACAATATGTACTCTGAGCAGAGTTTATATAACTCTGGGGATTTTGCTGTTTAGTACCCGTTTACTGAACGATTTTATGAAAGCAATGTAACAGCCACAATCATGCCACTGATCTGAATATTACACTACCTGCACCATTCAGCTCACTTGTGCTTACAACCAAATCAGAATCAGTCCTCATTCCATGAATTAATCCATCAATAACAGAAGCTTGAATTTCCACTTTCAACGTGCTTTAAAAATGGAAAACAACCATTGGAATAAAACAATCTGTACTATTTTGAGCCTGTCTAATTATTGGGGTATTGCACAGCTTGTCACAGGAGTAGAGGACTCCTGCTCGGAGGCCATATGTACGGTTCTGGAGTGTGGCACAGTGCTCACTGTTGGTGACACTGTTTGAAATGTAGCTGGGTGAGACCAAAGCATGATGAAATAAGAGTGTCTATACTGTACTGACATCAGCGCATTCAGATACCTCCCTCACGCACTCATTTGCTCAGTGGATAGATCACTAGGGCAACTTCAGCAAGGTCTGGTCATCTGTTGTCTGTTGTGGATGTGAACAGAAGGCTCTAGCAGTCATATAGCTTTTCTTTATGTCTTATACAAACTTTACCTTTGTATGATTTATACTCTAATCAGTCCTGGTTAGCATGAAAGAAACATGTTCTGGTTTAATCTGGTTTAATTACTCTCCCAGACTTTATTTTTAACAGGAAAAACTGACAGAATCTCTGATCAGGCAGTTGTGATTCACTAGCAATCATGGCTGAAATGTAGAAACTATAAAGTGCCCTGGGGGAGGAATTATGTGAAAGTGACTCCACATTTCAGTCTAGTTGAGATGCCCTTGGAGGTTGGTATATTTGTGTAATTGCATTTGCCCATGCACAAACGATTCCTTGTCCAAAGACATTTAAAAATGCAGTGCTGGGTATATGATATACCACTTTTAACTAGAGTATTTTAGAATCATTATGATACTACTTTAATTTGTATTGTCAGATGATTATAGTTTCAAATTTGAGCTGAAAACTTTTAAATATATATATATATATATTTCGTATTTTGCATTTCATTTTAATTGTTGTTTAAATTGTAGTAGTTTTGTGTTTTTTTCTCAGTTTTTATGTCTATAGTTTTATTACTTATTTAGTTATTTAGTATATCAGATTAAACTAAACTGAAGAGAAAAGTTATGACCTATTCACATAATTTTTAAAGTCTGACTGGTCTTTAGTTTTGAAAGAGCAAAGTTTAAATGTTTTGTAAACACTTATTCTTCTTTTAGTCATTGTGTCAGTGTGGCAGCATTTTGGCTTTCGACTTGCGTCTCCAAGGAGCCCCTCTCAGACTGTCAATCACTAGCAGGAGAAGCCAGACAGGGCGCTGTAGCGGTCAGCCCCCCTCCCTCACCGGCTGCTGATCGTCTGTCAGCCAGCACCATGCTGAAACACAAACATAAGAGAGAGCAGAATAAAAAAGAGCTCACAGGTCCTAATAAATGCTATCCCACACCCACCAAAAAAAAACAAAAAAAAAAAAATGTATAAAAAAAAAAAACAAAAAAAAAAAACAACAACACTTATTTCAAACATGCAAATGCATCGATATGTCAGTGTCAAACACATTAAATATCACATACCTTATAAATGAAAATTAGGCATGCTTGCAACACTGCAATAAATACATAAAACAGAAAGACAAACATATCATATTTTAATATATGCGCATTCTAAGTGAGAATTTTGACTGTCCTTTATTTAATTCTGTTAAAAAAAGCAAACATATAACAGCCAGAATTGTTCAGCTCTCACACTATTACACATTTTTCTCTTTAAAAATATTGTTTCAGGTTTAGATTTACTGATGACTGATTTAAATTGACTTTGGTAAGTAAAAAAAAAAAAAAAAAAAAAAATGCATTAGGACAATGTAAAGAAATACTGCCCCCTAGTGTTACTACTTATTACTTACGTAATACGTGACTCTTGGTAACATTATTTATTTATTTATTTATTTGTTAATTTATTTATTTATTATTTTTATGTTTCTCAATAGCTCTAGTTGGATCCAAAACCGAGTTATTTCTGGATTACTCACCTTTACATTCTTTCCACTAGCATGTTGTAAAATCCAAGTATAGTGTAGAAATGTATTTCTAAGTCAGCTCCATGAATGTCTGGATAATGTACACTAGAAAGCCTGTTTGTGACAGGTAGGCCCATCGCAATAATCAATATAACGACTTAATGCACAATAAATGTACACAACCTCAATAATTTTTGATGATGCAATATATTTCCCATTACCCTATTTTTATAGCGAAATTTTTTATTTTTTTATTTTGGCATTTCACTTGCGCCTGTGTCTTTTGTAGCTTCTTGTACAAATCATGGTGTAGTTGGTGCTAGTTCAAATGTAAAACATGATTCTACAGAAAAGTTCAATCTTGTTTAGGGATCTGTGACTTTGTGCATATATGGACATCTGACTGATGGTGTTTTTCAGCAATAGAGTTTATCCTTATTTTACAGAGAAAAATCTCCTTACAAGCAGATGGAAAAACTCTCCATACAAGTTATTTGTGAACTTTTCTTTGTTCTACTTGTTACTTTGCACTTTTTGTTATTAAATGTATTTTTACTAATTATTCAAGTTTGTAGGCTAACTAATATTTTGTTACATAATTGCCATGATCTACAGTTTTAAATAATAAAATAATGTGTTGTCATTTGAAGGTGTGCAGGCCTGCTGTTATATTAATATTATATTCAGTGGCATAAAATTGTCCTAAAATTACAATAACATTGTTTATCAAAACTGTTTCTGGGGCAATATATTGCACAACAAAAAGTTGTTATCCTGACAGGCATAGTGACAGGCCAGACAAAACCAGGAAATGCAATCCTTGAGGTGACAGCTCCAGGGACTCAATATTACATGAGTCAACATTTTCACTTCATTTGCCCTTGGCCAGAAGCTGCTCTGGATAACAGTGCATTAGACATTATTTTGTGTAAATGTAAATAACAGTACATTATTTTGTGCTCCACAGAAGAAATTCATACAGTTATGGAATCACATAAGGGTGAGATTTTCATTTTTGGGTGGAAACTGATACCTTTACTGCATTAGATAAATATAAACTAATAGTGGATATTTTTTCACAGCATTTATTTATCTAGGTTAATGCTAATGTGTAAACATACTGTTGTTAATTGATCTGGATGGAGCCTTCTCCTCAGCATTTAGCTTGTTGAGTTAGCATAATTTACTGAGCGGCAAAGGGAAAACTGCTCACCCCTGAAGTGTTGTCTGCTGTTAAGATCTCCAGAAAAGCTGAAGGCATGTGTGAGAAGACAGAAGGTCAGAGGTGGGGGAGAGGGAATGCATTATTCTAAATAGCTTCCCATGCTGGGTGAATCTCAATTTGGATACAAATCTTATTACACTGTATGCCATAACAGAATAATTGCATCCAAACATGGCGCCTCACAATGCTCTGTGTCAGGTTTCATGGCATTGATAGCAAGCATCACTGCTTTTATTTATTTATTTTCAAGTTTAACCAAATATAATTTAAAAGTAAACTATATTATTTGCATATGTAAGTTCAAGCAGTTTACAAAACTAATAAAAAATGCATTAAATCTGACTTCATTTATTAATATATACTTTAACACATTTCACAATCAAGAACACTACAATGTGCTGGAAATCTGAAAGGACACTGACAAACATTATAAAATACAATTACTTTACATGATAGTTCACATTATAATGAACTATTATTGTTAGCATTTTACCAAATTAATTAATTGTATCATAAATTACCAGTGCATTATTTAATTTAAAATGTACTATAAAAAATATTCTTAAATTTACATGAAAATAAGTGTACTTTTAAAAAACATGCTCATGCATACTTTCAAATTTATGAAAGTATATTCATTACTGAAGCAAAATCTTAATGTTAAATATTTAAATAAAATTACCTATAGGAGGAATACCAGTACATGATCAAAACACCTAATTACACTGACACTGACATTAAACAGTTAATCAAATGTCACAATGTTAACATAAAAAAATAGCATTTTCAGACAGTTTTGAATGTATATGATTCATTTCTGTTACTTATTTATTTATCCTTTTTAAAGACATAAATATATTTTGTCAACACTGTGCAATAGGCCTAACTATATATATATATATATATATATATATATATATATATATATATATATATATATATATATATATATATATATATATATATATATATATATATATATATATATATATATATATATATATATAGTTAGTATACGGCCTCTTTATTCATCTGTCATATTACCCATCACTCACTCTATAAAGCACAGTGGCAGTTTTCTGACATTTAAAATGTAGAATGTTCAGCTGCCAGGATTTTGGTGTTTGTCCAGCAAATTGTCCATTTCCATCCAGGGAAGATCCCACTGGATTTCAGTCACGTCCTGCTTGGTTTTAGGCATTTCCTGTTGGACCCTTTCCCTCCTGAATGCCCTATTTGGACACACATGCAAATTCTCCCTGAAAAGCACAAGTAAACATTGCAGATATTTGATACAGAGAGCATTGTAAATCAGTAGTCAATGAAATTAATATCACAGACATAATAATAGAAACTGCTGTCGTAATTAATAATGAAAAAATGTAAATCTGCATCATTTACTAACTTACTGAGTTAATATCGACACAATTCTCATTTTTTGGCAAACTATTCTTTTAAGTGTGTATCAATGTTAAATATAGCATACATCTGTATACTCAACCAGATCTCATTGGGGAAAAAAAAATAATTTTATGAGCTGGTGATTTTCTTTTATAAATATGTATGATTTGAATGGTACAAAAACATTTCATTTTAAGGAAAAAATAAATAATAAGCACAAAGGATCATCCCCAAAGCTAACCCTCAGTGGGGCGTAATCAGATTGTACAAAAAAATTACAATCATACAAATTTGCCACCAAAACATAAAATGATGTCATGAATTGTATACTCTACCTGAAACCTGGACACAACAGCCAGAGCACAGGAAAAAGCACTAGAAGAACCAAGATGACACAGAGCCCTGAAACCCAGACTAAAGATCCTGGATAACAAATTTCATAAGGATGGTTATAACACAGAAACCAAATATAATAACAGATAGTAACTGCATCTCATACCTGTAAATGTCTTTTCATCTTCAGAGTCATCTGTGGAATTATTCACATATTAGTAATAAAAACTATTATTTGAAAAGTGTGAACTGAATCTATATTATTGACACTGATGTTCTTACAGCTCACGGTGATGTTGACAAAGTCGCTTCTCTTGTTTTCAGCAGGACTCTCACACCAGTACATTCCACTGTTCTTGTTGTCAATGTCAATGAAATGACATTCTTCAGGTCTGTCTGTAGATTCTGTGCCATTCAACTGCAAACATCCTGACCTCGTTTCAGCTCCTTGACGCTTCTTCAGTATCCAGCCTGTTGAATTACCTCCTTTTACTGAGCAGAGAAGGGTGAGATTTCCCCCCCTGAAGTGTTTGCTGTTAGGCTGGACCTCTAGAGCAGCGCCTGAGTGTAAACCTTTGACTGATTCATACCGATCCAGAGCTTTAAATGCTCCATGTGTGAACAGGGAGGAAAACAGCACTGAAAAGTCATATAATGCAACAACGTTAAAATCCCAATTCTTTTCCCCTCCTGAGTATATTGTGGAGTTTATCAAGTAAAACAGTGGATTGTGTTTTAGAGCTAATTCTTGAAAAGTCAATTTATGTTAATAAGTTTAATGTAAAAAAAAAAAAAAAAAAAAAAACCTCACCTACATACCCAGAAGCTGACAGAAGTTCCATGTTTTCCTTTAGCGCTGGGACTGTTTCTAGAGAAAAAGAGTGCTAGGCAGACATAATAACAGTGTAATATCCAACAGAACAATTAAAGGCTTTTCTTTACTCCGCCTTTTCCGCTTGCTAGAGATGATCGGATAAATTTGTTCACACACAGTTTGTAAACTAAGAATTGGACATTTATCTTTGCTTAAATTACCAGTGAAATATAGTGATGGAAAAAGAAACACATCCTTATATGTTTAATCCTAATTTAATCCTGTTTAATAGCCAACATACAGAGCTGAAGAAAAGACGATGTCCTGCTGACTTTAGATATTTGTGACAAACTCTCACAGCTTCTTGCCACTTCTGCTACATAAAGTCAAAGAACGTCTAAATTAATCGTTTTACTATTTAATTTCAACACCACAGATCAACTATTTAATTTCAACTATTTAATTTCAACACCAAAGATCTATATGAGCAAATCAACCCCCTCAAGCCTGAGGTTTAGTGTTTTGAAACACTATTAGTAATTCTTTTTTAGTAACAGTTTTGTCATTTGACATTTTACAAAGCTATTAAATAATTCAATCATTTTGGAGTTAAATAGTTTTCTATAGTGCTTTGTGTTTCAGGTTTACATCTCAAAGTTTGGTAGCCCTGTAGGCCTTCAGTTAATTTTGAGGTTCACAGTTAACTGATCACAGTGATTGTGGATATCAAACTCATTCTTGATAAAAGGAAAGTAGCCAGTGAGAAGGATGCAGCTCAAGAGTATGGTAATGTCTTTAAGCCTTTGTGTACACTAATTTATGATGCCTTCACATGATTTAAAACATTACTATTACTTGAGTGGAATTGTAAAGACACTAATATTTTTGTGCTTTCAAAGGTTTTAACTGTTACACACTGTTAGTTTTTAATGAATAACATTTGTTTTCTTGCTATCGTTGAACATTGTCTCAGATTATGCCCTGTCTAGCATGGAAACTCCTCGGAGACCAGCCAGTGCGAGGAAGGTTTTGGATATCGAGGTGTACTCTAATCGATCTAAGGTTTATGTAGCAGTGGATGAGACGAGACACATGTTATAGTTCTAAATCAGGCAACTGTAAGAACACACATTCACTTCTCATGACAAACTGTATCTTCTTTTAGCGTGACTGTTGTTTAAGTTTGTCCACTCCATAACTTAAACATTAATTTGATTATTTGATAAGTTTGTGTGATAAGATTTCGCTGTATCCTCTTCATTCATGGCCAAAAGAGTGTTCGATACTTATTCTCCCCATGAGGATGATGCTACGATCCTCTTCCTCAACATGGTCACCCGTGGCAGAATCCTCATCTTCACTATTAAGGTTAAAGAAATGCCTCTCCCATCCACTCTCATGGATTCAGATTTCTGTTTTCTTTGTCTGTAAGTGCACTTCTTATTGGCCTCTTCAGGATGAGGGGACTTTCCACTTGAAGGTTGCAGCGAAGAATCTTCTGAAAGGTTTGGGGAGTCAGGTAGCAGTCATCTTAGGCTGGAGAGATATGTGGACTCTGGTTGTGAAGAAGGGAGGTAAGGACAATGCTTCTTAACTTTTTAATCATGCATTATAATATTGTTCAAAAGTTTTAAATAGTTTTTTTTTTTATGTGCTTATTCTTACAAAGTCTGCATATAAATACAGAAAAAAACAACTGTTTAGATTTGTTCATATATTAAGACAACTGTTTCATGTTTGAACATTTACAATGTTTTTATTTGTATTTTTTTATGTGATACAAAACTGAATTTTCAGTAGCCAAGACACATGCATTTCACATACTTTTTCTGATGCTGTTGATATTGTCTTTTTCCCTACATTTTTGATTTGGCTTCAGTGGAGAAATCAGAAATCCTATATGTAAAAAAAGCATACCTTGAATACCTGTCTGAAGCTGTGTTTGTTCCTCTAGAATGCTGCATTCTCTTCTTTTCTCCCATGGTGTCAATCCACAGATGATCACTGTTTTTAATCGATGGCTACTATGAGGTATTGTCTCCTTCTCAAATGTTTTTCTCTTCTTCTAAATGCATTTTTTCTTATCCACTTTTGTGAGAGGATTTATACATATTTACCATCTTAACAAAAAAGCTTTCTGGATAGGAACCCATGGATGTGGTGGATCTCTTCGGTCTTAAAGGAGTTCAGCAAACGCCTATCAGTATAAAAAATGCCACAGTGTCACAGGTGATATGTTTGTGACTTGTTTGAAAATGAATAATTAACATTGAAAGGAATGGCCAGTCATAGATGATTGCACAGCTCAAAGGCACTAATATATTGATTTTGAACAAATGATCAAATGATCACCTGCCTTGCACCTTATATACAGTTACATTGTGAAAGAGCTCGCAAGTGTTTGACTTTGAGAAACAAAAAAAAAATTAGGATGCAGATTTTGCCATTGTCTTGGGGGAAGATCTGGATATTTCCATAGATTTTTTCAGGTATGGATAAAATAATATAAATATAGTGATAGATTATATCAAGTTATCAGTTATTATAATTGTTATGAATTACTCACGTCTCCACTAGGTGGTAGCAGAAACCCAATATTATTTGTCACAGGCTTGTTTAGAAACCTGTGTGCAGAATTAATGAGCTCAACTCATTTTAATAGAACAGCTTGAATTAAATGTCTTAAAATCTTGTGAAATATTTATTCTCCAAAAATTTGTCTCTTAGCGTTTTCAGTCAAACCATCCATTTGTTGAGTGAGGATGATAGTCTATACTGTATCTCAGCCTGGAATGACCAAGTGAGTGGCTTTCTTTTCAATTTGTTCTCACTTGAAAATAAAGTCTGGGAGAGTAAATGCTGCCAAATGCTGTTCTTTTGGTATATTTTTCTTCCGCTAAACAATGGTTAGTGATACCCTCGTATTAAACTACTGTAAATCTTGAAAGGCCATCAAGCAGTGCTCTTTTGCAGGGCTATGAGCACACAGTAGAGGACCCATCTCTGTTGTATAGAGTGGAAAGTATGCCTGGCCTTGGCTGGGTACTTCAAAAAAGCCTTTACAGGGATGAACTAGAGCCCAAATGGCCGACTCCTGAGAAGGTGAGGCAGCTAATTCCTGCATTCCGCCTACAGTTTATGTCTAAATAGTAGGGGTGACCCCAAATAGTCGACAATTCGATGCTTCGATTCGAGGAGCCTGATTCGACTTACAGTCGAATATTCACAGTCTGTTATGGTTCCACCATTCTGACTATATGTGAGAGGCTCAAATGTCTGATTTCACATAGAACTTGCGGTTTTCTCCCAATAAGTTAATGTGCAGCCTATTATGATAAAGCCGTGAATAATAATCTGAAAAGAAAGAAGCTTCAAATAAATATGAGATATTGAGAGATTTCGGTTGGCTATTTTAAGTATCAAATGGCTGCATTTCAGAGCAGGTTAGCCAGTAGATACTCTGTATGCCAAGTTGTTAGTTCTATTGCCTGTTTTTATGTGAGCTAAAGGTGCAAATGTCCGGCTATTTTCTGAAGACCCTGCAAGGGTAGATAAATGATTTATAAACACTGAGAGAGGAAATGGTTGTTATTAGGTTATGGCCTTATTTCGTTTACTGTTCATAGCGCCTACACATATGGGACCTGGATGTACGAGGTTATCACAAAGGACTCTGCAGTCTCTTCAGAAAGAAGAACCATGTACTAGTGGTGGCTGTTTCAATCGCACCATACGCATGTGTATACATTACATTGTTCAGGTTATTTACGGGGGTCAGTGATTAAAAAAAAAAAAAAAAGTCTGTAAAACACAGAGCTGAAAATGTATCCTTTTGACAGAGAAACTCTGATTATGGGATTTGAACTCTTAATATCTGGCAACCACATATATTAAAGGGATAGTTCACCCAAAAATCTAAATTATTTCATTAATAACTCACCCTCATGTCGTTCCAAACCAGTAAGACCTCCATTTATCTTCGGAACACAGTTTAAGATATTTTAGATTTAGTCTGAGAGCTCTCAGTCCCTCCATTGAGCTATTTTTGCTATTTTTGGACCAAAATGTATTTTCGATGCTTCAAAATATTCTAACTGACCCACTGATGTCACATGGACTACTTTGATGATGTTTTTCGTACCAGTCTGGACATGGACAGTAGACCGTACACACAATTTCAACGGAGGGACTGAGAGCTCTCGGACTAAATCTAAAATATCTTAAACTGTGTTTCCGAAGATAAACAGAGGTCTCACTGGTTTGGAACAACACAAACAACATTTAGATTTTTGGGTGAACTATCCCTTTAAAGCTCACATAGTAGAGGCATGTAAAGCTGTCCATAATTGTTGTGTCTCCTTTTTTTTATAAACAAAAATATGATTTTGTAAAAAAAAAAAAAAAAAAAAAAAAAAAAAAAAAAAAAAAAAAAAAACATTTAACTACTTTTTTTTGGACATTATGTGCATGACCTTCAACAGCACCTAATGAAGAGGGACCCCATGGGGAAACAAATAAACAAATTTAGATCAGTCCTCATCCCACCCAAAGGGCCTTTCCTAACCACTATGTCAACAATGGGCCTTGTGTTACTCTTCAGGCCAATGCAAGACAAAGGGGGTGAACAATAGGATGAACCTGACTAAACCACCATTAGTTTCTAGGTGCTGTGGGCTTTTGAAACTAGAATGATATAAGTGTGGATTTCTTAAAATGTGACCTCATTTGGTGGTATGTATCTTACAGTGGGAGCTTTTCCTGGGGTCGTGAAATTTCATATGTGGTTATGCTGGAAGGTTTGAGTTAAAAAAGAATTGATAGATGTTTTAAACTATTACTGGTACTATAATAAAAGCCAGTGCTGGTTGTGTTACTGAATTGTGACAGCAGATAACATCAAACCAGGACACTGTGAAAAAGGGATTAAGAGGATATGGCAGACATCAGATACTTTTTTATTTTAACACTACTGAGTGCTTTGGGCCATCCTGCACATATGTTTTATCTTGCATTTATTTATGTTGTCAATATTAAGATAACTTGGTTTTTACTTAATTAATTAACTTTTACACAAGAAAAAATGCATTAAGAAACAAAAGGCTAAATTTGTTTACATATTAAACAATATATAGACAGATATTTTTAGAACAAAGTATTATTATTATTATTATTATTATATATTATTTCTATTGGTTTGAGCACTTCAGTGGCAAAAGGACTATTCTTTTACTAGATATATAGACCTGTATTGGACTGCACAGCTGAGAAAAAAAAAAGGTTTAAATCTATGTAGGTACAATTATGTATTTATTTATTTTCATGTTGTGCTATGATGGCCCTCCAGCAACAGCTTTAAGAATCCTCTTTCCAGAGAATGACATGTGATGCTGCTTAGGTGAGATTTGTGTTTAAGCCACTAAAGAGCCTTATAAGAGAAGAGCAGAGGATTAACACTTGAAATCAGTGCAATCTCAGCTTCATCGTAGATCTGCCCTGTGAAAAATGTATTTCTCATGCAATAATGTCCAAATCATTTCATGGAGGAGATTTTTTTTCGCCACTAAACATTTTCATAGTATCTGGAACATGCAATACCAAAATATTATTTTGTACTCAAGTTTGCCGAGATTGTATCTAATATGCTAACCAGATTCTTCAACAGTTTTGTATAAGTTATTAAAAATGATTGGTTCTTTAATTTAAATTAAAGCTGTTTCTTACATTGTTCCATTTTTTTTAATTTCCATGCTTATGTCTTTGTATTATATGGTTGCTATCAGAAAATTCTATAGTTTATTATATATATATATATATATATATATATATATATATATATATATATATATATATATATATATATATATATATATACATATATGAAATATATATATATATATATGTGTGTGTGTGTGTGTGTGTGTGTGTGTGTGTGTGTGTGTGTGTGTGTGTGTGTGTGTATGTGTGTGTGTGTGCGTGTGTGTGTGTGTGTGTATGTATGAACAGCAGAGTCTTTATTTATTTAGATGATATCTAATAATTATAAATGTAGTGTTTCTGTAAAATGGCTGTATGTTCACCAATAAAAAAAAGTAGTTATTGTCGAACAGGGGAAGGGTGAGGAATATTAATTAAGTTTATATCTTTATTTTTTTCTTCTTTATAGCAATTTAAATTAGAATCAGATTATTTAAATACATCAGTGATTAAAGTATGATTAAAAATTTCCTTCAGGAAATTTACGGAGTCAATGCTCCTTTCAAAATGACTATTTCCTTAACTTAGAATAATAATATTTTAAAAATATGTTTTTTTTTTTTTTTTTTTTTTTTTTTTTTTTTTTTTTTTTTGGTGTTCGGTAAGAAGCACAGCAGACAAATTAAGTGGAAAATTGAAGCAGTCACAAAGGATATGGTGTGACTATTGGAATCAATGCACATTTAGTGTGGCTGATCCCTTGTTTAAATGATTCTGTGTGTGCCAATGTTGTTTGGTTATTTCGTCTCGATGCAGACTGTCAGCTAAAGTAGTTGTTTTTGTAGAGTGAAATGTAATGTCTATGCAATATTGTGTATAAATTTTATTTAAAAGACTATTCATTCATTTTGATCTACACTATTGAAATCAGGTTGGTTGACAGTTAGCTTGTTAGACTTTCATTATAAGGGATTCTTAGAGGAACTGGACTGACTCATGCTTTCTCATTACATTTTATTTAGTATCAACTTTACAAAAAGAACAAGTTATCCTCCTCAGTCAGTATCTTAAATAGATATATCTTCAGTGGTTTAGGGATAGTTTTGTTTGGTGCAAAAAATGCATTATTTATCACACATTCTCCCCTAACACTTTCCTATCTCACCCTTAACCAAGTTTTCATGAATAAGAACAGCTTGTGTGACATGAAGTGTTTCAGTGCAAAACAATTATGACTTCTCTATGCAAATGAATTCTGGTTATAAAATTACTTTCTCATGTAGAAGGGGATACAGCAACATTTTTATTTCATGAAGTGAATTCCATTACATACTCAGAAGAAAATTATGTAACTTCCGATTTCAAAGCCAGCTAAACTACGATTTTATCATCCACTTCCACCTCGTTAACATGATACAACTGAAATCCTACAATAAATAATGACATAATATCTACAATATTATCTACACTTAAAGTATTAACTAATATGTGCTAGCTTGCAGTGTAAAGAAAATATGCATATACATAAAAATACTTAGATTAAACTTTTAGGTGGATTTTTTTGCCCAGGTTGCAATAGAGGTACATAGACAACGCCATCGCTGCCACCTAAAAAAATAAAAAATAAAAAATAAATAAAATAAAAATATATATATATATGTATACACATTGTCATTTATAGGTGGTGGCAAATAATTTGTCTGTGGTATATGATTGAAGTGCTTAACAGGCATACATTTAAATGCATTTGGAAAGAATGAAGATAATAACAATAACTAAAGCTTGTGCTAGACATTTAAAGAGGTAAATTGTTTTGTACACCAAACCAGCCTTAACCAATCATGAGAAAGGCTACAGTCAACTTCCATCATAAACCAAGTACACTTCTACCAATCCATTTGTTATTTGAACAGCATGGTACCTCAATGGCAGTGACTCCAGCAGCAATTCCTCCCAAAATGTTGAGGTTCCTCTGGATGATCTGAACAATTTGTTTAAAACAGCCCTAGGAAGAGAAACCAATATAAGATGAAAGGGCCTAAATCATATAACCACATCTCTGTAATACACAGGGGTGCAGGAGTTATCTGAAAAGTGGCGGGGGGGGGGGGGGGGGGGGTCATATTTATATACCTTATAAGCATGGCTCATAAATATTAATAAGGTGATGTATCATTCGCCTAGTAAGGCTGAAACAATGGTAAGTCATAGTTGTTTATGGTTCCTTCAGCCAATCAGAGCTGTCAAGGCATCAATTTCGTGCGACTCCATAATGATTGGCAGAATTTGGACCGTATACTACTGTTACTATTTCTACCATTTATTTCTATAACATAGTAAAAGTAGTATGCTAGTACACAGTTCCAAATTCAGCTCTTATGTGCCCTTAAAGTGCCATCTGAAATATTGTAAGTGCAAGTTCAAGAGCACAGGAATAACAGAGAAAATATTGCAAAATGTAACTTTTTTTAAAACATAATTTTATATTTACTTTACACAGTACATATTTCAATAATTTCAAATTTAGATGTAGTTATCTGGCCACTTCGGTTTTATGTCTCTGACTTGAGTGCATGACTTGGAGGTATGATTTTCCCTTGTGCATTTGAATGCAGCATCGATCTTATGTCATTTATGGCTCAGATGATTGCCTCAAAAATTATTGTGCCGAGAATTTGTGCTGCTTTCAGAATTATCATAAATATGAGATGCCGACTTCATAATTTTAACTGGGAACCAGAGATTATTTTAGAGATGGGATGACCTATAACCTTTCAACATGCAGGAGCAGAGAACAGTTTCAGTAGTAGCCTAAATGATAGGTAATTTTTAATTTCACAAAATAGTTACATTTTTAGAATTTTGTGTTTTCTCCATGGAGAAAAGCATGTGTTACCAAGTAGTAAATCCCACATACTCAATTCATACTTAGCCTGCAAGATTTTTTTTCTTCACACACCAGCTGCTACTTACAGAATAGAATGATTGTTTGCTAAAAAGCAGCAAGTTACCACACCTCTGGTAAAACAATACCTACTAGCAACTTTATACGTCCAAACTCTTGCTAGCTTTTGCAGTGGAATTATTTGATTATTTGAACTGTGAAGGTTCTGCATGTTTCTCACCACCACACCAATGAAATCTGCGTTGTGGTCTTCGCAAGGGAAGAGCTCAGGACCTGCACAACAGGTAGGAGGGTAAAGGGCCCCATTCTGCTTATAGTAGTAGGATTCAGAGAAGTCTGTGTAATTACTGAAGCCACAGCACTGCAACTATTGCATAATGAAAAGCAAGAACAGTCAGTTGCATTTAGTATTTTCACAAATATTGCTTTGTACAGCTAACACATCTACACATGTTTCCATGAAGCACAGTATGTGTATTGATCTGTAAAGCTCTTGAAGTATTTTCATCAGTCTGTCAAAGTCTTGGCAGTCTGTTTAGTAAGTTAATTTTCACATTCACTGTCAACCACCCCATATGTGTTTTAAGGGCTCTTTTAGCCAGGAAATTTGACATGATGGATTAATTTTATTTGACCTGTACAGAAAACCCTGAGGCGCAGATCAATACTCATGTATGTATGTATTCGGTTGGCCGTGGCTTACTGTTGTCATGGTTGAGTTCCACAAGTCTGTGAGGATTTTATCTTTCCCATACTGCTCCTTCAGTCCAGATGTGGCCCATGCTCTTAGAATATTCTGAGTCTTTTAAAATCACAGATAAACAGGGACACATGAAAAGTCAGAAAGGAATGGAAACTAACAGATACAAATCTTCCACAAACATAAACTTGTTAAAGCAAACTGCTTTCACCATTGTGTCTCCATCAGGGCTGCTAGCAATGACATTTATCATAGCTAAATTAAACAAAGGCTAGGCAATAAAGTAATTTCTTACTAGTCAATCGTAGTTATTTCTTTAATATATTGATACTTGTGGCTTTCAAAGATTTGAATTAATTTGTCAATTAATTAGAAAGAAATTTTAAATGTATGAATGTTATGGCTGTCAAAGATGCATTCACAAGATTTAATTTAATTTTCTGGCAACTCTTCACAAAAAGTTTTTATTTGTTAGCATTAGTAACTAAAATGAGTTATGAACTAACAATGAACCATACTTCTAAAGAATTTACTAATCTTTGCTGATGTTATTTCAACCATAACTACATTATTAAAATCAAAAGTCAACATTATGAAAAGTTTTTTAATGGACCTGAGCTAATATAACTAAACTACTTGAACGAAGATGAATAAATAATGTAAAAAATTATTGATTGTTGTAATTTAATGTTAACCATTTAAATTGAACACATTGTAAAGCATAACTAATGGGGGATAACTTTTAAGCCTTACTATTTTTAACACCATTAAGACAAACTTACATCATTCTTGTTTATCGGTAAACTGTGAAGAAGTCTGTCTTTTTACATTTTAAATTACTGGTAAATGTGAAAGACAGACTGCTTCATAAAAGTACACATTTATGAATCAAACTCTGGTGGGGTGTAAAATAAAATCAGTTTGCATGTTCTGAGCCTATTGTTTATATTATTTAATATGTTTAGAAATTAATGCATGATACATGGAAAAACAGTGTATGTGAATGCACTAAGGTTGCATATGCTTTGTAAAGTAAAATCTCCTCTGTGATGCATGCTTGCATTTCCTTTATCTTTCTCTCTCTCTTCTTACTTTCTCCCTTAGTTGGAATTAGATTAATAAACCCATATGTGTGGGAGTGTTTGCTGGGAAAGGTGGGGTCAGCAAGAGTGGTCTTCAGCACAGCATGCCTATGTGGATGTGCAGACAAAACACAATTAAGATTGCTCCCCCTCCCACCTATGAAGCAGTGGAAGCTACACAGATCAGTAGAGCTATTACGCGCAAGCTAATCCATCAATGTCTGGAGGAATTCCCTCACAATCTAGACAGGACAAAGCGCTGTAAGACAATGAAGCGATTGCTAATTGCTGATCTGAGACCAGTGCGTATGACACAAAATGCCATTTATAAAATCAGCTGAAAGTAGTAAAACATAAGAATGTAAATGTGATGTGCTTTGACTTATCATAATAGCAATCTTTAATTTAAAGAGTCAAAATTGTATTGCCCATTGAACATTATAAAACCGCAATCTCCATAACGATTTGGCTTATTCTGTTACAATTTTACATCTTAATGTTAACATATAATGCTACTCAAATTCATATTGTGTGATTGTTATGACTTTGCGAAGCCTTTTGATTTCTTATCAAAAATACAATAGGGCAGCTGCTCATTGACTTGCACATGAATTATTAAAATGCCAATTTCTTCTGTCAGGAAAATAAATAAATGAATGGATAAAAGTGTGATGGTGACAAACAGAACATTAAATGGGTATTTGCATGCTTAATGTTCCTCTGAACGATTGAGGTGATCTATAATTCACTGGAATGTCCTGCACTTTTCCTTTCTGGTGACTCCCCAGTAGCATTAACCGTTCTGGCTTGTTGATAAAGTACCGTGTTTCATCCAGATAGCTAGCCTATATAAATGATGTTTCATGAACAAACTGATTCCATGCTTGCATAAATACCTAAGACCATTTTAAATGTCAACAGACTAGAACCACAAAACACCAATAAAAAGTATAAGCTTCAGTTTTGGCTTTATTTCTTTTCTTGAATGAAATTCAATGAAATTATAATTTCTCAGTATTTTGCATAGTAAGCGGTGTAAAACCTGATAATTGTGTTATCCAGCATGATTAGAGAATGTTTATGTGCTATTGAATTAACATGTGTGTGATACATATATGTTTGTTTTTTTATGATTTGAATACAAGATTTTCAATGTAGTCATAGGTTTTCAACCCCGTTGTATATAGTATCAGATTTATATTCTTTTTCCTGTCTAGGTTTATCTATTCATATGCATTAAATGAGATTTATCTCTGTTAAATGGAATTATTATTTTCTTAATTTTCCTTAAGAGGCCTTAGTGTTTTAAATTAAAGGGCATTATTCTCTTAACATACCCTCCATAACTCATTTAAAGTTGATGTAATTATTATACATTTCACTAAATGGGTGAAGCTCTGTATGTAAATCGGCTGTTTTGCATATAAAATGTCTAAACGTCAATATTGTAGTGCGATAAATTGCTCAAAGTGAGAGTGCTGGCATTGTGCCTGAGGCAATCTGGGAGATATTAAGTGGCTGAATGTGCTGGAGCCATTTCAAACCCCATAATTTAATGATGGCCAGAGTATGACGAGAAATTTACATGCAGCTAAACTGAAAAGAGAGAAAAAGAGTGTGTGGGGGGATGGGGAGGACTGGCAGAGAGGTCAGTGGTTTTGAGCGAGACTCACGTATGAGGAGTAGACCAGGGCTACTATTGCGGCTGCCGTCTCAGCGATGCAAATGATCAGAATGATGGAGAAGAACTGTTAGCACAGAGAAAAACAAAGCGAGTAAACATATTAACAGAACCATAACGTAAAACTTTAATGACACTTGACATTAGGTAATATAATGAATGAGATTAACCATTATGAGAAGGCTTTTGCTCTCTTTCTGAGCTCCACAGCACCCCAGCAGTCCAAGCAGAGTCATAACTGCTCCAATAGTGATGCTGAAGATTCCTACACTGACATGACTCTGGAAATCATCAGTGAAAGGTGGCAAAACTTTCATAAAGGAATCTCCGTCCACTGTCATCCATATCCCTGCAGCCGCCAAACACATGCCTGCGAGCTGTCGAAAACATTTTCCACTTTTTACTTCCACTTACACAATTGCATTTTAATAGTGATAGGCTAATGCTTAGATACAAATATGATAAAGTATGCAGTCACCCTGTCATCAGAGCTGTGACCATCATAAGAAGTGATCAAGTACCCCTCTCCAATAATCAGACATGGCCAAATATTCCCCCAATAACTGATTTTCTTGATGCTAACTGATGCAATCCATTACAAACTACTGTCTATGCTGTAAAATGACAAAAAGGGATCTGCCTCAATAGACTTACTGAACAAAACAAAACAGCAAGCCCCAAAAAGCTAAAGGGCAAAACAGCTATGGGAAACTGTATCATTTGATAAAAAAAAAAAAAAAAAAACTATATTCTGCCAAGCAATATAGTTCTTCAGCATGTTTAGCAGAATGGCCCAACAAAACGCATGTGTAATGAGGTCAGCCCATTTTATGACCAAAAAAAGAAAATAAAAATATATTACTTAATTGAATGTCATAAGAGTAAAATAAATAAATAAATAAATCATTGTTATATATATATATTAGCAAAACCACCTTTGGCATATACAGTAGGCAAAGCCTATGATCAAGAGTATTTGCTTGCACATTTTAAAATAAAAAAATATACTTAAGATAAGTTAATTCAAATGATTATAGTAAGTTATAGTTTTAGCTATACTTTTTAATTAATTTTTTTAATTTTTCATTATTTCATTAATGTGCAGTTACATTAGCGAAATTTACCGAGCAAAATGTTTTATTGACCGCTCACACAGAAGTCACTTTTCAACCAAGCTGCTTTCTGATGGTCCACGTGACAAATCCTCATGACCAACTTGCGTAATCTTTTGATATCACACAAAATTCCACGCACAAATTAAGCATTGAAAATTATTTTTGCTTATTTTGCTAAAAACATTTTCCAAAAAATAGTAAATGTGACCGCAACTTGTTCCGGTGTCACTATCAATGCACACAAAGTTGGCGTTTTTGCGTTTGAATGAAACAACAGAGAGAGAGTTTGCGAAAAGGAATGTAGGAGGTATTCTGGGTAATTGAGTTTTTGCTGTTGTTAATCAAAATTTTCAGTCCTCAAAATCCTTTAAGTAAATGAATTAAGCAAATATCTTAGAAGAAAGGTGACCAGCTCTTTTACAATACAAATCTTGATCTTTCAGAAAAAACAGACTGCAGTCTGATACTGTGTGACATAGTGCTAAACACAGATCATCACTCATAGTTTAGTTCATGAAACACCAATATCATACCTCATGCTCAAGTTTCTTTGCTGTAAGCTCCAGTTCATATAAAAGCATTATGACCACAGGCATGTATCAGTTGTAGTCATGTGGATTTGGCTTCTTTATCTTTTGCATTTTCCCATGACCTTTTATTCTCACCATTCTGCTGTACTATAAGAGGGGCTGCATTTTTGCCAGTGTATCGCTATGTGTGTTCTTCCATAAAGGTAGGTAATTCAACAATGGCAATGGCTCAATAAAAAAAACTAAAGGGTGCCTTTAATGGCCACAAGCCTGCAGGATTAGGTGCTCAGCTGCTCATTTATGTTACTTCCAGGATGCATTGCAGACAAGAGGTCTGACACATACGCAGGTCTGGTCGTGATATGGATGTCCCGGGGTAATAATGGAAACGCAATGCTGTTGTCATTATGTGTCTTCTGATGTATCAAGATCCAAGTGCAACACCATGGCTGGATTATTTAACTCTGGGATGTAGAAGAGGTTTATTCAAAGTTTCTGCCTATTTAATGCGATATCTCCAAGGAGAATGATATGCATCCAGTCGAATATCAAATGGTCTAAGACCCAGAATACATTTGGTGGTGGTTTAGGTTAATGAATGGGTTGGCATCAGCATGTTAATTCACAGCCGGTGCCATAACCATCTCTGACACCTGATATGTTCTGTCAGACACAATCTCAGCTGTCAAGGCGACTCACATCCAGCTCAGCTGGCTGACAGCTGACCATGAAACGCTCAATACTCCTTCACCGTCAACGTTAATTTTTTCCATGTGAGAATAATTTTCATTTTATCATTTCCCATTTGCACTCATGGAGCTTTGGGAATTCTCTGAATGTTTTAGCAGTTTAACTGTCAGCTTTTGATAATAGGCACGTCTCTAAGCAAATAGAATTTGACGGGCATATTACCTTCAACCTTTATTCTTGAACAATTGCTCCCTTCCCGTCATAGTTATTACTTTTTTTCCTTCTTCTTCATTTTTTTTTTTTTTAAACAAATAATGCTTTGATGAAATGCCACCATGCGTGGCATAATGTTGGAAATGGTGTGTCAAAGAAAGATGCATCTGGAGAGATTACATGAATAATCAGGTAAACTAAGGAAATGAAATGGCACACTGTATGGGAGTGGAATTAAACTGATTAGACTTGGGAAGAGTAGGAAAATCATTTGAATTTCCATGTTATTACACAAGTAGTCTAGGAGACAAATGTGAAGGGAGATCTAAACAGAAAAAAAAAAAACATGTTAAGGGCTGTCTTGCTGAATATTAGTTGGAATGTAAAATATATGTAAAATAATAGATTAATGTGCAGCTTCATTTTCTATTCACAAAAGTGGGTTTTTCATCTCAGGAAGAGATTTGAGATGCAACTTAAGCAAATATACATGTATTTCATAAAAAAAGAAAATTAAAAAAAAATTAAACTGTTGCTGTCATTCAATGTTAATACTTGAACACCTTCAACAAAGGTGACAGTAAAGGCCAATTCACACTAAATGATAATTATAAAGATAGCAATAACCACAGTGTCTTCAATTCTGCAGATCTTTTTAAAGTGTGGTGGATTTTGATTGGCTGTCAATATTTTATATTAAGGCTTGAAAACACTATGTGACTTTCTGAATCTGATCGCTAGGCATTACACTTGCTGACTTTGTAAATGGTTACAGAGGAAAAACTGGGGATCATGAACTAAATGATTGAGGGTCACACACTACCAGACTTTTGGGCCATTCTGAACACAAGTAAGGAGGCCAACATGTGTTCTAAAATAAGATCAACATATTGAAGATGTTTGATATCCTCAGCAGTGATGGAGTCATGGCCAGAAGCTAAAAATTATTTATGTTATAGTTATTGTCTTTGTTTTAAATACACTCCATAATCAGCAGACATATTAAAAACAAAGCAAGTTTCTAATATCTGAAGAACACTTGCAGTAAACATCAAAAAATCGAATTAGTAGATCTTTTGTTGACCCACTATTGCACTTGAATCATTGTCAGACTTAAGATCGATTGACAGACTGATTAGTTTATGTTGAGATTTTGACAAAAAGAACAAAAAGCTCTTGGTTACAGATTTCTCTTTTTTTTTTTCTTCTAATTAAATTTTTACTGAAAACCTTGACCTTGTATTCTCTGTGATGCCAGTTTTGTCCTCTACCATCCTTGACAAGTATTAAGACTGATAAGTCAGTTGTAGTTCAGATAAATAGAAACCGTTCACCATATAGAAATTAATAGTATACTACTATAGCAATGCTTTGAATGAAATATTGTACACTATTATGTAAGCTCTCCTTTGTTCCTGTATCTTCAGCCTTAAAAATCTCCTGTCCCACCATGCAACCCAGCCTACCCATCATTTCAGGCACTTGCAGTCTTTAGATCTCAAACAAACAAAGTGGTTGTGAACAATAATGAGATGAAAATTGTTGCATGTGAGTAAGTGGGACTGGCTTACTCACATTCACACTTTGACTGTGATTATCAAGACTTCACCATGGAGGAGAGAAGCATTTTCTAATGGATTTGTGTTATCGGTTTTTATTTATGTGTGCATTCGCCGTAAAGAGGAGAGAATAAATGACTGTTCCTCATTGAGAGGCACGCTGAATCTATTTCGTTCTTTACACCCCACATAATAGTCTCAGTCAATAAATAAAGAAATGCAATCATTCTTCTAAACACCTGTCTCCCTGAACTCAAATGCATGCATTTAATAAGGGAAAAAAGCTTACTTACACAGATAAGCAAGTTGAACACAACCATCACAACTTTAACAAATGGGAAGCAGCCCATTTTTAATCTGTAACAAAACAATACACATAAATCAGAGCTGCATGTGGTACTTTAAATCGCTTTACATACACACATGCATACAGTACATGTTGACTCCTTTCCACTTAAATCCATTCAAATCAAATGTTATTATGCTTTTGTAGCAACTCACCTGATTAGATCCAAAGTGCACTAATAGATGAAAACAGCTGAGAAAGATGTTAAGTGAGAAATTGGCAGAGAGGGGAAGAGATAGAATGAGAGGGAAAGAAAGCAGGAGAGGTGTTCACAGGTGAGATGGGTGTGGTTTGCATATTAAATAGCTGGTTAGTGTGGATTGGATGTTATACTAATTGTATATGCTACAAAATCTCCCTCACATAATGGACAATTTACTGTTTCACTTGCTTATGAACAGCAATGATTTGAAATGTACTTATGATGCCATTTCAAAAATAAATGACTTAAAGGTTGACTCTGGTCACTCGTTATCAGGTGTTGCACACAATCCTTTCTTTCCTTTGTGTCCTTTTCTGTGAGGCTTCCTTTGTTCTTTTGTACTGAAGCATATATACCTGGCAGTAGAGGGCAGTAATGCAGTACAAAGACTCTCAGCTTTCATGGCTTCACTGGTTCACCATTGTGGTATCCTAGATACTTGGAGATGATCGATGGACCCTTAGTGGATGAAATGTCTTTCTTTGTCCAGTTTTATCCATAGAAAAACAAAACAAAAACAAAATCCCCACAGCAAATGATTTTGTAGATAATTTATCCTACAGCTATCCAACCAGAGTACTGGAACAACCTTTATTTATTTATTTTTTAAAGAAAATGATTATTGTTGTTGTTATTATTATTATTATTATTGCTGTTGTTGTTTTTAATATCACATTTGCCCTGCATGCATCTTTCACAACTCTCTCTGTCTCTATATTTACCTTCTCTCATTCTCATTTCTACCAATTGCACTTCAGTTCTTCATGGCCAGCATTAATTGACATTCCTCAAGCATCTAAATGAATATTAGGTGGTCACTTTTTTATCAAAAGTAAGGCAAGCTGTAGAAAATTCAGCTATATCGGTGAAGCCAGTAAAACATGGACAGCCATAATGAGGTTGGCTAGATTAAGTATTATCTGCCCCTCCAGGGCAGGAACTTAGGTGATGCATGGTTGGTTTCTCGTCATTGCTCCAATGATCCAAAGGGGGCATTCCATCATTAAGGATCTCCTCCCAGGACGGAACCCTTGTCATAGGCTGGCCAATGATGCGACCTGCAAACCTGCAAAACAAGCAGCTCTGCTCTAATTAGGAAGTATGTGACCACGACAAAAGAGCGGCACTATAATGGCTTAGTATGAGAATCTCAGGACCATTTTATTTGATTAGACAAAGCTAAGATAAGGCAAGTGAAAACTCTGATTTATTATATCATTAACACCGAAAACACTGCAGTTCCAGTCTTCCAAAACAAATCCTTTGTCAAGTTCACCATCTGGGGGAAACAAATACCCTTAAAACCGTATGCGAATAGTCATGGGGGAAAAAAACACATCAGGCATTCCTATTACTTTATTAAGACCACAAGAGAACCCACCCTGACAGCAGTCATATAATCACATTGTAAACACAGCCTGTAAATCCCTGTGTGAGACTTTCTTTTTCATCATAGTGAGGGATTATGAAATGCGCAGAGCAGCAAACAGAAGCAGTAGTGACTGTGCCTAAACACAGAGACTCCCCTGTGACCTCTATCGTCTCCGCTAGCATTCATTTATCACAGGAAGCTATAAGCAAATGCATATTAATTCAAGCTGGTCCATCATGCCATAGGCGACTAGGCCCATAAATCAGATCAAGGAAGAGAGCCTACACAGTTTATGGAAAGGGAGAGAGAAACATTGCTTATTTCCTTTGTTATATACATTGATCATGAGTTAGTTAGAATAGTGTGTAAAATGATTTTGTATTATATAATAAAATATTACATTTGTATGTATATATATATATATATATATATATATATATATATATATATATAGAATTACAGTTGAACTTTAAAGGAATAATTCACACAAAAAGGGGATAAACAGTATTAGTAAATAACAGTTTACATGAACATATACAGTATAATTTATATATGTATATTAAAATGTCAAGCAATTCAGTTTTTTTAATTTGGCTGAGAAGATAATTTGAGAAATGTCAGCTGTTGTTTTTTTCATTCAATGGATGTCAGTGGTAACCAAAACATTACAACATTCTTCTACTGTACAAAATACAGAAAGTCATGCAGGTTTGAAACAACATGAGGGTGAGTAAATGATGACAGAATTTTTTTATAGGGGGTGACAGTCAATGATGTCAAGAATTTTTTTATAGGGGGTGTCTAATGCTATTCCATGCATCCAGAGTTATTTACACTGTTAAAGAGTCAGATTCTCATGCTAAATATTGCCAAAGTTTAAAAAAAAAATGATTTGGACGTATGACAGAGTATTTCCAAATACACTCCGGGTTCGAATAAGTTTTGGAAAGTTCTTTTCGAGTATGGCTCTTCATGACGTCACGAAGAGCAGAATTCCTTGTAAGAAAATGTAGACACAGCAAATAGAGTGAAAGGGAGAGCGTTGCAGACTATTTGTACTGAGCAAGGCTCTCTTCCTTGATAAAATATCCCAGTCATGAGCTGGAATCGAAGGTGGTGAGTAAAACTGCACATAATTGCTCGGGATTCTTTAGCTCCTCCCACGACATTCCTCCATGAGCTCAGTTGGTGGCAGTAGATGTCTAAATGAGTAAGTCATTAGCTTTGTCCCAGTTCAAAGGCTGCATCCTTAGAAGGCCACGAAGGTTGGACCTAGCGTTGTTAAATGGGACAGTTTAGCCTATGGAGGGGAAGTCCTCCAACATGTTCTCTATACCAAAAACCATTATCCCTGAAGCATGTTTTGTTAGACTGTGTTGGTCTTTATGAAAATAAATTGTAAAAATCTGATTCTAACCATGAAAATAGCCACAGAAGCTGGCATGGCATTAAACACAAACAAACAAACAAAGCCTATGGAGAACTGTTCTTGCCGCCAAGCTACTGTGACAGCTGCTGTTGATGAGTGGCAGCAACGTTTATACTGAGCTGTTTTCAAAGTTATATTCAACTGCCGAAAAACAAAACTGGGTCCAAAGCCTGTCTGAATATGTTTCTTTCCAATAAACATCACTTGCTTGCAACAAATTCTAGAGTAGGGTAGGGCACGAAGGGTACATCTATCGTATTCTTTGTTTCACAAAACACGAAGGGTGCATTTGAAGGGAGCCTTTGAATTGGGACACAGCTATTGAGTCATTTAGTCATTTGTAATATTTTCAATGGAAAAACTGAGCAAAAACAGACAATACTGTGTATAAAATATAACAATATTAAATTCTTGTTTATTGAACTGGATAAAATCACATTTACACTCATGCTATTCAGGGACAAAAACAGCACTGTGATATTGCTTAACTATATCATATGATGTACTGTAAATATCAGACAAAAACCTCCTACAATTCAATATCTTGAATTCTAGGGGCATATAACTGCATTCTATAACCTACATAATGCAGTGAGTTGTCTCCCTGCATCATTTTTATCACCAGTCAACTGTATTAAATGTAAGAAATATTTCACACAAAAACGAATATTGATATTGAAAATATTAGAAAAACAGTCCCAGCTATAATACAGTACGCCTCTCCCTTAAGAGTAAATGGTAAATGGTAAAAAGAATACTGCTAAACATCCCAAATAGTCCTGCGAGCTCCAGTAAAATGACTTCAAGAGAACAGAGAAGTATTTTGGGGGTCATGCATGTAAAAGGTCTAGTCTCTGTGGTGGCATGGACCCTCTCATGTCTTTCCAGGGGATTGATCCTGATATGGAGGCTCTCATGCAATAAATGGCTTCAGGGAGATCTGGAGATGAGCATCCCCGGAGCGTGGCTCCCCTTAACGACGTCTCCCCTTTCACCTACGGAAATGTTAAGCATGGGCTCGGGAGCACTGAAGCAGAGTGGTGTCTGCCTGGCCATATTTCATGCAGATGGGCAGGTTAAATATGCCAGTCACATATCCGATGCTGGGCAAGCTTTTTCTCTTCTCCTACCTTAATCTCACTCTTTTTAAGCCTTCTGTCTCTCTTTTTGTGGTGTCTCCCCTTCAATACAGTTTCTTCTTTCTTAGCTTTATCAGGTGCACATTATAAGTGTCTTCTAAAGCTTTAAGAATGATGGCTTACTGTTGCCCACTAAAGGTTAATGCATTGGATGATTGTAAATTGTTTGGCTATAATTCAAAAGGAAAAAGGAAGGAAGTGCTCAATCTTAAAATATGACGAGCCATTGAATCCATTGAGTTCTCTCTCCACATATTTTTTTCTAAAAGTGTACTGTAATACTGTATATAAGAGATTTCAGCGAAAGTAGTTGGTGTTCACAGAGTGCATTGCAGTGAAAACAATGGATATGGGAAACATGTCATTTTATCTTTATCTTTTTTTTTGTTGTTGCTATTATTACTATACATTATTAAATGGAGAGATGCATTTTATTATTCTACTTAGCATTGTTTTTACCACATTTTTGGTTCCAACCCACTTTGGCTTAGGGAATTCCACTGTTCAAGGTATTCATTCAGCAGACATGTAAAGCTGTGGTTACATAATTCAGCAGTCTGACACACTAATGTGGGCTCATCTGGAAGCTGTTAACACTATAAAAAGGAAAGGAACATGGTGTGACTGTTCCACTTTGATTTGAATGTTAGATGTGTAGCTTTGGAGTTTTTAAAAACATTGCTTCCTGAAATGTTCTTTGTGTAGCACAAAAGCACAAAAGATTGCATTGATCATCATCATCATCATCAAAAAATTAGAGGGAATGAGAAGGATCAAAAAATAAATAAAATAAAACCAAGCCAGATGAGTGCATTTGAAGGAAAGAATCCTATATTTAAACTCCATAATTTTAACAGAATGCTATTGGAAAAACCTGGTCATTAGTTAATAGTAATTTAACTTACACTATACAATGTTTTTTTTTTTTTTTCTTTTCTTTTCTTTTTTTTTTTGCTGTACCACTTTCTTAAAGTAATGCGACTTTAACTTTTAACTTTTCTTTTTTTTTTTTTTTTTTGTACATTGTGTACAATCATGTGATCTTTACAAAGCGAGACGGCTCTTGTCGCAGCATATTACTAGTCTCCAGTTGGGTTAGGTAAAGATCTAAAGAACAAATTTCCATCTTTCACATTATCTTTAGCCTTTCTACCTTACTTTTTCTCATTTCCCACTTTCTCTTTTGCATTAGCACATGCATTCATATGCTTGCAAGTACAGCCTCACATAGAGAGAAACATAAACTGACTGCATTGATCTGAAATCTTTCTCTTTGATAAACCACAGGGAGATGAAACCACATCAAAGCAAAGCGAGTGAGTGCTATAGATTTGCACAGTCCACAAGTGGCATCTCCACCACTGTGGCCACCGTAACCTTGATTAAAATTTAATCGTGAGCAAAACACAGCGTGTGCATCAGTAAAATGTAAGATTTATTATTTATTAGACATACTGAGCTGTTTAGGCCCCGTGAATCATTAATTGTGTTATACATCCCTTATATACAGTAACTGATATATGAAACTCATAAAAATGTACGAGAGTCGCACTAAAGGATCATCCTGAAGCTTATGTGAGGTAATCTGGTAGCTCCGTTATGGATCCCGCTCGCCAAACAGCTCTTTGTCTTGTTGCACAGTGTCAAAAACCACTGTCCTTGCTGCATTATGATTGCTCTCGCCCTATCAATGACAATACCCTCACCGCTTCCTCACGCAACAGATGGACCGCTACCTCATTAACTTTAATACGTCCAACATCAATTAGAGAGGAGTTAATTGGGAAGCTCGAAATGTGACTGCCGTCAAGTGCGGTGCATACGCAAGCCCTCCACTTAATAAATGAAACTTGTCAAGGCAAAATATGCCAGCAGTGGAGCTGACGGGCCTCATTGTGAGCAGGGACCATGCTGTCCTTTCGCTAGCTCATTTTTCTCCCGTCATGTACCTCAGTAGCGGTTTTAGGCACGGGCGAACCGGGCAGCCGCCCGGGGCGTCATTTTTTCGGGACACATTGGGGGCGGCAGCACGAGTAGATAAACAAAAAATCCTCTGTGTCGCGAAGCGGTTTTTCGTCATTTATATCATTTCACTGTGTGTGGAATTGGCAAATTGGCGCTCCCTGCAGCTGCTGGCGCCCCTGCTTGCTGAAAATATCCACTGAAGCTTTGTGTTGTGAGAGAAGTGTAAGGGAGTGGGGCGAGAGGCGCGTGCGACATTTCACCTCTGGGTCTCTCTCAAATGGAACGGACAGGGCGGGGGTGGACGGGGACGGGGGATCCACACTAGTAATATAATTAATAATAGGCTAAAGTCAGTCACACACCCCGACTTTCTTCCAAATAACGCACATTTCATTCATAATGTTATAATACAGGCCTATATACAGGCCTATAGTTCCTGCAAATGAAACTAGGTAATACAAAACGATTATGCGGTCATCAAGGTGAATTGGTTTAGTCCTGACTTCTGGTCCTGAGTGACAGTTGGGGGGATGGGAAATCTGTTGATTGTCGAGTGCCAAATAAACAGAGATGGAGAAGAAAAGGTCAAAGCCAGGTGCCCAATTTCGGAAAAGAAGAAGAGGAGAAACGAGCAAAAGATAAAGGTATGCAACTATTGTCTCTGTATGATTACAGTATCCATTTCATGAATGAAGGGCTAATGTTAATTGGTGGTGGGTATAACTCTTTGTTAGCATTTTTGCTATGATGCTTTAAAAGTGTGTCATGCCTATAATTTGAGGCAGTAACCTAATGGTACCTCCATGAAAAGTTAGATTGATATACAAATTTTGGTTGAAAAATATCCTGAAACCCAAAAAGTTTTTGTTTTTGCCTAAACATATAATTTAAAGTCATTTTATTTTTTAAACAACTGAGTCCCAGTGACCATAGCATAACGTGAATAAAATATAATTTTTCAATGTATTTGTTTTACTATTTGTTTCTATGCTCTAAAAAATGTGATGACATGGGGGGAAAAAATGAAATAAATAAATGTTGTTTTTTTTCGGGTCTAGGAGGATATAGCGTGTAATGACAGACATTTAGTGTGTAAGAGCATGTTTATGTAACCCTTCTATTATGTTTTGAGTCAATTTGACCCTAGGCTGTTTTAGCTTTATAAAACATTATCCTATGGTCTTTTGATTTCAAATGCAGTTAAATTGCAATTTCAGGGGCACTTCTAAAATATTTTGGAGCATCCTCTACCACTGGTCAGGATGAGCCAACCACCTCCTCCGCTACAAATATGTCTCCACAAATATCTGATATTGAGGATGAAGACCTCTTTGCCTCTACTTCTACCCAGCATGAGCTTTCAGGTGTGCATATCGTGTGTGTGTGTGTGTGTATGTGTGTGTGTGTGTGGGCTACAAGACAACTGCAATTTAATGTAATTTTAATATTTCTGATAATTTATGAGTAGGACTGTGTTTTTTCACTGCTATGTGTTTTGAGTAATATGCCAACATGCTGTCTGATAGAAATGCCTGGAGCTGAACCCCCACTGAGCCCCACTGGCCCTCACATCTGACTGACAGGATTCGGACTGAGCTGGTTCACAGAGGACCAAGTAAAGTGCCACCTGGCTTTGTTTTCCGTAGGAATGAGAGTAATGTGAGAAGTTGCCACCACTAATATTTTAAGAAGACATTAGTAAGTGGTGAAAAGATGGCAAGAAGATGGCTGATTTCTTCAATTAAGAACAACAGCCTCTTTTGCTTCTGCTGCAAATTGTTTTCCAAGAGGAACATCAATTTAACAAGTGCAGGAATGGCAAATTGGAAACATGCATGCAATGATATCACATCATATGAAAACAGTTGTTATAATAAAATATTGCTGTTTGTGCAGAACTTTGTTTGCTATTTTTTGTGTGTGTGTGTGTGGGGGGGGGGGGGGGGCGCTCGAAAGGGGTCTCGCCCAGGGTGTATTACAATGTAGAACCGCCACTGATGTACCTGAGGAGTTGACCTTGAAGGGGAAATGCTGTACCATCTCCCAATCCATACTGTCACTCTTTTTTCGGAGTGATTACTTTCACTCGTTCCCTCTCACACACTCAGACTCCCTCCTCTTCACGCTCTTTATTTCTCAACAGCTTCATTTTCTCATGACTCTGCCACAACCTGTAAGAGATGAGTGTCTCCCACTTTGTGTTTTTGTTGTTGTTGCCTGTGGTCTCGAGGGACTTCTTTTTGGATGAGACAGAGCACCATGATTCTGTCAGGCCAGACTCAGCGCCTCTCATGCCATGTGTCCTCCTGGAACAGGTGCCGTTTGCCACCAGACTAAAAGATGAGACATGCTGCTTTCAAAAAGAAAGCGCAACACACACTTTGTTATGAAGACAAATGGGTTATTGGTATTGTGTGACACATGAAGACGCTCAGTGCACAGCGATAATGTACAGAGTGCTAGGAGTATATACAGATCTATCTATCTATCTATCTATTGTTTAATCAATCTTTTTTCCTACAAATCATTCTAGCTCTCTGTCATTATGTTTGTAATATTCTGTATTGTACTTTCTGACATTCTTTCTATAGTTCTATTTTGTCTATAGTTCTTCTATTATTCCGTTTACAGTTTTATCCAACCTTTTTTTGTCATTCATTCTATGGTTCTTTCGCTCTTTCTGTCCTTTTTTCTATTGTTCTTTTTATAGTTCTTTCTGTAGTACCAGTCATCATTCAGTTCTTTATGTAGTTCTGATGCTCCTTTTTCATTCTTTTCATAGTTCTTTCAACTTATCTGTCATTCAGTATGTACTTCTATCGTTATTTCATTTGTTTCTTTTGTTCTGTCCATATTTTTATTTTGTTTATTTATTGTTCTATCCATCAGTTGTTCTTTGTATGATTCTATCGCTCTTTCTCAGCTTTTTTCTATACATCTGTTATTCTATTTATAGTTCTGTAGTTTCTGTAGTTCTATCATTCTCTCTATAGTTCTGTTGTTCTATCATTATTTCTATAATGTTTCATCAATCATTATATCCATCATTTATCAGTAGTTTCATATTATCATTAGTTACATTGTTCTATAATTCGACCAATCTATAGTTATGTCATTCTGTTTTTTAATTTTTCCATAAGATCCATAATCTTTAAAACTTTAAGGCTTTATAATCTTTTTTTTATAAAGATTATATTTTTGGATTTGTCAAGCCAACATTTACAGTTTACTGATGAACATTGATTTTCCATAATAAGAAAATGCAAAAAGACAAACAAATTTTTGAATTTCAGTTTGTTTGAAATGCAAAGTCAAAATGAATTTAATAAGAATTAAAAAAAAAATGAATGGTGCACAACCCTAGTTTGCTGGCCTTACAATGTATGTGATTTCACATTTCGCTATACTTATAGGGACATTTGCACAATGACCCTGACCCACACGTATGCACTAACACAATGTGATGAAGTGCTTCGTGTTTGTGCACCACAGAGTGACTACAAACACTATTAATCTTACAGTATTCCCTGCTATTCCTGTTCTGCATCAGGCAGAACCCCATATCCAAAATTAGTTTTATCCAAAAAAGGAAATCTGAATTTTTCTTTCCTAATATTTTCAGCCCCAGGCAATGCTGCTATGGCAAGCACAAAGCTATAACTCTCCTTTTATGACAGTTTAAAAATGAGGTGTGTACTACTATAATAACAGAATAATGGAAAGAGAAGCATCTATGCTGCAACTGTGACTATATATTCATAACAAGGAAGGTAAATGGTCTCTGCTAAGGTAAAAGGTGCTAAAGTGGAACAAACTCAATTGCAAAGATACTTTTTAACATCCGTCTGATGCTGTTTAGGTATGCAAAAATGACATTTAGCTTTAGAACGCATTTGCCCGTGTCAGTCAGATCCAGAAATGCCCCATTAAATCCCCTTATGAGATTGGAATTAAGATTTTATAAAGGAAACAGCCATTAACCTGTGGAAATGAAAGAATAAACAGTGTTGGTATAGTGTATGCTCCGGATCATCCCCAGGGCATCAGTTGCAGTTCTGGATGGCTGACTCATTAGAATCCCATTTTCTCACTCTCCCTCTTTGTCTCTCTTATCTCTCTTTCTCTCTCTCTCTCTCTCTCTCTCTCTCTCTCTGTCTCCCCTGTTCTTTCTCCCAGTGTCATCTTCTTGCATGTTGTACCATACCAACAGGGCAGGCCTGTTTCCCACCACTTTGCCATGGGGAAATTTGCATGTGCATTGACTGTAAAATTGAGCGCTCCCACAGAATCAGGTCTTAATCAAGCAACTCTAAGGATCTTACATTTGGATGTGATTAATTTTTTGCTCTTTCCCTCCTGTGTCACATTGTATTTGAGGCAGGGCATGGGTCATAAAGTGTATTTAAAATAAAAACATAAGAAAATAAATTAAATATCTTTGTGTATAATACATTCTGAGAAAGAGAGAGAAAGAAGAAAAAATCATGAATTGTCTTTCTAAATATTATCTATCTTTAGATGTATATATACATATTCAGAGAGTTGATTGTTCCAGCTGACCAAGGAGCGATTCATTGAGCAATATTTTGTTTTACTCATTTATATTAATAGTTGATAAATGTTATTAATTATTACTAGTGCAATGACTTTGCATTCCATTGGAAGCATTATTTCTGATTAAGATCAAACTGGTAAATCAGTCAAGGAATTCCTAACACCGCTTATTAAAAGAGTGCATTGCGAACATTCTTATATGTACTGTATATACATGTATAGGAACAATAGAAGAGTAGGATTTGTGAACATGCCTGTCTTTGTCTTTATCATTTTGGCCACTGAGGGGCAGTGTATAAATGCATGGACATATATATTTCCGCTGTGCAGAGATGAAACACAATGGAAGGTTCTGTAAAGAGAACACACAATTTATCGTTTCATTCATCAGGGTTTGTTCTATTTTAAAAATGAAAGAGTGAACAAGAAAATCCTTCAGGTGAAATTGCGTGATATTACTTGAGGATGTGTTTATGAAAACATTATTCCAGCACACAAACGTACCCTTTAACTTAAAGAGCTGTATTCCTAGATGCATTGTCTTCTGTAGCATAACATCAACATTTAATGTTTTTATTAGAGGGCTCTGAAAATGCAATGGGATTTTTATGTGCACAATTGTTATCACAATAAAGAGTGGCATGGGTCAAAACATAAAATACATAGGCTCTGGCATAATTTAGCAAAGAAATTATATTTTGCTGCTATTGTAGGTAGTAGGCAAATTATGTTGTCAAAAGGCAGGTGTGAATTATTTTTTTTATTATTTTTTTGATGTTGTTACTTTTTTTGTATGCAGAACAATGAGCCCAGCTCACCCACTGGCACATAGACAGACATGCACACATGTATTTGCATGCATATCAGGCATTTTTTCTGCACTCACTTTATGCATTGATTGTTTGGAATCTGGATGAAAGTGGAACATTCGAGCACAGAGAAGAGCCACGGCATTACACAACGTCTGTGTGATGGACAGGAAGGAAGAGCTAATGTGATGATGGTGAATGTGGGTCAGTGGCATGCTCAGTGAACCAGCACAGTGAGCCTGAGACAGTATTATCCTTCTGTCTGTACCCATGCTCACACACACGTGCAGACAGAAGCACACGCCTGCACACTCTTTTAAACACACATGTAAGCAAAGCTGTTATAATGACGTGTGCTTAGAAGACAGAAGGAGTGAAGCAGGAGAATAACAATTATTTTATATTATTTACTTTTAAATCTGTCTGATTGTATTTCTTTTTTCCAGTATGTTAAAAGTAAATGAGAACTGGAACTGTCAAGCTCCAACATGACAGAAAATCACTGTAAAGTGTCATAAATGTGGTAAATGACTCTTCTAACTAAAAATGGTAGATTAAAAAAATTTCCCTGGTCACTCTTGTAATATAATAAAAGGGAATGAGGGACTTTCAAGCTATAAAAAATAAATAAAATAAATAATAATAATTTGTCTATGTAATTTGTTGAATTTAAATTCGTCTGTCTTATGATTTGTGTCAAAGCAGACTTAAAGTTTCAGATCATTTTGAATCTGTGTGAATGGTTTATTCACTAATCAGACTAAATAATAAAATACATTTCAGTTTGTTCCTCACCCAAAGCTATCGTGCAGCTTTAGAAATCTTGAAATATGTACATCTTTAAATTTATGGACAACTTTCTTGATATTTTTGCAACTCTTATAGCACTTTTGAGCACCTTTTTAAGCTTGAAAGCTTAAGTCTCTGTTCAGCTTTTTTTTTTTTTTTTTTTTTTTTCTTTGTTCTACAGACGAACACTTTAAAAATCATCATAAATAACCTCTTACAGTTAGGATAATTAGTTAGAAAATGTGTTGAATTAATTTATTGGGTTGTTTTAAATAACCATGACAGACGGAGCATAAATGAATGCAACAACATCTTGAGACGAAATGCATAAACATGTTTCAAATGCATAAACATTGCTATCAGCCTATCTGAGCTTTAATCTCATTAGCCATAAATCAGAAAGTGCACCTTTCAAAAATATAGATTTTTCTGACTATTATTTCCTATGTCAGGCATTACAGGGTTAAGGGGAGCAAATCATACAGACTTCAGATAGTAATGAGTTAGTTACAGATGAGAAGAGGTGGATATGGGCACTAGAGATGAGGGATGACAGGACAGGGCAGCACTGAGATGTAAGGGAAGATACAAAGGTCAACACACCGCCAAAGAAATTAGCTCCTGCTCCTAACCTGATTAAATAGGTCTTGACAATGAAGCCACTGCACAGGGCACAGGCTTTGTTGGTGCAGTGACCTCTTTATCATTCAATAAGCTATGAGTCACATTTAGGGAGCAGAATATCCCGATAAGCTGCCCTACCATTCCATGACATTGTGCTGGGGTTTAAGTTGCAGCCACTGCTATATTTTTGCTATTTTATTTTATTTTAATTTAATGTCATACCATGACCTGCTGACATTTTACTTTATTTGACTACACTGTTATCGCTTGCTGTATTTTCTAGGGTAAATAACTGTAAAATAGCCAGTGTTTTGCTGTATCTTCTGGGAACAATATCTTACTGTAATATAAGGTGCATCTTTAAGAATTTATGCAGCTCAAATAATAAATTACAGTAAATTACTCTATGTACCCATTACAGGTACCAACTGTAACATTAATCAGTAAATTACTGTCCTCCGACACTACTCGAGTGCAGTACGTCACATTATATTGTGAAGTGAACACATATTCAGGCAGAAACCAAGGATTTATGCAATATGCATTAACACACACATACACACGCACTGACTGCCTTATCCTAAAAGTGAAGGTGTTGCCTCTTTAAGGCAGCCTGGTGGTCAAGTCATTTGTTTACTTTTCAGCGTGCATCGTTAGTCAACCAGTTGTGACGTTTTCACGATTTAAGCCTTAAAATGGAACCTTCCACAATGAGTAAGTAAACTGTTAAAATATAAGTGTGGTTTCTAAAATACTTTATGTGAAGTTAAATCGTTGTTATTTGTTCTTGGACTTCCTTTGTTTCCAGAATGCTATGTGGTTGAGCCTCTCCTCAAAACTTAGAGTGACATCCCTTATTTAAATATTTAATTGATCAACAATTTACCAACTCAGATTGTTTATTTATTTAGTAATGTTTTATTTCAACGTTTGCCACAATGTACAGATGCAAACTGTGCAATGTGCCTTTCCACCAACTTAGTGTTTTTTATGCACATATAAAAAGACACCAACATAGAGGAAATTTTCAATATGCCTGTGGAATGCAGAAGTGCCCTTGTACATTTAAGAAATGTTCCTTGTTTAGGTCTCATATGCACATAAATCACAGGCAGTCACAAAAACAAGATAACATTATACATAGGCCTCCACAGGCGAACCTCCACTGTCAGGTCCTAGGTGTGCATTTGTGTCTTGTAATTTTTCAGAGCTGTGCTTCCACTTGCGAATTCATATGAGATGGTAGAAAAGTTTACTCACTCCCTTTAATGCACTATGTGGCGAGTGGGGCGGGGCCGAGAGGCGTGGGAACGAGGAGTGAGGCCAGGTGTAGTGATTGGAGATGAGCTACACCTGAGCCCCACCGCTAGTATCGAGTCCCACGTAGGAGATGGAAGGATATAAAACTGGAGCGACGACCGTGAAGGACGAGAGAGGACCAGGCCTGGGATATTGTTTTGGCTTTTATTTGTGCGCGTCAGTCGCCGTGAGGGGCTGACGCGCTGTTTTGTATTTACTTTGAATATTAAAGTGTTTTTGATTGTGCGCCGGTTCCCGCCTCCTTCTTCCCGATGAATATGGAGATTTGTTTGAATCATTACACACTAATTTTTATTTAAATAATTAAATAAAACTAAGGGAACATTGCTACATTTTTGCTGAGTAATCTTTTTGTTGTTGTTGTTGTTGTTTTCAAGAAAACTTCCACCAAGATGTCAATAGAGACTGAGCAAACCCTACCATCCACCCCAAGGCTCATCGTGCTTGGTAAGCATAAAATGTATTGTAAACCTATATGTTTCTTTGCATTTTTCATGGTGACCTTTAATTTTTCAGGAAATAAACTTCGAACCTCATCTAAGTAGATGGTCAGCATTGAGCGGAAAGTGACACATTGCATTGAAGGGAAGCTGTATTTTGCTGCAGCACTCTCTGCGCTTTTTGGTTGCTTTTATTTTTTCAATATTGAGTACCAGGAGTTAGCCAGTGCCACACTTGAGCTTAATTCAAAGGTAAGTGTTAAAAATCATTATGTCCAATCATGGTTTTATTTAAGGAATATCTTTTTTGCCAATATGTATTTATTGTTGTACTTGGTTCTCATAATACAGGTATTTTTTTTTTTTTCAGCCGCAAAACTGGGTCTACAGTTAAAAGAAGGTTCAAAATGTGAATCCACATGTCCATACATTTTTGCAGAGCCTTACCGAATTTGAATAGAAAACATCTAATTAAGTAAGCAAAAGCAGTATTTCTTAAGACTTTTATTATAAAGACATAAACTGGTCATTTAATTTTTGTTGAATTATTACAGGTTTGGAACAACATGTGGGTCAATGGTGACTGAGTATTATATTTTGTCACTACATATTTTGTGTGTGTGTGTGTAATATTGTAAAGTAAGAAAACATTATTTCTATTTGGTTATTTTATTGTAAATATTGATTTCATTCATTTGCTTTTATTGAAAATATGCTTGATTAATTAAGTTACTAAAATACACTGGCATTGTTTATTTATTTTACTTTTTTATTATATTGATAAAGAAATAAGAATACTTATATTTTGTTTATACTTTTTACCGATGTTGTAAGATGTTATTTAGCCAATCCTATAGATAATGTGGTTGTTTTTTTTTTTTTTTTTTTTTTTTTTTTTTCATTTTAGTATATGTTCTGATTTGTTTAATTTTGTGATATATTTCATGTTATATATTTGTTTTTCCCAAATTAATAAAATATATTTGTATGAACATTTTATATGCATTATTTTAAAAAAAATAAAAAAAATAAAAATATTGTCATTCTGGTGTTACACAAATATTATATACAGTAAATTTATATGCAGTATTATACTGAGTGGTTTCGTGTTATTACAGTAAATAACTGCCAACACTCCTGCCAGTTATTCACTGTAATTCTTTATTTACAGTATATAACTGGCAACACTGTTGCCAGTTAGTCATCGTAATGGTTCAGTTACAGTAAAATACTAGCAACAATGTTGCCAGTTAGTCACTGTTAAAGATTCATTACAGCAACTAGCTGGCAACAGTGTTGCCAGTATTTTACTGTAAAAAAACCCGGTAAGGTCTAACAGTGTAGGTGTATGAATGAGATTACTATTGAATTCAAGGTGAAGGGACTTTATACATTCATTAAAAACAACCTTGAGATCAGTTGATTAAAACTGAAAGCTAATAAAAGACATCCTACTCTGGCATTTTAAGTGTGGCTCAAAGGGATAGTTCACCCAAAAGTGAACATTCTGTCATCATTTGCTTATCCTTGTTGCAAACCTGCATGACTTTCTTATGTGGAAGCCAAAGGTAGATATTTTAACATCTCAGCATAACACTTTAAATAGTTCTGATTGGGTGTGCGAATGTTTTATTGGTCCTCTGTGTTTTACATTAGTCCACATTAGGAATTCCAATTCCATGCTGAAAAATGCAACTTGCTAAGTAAATACAAAACATATTTTACTGATATAAGGGCTTCTACAGTATACATTTTGCATTGAATGCTCAATATATAACTCAAGCTTCTTTCAGAAAGGGCCAAAATGTTGCCTTTATATAAGCTCTGTTAAGGTCTACTGGGGTTTATTGCCATTTAGTGCCATTTAAAGAGGTGTTCGCTAGCCTGAAACGTTCTAATAAAGCCTACATGTCTTGCTTAAAAGACAGGCAGGCCTGGAACATGACTCCAGGTGCTTAAATGCACAGTAAAAACCACTGCTCACTGCTATACGCATCAATAAAAGTAAAAAGGTCTCCTCAGGCCAAATCTTAATTGACATTGAAACCACACTGAATTTAAATGCAAATTGCTCATGGAGGACAACGTATGTAAATCCCTTTACATTGACAAAACTTTTAAGAGGACTTGATTCCCACACTATTAAATACCTACCCCGTTGGCTGTTTTTTATTCTTGCCAGAAGCCAAACACTATTGGATGTCATTTACTTAATTCAAAGGACTAGCCGATCCGAATGGAACCGAACACCCAATGAGAGCAGGGGCTCATAGGAAAACTCCTGGGGTCAACAATGAATATTTAAAATGACCACCATAGCGAATTAGATGACCTCGAATGTGTGGATCTGCCTGATGAATCCTAAAAGGGTCATGATTTGCCATCGTACCAGCCACCATTTAGTGACCTGAGGTGAATGTAGTCACTATAATTCTTTCCCAGACAGCAAGCAGTTTCGGCCCAGATCTGGCCCACATCTGGCCCGCATGGATTTCATGTGGGCCAGATTTGGGCCGGATCTGGGCCAACACTACGTTGCTGTCTGGGTTCCCTTGTCAGCCTTTGTGAGGACAAAGAGTGTTTTAAAGATGTATGGGAAGGCTTTCACAGGAGAGAGAATGGATAAATCTGAAAGGCTAATTAAGGAACAGGATGTTTTGTATTTGCTGAATTGTCTTCACTGACAAACACAGACAGAAGATTTGCATCCTTTGCATGAACACGATTCTTGTTTCCTCAAGGGCCATAACGAACTACAGTACCAATGCCTCCTTGACAAGCCAATAGCTTGTAATGAGCCGGAAGAAATGGGAGGCAGAACGTTCAGGATGTTAATGGTAAAAGATAGTATTGATTCGCAGATGACCCTATGTAGTCTCTCTACAAATCAGGACTGGTCTGTCCCATTTGCCTTTATGTTTTCAGACAGACAAAGTGGCAGAACCTTGCGTTCATGCAGATTTGATTTCTCCAGAGACTGCTTTTCTATTCCGCCCCATTGAATAGATCTTTCCATTGAACTCCGGCAGACCTTGCTAGGTTAAATAGGCTTGATCTTCTTGTGCTGAACACACTGGAGTAGGCCTCAGGGATATGCAATGTACATAAACCCTGATGCATGCTGCATACAACTACAAAGGTTAAGAGGAGCAATTGTTTAATTTGGGGAGCTTTTGAATGGGAATTTGACTCTTATGGCTCGCAAGGCCACATAAACAGATGACACAGTGTACCTCTGGGCTTCTTGCAGGCGGCCGCTTCAGTCATGGCAAGATCAATCCACATGTCTCCTTAACAGCTTGCCGGGGGGCGAGGGCAGTGGAATTGATTGCACATCGCTTCAGCTCCTCATAGCTTGCTCTTATGAGATTTGGTTAATGCTCTTGGTATCCCCATGGTGGGCCCTTTGCTCTCCTTTTTCCTTGATCTCTTCATTCTGCTGTTCTAGTCTCCACTTAACAGGACACATTTGCAGCTTCAGTTTGATCTTGTAATTATATCTTTAATTGCAATTCATATAATTACAAAGCAAGTACTTTATTGGCATGAGCTTCAACTAGGGAAGATATGCTTCACTGATGATGTTCTGTGTCTATATCAGTGAAAATATATCAGTAGTTTACATAAATAAAATTATGATATTTAATAATAAATGAAAAAAAAAATGTGTTTATAACTTCTTTTAAGAGGCAGCATAAATGCATACATTCTTATATTTTATAAGTCTGGTTACAAAAAAACTGTACCTTTTTATTCATTTATTTAATATCTTACATTTATTAACCCAAATGCTGTTTTTAGCCATTCTATCTTCTTTATTACTACATATGGCAAAGAAAGTAAACAACAACTTATCTGAATGTTCTCACATGCATGGTTTAAAACCCTGTTCCCTTCTCTGTGCTTTTAACCCTTTAACTGCCTCCTCAACTAAATGGTTGATTTGTCACTTTATGGTAAACGTAGAAAAGCTAAGCTAATGTTTTCAGATAATCCTTTCTGCTGTCAGAATGTACTATTTGCTGAGAAATATAACTTTCTGATCATTCATTATAGTTCATATTTTCTGATTTCCATAGTATGTGTATGAATTCCGGTACTTTTGCCATAAAGTGACATATCAACCATTTGGTAGAGGCCGATATTTTAAAAATTATGGGACGTGTTGAAAAAAAATACATTGAGTGTGGTAACTAATGACATAAGGAGATAAGAAATGCAAACAAAAAAATTTTCAAATGCTTTTTTCTTGGTGGGGCAGTTAAAGGGTTAAGTCAATCTTGCAGTTTCATTATATATATTGTGCAGAGGTCAGAGGTCCAGATGCACTGTGAGTGAACGGACTCACAAACCCAATCTTGGAAAAAACTCCATAATCAGTCTAACTGGTTTGACAAACCTGATCTCGTGCTCTGAGCAGAGGATGAGTTACAGCTCAATTTTCTCCTGGCTGTGTTGGAATAGCCTAGAGGAGGAACTGTGGCAGTTATAAAGGTGAACAGGTTTGGATACAAGCGAATACTGTATTCCTCCCCAAGGACAAGATCCACGTTGCAGCATGATGATGATGAAGGCAGCAATTTCTCACTCTGAAAAGGATATTCAGGTTCCAGTGATTAGAATGTAACTGGAATGTAGAAATGTGCCCTTCTAGCAAATGGTGTGAGAATTCTGTGAACCTGCTCCAATTTGAATCCACATGATACAGCACTGAATCATAGAATTACAGTAAGGTGACAAATATAGGGATGATGCCCAAGGACTTCAAAACTAAATGGAAGGTATCAGATATCTGAACACTCACAGAAGTAAAGATACTTTCACTGTTGTCAAAATCCAAACTTTTGCACATTCTTCGTGTTAATGATAATGCCAAAATCAAAACACTCAAGTTCAAACACCTGAGAGCAGCTGCAGGCAGTCTTCCCATCCTTATAGCGGGATTTGATTCATTGGCCAATGGAAGAAAATAAGGCTTCTGGGTAATTTGTGTGACTTTGTGTAGGTTTTGTAGGAACTGTTCAAGACACATCCAAGTGCTGGGAAACATGATTCGCAGGTAGCAAGAAACAATTGTGAAAAAAGCAATTGTGACCCTCGGAAACTTTGACCAGATCTAGGTTTAAAGGTTTCTTGACTACGCCACCTAGTGCCTCTCACACCAAGATATGCTTTGCATATTAACTGCTGAATACCTTATCTAAGGCAAGCAGATTCATAGAAATACAACAAAGATGAACTAGACAGAGATGTGCTTTCAGTAAATAAATAACAGACTTTATTAGTAAATAGTATAATTAAAAGAGCCACACTGTCACGGTAGAGACAACCAAAAAGTCTTGGCCTACAGGGAGAGACCAGGACTGGTATTGGCAGCTACCAGGAACACTATGATTAGCAGTGTAACAGGGCCATATTAATTCTCTGTCAAGATCGGTTACTTGTCCGTGATAAGCATGAAGTTCACCAACCATGCCCTAAACTGTGGTGCCTACAGTCAAAAGCATACACACACACACACCATTCACACATATAGGCACTACCACTACAAGCAAGTGATTCAATCAATATTGTGAGGTGCAGTTCACCACTAAAATACACGGTGCAGTGGGCGAAGATGGACCCAGGAATCTCTCCTATGAGCAGCTACTTTAGTACTCTCGAGAAAGGGGGAAAGGCGAGGAGGTCATTATTATTAGCAGGATGGATAAGGTATACAGCTGGACAGAATCTTAACAGGACAATGTGTACTACTGGTACAGCACATCAGTCCGACAGGGGAACTAGACGCCACAGCAAAAATAACTAAAATGAAAGAAGAGAAGATAAAAAAAGAAAGGCAGAACTATCAATACACTTAATTTAGGCAAATGCAAAGCAGCAGGAGCAATCTGCCTCCATGTGACATACCAGTGACCAGTGGAAAAAGAGCCCTTGCGCCAGTCTTCACAATCCTACATAAAAGTTGTTACACACAGTATGTTCATTAAATACATTTGTATTAAAGGGTTATTTAATGAAAAATCTAAATTATGTCATTAACTCACCCTCATGTTGTTCCAAATCAGTGAGACTTCCGTTCATCTTCAGTTCTCTCTTCACAGCAGTTCAGTCAGTGTACTGTTTGAGTAAATGAATTACTGTACTTCCGGGATATTGGTTTGTTTGAACTCAGAGGGAGTGTCAGCCACAATTAAAAAAGTTAACAGCTTAAGTCATTTGTTAATTAATGCGTATTGGAGACATGAAATATTTAAAATGATTCAGTTCGATTTGGTGAACTGGTTCAAAAAGATACGGTTACGTCGAATGATTCGTTCGCGAACAGGATATCACAAACTGCTGTGTTTTGAACACTCTCTCTCACAACAGACACGGCAGAGAAGACAATGCTGAATAAAGTCATAGTTTTTGCTATTTTTGGACCAAAATGTATTTTCGATGCTTCAAAAAAACTGACCCTCTGATGTCACATGGACTACTTTGATGATGTTTTTCATACCTTTCTGGACATGGACAGTAGACCATACACACATTTTAAATGGAGGGACTGAGAGCTCTCGGACTAAATCTAAAATATATTAAACTGTGTTCCGAAGATAAACGGAGGTCTCACGGGTTTGGAACGACATGAGGGTGAGTTATTAATGACATAATTTAGATTTTCGGGTGAACTATCCCTTTAAGGGTTGAAAATTAACACAGCCATACATTACGTCAGGACAACAGAATCAGATTCATTTTGCATGTGTCTACTGATCCTAACACACTGGGTCTACCCGTAACACAATAAACATTTACCTTTTAGATGTTGTGTCTTAGCTACCCAGCAGGTGCCTTGCCCAAGACCAATGTGCAAATATGCTCATTAAAATGCAAAGCATTTCCCAAAAATACCTTTGGTAGTACGTCTGGCAATCAGTCTGACACCTATTTTCCAATGACCCAGTATTAGATAAACAATACTAAATGCTTAGCCTGCTATATCATATAAACATCTACATATACCTTGGTTACACAGAGGAGACACTAGGGTGGACATTTTCGCAGGACACGTCCTGGCCAGGATTTCTATATTGCCTAAAACATCCAGGTTTTGGCTTTGGTTTCCTGTTTACATACTTAATGACGGTAATGATCACTTGACCAATAACCTGCAGACATTGTATGTTAATCGACCAATTGTGGTGCGTGAGAAGGTGGGATCTACAGAGAACGGTCAAAGCGATGCAAATATGTGTACATTTTATTGTTGGACTGGAAAGCAGCACTGAGCAGACGGATCGGTGCATAACATCAAAGTAACGTGAGAGCGATTCAAAAGCACAAGAAGCCATTGGTCTGTGCAGTGCAAACAAAGCCAAAACGTGGATGTTTTTGGCAATATAAAATTCCTGGCCAGGACATGTCCTGCAAAATGGCACGAATGGCCCCCCTAGGAGGGACAACAAGAATTTTGACTATCTGGACACCAGGGAATTTCTCTTAGCCCGACAGTGAAAACTGTTAAATAGCATCTGGCCTAGCTGCTGATGAACTGTTAACCACTCAGCAGCCAGCTGGGCACCGTGACATCAGGGGGCTCTATTAACTGCAGAGGGACAAACTTCACCCAGACAGTGACTACTCTGCCGGTTACACAATGAAACAAGTAGAAATTGTGTTGAAATTGAAATGGAATTAATCATCTTTTGAAAGGCTCATTTACACTATAACCTTGGTGAAGAGACACCAGACAGTGGAGAGTAGGGTGGGTTGAATGGAATGACCATGTCCTTGAACTACTGGTTTATCATCATTAACAAAAATGTAATTATTGTGGACTTCATACTTTGTGACTTCTTTATAGGTTCATACACTTGTGTTGGGATTTCAAGTTTGTAAGTTAAATATTAAATCACAGTCGATCACAGACTGATTTTTAACCCTCTCAAGGCAGGCGTTGCAGATTTGCAACAGTAAAGTAACTAAAAACCTTATTACTCCAGATACATATTTAATGTTACTAAAGTTACTAAGTTATTAAAACTTAATTTGAGCCTGAGAGGGTTAACCCTACCTGATCTAGATGGTATTTGTAAATGACATTGTCTTGTTTGGACATACACTAAAAACATAAAAATATATTAAAAACTTTATAAAAACAATCTTAAAATGTTTAGGTCGTTTCTCTTACCTTCACAAAAATTTTTTGATTCACTGAATAGTTTAGATTCAGGCTGATATTTTGGGTGACTGATAATGATTTTGACTATAGTATATATCTTGTAAATGCAGGTTTAGACAGGACTGTAGGGGAATGTACTATGAAATTACAAGGGAACAGCACAATGTATATATATATTTATTATGTTTCTTACAAATTGTCTTAAATTCCATTTAAATTCTTACAAAGTTCCTTAGAAATGTTCTTACCAACTTCCTTATAATACATAAAAATAAACAATTAATTATTTACAGATCCCCATGCATGCAATACGTCAAAACACATATTGTTGCATCAAGTCAAGGTGGCAGGTAGCCCAAGACTTGCAGTGCCTGCAATATGTTAAGGCCAGAGTGGTCTGATGGAAAGACCACCCTTGTCAGTCCGCCAAACCCAAAGCTGTGGCCTAGAGACATGGATCAGTTACCCAAAGGTCGCCGGTTTGAGTCTCAGTGCTGGCAGGAGTTGTGGGAGGGAGTGAATGAACAGCACTCAATACCAATGACTGAAGTGCCCTTGAGCAAGGTACTGAACCCCCAGTTCCTCCCTGGGCACTGGATATGCCCACTGCTCCTGGTGTGTGTTCATTTCTCACTGCTGTGTGTGTGCATTTGGATGGGTTAAATGTGCTATTAAAATTAAAACAGGGAAGAAATATTTTGTGATTTATTTATTAAAAAAATAAATAAAGCTTTATTATTTTTTTTCAACAGTAGTAGCAGTATCACATACATTTTACTAAATAATAGTAATATTTAGTAGCACAATGCCTTTATGTAAAAATTAACTTTTAATGAATGCATATTTGTCATTTTAACTGAACTTAACACTGGTGGTGATGCTTAAGATATTTTTGGTCATTGAGGATTTCTGTAAAAAAAAAAAAAAAGTTATAGATCATATGAATTATTATTAAAAGATAATACTGCTACTAATTCGACTACCATACTAACAATATAGAATGCACTATGGATTGATGAGCTGCTGGGTTCATGAATATTAATCACGTTGTATGCGTTCGGTCAAACTGATTTGCTGAAATCAAAACAGGGACAGTAATAGATGAATGCCAGCCAATGAAATTGCCATTTGCGCCTTAGCTCCGCCCACTACTGGAAAAAACGGCATATCTTCTTCCTGTTTGAAAAATATGAATAATTCTAAATAAACTCCATTATTTTGACAGGAGAAGACAACAAAGAATATAGTTTACATGTAGCGGGTTGATTCAGCATGGTAAGACTCTTGCTGTCTCTCTCTTTGCATGTGTGAGAAAGCGACAGTGAGTTGTGCGCCTTCACACAGAATTTACAGAGCGTCAAATACAGGTGTAATGTGCGTACATTGACATGAATCGAAAAGTACAGATCGCTTGATGGAGAGAGAACTCTGAAGCTCAGATGCTGAAATTAATGCAAGCGTCACGCACTTCAGTCTATGTAGTAAACAAACCCACACGTCTCTGCCATTCGATCATTCACACAGAGACGCACAGAACATGCAGGATTCATATTTCAAACAACTTTTGCGGCTTAACATTTACCGATATTGGTCCATATGGAGATATGATTTGATTAATTTATGTTAACTTTGACAAATTCTGTGACTGTCCATATTTTCATAGTTTCATTTTCATGACTGCATTTTGAGATTCCGTCCTCGTTTTCTTCTTCGTGGAAATCATAGCGCTGTATGCTTCAAGAACCGGGTTTGAACGGGACCTCGGTACTACTGGTACTTAAAGAAACCTGGTACCATCACATTTAAATTTTTTTTGTATAGACTTGGTACCGAAGTACCGGGTCTTTTGACAACACTAGCTGAAACAAAAGATAAATCTGCATTATTTGTCTAAATACATTATATTTAGAGAAAAATTATTTTAAGTTAGAGTTAGGTTAGGCTAAGTCCATTCTTCTAGCGAGTCCCTTCATAAACACAACCACATCTTCCTTCACCAAGTATGCGGCCAATTTTATACTGCTTGCGAATGTGGCCTATTAACAGACAAATTGTGGTTAGTATGAAATGCAGTTTTATATTATACTGTCTATATATTGGTTCATAATAACATTTTCTAATTTTCATGGATTTCTTATTCTTACCCTGGTCCAGGATGTCCTGCACGAGCTGTTCCTCAGTAGTAAGGAGGACTTCCTCTCGGTCTGGCTCCATTCTCCCTCCATCACTCATAACAGCACTAACAGGTGCTTCATCAGACATGGTGGGGGTGTCTTTGGGTTGTACACAGTGTTCGTGTTCACTCTGGCCTATTAACAGATTTAGGAGAAATTTTGAATTAATAACCTTAAAAAATGAAGAGTAAAAAAAAAATATTACATTTTAAAAAAACATTTAACAAACGTTTAACTCGTAAATGTTTGGTGTGAAAATGTTAGCGGTGTTATTTTTCCTTAATGAAAAAGAAGAACAACAGAAGTTTCTGTAATTGAAGAATCAGTCATTTATCAATATTTGCATCATAATTATAGTATAGTATGTTCATAGTACACCTATCTGTATATCGTGCTTATAGTATTTAATATCTGTAAATAATGTCCATAATACTTACCTGTATAGTTATTGTACATATTATAGACCTTTATTCTGTACTTACTGCTTATTGCACTTCTGGTTAGATGCTAACTGCATTTCGTTGCCTTGTACTTACATGTGCAGTGACAATAAAGTTGAATCTAATCTAATCTAATCTAATAATTACATGTTTTTGTGATTGTACGCTATCTCTCCAGCATGTTCCCGCCTCTATCTCATATTTCTCCTTAGCTTTGGCCAGATCATATGTTCCAGCTCTACTGCAAGGAAAGTGAAGAGTGGGCAACTTCCAGAAGATGTTCTTCTTCTTTTCTCTTCCTACAGGTAGCACAAAATGCAGCAGCTACATTTCTGAAGGGGTGTAAAAAAAAATCAAAAAGATCATGTTACACCCATTCTGAGATCCCTGCTTTGGCTGACAGTTCAGCACAGAATTGAGTTTAAAATTCTTCTGTTTGTCTACAAATCATTGAACAATTTAGCTATATATGTGTGTGTGTGTGTGTGTGTGTGTCTGTGTTTACAAATTGTTGTAAAGCTATTTGATTTTCAGCTATGATCAGCTGTGGTCATTTTAATTAGCTCAGCATGTAAATCACTTTCCCGGAGCATTTTATTCCTTGGTAGTGCAACTGAAACAAACAATGGATGGCAAGACACTGTGATTCTTTTCTAGACTCGCTGTATGATAAGGAAAATAATGTTAAAACTAAAACAGAACCCCCTTTCACATTTCACTAAAACATCTTTTTGTGGGTCTCAAGATTATACCTCTTTAGTTGAATCCAGCATTTTAAAGTTTGGGAATTATTAACAGAAGATTAACAGCTCTAGTTATCTCCTAATTATTTCCTATTGGACAAAACAATTATACAGCATATTTCAAATAGAGATTCAAGCATAATCTAGGCACAAAATGTTTGCCCTTTGATTGCTGCAATTATTGGTTGCCCCTAACCAGTTAAAGTGAGTGATGGATGCTGATGATGTTGGAGATGGGAAGAAATGTTAAGTGAGCATTTCTGGGGTTAGACAACAACCGTTAACAACTGCCTCAAGCTGTACAGAATACTGAATAATGAGATAGTCTATGAGAAGCATTGAACAGCAGACAGTTGTCCTTGACCTCTCTCCTGTATGGCTGTTTCATTTGTCTGTTTCAAACCGGCAGTCATTTTTACTTTAAACCATCAGCAGTCTCCAGAAGTAAGAACCGGGAGATCTTGTGAGCGCGCGTGCGTCTGATGTTGCTAAAAGTAAGTTATTAATGTCGAAATTTAGGATTAATTATTGTAACTGAAAATCATATTTAGGTCAAAATTGTCAGTTGTTTGGGAACTAAATCCGTTGTAAAGAGTGATCTGTTTAAGCCCACTGAAATGCTCGAGTGCAGACGCATCAATTTTAGGTTAAAAAAAAAACTTTAAATAACACAGATTAAATACAATAACTCATGCACGTTCAAATTCCCCGCTGCCCTAATGTTAAACAGTTTTATTAAAATGTCCTATGTGACGTCTGTTTTTATATTGTTTATCAACAGTAACGTTATACATATGTATATTGTTTGGATTAACTAGAAGAGTAGACAGACATAAATGTTATATATATATATATATATATATATGTAGATTACACCTGGGTAGAAAAGAAAGGATGTGATGTTCAGAACATGGTAACTACAGTAATTATCAAAGTGGGAAGAGATGCACCCCGTTTGGCCAGGGGTGTTTTTAAACCACAGAAAAGGTTTGAGAAAGAAAAAATCATTATGAAAATATAATTATATTTTCCTTAATGTTCTTCCTAACTTCAGGCCTTATTATCATGTCATATATAGAGTTACAGTACAGACCAAAAGTTTGAACACACCTTCTCATTCAAAGAGTTTTCTTTATTTTCATGACTATGAAAATTGTAGATTCACACTGAAGGCATCAAAACTATGAATTAACACATGTGGAATTATATACATAACAAAAAAGTGTGAAACAACTGAAAATCTGTCATATTGTAGGTTCTTCAAAGTAGCCACCTTTTGCTTTGATTACTGCTTTGCACACTCTTGGCATTCTCTTGATGAGCTTCAAGAGGTAGTCACCTGAAATGGTCTTCCAAGATCTTGAAGGAGTTCCCAGAGATGCACTTGTTGGCCCTTTTGCCTTCTGTCTGCGGTCCAGCTCACCCCTAAACCATCTCGGATTGTGTTCAGGTCCGGTGACTGTGGAGGCCAGGTCATCTGGAGCAGCACCACATCACTCTCCTTCTTGATCAAATAACCCTTGATGCCTTCAGTGTGACTCTACAATTTTCATAGTCATGAAAATAAAGAAACCTCTTTGAATGAGAAGGTGTGTCCAAACTTTTGGTCTGTACTGTAACTTTGATGTTCTGTAAAACAACAAACTTTAAAATACTTTGTTCTTACTGGTGAAAATCAGATGGTCATCTCTGTTTTCTCTTAGGTGCATCACAGTGTAAGCTTCACAGTTAACATCACTCTCATCAGCGTAGTCCATATCAACAACAAAAATATATCTTGACTCCATATAGTGGTTATTTTGGAAAAAACCCCGGGTATTTTGAGCAGTAGGATTATAAAAAGAATATGTGCTTATATAAAATTAAATTAAGTAGCCTATATAAAATTGCAAACATCTATCTTTCAGTACTTTTTTACTTAAGTACATAAAAAATCGAGTACTTTTGTACTTTCACTTGAGTAAGATTGAAAAAGGAGTACTTTTACTCTTACTGGAGTAATATTTTATTATATGTATCTGTACTTTTACTCAAGTACTTGACTTGTGTAGTTCGTCCACCACTGCTCACACACCTTGCTTCTGAATTAACCTGAGACTGCACATTCATCACCTGCCATAACCCCTGTAACACCTACATTTCCCATGTTCTTTTACTGTTCTCTTAAATCTCCCAGCTGATACAATCCATGGAAGTGAATTATAGTTCAATTAACCTTTTTCACCAAAACGAACCATCATTGTCACCTACTGCATGGAAAAAGTCTGACAGACACATAGCTTCAATTCCATCCCTCTTTTTTAATTTGATTACACTACAGATAAATTGTGTTCCCACTGCAATACACTATGAGCAAACCGCAGTGGAATCCAGACATGTGATGTTTTTTTTGTTTTTTTGGGGGGGCCTGCTGCCAGAGTTTTTCCGATACGGTCCGATGATAACATTTTAACGTGAGCCTCATTAGACATATAGCAGCACATAAAGATGGCTGCTACACACATTACGGAGTCAGTTTTCTAAAGCTTCTTGTAGCAAATGGAGCAGACGTTATGTTCAAGACACTGCAACACTGTCCTTTGAGGCTGAAGTGCATCATGAGTGTTATGTTGAGTTACTGTTTTGGATAGGGTATATATAAAATCTTTTTTAGACAGGCCATTGTGGTGCGTCAGAAGCTTGCTCACTGCATGCATGACTGACCTTTAGCTCTGGAGCTCTAATGAATGCTAACATCTGCATGTTATGTAACTGTCGCTATTTGGAGTTTAGTAGATATTTTTGGAGATCTGTCTCTGTCATCGTGCCCTGATGTGTTTCTTTACTTATTCATCCATTTTTTTGTTCAACTTTTTTTTTTTTTTGGAATTCTGATTTTGTCTCAGAATGACAAATAAGAAGTAATTGTAATGTTATTTCTTGTATTTTAGTTTTATTGATCAAGATTATTTAAATTATAATGTACACCACACCTTCCAATCCATCTGAAATGTGGATCAAACTCAGTCGAGCCGAATGAGGTGTTTACTTCGAAACTTTTCAATCTGATTGAGCCATGGGAGCTTATGTTAGATGGGATTTTTGGCTGGAGTGGATGAAAGCAATTTCAAAGCTGTATTTGATGAAGAACTTATTTCTTAATCATTGATAATGTAAGTATGAAGGTGTGGTAAAAAATAAATAAAAAAAAATCTCTTTTATTAATCATGTTCATGTTGCCATTGTCCATTTTCAATATATATATATATATATATATATATATATATATATATATATATATATATATATATATATATATATATATATATATATATATATTATTTTATTTTATTTTATTTTTTTTAAATCTATACTTATATCTGCATTACCTAAAACAATGGACTCATATAAGAGTTCACTGTTTGTACAATTAAGAATCTTAGCCCAAGTAGAATGATTTTATGGCGTTGTTCACCTACTGGGAAGTCGTGGCCTAATGGTTAGAGAGTCGGACTCCCAATCGAAAGGTTCTAGGCCGGCAGGAATTGTGGGTGGGGGGATGCATGTACAGTTCTCTCTCCACCTTCAATACCATGACTTAGGTGCCCTTGAGCAAGGCACTGAACCCCTGGGTGCTGCAGCATAAATGGCTGCCCACTGCTGTGTGCGTGCGTGTGTGCGTGCGTGTGTGTGCGCGTGTGTGTGTGTGTTTGGATGGGTTAAATGCAGAGCACAAATTCTGAGTATGGTTCGCCATACTTGGCTGAATGTCACGCCACTTTCACTTTACTGTGTCGTGAATATATTTAATTTGAACCTCAAACTCATTGTACATATTGCCCTTACGCTATAGCTGGGTTGAACAGTTTTGAAGAATAATGTGCTAGCTACTGTAATCCTAGTTTTCCGTCCAGGTCCACCCTGTCGATCAAGAGTCAAGTCCAAGTCCTTAACCAATTAAGTTTGAGCGGGAGATGTTTATTAATGTTTTGTTATCTTAATTTTATGTTGTAACTCAAATTCATATCCCCAACATCTCAGGGATGGATTCCTATTCTCCCTAAGAATAAAACTAGGTTTATCTATCTTACCAAACCAGATGTGTTGGATTTCTAGTAATATCTAAAAACCTGGAACTCTCTGCTATTTGCATTGACATAAACATAACTTTGCAAAGTATTAAAATCTTCAGTGTACATTTGCAATATTTTGATCAATTCAGTATACTGTATTGTGCAGCTCTACTATATAGCAGGGAAGCATATTAGGCTGTTGATGTTCTTTTTGTTCAGATAGACTCTGGGAAACAGTGTTTGTGTAACCCTGTGTGGACGTTGGCTGTCTCCGAATGGACACAGCTCATTAGGAGAAATGTTCAGTTCCATTTTTTGAGATAAGGCGGTTCATTTCTGTTCATTTAGCTGTTTGTAAGTCACAAAATACTTTGAAAATTGCAGTGGTTATGGTCATGTTGCCAAGGTACATGATGTTTGTTTCACTAAATGCCATATTAATCTTTGTGATTTGCGCTCTGTTCAAGTCACATAATATTTTTAGAATGAGGTTTATTATTCACATAGTTCCTATTTCTTGCAGACCTTTATGTCGGGCATTTGTACCACTTGTACCATCGTACCATTTTAACTGGTATTAATGATGTGCGCTAAGCACTAATAGCCTTCTGTGTTTATGACTGCTCGTTTGACTGCACATGGCCATCATCCATGACAGAACATCCAGTTCTAGATCAGATCATGATAATTCTGTTGGGTATAAAAGCACACAGTTTTTCCAGAACACACATAGATGTTTTGTAAGATCTGAAGGTCTTTTAAATACTTGTTCTTTCAACACCAAGTTCCAATCTCAACAATTTTGCTTTTCACTCACTTATCCTCTTGAGAAAGGTTTGCAAATTTACATTAATCAAAAACATCACCAGAAAAAAATTAAGATCCCTTGTGTCAGACTTTTAGTGTGGTCCCTACAATCATTTCTTTGTTTTTGGGAAACCATCTGCCACTGTTTGCCTTGCTCTCAGGCATGGGTTTGGCAAATGCTCTGGGCCTATGGGTTTTCTCAAGCTTTTGGAATTACACTCATGTATACCTAGACATTCCCATAGGGCCAAGCGCATCTTATGGTCCAGGGTTTCACAAGCATTTCACTTCTCTCCAGTCCAATGTTTAATTATCCATTAAGGGAGTTTATGTAACACCAGCCATGCTAATGTGTTCCCAGGGCCACTAGATTGATGGATTTGACCCGTTCGCTGACATCCTCTCTTTGAATATTACATTACAGTCAGCTGACCTTAGAGAGAGGTACTCTCCTGTTTGTTTCACATGCATCCAGATGCCAAGCCCTGTATCGGATTGAGCGTGCAAGTGGCAAACAATTATTTGTCCGCTAATGCCTGCGCATCAACATGTGAGCGCTTTACCAAAATGATAAACAGACCGTTTGTATCCATGCCATTTCTCACAGATATCTCCGTGGTGCTGGTCACATCATTACTCCGAGGCAGCTGTGCATCACAGAAGCTTATGAGCAGTTTATAGGTTCCTTTGTCTTCTGAGCACAGTCAGTGTTTGGAATAATACATCTGTCAAAGCTTAATTGTGCCAGGGATATTTCAGGAATAGACAGTAATGTTTTTTATGCTCTTTTATGCTCTCCGCCCGCTTGTAGATAAGACACTGCTTGATACAGCAGGGGAGAACGGTTATCCTTTGGAAATTAAGCAGGGAATTAAATGACAAAATGAGCTGCCTGTCGTGCTTCAAATCAATGGAGATACAAACCTTCACCTGCTCGCAGCACGTGCCACCGCACCTGCATGGATTCATGCTGTCTGATTTGATCCATCACCTCGACCTCCACCCCCACCGATGACTCTCTCTTCATTCAAACTCCAGCTTTAAATGTGAAATTCGTGAGAGCGGCAGCAGGAAGGTTAACGAGATGTTACAATATACTCCCTACGTTATCTATTGGGCCAGATGCTGCAAGCTTATTTCTCTTTTGTTATACAGAAATTTGATTAATTTTGAATGTTAAATTGTGCTGTTGTGCTGACATTTACCGATGTCAGTAATCGGGATGCTTAATCCCTCAAAAGCTCTGCCTCTGTAATGTCCGTTCTTCTATTTGGTCCCTAATTACAGAATCTCATTGAGATGGAAATGACACTAAGGAGAAGGGAATCCAACTGGGGATAAATGGTAGCATTGTTCCCAATGTTGGAACAAGAGCAGTGTGAAAGTAATGGAATGTGTCTGGCCAACTATTTGGAAATTTGGGAACTGCATTATTGTTGATGCACCCATCAAACCAAACAATACATTATTTATTAAAATTAATGGTTCTCTCCTAAATTTAAATTCAGACATTATTTACTAACTGTCATGTTGTTCCGAACCCAACTTTCTTTCTTCCATGAAACACAAAGGTGATTTAGTTTTAAATTGATTCAGGCCGCTGTTCTCAATATAGTCAAAGTACTGTCAAGCTCCAAATGACAAAAAAATAAATAAATAAATAAAACATTAAAGTGGCTTAAAATTAGTATTTAAATTATTATTCATTTTTTTTGTTTGTTTTTAAAAAAGAATACCTACAGTATATTCATCAAGGATGCATTAAATTGATCAAAAGTGACAGTACAGACATTTATAAATATTAAAGTTTTAAAATATTTCTATTTCAGATTAAATGCTGTTCATCTGAACTTTACATTCATCAGAAAATCAATAAAAAATAACGCAAAACATTTATTTCAAGTTGTAGTAATATTTCACAATTTTGAACTGTATTTTTAATCAAATAAACGTAGACTTGGAGAGAATAAGCTGAAGCTTTTTGGTTCGACAAAAAAAAAAAAAAAAAAAAAAAAAACGTACTTCCTCAAACTTTTGACCAGTAGTGTATATAATAAAATGTTTTGAATCAATATAATTGCATTTAAATTGTTATTCAATGAAATAACATGTTCTTTTCATTGAATCACTTGATTAAAAACCAGTCTACATCACACATGATTTGATTATCCCATTAAACCCACTGATTCATTACAAATAACATCCCACTAGATTGGCAGATTATCAATGAATAATGTCTTTACTTGCATATGTTTGCCACACAAAACTGTTATATGCTCAGAAGACTTGTAATATGTTGCATGCGTGGCTTGGATCATTTTTATGATACTTTTTTGATGCATCTATGTCCTTTAGCTTTGTCCTTTAGCACCAGGCTTTATTCACTTTCATTAAATTATTAAAGACAAATATTTTCCTGCGCTCCGCTGAAAAAAAGAAAAAAAGAAAGTCATACAGATTTGCAAAAACATGAATTTTGAACAACAATTCCTTTAAGCCTGACCTCACATCAATGTAGCTGAATTCTTATGTAATGAGAGAGAGAGCGAGAGAGAGAGAGAGAGAGAATAAATGGAAATAGCAAATTAACTGACAAACTGATGGCTGAGGTCTTTTCAGGACATTCAGTAGCTCTTGATTTCCTCATTCTGGCTTTTATTTACTGTCAAGCACAACAACAGATCTAGTCTAATCTTCAGACCTCTTCCACCAAGACCCTAAGATATCTGGAGCCACTCTGAAATGAGAAATTTCACCCTTCTCTCCACAGTTCACTGGGGCCTTAAAACCGCAGATAAAATATTGGGTGGAAAAAGGCCAACAGCCTTGAACGGGACATTAAAGTAGACAATAAATGATTCCTTAATCGATCTGACCTTTTCAGCAGATATATTCAGCTTTACAGAAATCGTCTGCTTTGGTTAACTTGGCGCATGTATCCATCTGGGACGGCCGGCAGAACAGATGCCATCCCCAACTTGTCCTCTCCATCATGGAATTTAATAGGCCATAACAATAAAAGCGGGAACACTGGGTGTGCCCGAGGGAAATCAACAGTGTGCTAGTCCAGGCAGTTAGAAACTGAGCGTGTCTGTATGAGAGAGAACAAGACAGAAAGAGGATAGTGAAGGAAAGAGCAAGAAAGCAGCACAAATAGAAGAGGCTTTCTTTGTAGCTCTTCTCAAATAGTTCCACACTGCCTAGGAGTCTTTTGTAATTATGCTTTAATTGGTTCAGTTTCCCTGACAAACTGACAGCAAAATCAGCTCATTTATATTACAATGTTTTTCTCATACACCTGCCACTAAGTCATTCTCTTGTTTGACTCTTTGATCCGTCTGCTGTTCTACTGCTCTCAAAAGCATGTACATGGTAATTGAGTTACTGACTGATGGAGGTCTAATTAGTCTCAGTCCAGCACTTACTCTGAGTGATTTTTACCCATGTAATGAATGGCATTTGTTATGTAGGAACATGTTTCTAATAGGGCAGTAAAGCCATTTTCTGCAGGCTTTCTATCATAGTTAAACAATAATTTTGTAAAAACTCAGCCAGCTATAAATAATACTCACAAACAATGTCACATATACACACACAATTTCATGTTTAATCTTGATCCTTAATATTCAGTAGCTTTGCTTTGTTCCAAAGTAATTCTCTCTCTCCCTCTCGCTCTCTTTCTCTCTCTCTCTCTCTCTCTCACACACACACACACACAACTTCTAGATTCACATACTCAATCCTATAAACAGGAACTATGTACTGTCACTCAAATGGCTGTTTACACAAGAGCGACCCTCTCTCTGAAATCCAGGGTGATGTCTCAAAATCGAATTATGAGATAGCAAGCATTCACGTATGATTTTAAACCTGTTAACTGTCACCATCCCGTATACGGGACGCCTAAATTTACTTCAACATATTACAATTATATCCTAATCTACTCATGACAAACTATATATCGTTGGAAAGGTCTAAGACTCCTAAATAGATATTTGACCACGTTTTGTTGTTAAAAATTATGAAGGAACAGTAAAAGATTCATTTATAAAAAGAGTGCACCTCAAAACATATACATCATAACAGGAGTTCTGACCTTTGTCACAAAAAATCTACTCCGCTTCCTTTTTCCCTATCACATGTTTTAGTAATCATCATAAATTATATATCATTTGAAAGCTTATATACTCCAAATTCATCTTATGAAAACCATTTTGAAATTGGACACTGCGTTACCATGGAAATCGTACTTTACAATCTTTTAGCGTGCTCCTCCCCCTTAGTGGGAGGGGTCATATTCCAAATATATTACGGTCTTTTAGAATCAAAACATTTCATAATCTTGACAAAATACATATCGTTGGAAAGGTCTGAGTCTCAAGATTCCATATTTGGTGGTTATTTTGTCATATAACACATAACATTGAGAGAGAAATTGTTACATTTGTGACAGAAAAATGCATCCGAAAAATTAAATGGAGTTTCAATGGCACCTGGTGGCTTTTTGTGGTATAACGCCTATACAAAATTGCATATGAACCTACATTTTTTTTATATCAACTTCAAATTTGGAACACAACTTATTTAGACGTATGGCTTTAATTTTATAGCAATTTTGGATTAAAACATATTTTATAAAATATTTATTTTATATAAAATATAATAAAAAATAAAAGAATAAATGTATAATTTAAATTCTATAACTTTTTTATTTCACTTCTGCAATAATCTGCAGATTGTCTTCTTTAAAAAGAGACCAACCTTTGGTCTGTATTCAAAAGCGTTTATGAATTATAACAATTTAAATGTAAATAGTGTACTTTGACGTCTATGTTCAAAAATCGGTGTGACAGGGTTAACCATTAATTTCACTATGATTTCAATCTTTGACATTGCCTTACTCAGTCAATATTAAATATATCAAGGTTACACTTTCACAGAATGTTCTTTATCTCATGAAGGATGATTTCACATGGAAAAGTCTTTTTTTCAAGCTGGGTTTTCACGGTGTCACATATGTTCTTTGTTATTACTTTCATTGTTTTCATGTGAACATGGGATGGATGACATTTCCTGTTTTCCTTCAGTGTTTTGCATGAGGAATAGCAATTTGAATAATACAAAATTTAGTAATAATACTTTTAAAATATTTTGACAAATAAATTGTAAATGTAAATCAATTATTGCTAAATGTGTTGACATTAACTTTCTAAAGATGTTTCACAGTCATTTCAAAGGCAACATGAATGCAATATAATAACTATGTGAACATAAATGAACGTAACCAGTTCATAGGAGTTACACAGTTGCGCCGTACATTTCATGCAATAGCTTCACCACTGAATTGTAGTACAGCAAAAACCATTAATGGAACCTAAGTTTGGTTCCATTCCATTGTGTCGAGCAATAATGTTTCCAGTGTTTCAGCAAAAGACATTCTATGTTCTATTTAATAGATTGCCCATAGGCATGTCAAAACTACATTTGCCCCAGCACCAGAGCAGTAAAAATGCATTCATACTATGCATCTTATAATATATATATATATATATATATATATATATATATATATATATATATATATATATATATATATATATATTTTTTTTTTTCACTTTAACCCCTCACTGTTAAAACATTCAAATCACAATGAATCACGGCTGCAAACTATTTAGGGCATAGGGTGAGAGGTGATAGTCTCATCTGATACTGTCAATGGATGATTGACAGCTGAAAAATTCAGCTTCAGTAATTTACCCTTGAACATGATCAGTGTGTGGCAATGGAAATGAAAGGGCCACCTCTGGACTGTGATTTATTTGTAAGCATATAATGATGCATCATTCCACTGATTGAGATGGATTACAGCAATTGGCTGTGATGAGATTCCAAAGAACACAGTAAAAGTCAGGCTGGGAAGATGTGCATGTATGGTAGTAAATTAAAATTAAAAATTAAATTTATGCAGTTAGCAGACGCTTTTATCCAAAGCGACTTACAGTGCATTCAGGCTATCAATTTTTACATATCATGGGTTCCCGGGGAATCGAACCCCCAGCCTTGCGCTTGCTTGCTTGCTTGCTAGCACAGTGCTCTACCAGTTGAGCTACAGGAACACTATAGTAATAATAATAGTATTAATATAGACACTAATAGTAGTGTCTAGATGTACAGTATGTGTGTGCATAGTGTGCTGAATGAATGCCTAGGGAAGGCATTCCTTACCAACATCACCAATTAGTTGTAATTTCACAGGATGGGTGGCAAAAAGTGGTGTCAGATTGGGTTAGACTTAACTCAGTCACAGCTCTGTTTTAAAGTCCAATGCCTGATGCTTGATGTGTATGTGTCTGTGTGTGGCTCAATTTCATGCCTTTGTGGTTTCATTACAGTCGGACACTCCAAATTCACCCACTCCTCTGCCATAAAGAATTCTTATTAAGACAATAGAGGCTATGGTATGAAATGGGTAGGAAAATTAAATAGGGCAGGAGGGGATTAAATAGGTTTTTTGCCCATCTGGCACTGATAGCAAGATAGAGAAACTCTAAATAGTAGGTTATAACAAATTCATCAGATGGTGGCCTATACTTAAAGACTGACCTAGTCTTACTTCTCTTGGCAACTAGATACTGCAATTAAAAACATTCCAACTGAACCTTGCTTGGGTAACTGCTCCGCACAGTGTAGTAAAAACAGAATTTTAACTTATAACATAATTATTATGGTAATTGATAAATTGATGAATAGAGTGATTAGACTGCAACGATAATGAAATTAATGTCAAGTGCCAAGTTATAAATGTATATTACAGTTCAAAACTTTTTAAAATGTTTTTTTATGTTTTTGAAAGACATCTCGTATTCTCACCAAGACTGTCTGTACTTGATTGTTTGAAAATACAGCAAAAACTGTAATATTCTTTCATAGAGATATTGTTACAAAGAATGTTCAGCAGCCATCACTCTTCAGTGTCACACAAATATTCTGATTTGGTGCTCATGTAATATTTCTTATTATTATCAATGTTGCAAACTGTTTTTTTGTTTGTTTGTTTTTTCAATGTAAACGTTTTTACAAATATCATTATATTATTACTTATCATAAATGATTGATTAAATATCTTTACATTTTGGGGAGTTGCTTCACATTATCTTTTACACATGACTTGTCATATAAAGGTAAAATTATGTGATATTGTAAGGGACTTATTGATACATTCTATTATATATTTTTGGAGTTTGTCTGTAGGTTAATACATGTTGATTGCTCCAGATGGCGTTTTTGCCAGACAAAAGTTTTTCACAAAATAAATAAGCAGTAAAGCAGGTTTAAAATATTTTAATAATGCAAAATATTATGCCAAGCTGTTTTTTTTCCCTTTACTGTGATATCAGTGCAGTAGTATCACCCAGACATTTTAATAAATAAAAGAAATTCTAACGAGATTGATGTTAATTCAGAAATTAAGACAAATTCATTGTATGTATTGAATGGCATTTTAAATATTTTTTTTAATAATAAATGCATCCAGATTAAAACCATATCATTGATTTTATACCAGTTTTTCATTTTTAATGCAGTGCTATCAATGTTAAATTAAATTAATCGTGGTTCATTGAAGATGAGTTTGCGTAATGCATAATTCAGTTTGCTCTCACTGTGCTAAATAAATAATACAGATATTATGGAATGAGAAAAGGGTTTTCTTTACATATTAAACAGTGAACTTAAAATATGTGTCTGCACATGTGTGCGTGCCTGTTTCTGTGTATCACCATATGTGCCAAGTGTGCTAACGCATGCTGTTTTCTTATGTGTGCACGCTGTTCTTTTGTTCAGTACTCCTAAATCCAGCCTGCGTGAACCATCCAAGCAGAAAACTTTACCAGTCTGGCTCCATAGATTGCAGTTTACAAGCCACTAAAACATCTCAGTACCTCTGCATGCTCAACCACCACCTTCATTATGCTTAAAGGCAGAGCCAAACCCTTCCCCTTCACCTCTCCTTTTTATGGCGATGGTACTTAAATTGAGCTATTTTATACCATTATTATCAGATGCCTGAAATAAAATCTGCCTGTGTGCATGCATACCTGGTACCAAGCTAGACAGAAAGCTAGTTAGACGCTAACCTCTCATACTGATATCGCTGCAAGGTTGATGACTAATTCCTCAGGCATTAATTGCCCCAGGCATGTCATGTTCCCAAGGCATCATGGGACGAGAACAACAGATTTCAAACAAGAAGTCTTGCAGGATGAACTCCAGAGTAATCCCCCATTTAAAACTAACAACATGGCCCAAAACCGAACATGTTTGTGAGAAACCCAACCTTGGTTTTTGTTGATTTGTGGTCCGTTTGCGATTACAGCACATTACTCAAGAAATCACTTTCCGAAAGGTCAACCAACTACCCGCTGGCCTTCCTGTAACCGTGACAGCTGTTAATAAAAACTTTAATTATGAATAGGACTTCAGGGGGCTTTTTATGACTTTATTGCAGTACTTTGCGGTTATGTTACTGCTCTGCTCGGCTGTACTGTATGTGAGTGAGAGTGAACCGAACAATCTCCTCAAGGGTGCTTTTGATGCTCTCAATCCCATCAAGTACAGCTGAAAGGGTCTGGTTTTAATTTGGAGCATTGGGGATTGAACTGGGTATATGGGGATTGAACTGGGTATATGGTGCAAATCCATCAGTGCGAGACAGGAACTCAGTTGTCAGGTTTGATTGACCATTTCTGGGCATTCTCAAATTGTCAGCATGCTGCCCAAAGGGACAGACTTCCGCAATGGTGGGCATCATCATCAACATCATCATAATCGTTAACAGCATAGTCATCATCATCAGTGTCATCGGAGCACAGTATGGTGCAGAATTTTGATTAAAAGTGACCTGGTACCTTTCTCCACCCTGATCGATGGCTCCACCAAACAATGTCAAAATATGTGCAAAGATGATCCCTGGAAGCTACAGAGGATGCATAATGACCTAGTGAGTCTTTTCTTCCATCTTTCTTCATTCCCCTTCTGTCAAGTTCTTTCCTCACCTCTGTCTGGGCTCCTGCTGCTGGGAGGCTATTAACTCTACGCCGCCCAGGGTTAAAAATGAGGGTTAGAGTCCGCTTGCTGTATCATATTGATAGCAGACTAAGTCCTCAGTCTTGAGGTAATACATAGTGTCTACATGGATACGAATAGGTACATAGAACTTTGATTTCCTGTCCCTCCCACTTTCCTCACCCTCACTTGCTGTTTTCCCCATTGCATAGCAAATAGAGTTGTATGTGGACAGCCCGAGAGGAAGCCATGGCAGGTCCTTAACTACAGAGACAAATGTGCTGTATTACTCCAGGTAGTCAAACCTAGAGCACCGAATGGACAGCCTTTGAAAAATCCCAACCATCAGACTTTGTTTTCCTCCACTGGAATCTCCCCTTTGTTCAGCCCTGTATCCCATTTCTAAATTAAGTTTTTTTCTTCCAAGTACACCTTCCATCAAGGTTCTAAATCTGGGCCCCTTATCTCGATTTCATCTCTTCCCTAGCCAAATTTCACACCCCTGCTGGACATCATTTTCTCTCCTACTACACAACAGGGACAGCAGAAAAGGAAAATTATATATATTATATAATTATATATATTTCTATAAAATGTTATCATATTGAATTATACAAATACATTGTTATTTTGAATAAAAAATATAAATTTTAAATTATTCAAATACACATTGTAGAAATAGTTTTCAGGCAAAGCATCACAAAATGTTCATATATGAAATAAGTCTTTGAACTGAATTTATTCAATTTATTTATTTATTTGAACAAAATACAGTAAATATAGTATTGCTGTGAAATATTATTACAATTTAAATCAACTAGTTTCTATTTGAGTATATTGTATATGTAATTTATTCCTGTCATTCCAAAGCTGGATTTTCAGCAACAAATACTCAAGTCTTCAGTGTTACATGATCCTTCAGAAATCATTCTAATATGCAGATCTTTATTTTAAGTAACATTTCTCATTATTTTCAGTGTTGAAAACAGTAATAATGTTTTGTGTACACAATTATTTTTCAAGATTCTTTGATGAATAGCACAGCAAATAACAGCATATTTTTTTACATTATTTGAAATATAGCTTTTTTAACAACATAAAAGTCTTCACTGCCAATGTTGTTCAATTTAGTACATCTACGTTGCTAAATAAATCTATTAATGTTTTTTTTTTTTTTTTTTTAAAGAAAAAAATCTCAAGGAGGAAAAAACCCTCGAACCTTTGAATACTGTATATACAGTAGTACATATGTAGACTTCATTATCACAATTACACTCCAGATCATGATTCCTCTCTTTGAACATAAATATGTTCACTTTCGTTTTTTGTCCGCCACTGGCCCTGAACACCATTAATAAGGTGCCAAGTGTTTAATGTAGTTCCTCATCCCAGAAATTGGTGGATCTGGGCTGAAGACTTGTGTAGATGCTGTTTGGATTATGTTCACTGATACCCAGCGGTGTTGTCTAGAAACTGTTCTGGATCAATACCAGGCCTCACTTGCCTAAAGGCCACAGTCACTTCTGTGTGCTCCCTCATTCAGTTGGCTGGACTAGTGATTGTTAAGAGTTAGTGGTGAAGCAGGCTGAAGGATGCGCTTGTTGAGATAAGGATTAGCTAGCTAACAGCGCTGATCCATATTGATTTATCTCACAACAACAGCTAACAGGCACAGCCTCAAACCCAACTACTTAATCTTCTGCACTTTAAAGCAGTGCAGGAGAGGAGGAGGCCAGGAGATTGCAGAGAAATCTAGCCAGAGGTAGCGTTAAAGCTTACTGGAAGTTCTGAGTGCAAAAATTATTTTAACCCAGTTGATTTAAAAAGTGATTGGGAATCGAAATATTCTCTGGTCTGATGCTTTTTATGATCACTTTCGCTGGAATGACCTTGCAGACCTTGAAATTTACAGGCTAAATATGGAAACATTTTCTGTAGGAAAAAAAAAGACAATTACTAAAAATAATTGCATGTACTTCAGTGTCACATATGAAGACCAATTGGTCAAAGCAATTTCTCTTGGCTATTTGTCTTGGGACCATTAATATGTTTCAGTAGCCCCCTTCACACTGCACGTCGGACCCGGCATATTGCCAGAACATTGCCGGGTCGCCTTCTGTGTGAAAGCAGCACGTCCCGGGATTGATTCCGGCATTGGGTCGGGGACCTAGTAACATTGCCGGGTTCGACCCGGGACCAGCGCTGTTTGAACAAAAGCCAGATCTAATGCCGTGTCGAAGTGATGACGCATGTTATCGCGTGACTCTTTTACCGGCTGTTTTGAAGGAAGATCAATTTTCGCGAGGGAAAAATATGTGCAAACTGTAATGAAGCAGAGATCAGTTTGTTCCTCACTTTCCGCGCTGACGCCGAGATCGTTCACTTGCTACAGTGAAAGTATAACGTGCCTAACGTTTTCGACTCATACATTACACGTCACGCCCTGATGTCACGTGTCGTTACGGGATCTTTACGGGTTGTGTGTGAAAGCACGCACATATCCAGGGTAATCACTGGCAGTGTGAAAGTGAAAAATCCAGTGACCCGGGAACAATTGCCGGAACACTTTACCCCTGTATTTGCCGGAATGGCAGTGTGAAAGGGGCTAGATTGTCTGTGGAATACTTGATTCTGATTTGTCAGAATGAGCTGCTGCCATTTTGCTATGATTGTTTTGTATGCTTTAATAGATTATAAGATAACTAAAAAAAAAACTGGTAAGACTTTAAAATATTTTACATTTTAAAATCTTAAATCTTTTATTATTTATTATAATTATTTATGTTGTAAAATATTGTGTAACTGCACTTATATGTCCGTCTAGTTTGTATTTGCTGCTTGCTCACAACTGCTGTATTCACGGAAGCTTTGCATTCAAATATTTCAACTCAAATCAATATTTTGTGACTAATTATAGTGGCAAGTAGCCATGTAATAAGCGGGGTAATGTATATCAAGCAGGTTGTTTTGCTGAATAAACCCCTTCCTGATCACCCTGTCAGGGATAATTCTGCAATAACAACCGCCTGGATGTACATTATCCCTTACATATAATATAATATAATAAAATATAATATGATATGATATTGTTTTAGGCATCCTCCTGTCTCGTAAGACAAAGGAATTTGCACTATGGGGGCCTCTATACATTTGCTGAGTTACAGTGCTGTGACAGTACAGTCCATTTCTTTATGAGCATGCTTTATTGCAATTACTCCAAGAAAAGATCATGATGGCCTGCTCTCTGCTCTCTGCTCTCTGTCATCTCTATTCTCTTTTCTCTTCCCACTGGTGCTCTCTCCTCCTCTCGCTATCTTCGATGCCTGATTGAATGGCATGCCTCCATCTTTTACGACCTACAGCTACTTTTTCCAGCTCATCTGGATTGATGTTACTTGCTTTCAGGTTTAGTTTGCATACTTCTTTGTAGCGAAGTACAGGCCTTCCTGCCGGCCTGGACCAAGTGGAAGGTCATATAGCATATCTCTTGGGAACTCTGATCCTTCTTAGACTGTGAAGATAGAAGGCACTGAGTCTGCATTCTTGGTGAGAATATACAGTCCATGTTTCGCTGCTATAAAGCAGTGTATTCAGTACACAGGCTTGATACACCTTAATTGTGGTGTTGATTGTCAGCATGGAGTTATCCCAGACCCTCTTTGCCAGACAGGCTATTGCTGCTGTTGCCTTTCAATCCTTGCGTTCAGCTCAACCTCAAGAGAAAGATTACTGAAGATGGTGGAGCCAAGATAGATATAATTTTCCACCGCCTCAATGGTGTGATCCTCAATAAATATACTAGGAGCACAGCTGACATTCTGTCCCATCATGATTGTTTTGAGAGGGTTGATAACCAGTCCAGAATCTCTGCTAGCATGTGAAAAGCAGCTGATCAGATGTTGTAACACTTTTTCATCATGGGATAACAGGACAGCATTGTCTGCAAAGAGTAGTTCTTTGATCAGCACTCTCTGTACCTTAGTCTTGGCTCTGAGATGAATGAGGTTGAAAAGATTCCCATCGCTTCTGGTGTGAATGTATATGCCCTCGTCTGACTGATTGAAGGCACAATATAACACTAGAAAAGAACAAAATACCAAGGAGTGTTGGTGATAGAACACACATCCTTGTTTGACACCATTTCGAATTGGGAAGGGATCAGAATATGAGCCATCATATTGGATAGTACACTGCGTGTCTTCGTTGAAGGATACAATCATCCTTGGGAGCTTGGGTGGACACCCAATCCTCTGAAGTACAGCAAAAAAGCCATGCCTGCTTACCGAATCAAAAGCCTTTATCAGTTCAATGAAGGCAATGTATAGTGGTCTCCCCTGCTCACAGCACTTCTGCTGCAGTTGCCTTAATGAGAAGATCACATCAATTGTTGATCTTCCTGCTCTAAATCCACACTGTGCTTCAGGCTACACACGTTCTGCAAGTGATTGCAACCTGTTGAGAACTACCCGGGCAAAGGACTTCCCAACAGCACTCAGAAGTGATATCCAATGATAAGAATTGCAAGACTTTCTATCCCCTTTATTTTCATAAAGTCTGATTAGGCTTGCATTATGCATGTCTTGGGGCACTTCCTCCCAGCACTGTAACAGGAGTTCATGGAGATAGTTGAGGATAGTGCTCTTCTTGTTAGTCTTGATGACTTCCGGAACTAAGCCATCACTTCTAGGAGCTTTACCACAAGCTAAAGAATCAATGGACTTATTGAGTTCCTCAATAGAGGGTGGAGCAATCAAGCTCTTCCATAACTGGCAGCCGATTTATGTTCTCAATCAATGCATCGGTAACTACGTTCTCTTTTGAGTAGAGTTCCCGATAATGCTCTTCCCATTATATTATAGTGAGTAAGATTAATTGTAATACTTTTATGCAGCGAGTATGCATTCAGTTGATGAAAACTCATTTATAATACTGTAAAAAAATAAATCTATTAATTATAGAATTCTGAAAAAATCTGATACAAAATATATTTTGGTTTCCCTTTCTAAGGGGAAATGATGTGAATAATGTGCAGTGTTCTTTGATAATACATTGTTTATGTTGGCTGGACTAAATTCTAAAACCTTACATTTAAGGGATAAATTCAGTTAAGTCTCGTCATAAGGCCATTAAGTGGATTTCCTGGATTTTATGAGCTGTAATTGAAGTTGATTGAATGGAGTATAAAGACCTGGCAGAGGGTCTTAGCACTATAGGAGTGAACCATGGTCAGTGGTGACCTAATTATATTTAAGTGGTTTACATTTATTTAAGCCAGAGACTCACTGAAGTACTATTGAAATGATTATGCATGTTTGACAGCACACAGCTCAGCCAGTCGACAAAACATTGAATCAAATGATTCACATGCTCTTATACAGATGTATATGTGGTCGCCGTGATTTTGCCAAGTAAGACATTCCCGGAACAACATATGTTGATGATCCTGGATCAACATTATTATCCAAAAATAGACTTAATAACCCAATCCCTTAACCCTAAACCTAACCCTACCCATAATTTATTCTTGTGGCAGCTGAAAGGATAGCTGATTAACAAAGGTTGATTGGAATGTTGTTCTAGGATCAACAAGGATGTTGATCCAGGGACATGTTATACTTGGTGAAATCACGCTCACTATGTAAATGTAGGGTCAAGCAGGAAGTGCCATGTGATGTCTATGCATCTTTGAGACCACATAAAAGACATAAAAGGCAGAAAAAAATGACTTATCTAGAAACAGTTTTGTGTCTTTAAAGAAAACAGTACACCCAATGATGGAAATTCTGTCATTATTTACTCACCTTCATGTCATACCAAACCTGTGTGAGTCCCTCAGAAGTCAGAACACAAAGAAAGAAATGCTGAAGACTGTTTTTCTTACCCTGCAGTAAAAATGAATGGAAACTAAAGCTTTCAAGCTTCAAAAAGGACATAAAAGTAGCATAAAAGTGGTCCACATGACTCAAGTGCTTTTTTCCAACTCCTCTGCAGTCATACAACATCTTTGTTTTTATGGGGCTTTTGTGTCCTGTGTTGAAGCCTGAAAGCTTCAGTCCCTGTAAAAAAAACACAGATTCAGCACAGTCCATCTTCAGTATTTTTCCCAAGAACGAAAGTCACATAGGTTTGGAACAAAAAGGTTCAAATAAAATGTTAAATAATACATTTTCTGGCAATCCTTAAAGTAGCAAACTTTCAGATATTCTTTGTACCTGCACTTTAAAAACAAAGATCTTCTATGTTTTCCAGAATGTGTAACATTTGTTTCCAAATTGAAAAATGAGGTACACAAATACATATTTGCCCAGAGGGCTGCCACAAAGGCAACATTACCTGACCACATACCCATCCCTTTTCACAATGACCCTTTGTCTGACAGCAAGTACACTAACCCCAAACCTAAAGATGGATGGTCTTTTTCACCATGTTCATTGCATTACTGAGATTATTAGCTCTGTTGTCTGTGTCTTTCCCCCTTTTTTTACCATTATAGCACCTCTTATTGCTCCCTGTGTCCTCTTCAGTGGGAATTATGAGAGCTATATGTTTACCTACACTGTATGGCCCTGACCTGCTCTCTTTATTAGACAGGGTCTAATATTAGACACTAGCACTCTGAGCTGAAACTGGCCTGGAGAGCTTTTTAACTTATCATTAATTCCTATTTTTGTTCATATAATTGGGAGACTACATAGAACATTTAAGAATAACACCAGTAAAGTAAAAACTTTTTTTATAGAAATACTAATAAACATAATTCTTTCTATCTAAGGGCAAATCATATGCATAATGTTCAGTATTCTTTTCGAATCCATTGTTTAAGTAGTCTGGACTAAATTTCTAAGATATATACATAGATAATACATTTTAAGAGATAAAGAGATACCATTACAAACATCTTGTCAGTCTGATTTAAAAAAAAAATCTATTGCATATTTCAGAAAAGATTGTAAAACCTATAACAAAGAGGCTGTTACTGAAGGATGGAGCGGTTAACAACAATATTTGACCTGATATTTGACACAGTCCCAGTGTTGTTCATTTCACATGCCAAGGGGATGCTTCTGAAAGGCACAGCAGATAAATAAATACATAAAAATGAAAAATACATGTAAAAAAAAAATCCTGTTAATTCTAATCATCAGAGAGACTACGGAAAATAATCATGGGGGGCTAAATTTAGTAATTTTTTGTTGTTGATTTTGGCATAAAAGTTAACTAGCATTATAATCAAGTTTTACAATAACTATAAAAAAATTATTAGTATTTTTAGTAAATGATTAGTATAAGCATATAGATAGATAGCTATTTCTTATAGATATACTTCCTTTAAATAATTTAGCAGAAATTATAATGTAGCACTTTATGTACTTTCATAACTTTAATATTACTTTATGTACTATAAATAACCTTTAGTATATTTTTAGTAATTTGCCTAGGTTTGACTGACATTGTAAACAGTTCTGTATGTTAATTTGAGTATTTATTTTCTGGGTGGAAGCCAGGTGAGGGAGCTTAGGCATCGTCTAGCTGACAGATTTCACCAGTTTTACAACAACATCTGGCATATTAACTGCCTCAGGGAAACAGTCAGCAAAGACTCCTGACACCTTAAAGGAGCTGTCACACTTTTGTATTAAAATGTAAGAAACTCAGCTAAAGCCATTTTGTTCATCTATTTCATTGCATTCAATTTATAAATGCAACCAAATAAATTACTTTGAAAATAATTAACGAGATTCACCAAAGTACCCAACTCCACACAAGTTTAGTTGTTTTGCCTTGCCTCCACTTTCATTCTCCCTTTCTGCTTTGGAGTTTGACCCAATTTCTTTGCTTTTGATGTTTGTTTGTTTTTTTCCTGGAGAAGGGTGAGTGCGTGAGATAGAGCAAACTTCATTATACTGTAGCTATCACTAACATGCATGTAGTTTATATAGTAGAATTTTTAAAGCTATAACACCAAACCTGCACATCACAGATTCATAATGTAATGGATCACATGAATTCTCCTGTTTTTCTATTCAGCCTACTACATACTGCGCTGGAGAAGCTACTTTCAAAAGTGTAGCTTATTCTGCACATTCAAAAACAATGGAAGGGCGTTACGTGAACGAACAATCAACAATCAGGGTGCCAGTATCATGTATACGAAATAGAACATAATTGCATAACCAAGTCAAAAACTTTGAGGAATAGACGTTTCATCAGAATTCATTGGAAATATAAATATTTTGCAACATTATAGATGTTTTTTTTTTTCAATTTTTTTTTTTTATAAATGTTTATGTACATGTTTTGTAACAGTATTACTTTTCCTTTTGATCAAGTTAATTTGTCATTGCTGAATGAAAGTATTATAAAAAAAAATTTAAAAAAAATGAATAAAATCTTGCTTACCCCAAACTTTTGAATTGTAGTGAATAACAGTTTCCAGCAAAATATTAAGCAGCACAATTTTTTTCAATTTTGGTAATAATAAGAACAGTTACTTCCATATCAGATCAGCATATTTAAAAGATTTCTGAGGGAACGTGGCACTGAAAACTGCAGTAATTCAGCTTTGCCATCATAGGAATTAATTACACTTTTAAAAGTATTCAAATAGAAAACACGTTTAAAGTGTTATGACATTTCACTTTTTATTAGGCTACTGTTTTAACTGTATTTTTTGATCGAATAAGGCTTGGTGACCATAAGAAACTTCTTTCAAAAACATTATATAGTATCTTAATTATTCCAAACTGTATGATAGTCTATGATATTCTATATCCACTGAAGATGAGAAGCAATCTGTCACATTATGCGTGGCTGTACTATGTTGGCTTCTAAAAATGATCAAATATTGGTTTGATTCTACAATGTGTGGATGATTAACCTTGCCGTTACATTAATGTACAACGGAAGTACACATCTACTCTCATATCTCAACTATCAGTTTATCTCAGCACTGTTTGACATTCTGTCAGGGATATCATCCTCATGTCATTCACACAGGCCAAATAATTAATCTGCCTCAGAATCTTCACGGTATGTTTTGACAAAGCTCAGTCGTGACTGCATGTGGCTTTTCTTGAGGAGTGGCTTTTATTTTCTTGCAACCCTCCCATACAAGCCACATTTGTGAAGAATTTGTGATTTTGTTGTCACATGCACACAATGACCACTCTTTGTCATAATATCCTGCAGCTGCTTCAGAGTTGCTGCAGGTCTCTTGGTAGCCTCTCTGACCAGTTTCCTCCTGGCTCTTTCATCCAGTTTGGCTTCTGCCACCATCTCTCTCGGTCTTGTTCTTTTCATTTCCCTAAGTGGTATGATGAGGTGGTGGCTGCTGTCAGGATCAGCACTCCCATGTAAATGATGAACAACTTAAACCCTCAACCCCCACAAACACTCTCCCTTTATTCAAAGCCACCCTCGTTCTCTTTTTGCCGACACACACACACACACACACACACACACACACACAAGAATGCCCGCAGTCGCCTACTTAAATATTTGATGCGGTTGTCGAGGCAGGTTCTGTGGTACAGCGCAGCCTCACACCACAGATGTAATATTCATAAGCAGACTCTGCTAATGACAGTCAGGGCCTTTGAAGTGATGGAGAGACCCAGTACAGAGTGTGAGAAAATGCTTCTTTTGAAAAAGAGAGAGAGGAGGAGGATGAGGAATGCGGGTGACAAGGGATAAACATCCCTGTAGCATTACAGCGTGAGTTGAGAGTGTATTTTTGTAATCTTAAATGCAAAAGCTGAGCTTTAATGCAAGAACTCCTCTGCGTGATCTTATTAAATGAACACACAGAATTTACACATACTTTTCAAGGCACAGACTAGCACAGCACTCACAATAGTGAAACCATTTATCACATGATTGACGATTGATTGTTGCATCTCATGCACAGATGACATGCATGAAGAAAGACATGATCCAATTGCAATGCTAGGTAGAGAATTAATATTTAAGATATTATTTTAAACATTAAATGTTTTGTCTTGACTATTAATGTATTCAAAAATACATATAAAACATAATAATAATTATACAATCCACCTTAAACCGCCTATTCTATTACTTTTTTTTTTGGTTGAATTGACCTTTTCTATTATTATTATTATTTTTATTTTTTATATGGTTTTTAATTTATGAATACAATTCTGAATTTACTTCTTCTTTGCTTTCTTTGGTTAGTTCAGGTTGAAACTAATTTAAGTTAAAAATGTAATAATTTGTGATAATTATGAAAAATATTTTTTACACAGATTTTTAATTAATAACATTGTTTGTATACACAGGTATTTTTACTTGATGTTTATACCACATTTCGTTATTGGCATCTATGATTCCATGAAGAATGACTATCCATGGAACCTTTGCATTGCATGAAATAACATTTTCCCCAGACATATCATTTGGTGTTGAGGCCAAATAATTGTCTCATCTGCCTCAGAATCTTCATGGTATGTTTTGACACAGCTCAGTCGTCACTGCATGTGGCTTTTCTTGAGGAGTGGCTTTTATTTTCTTGCAACCATCCCATACAAGCCACATTTGTGGAGAATTTGTATTGCACACAATGACCACTCTTTGTCATAATTTTGCTTTAGGTCTCTTGGTAGCCTCTCTGACCAGTTTCCTCCTGGCTCTTTCATCCAGTTTGGAGGGACGTCCTGATCCGGTGAGGGTCTGCGTTGTACCAAATACCTTCCACTTCTTAATAATAGATTTCACTTTGCCTCTAGGCATTGATAAATCCATTGAATTAAAAATTATTGGACCCAATTTATATTAAGTGGCCTTAACTACTATGTACTTCCATTTTAATTAATAATTTAGTACAATGTACTTATTGTGTACATACATGTTTTTACATTGTACTTATATTTAAAAAAAAAAAACTGCATGTAATTACATCTGTATTTAATTTCTGTAATTACATTTATAATTACACTGTTGACCCATACTTTACACCTTAACCCACCCTTAAACTTACCCATACCTCCAACCCTCTCCCTAACCTTACCCCTATCCCACCTCAATTGCAGTAAAAGTGTTTTACAATACAATATGAATACAATAAGTACATTGTACTTATTTTTTTATGTAAATACATAGTAGTTAAGGCCACCTAATATAAAGTGGAACAAAATTATTATTATGTTTTTATTTAAAAAAATTTGCATTCAACTCCTGACTGCCTGTCCACAACTTTAACCCAAAGATCTTATGACAGTGCATTGCCTCCCATAGTTAATTGCTTGCTTCAGCTGCAGTGCAAGGATTGATGTTTCAGGAAAGCTCACAGATGATTAGCTACACCTGATTGAGTTTAGTCATAAATAATTTTTAGTCCTTTTTCCGTTTTATTTCTAACATGTTGGTATTATATCTTTCACTTGAATGTAATAAGTTGCACTGAGTAAATACAGCTGGAAAAATAAAAACCATGTCTGTCTTAATTTTAGGCTGCAAAGCAACGAAGCTGTGTGTGTGTGTGTGTGTGTGTGTGTGTGTGTGTGTGTGTGTGTGTGTGTGTGTTTTGACCCATATTAAAATATTTTAACAAATAATACTTAGACCATTTTACCCACCTATGGCACATGCATAATGTGTTGAACCAACACAAAAGTCTCACAATGGATAGAATAAAAAAATAAAAAAAAACTCTTTACTAACCCACTGTTCTTGAACAAAGGAAACTATAGGATCTCCCCATAATACATCATTGAGGCAGAGATGGAAGAGAGTTTACGCTTTTGTGGTGGTCTCCAATGGCCAACTGTACAACACCCTTTTATCTTTATGTCTTTCTCTGAAGTTGAAAAAGCCAAGAAATCTACTGGGCTCTTGCTGCCTATCTCTCTCTCTCTTTCTACATTCAGCTCTTATCTGTGTCTCAGAAACGTTTTATTGAGAAGTGAATGAAATCTAACCTATGCATCTTGGTGGAAATAAATAGTGCAGAATATGGTTAAGAATGCCTGCTTATCATCAAAGATAATTTTCTCGGATCTCTGGATGTATAACCACACTCACGCTGGAAGCGGCAGCAGGCCATTAAATATATAAGCCTTGCAACACATTCTTCATATTAGGGTACAGACCTACTGTTTATTGATGTTTTCTCTCTGCATTACCGGCATTCTTGACATATTTGTATCAGTATTCGTTTTAATAGCCTCATACCTATTATGGTAGTTGATGAAGTCATTTTGCCGATAACTCAGTTTTTGCAATGCAGCTGTAACCAAATCATTTGTAGTTAAAGAGGCCTATTGAATGTGGAATGCTTTTAAAATAGACAGGGCAATTTCGAGTTTCTCAAGGTGATTATTGTAGATCCTTGAGCAAGTAATGCAATAAATCAGAATAATTGCTTTGTGAAAACATCAATACATGGCCAAGATTTCATTTTGTATTAAGTATAATGTAGTTTGCGGCTTTCCTGGTGTGCCATATCAAAAAAAAAAAAAAAAACATGAAACGCATGGAAGATATGTACATAGTGCTGCTTTGTTTGCTCTGTTTGTTCTTTTGTGTGTCTTTTGGTTGAGTTTGTGTGTATGAGTAAGACAGAATCTTTTGTTCTGAGTGTTCTTCTCTCTGGGTCCCTCTAGGAGAGGAGAGAGGTTTGTGCAGTGCGGGAGACAAAGGAGACAAAGAGGCTGACTGCAGTGCTTTCTCTCCAGAATTGCACATTATAGTGAAAGCTAGGAAATGTTTGCTGAAACATATGTATGGGACAATATATGCTCATTGTCACAAAATAAACACTAATACACAGAAAAAAAAAGGTATAGCAAAAAGATGAATACTGCAACCATTTTAATATACTTAATTTGTAAAGACAATTAAATGGAAAATGTATTTTTGTATTAGTATTTTTGTATTACTTTTTGTTAGGTAACACGTTTAACTAACAATATACAATGTTTTCCTCGATATTAAGTTCTCACTTTTTTTTCTTTGTTTGCATGTTCCAGAATGGATTTCTTTTTAAAATAAATAAATAAATAGATAAATAGTTGAATAATTCACTCGACCAATTCGTTCAAAAACATTGTTTCATTCAGTAACAAAACACCACTACTGTGTAAGTGATGGACAAATCAAATCATTTTATTGGTTTGATCTTTGAATCTCATTCAGCAAATCTTTTTTCAAGTCAATTTGTTTATGTAGGCTGAGATTAAATAAAATGTTATATTTTGCTACCAAAAGCATGTTCACATGCATAATTATAATATTCTGTATTATAAATATTCTGAATTAGTAAATCTTTAAAATTCAGCAAAAGAATTTTAAAAAGAATTTTTTTTTTAAACAGAACCACGTCTTCTAAGTTGAGTAACACAAAGTACACGAGTAATTCATGAATGACCCTTTACTGTATCTTGTTCTCAGAAATGCTTAATTCTGCCATGGCTTTGTTTGGAACTATTTTCATTGGTGGAAAGTGAGACAGACAAAAGTAACCTAGAATATTTAGTCTGAATGTAAGTTAGGATACACACTATTGACTTCTTGTTTATTTACAGTAACTGTCGCATAAAAGCAGCATCACACTCAAAATGATGCTGTTTAGGGAGCATCAGCACGGCTGTGAGTTCTGATATCCTCAGTTCTTTAATCTGCGGTAACCTCTCATGGAATCTTTGACCGCCGCTCTGTTGTCTGTTAAACAGAGTTTTCCTTGATTTGAAGTAGAAGCAGGGCTAATTGGGATGTGGGCAACAGCCTGTGACATCTCTACTCATTAGCAGTCGCACTGAAGGCAATACCAACTAGGTCAGAGAGTTCCCTCACTGCAGTACACAGGCAGTGAATAGCTCATCAGCTCTGAGACTACACACACCTCTCTTCAAGCATCACTCTCTCCAGTGATTAGAGCCCCAGTAACCTGAAATACATTATATGTCTTGTGGGCACACCCTCGATCAACCTCTACTAAAGTAGCCCCTCTCTGGAGGAATCCAAGGGCTCATTTGTGGGCATTTTAAAGCCAAGGCAGAAGTATTCTTCAAGTGCATAAACGCGTTCTTACAGTGTAAGAAAATGTATCTCTAATGATCATTTCCATCGGCGCTATTGCTAAATGGCAGGAAACATGTTTCAATTATTATTTTAAACAGGGTTTTTGTTGTTTTATTTTTGCAAATTTAATGAACTTCAGGAAAGCATCATTTGAGATTTGTCAAAACCTGAAGTAACTGGAGGGAATCTGTCAATGGTTTGACAATGATTATCTCAACAGAGCTATGGTTTATTTATAAAAAATATATGAAAACATTTTAAAGATTCATGTTGGTGGTAATAAATCTTTTTAAAATATGCAGAACACTCACATATCAATTATATGTACTGTGCGTTTCTCCTGTTCCATGTGTATGATGGAAGAAGAAGCTGTGGGAATAACAAATGTAGACATGCACAAAAAAGAAAAACTTGTCGCTGACATGACCAACTGCTCTGTCTACCTTGGGGATGTTATAATGAAGGTGAGATACATGAACAACCACTTTAACAGTGCTTTTACACTGGTGTTTTCAGAGAACTTGCTAGCCTTTGATTAGCCAGAGGCTAATAAGTATTGATGGGAAAGACTGTTTTTCTAACAGAGCATTTGGGATCTCATTAATAATTAGCTGTTTCGCTCACAAGGATGTACACAGTGAAATAAAAATTATGTTATTGTTTACTCATGCCATTCAGTATTACGTTTCGTCAGCATAATGCAGCAGGAGTAAGAAATTTCTCCTTTTGTTCTCCACAGAAGAAATAAAGAAAGTCGTATTGGTTTGGAACGCTATGACGATGAGTAAATTATGAGACACTGTTCCGTTTAAAATTTCCCAGTGTTTGAGCTTTTGCTAGGCTTGTCATAAGTGTATACAATCCAACTTTCCTTCATATGTTCTCTGATAAACACATTTTTTTTCTGAGAGTAGTAATCAGAGGTGACCCAATGCAGAGGATGTCTTCAAAGAGGGATGTAATCTGGGAGCCATCTGTGTCTGTCACAGCTTCATCAAAGCAGGACACTCAACTTTCTTGCCTTTTCTCTTTCTCTTTCTCAGAGGTCTGAAAAAACTATACCTGGCTTGTTCTGTTCTATATATATATATATAAATCCCCCCCTTTGTGCAGTTTTCTTCTTCATCATCATCATCTTTATTTTTCTTCTGGTCACGGTAAGCATTTTATTTGGAAATGTAATTGAACAAGATGTGAGTGAGAAAATGGACAAGAAGTGTCACTGCAGAAAAGCATGAGAACAAAAGAATAATGGAAAGGAAAAAGTAAAAGAGATGCTCTTGGAAAGTATGATAGCGAGTGCTATGTGGCAGTGTCCCACATGATGAGTGCTCCACTTTTCTCTGCTAATGAGCAGGTTGTGTGAGTGAAGTTTGCTCTAGTTGTCAGAATCTGGAGGCATGTCTTCCACAAGTGATTATTAATTTACAAGTCAACATGTTAACTCAACGGTAGCAGCTTCTTGATGAATTGAGACTGAAGTGTTGAATGCCTGGGTGAATTCTTGAGAACTCTTTAAACAGCTTTGAACTCCATCTAACCTAACCTAAGAACCGTTGAAGTTTTGTTGTTCAGGATCTAAGAAGGCATAGGGGAATAGGCATAGAAAGGTAGAGAATATATCAGCCATCGGTAAACTCAAACACAACAACAAAGTAAAGTGAAATGTTATAGGGCCCTAAAAACACAATACAGCTCTGCAGATAAAAAAAAAAAAAGAAACATCACATAGAAGTAGAACAGAATTTGATCCTCTTTGGTCATCTTGCATGCTAATGAAAAGCTTTAAAGAAACTCACATGATTAACACATTTTACACTTGTATTTATAATTGCTAGGTTATTTTCAGAAGTAGAATTTTTTATTTATAATCTCACAGGGAATATAAATGAGCCTTGGAACCAATATGGAATAAACCAGATTAACATAATAATTTGATGATGGTCTCAGGGAATAATGGGAACAATGAAAATGAGTGTTGATGGTCCAATCAACAGTCCTGTTTTCAGCTGGTGAGGAACCGTGTGTTGTGATGAGCACATTTACTAGGTCATGGCGTTGACTCAAAGCCCTTAGGTTCTCTCAGCGCCAGACGAATCCTGTCTGGCCTCTCTCCCACACTGAGAGCACATATGCTCAACATGTGATGATAAAATCGACCTTAGAAAGTGGTGAGGTTAAACTTCTTATGCTCCATAGAAATAAGCAAAACATAAAGACAAGTCTATTATTAGATTAGGCAGAAAGTTGGAGTTGAAGCTTTGTTTGGGCTTTTTTGGACTGTGTCAGTTAGTAAGTTTACTCTTGTTGGACATAGTGTCTGGAGAAATCTACATCTGCCATCTAACGTAATATAATTGAATATTAGCATGCAGTTTGCAATATATATATATATATATATACATATATATATATATATATATATATATATATATATTAAAAAATTCTAGAATTCTAAACACAGAGTTCCAACATCAACCAGCAGGGGTTAAGCGGGCCATCCTAAACAGCCGAACCTTGACCCCTACGGTTTCAGAAACCTATTTTGTCATGGCTTTCTCTGCACCCCTTTTTCCCACCCCATTCATGGCCGTCCTCTCTCATTCACTCATCCCTGTGGTGGCCATGGCAGCAGCCTTCCTTCTCTTTCTGTGGCTTTCCTTTCATTTCACTACACCTTATAATGTTTATTTTGGTTGAGTAACAGCTCAAGTGATGCTGCAGGCAGAAGGTGACCCCTCTTCAGTGCTTTTTTTGTCATTTTTTACAGTCACCCTGTCCTCTAGTCTAATGTGTTTGTCCTTCGACCCACCCCTCTAAACATTTCCTTTTTAAGAGGTAAGGTGCTCCTGGATCCTATTTTATGCATGCACAAACATACCTACTGTACATGCCTAGTTAAAGGAATATTTCACTCGAAAATACCTCATGCGGTTAAAAACCTTTATGACTGCCTTTATTTTATTTTATTTTAAACTATATACAGCTCTCAAATATGATTGTTCAATATGATGCGTTTGGTCCATAAGAGATGACATTTGATGTTATTAACTGTTATTGACTGACTAGGGGCAGCTGTGACCTAATAGTTAGAAAGGTGGACTTGTAACCTGAAGGTCGCAGGTGCCGGCAGGAGTTGTAGGTGGAGGGAGAAAATGAACAGCGCTCTCTTCCACCCTCAATACCCATGGATGAAGTGCCTTTAAGCACGGCACTGACCTCACACAATTGCTCCCCGGGCGCTGGAAAAAATAGTTGCCCACTGGTCTGGGTCTGTGTTCATGGGGTGTGTGTGTGTGTTCCCTGCTCACTCCTATGTGTGTGCACTTGGATGGGTTAAATGCAGAGCACCAATTCCGAGTATGGGTTGCTATACTTGGCAAATGTCACGACTTAAATTTAAACTTGGAGAATAAAACCTTAAATGTATATAAGGGATTACACTGTAAGAAAAAATCTGTAGAAAAACTGATAATGTCCTGGCTGATATTTACCAGTACATTTTCCGTTAAATTTACGGAACCCTAAAATACACCACATTCAAAATACATAATCGACATATTCAAAATACGGGTAAAATATGGAATTAACAGTATACTGGGTCATATTTTTACAAATTTTTCTTAGTGTAGTTATTATAATAAAGCAGCTGATTCAAAGTATTACAATTTAGGATATTATTCTGAAACCATGTGTGCACTGCAGATATATGATGTATCATCTCACTGGTTTGCAACACACTAACCCTCATAGAGCAACTTATGTCAGCATCAGTAGCCTATAAACATTATCTCACATTCAGATACCTAGCTGTCTGGAGACCTTGCCCTGAATCCCAACAAGCTGAACTTTTAGCTACATACTGTATATCGCATTTTCAATATTCTCATGCTTATAAATGTCAACGTCTACCTATAGACTGCTCTTACCTGATCATCTGTTGATACAGAACATGGGTTAAGCCTCTTTACTTGATTGCCACCTCCTGAAAATGATCCCTAAAATCTGCTTGTGCTTCTATTACACACTACAGTGACTTTTCTTCCATCACCTACACTTGAAGACACATGTTTTCATGTGATAAGCGAAACAAACATTCCCTAAAGTAATTTTATCTAAATGACATTCCCAACATAATACCAGTATTACCTTCTGCTGAACATATGACTGTGTCAATCTCACAATACTTGTCTTATAGTAACCATGGGGCACCAGAATGCTACTGACCTCTGATCTGTGCAATATATCTCCCATATGTCGACTTGAGGGGGCAGTATATGGGGCTGTTCAGGCAAGCTTCAACCCTCAGGGCTTCAGGGCCTGCACTGGTTGTCATTATAGACTATGAGATCCAGCAGTTGCCCTGGATGTATATGCATTTATATTGGCAGTACAGACATAAAAAGACAACTGAATGTATCATCTACATTGCCAATATAGAGACCACATCTTTTTACCCAACTGAAGTAGGTCGTTTTATTACTGTGGGTAGAGGATTTCTAAGTAATCCAAACTTTTCATATTGTCTTTTTCAGTCATTGGATTCATAAATGTGGCTGGATGAGTAGGTTCAATGTTGGTGGGTTTGATAAATGAAAAGGTTTGTGTTTCAAAAAAAAAAAAAAAAAAAAAACATTGGGCATGGTGTGTATCAGTATTTGCATTATTTGCAATGCAAATATTTCTCCCTCTCTTTGTCTCTCTTTGTTGGAATGTTGGAAGACAATGTAACACATCTCTACTGACACTGTTGTGATTGTTTAAAGCTTGGAATTTTTCAAATTTTCTAAACAATTAACAGTTTTAGAGGGAATCATTTTCATCTTTAATACTAAAACAATATGTTTAGGCCCTATCGCACAAAGGACAATAACTATAACAATAATGATAAAGTTTTAAAAATTGTTCTAATTCTATAAAAATAGTCCACACCACAGCTATAACAATAATGACACAGAGAAACGATATTCTTGGAATGCATTTCAGAACAATTTTCTCCAGCTGATAAACAATAAAAACATCAACAGCCAATCAGAATCCATCCTGCTTTAAAGAATTCAAGCATTTAAGGTGGCAGATAACATAGGGCAACTGCAGGTGTGTGCTTATAATAAACATAACAAAATGATGTGTTGGTGTGGACACCGGTATAGTTATTGTTTTTGGTGTGAACAGGCCTCAACAGCTAAATAAATAAAATAAATGGCCACATTGTGTTTAAAATGTAAAATATGGAATTTTCTGCTTTCCATTTTTAATACTAAATCAGTATGAGCTAAAATAAACAAAATAAATGGCTGCAGTGTGTCTAAAATGTAAATGATTAGATATGACCCTGAATAAATAAATTATATTGTTCAAATATTATTTGAGTTGTTTGATTCAATCAATTTCCCTTACAGTATAAAAAGAAAAAGTTAATTCTGGTGCTTGAAATTTTGTGGAGACAAGCAGCTGGACCAAAGGACAGCCAAATTGCTGACTGGAGACCTTTATTACCTTCTCAGCTCAGCTGTCACTGATTAAAAAGGGAAATGGAGCTTCATGTCTCTGAGTGCTGAGGATTTGCTGAAGAGGGCATCTCAGGCTTTAGATGCTGTGAAGGTTAATGCAAAAACGCTAATAGCAGAACTAAACAATCTGTGTCTGTCTTTATGCAAACTGTCATTACCCAGGTTCATTTAAGAGACCTCTTGCCAGTTAGGTTCAGAACTGCTTTTTTCATCATGTGATTATTTTTCTTCTTCTGATTTGCCACTGACTCAAGAGGATACTAATAATAATAATAAATGGTCATATAACCTGTGTACCATCTCAGTATGCATCAAAGCATGTGCCAGAGACTGTGTTTATGCATTCATGCCCAAATGCATGCTTTATCTTGATTATTTTTTATCTTTCTGCACCACAAATTGATTTGCGTAATGTCTTAGTGTTTATATTATATTTTCATGCACTGAGCTTAGGTGTCTTTTGTATCAGATTTACACATTCAACCTTGTGGCGTACGAAATTACCTACATTATTCAAAGGCACAAAATGAAAAAATATTGTACCAGGCACCGAGGGTAGACAATGACAAGTTACTCCAGTGACTGCAATGAAGAGAGGTGAGCAATTAAACAATTAGATACTGTAGATATAGGAGATTATGTGCTAATTTAATGGATGGCCATTAGGACCTTAGGCTCCTCACATTAAATATATATTCCATTTCCATTTCAGATTAAGTTCATAATAACAATAATCTTGCTCTGGGTAAGCTTTGAATACAAGAAATGAAAATCTCATCAATTATCACCTCTATAAAAGCTAATTTAAAAACATGATATTGTTGTTTCCTATAGTGATTTGAGGAATTGAATCTTAACTTGCAGAAGCAATGATTACTAATATTAATAAGCTTGATGTTTTCTACTGTATTAGAGCCTTTAATATTTAAAATTTCAAATACTTGAATATGTAGTGAATGTGATAAATGATTTAGCATGTCGAACGCACGTCCTGATTTTGCCAAGTCCGATGTGTTCCTAGGTCAACATATTTTGTTGACCCTGGAACAACATTTTACTCCAAAAATATATTCTTAACCATATCCCTACACCTAAACCTAACCTTAACCATGAGTAATCCCTAAAATCAGAGGAAATGATAGATGAATGACACTGATGTACAAGCACCAAACACTGATTTTAAGCATAAACTTCACAAAATCTATAAACTGGTTCTTCAAATCTGATTGGTTAATCACAATGTTGTTCCAGGGTCAACAACGATGTTGTCCCAGGAACATGTCTCACTTGGTAAAATCAGGTTAGGCATGTCGAACAGCATTAAAAACAAATTACAGTAAGCCTATGAACCGTTTAATGTTAATTATCTTATAGGTTAACTGATGATAGATAATTTACTGTTTAGAAACTATACCATTTTTCACATTATTTATAATGTTATATTAAGGTTCAGTGACAAATAGGAATGGCAGAGATGATGAAAAGGTGAAATCTTTTACAAATCGAGTCATTTGTGAATTTAATTGCTTCAAACAGCATTTGTGTTCATGCTGGTTTCACACATTTTTTATAAATCTTTAACAGAATATTTACATTTAATGACTCTTGAAATGTCAAGTGATTAAATCAATCATAAAGAAATACATTTTGCTTGATACACCTTAACCCCCCCCCCCCCCCGCCCAAAAAAAAAAACCTTTTCACAAAAATACATGTATTTAAATAAATAAAATTATTTTTTTAAAGAATATTCTGATGTATGCCTTTAACGTGATCTGCACACGTCAGACGTGCATTATATAACTTGTGGGAATGTGTTTAGGCAGATGAAAAAAGTACGACGCAACATTTTCACGCTGCAGTGCGTTCTTCATATCCTGACCGCTACAAGGACATCCGAGTTCCCAACTTTGTCCCACAGTACGATAAGCAGACAGCGGAGGCGTGGTCTCTGACGTCGCTCGGGCTGAACCGTACTACAGCACTAGTCTGGCTGGATGTCTGACTTCAGCCACGCAGGTTATTTGGGAAAATATTTTAAACTCATGCTTCAACTAAACAGACCATATAATGCTATCTTGTTCCTCCTGCATTGGACTACGTGCATCTTGTATTTTGAGCGGTTTGGGGAAGTGCGACAGGAGGTAAGATATAGTAGCAATATCACGCGAGTCGAGTTTCTGCACGCTGTACACAAGTTGACACTGTCCCAGTCACGCGCTGCAAGTCAGACATGTAGGCTGTATGTCCTTTTCCATTGCATTGCTCAGCGACTGATTGACACACAGTTGATTTGATGCTATGCATGCAGCACAATGCTTTTGCATATTAGCTACAATCCAGTAATCCAGGTATTAATTTTATTGAAATGCAAAATTAGCTTTTTTTAATGAGAGGATTGTAATTTAAGTTGATGTTAGTAAGAATTTGTGAAACTAACTGTAAAATGAAAGCTTTTCATTTTCTAAGGTCTTTATCAACGAGATGAACAAGGCTCTTGGTCTGGCATTTGATACATAGTCTGGCAATGCACGTTAATATCTTTCTGACCACACCTGCTAATGGACTGAGCGGTTACTTCAATAAATGTTTTATTTCTATATGTAGACTAGTGCTAGCACTGCAGAAAAGACCATCGTCCCGAATCCAGGTCACTGTGTGCCCAAACTTGTGCTACCGTCCCTCATCCGTCTGTTCATCCCTCGCTTCATGGGGCTGGTTTTGCATTCTCTGACCCTGTTTTGTGTCTTGCCACAGACTGCTAGAATCTGTTTCAAATAAATTTGTGCTTTTTATGCATGGACCAAATCTGTAACTGCACAATAACGGCCTCTGCCCAACACATGGTAGCCTACTGTTGGAGTTTTAGCCCTTGCAAGAATGTCAGTGAGCTCTCAGGATATAACCCACGGACTTTACAAGTGAGTTTGCACTCAGGATTTAAACCAAGGACTTATATCCAGGTCAATTTAAAAACAAGCATCAAACACAGTAAAGCCACGAAGCTTATGTAAAGAAAAAATCATGAGCTCTGACAGTTTCCAGTACCGTGCACTGTTCGAGTACAAGCAGGAGCGGGGGTGACGATATCTCCCTGCAGCCTGGAGATCTTCTCACGGTCAGTAAGATGGCACTGCTGACATCCGATTACCAGGAGGGTGATGAGAAGTGCCCAAAGGGCTGGCTGCATGGCACCAATGAATGCACTAAGGAGAAGGGCAACTTCCCCGGCACCTTTGTGGAGTATGTTGGGGTCGTGAGGATGGGCCTTACTTCAGGGAAGCCTTGGCCAAGACCTGTACCGCCAACACCTGTAGGGCCCCAGCCCCCAGGAGCCTCTGCTTCAGAAGGTGAGTGTAACTATTATGTGTATTTAACGTGCTTTATGTAATATATATATATATATATGTGAATGAAAAAAATCTCTGTGGCATCCATAATCTTACACCCTCAATCTTCAGAGCAAGATGGCTAATTATCTTCTCCCCACATTTGGGTTAGGCAGTACAACCCTGAGATAAAATGCTTCACTTTAAATTTGAGGACATTATTTGGAAATCACAGACTTCAGCTCCCGCTACTTACATAAGTTCCAGTGCTGAAAATAGAGATCTGTCAAGGATTTGTGAATATCTTTAAGAAAGAGATAAGAAATAAGTGCTTGCAAAAATGGCTAATTTAAAGCCAAAATTATATTTAAAATGTTGTTAAGCTCTTAATGGGGCCTGCGTTGCCCCTATGTTTCTGACTGTGGTACAGTCTGTTCATATGCTAACTAGGTCAGAGAGCCAACTCTGGATGTTCCAAAAGTGCTCTTCTCTCTTACTGTCTAGGGTGCATGTCTCTTTTATGGTGAAGGTTTAGGTTGCATTTAAACTATTTATGTGTTTTATTCACTGTAGATCCTCTTTTAGTGGCTTATTGAGTTCCTTTGTTTCAGCCAAGACACAGAGTTGGTGATAAACAGCATAGCAAAGCCATTCTTTAGTGTCAGGAGAGGCAAAATCATGCAGTTCTGTTGAATAATTGATCACTGGTGCATTAGATGGCTGACATTTAGCCAATCATCAGACTCACTCTGTGCCAAGGGATCCTTATGGAACACTGACGAAACATTTGCGAACATGATTATAGAGAGTTTTATGAGCCTAGCAAATTGTCAATTTGACAGAATTGATCAAATGGACCTTATTTAGGTATTTATGTATTTATTAATCAGGCACTGCAGAATGGAAGTTTTGGAACAGTGAATATGGGACACCAGTTCAGAACTGTGCCATAGATTTTGAACTTTTTACACTGATGTATTATTTGTATATAAGACAAACTTTCATATATTTAAAAGTTGGAAGAGTTGTTGATCCACTTGCAGAATGTAGTTATACAACATTTTAAGCATGTCAAATTATTAAGGGCTCTGCAATGAATATGAGTACCTGTACATTGTCAATCTCCATGGCCTCTGTTTTGAATATTAAAATTACATAATAATGAATTGCATGTTCCCGACACTGCAGTCCATTCTCTTCAGTTTTCAATTTTGGATTATTATTTTATAGTGGTGGTCAGTGATGGGAATAATGGCGTTATAAATAATGGCCTTACTAACGACATTACTTTTTCCAGTAACGAGTAATCTAATTGATTACTCTTCTCATCTTAATAACGCCGTTACCGTTACTGCCAAAAAATGCGGCGCGTTACTATAACTGATGATGAAGCTGTTTTTTTTTTTTTCATCAGACCAACTACATCTCTGAGCGAGAGGCAAATACTTTTTTTTACTGTTCTTCCTTGGTTAGTGGGCAGAGCACGAGACAAGCGCATAAATGCTGACGATTGGCTGAGGTAGAGTAAAATTTCATTGTAAGCCAATCAGAGGTAGAGTTGGGCGGGTGTTCGAAAGCACGCATAGTAGTGATGGGAATTCGGCTCTTTTGACTCAGCTCACTGAAAAGAGCCGGCTCTTTGTCTCACAAACGGCTCTTTAAATGACTTTGACTATAATATTTCAATTTTTATTATAATTATTTAATTTCTATAGGCTAAATTTGAAAAAATAGAGTTGGCTCTTCAGATATGAGAGCCAGCTCCCGAAGTTCAACTAAAAGAGCCAGCTCTTAGAGTCGGCTCATTCGCGAATCGCGAACGACTCATCAAAAGCTCATTCGCGAACGAGTCGATCCATCATCACTAACGCTCATTCGCTAACGACCCATCATCACTAACGCTCATGAATTGCGAACAACCCATCATAACGCATAGTCGGACAGGACAGGACACACAACGAACAACACAAGCCAGTCAGTCAACGAGAGACCGGTATGGCGACGAGCCCAAATAATCCAAAAGTAGCCTTCTCTAATTGGAAGTATATACATTACTTTTTCCTTCAAGAAATTAAAGAAACAATAAAAGGAAATACCAAAAGTTCCCAAAAATCTATCGTGTTATTTGCATTTTTCCACTATATAAACATAATATCTACATACATGCCATTTGATTGGAGGCTAGTCTCACTTTGTCCCACAGCAACTTTTTTTTTAGATGTGTGTACAATGTTTCATGTTTCTGTTAATAATGTATTGTATTAAGTGTCCATTTCATTATAATATTCATCATAAATAATTGAACATGCACATGTATTTTAAGTTCCTTTAAAGAGGGGTAGAGGTGGGGTCACATTTGAGCATTTAAAATTTAATTTTACTTGAAAGTAACGCAATAGTTACTTTCTTAAGTAACTAGTTACTTTTAAAATTTGTAACTGAGTTACTAATTTAGTTACTTTTTGGAAGAAGTAACTAGTAACTGTAACTAATTACTTTTTAAAAATAACTTGCCCAACACTGGTGGTGGTACACATGGATTGGAATTGAGAAACACTGCTAGATGATGCAGGCAAATAGGTCCTTAATGCCATTTACTAGCTATCGCATCGTCACTTTATGGCTCAAGCTGATTGGTCTCTGTTTCGTCTTCAGCCTATAAGCTTTCTTGCTTAAAGGGGGGGTGAAATGCTTGTTTTCACTCAATATCCTGTTAATCTTGAGTACCTATAGAGTAGTACTGCATCCTTCATAACTCCAAAAAGTCTTTAGTTTTATTATATTCATAAGAAAAGATAGTCTATACCGGTTTTTCCCGGAAAAACACGACCGGCTGGAGGTGTGACGTATGGGCGGAGCTAAAGAATCATGAGCGCCAGTAGGCTTTTGCGTTGAGAGCGTTTGGAAGCTGTGACATTACCGTGAGGGAAAAAAAACAAACCATGGCTAACAGTCAGATTCAGCGTATATTTATGATCCAGAATCAGATCCGGCTGAAACTGAACGAGAGCAGCAGCAGCAACGACTCGCTCTGAGCGGAGCTCGAACCCGGGTCTCCGGCATGGGAAGAGACGCACTAACAAGGAGGCAGAGATATTTTAAGCAGTTTTACTCACCGCCTGCAGTTCCAACACACGATCGTGACCCTTTTTCGTTGGGATTGCATCATCCTTAAGAAATAAACGATACGCAAATCCATCGTCAAACTGGGCCTTGTTTGTAAAACAAGCATCTTCGAAATGCAGGGAACAAACACAAAAACTTGCACAACTCCGTTGATGCTCTGTAAAAATAAACTCCATCCACTGGTCCCTTAATGCTGTTTTTTGGTAATCGGTGTAGGGTTGTCTTGCCCTGGCAACCAAAAACACACTTCTTTTGTGACATTTCGAGATGCTCTCGCTCTGATCATTGAAACGCTCTGATCAGTGAAATGTCTGTGCTCTCAGTGCTGTGCTAAACAGGGAGCGCACGCTCTTCCGGGATAAGTGCCCTTAGGACCCATATAAGGAAATTCCGCTCCATCTAACGTCACACAGAGCCATACTCGAAAAAAACTTTCCGAAACTTGTGACAAACCGGAAGGAGTATTTTTGGAACAGAAATACTCCTTCAAACGTACAACTTAATTTTTGAAACTTTGTCCATGTTTAGCATGGGAATCCAACTCTTTAACAGTGTAAAAAAAACTCAGTATGCATGAAATAGCATTTCACCCCCCCCTTTAACATTTCAATTGTTTGGTTCTGCGTTCGCTGTAATAAAGTCTTGCAGAAACCCTCCACCTCCCCCAGTTCCACTAGTATAGATCTGCTATAGGTAATTTCATGTATGCTATTTGTGCAGCAATTGTACAATATGTCACAACAACATTTACATGCGCAATAGAACTATAAGCTATGCGTCATGTTTCCTGGACAAACAATTGGCTGTCAGATGTTGGGCAAGCAGATTTTCTGTGTGGAGATGATGCACTCCACAGCTGCTTTCTCTCTTTGTCTTTTTCCCCACTATGATTAAACTGACATGTTCAAAGGCAACTACGAGGCAAAGATCAACTTATTAGCTGCCCACCAGCACTGTTAAAGTGTCAGTCAAAGCCTGCAGTCTTCACTTTCACCATTTTCCTTGTTATCGACTTGAGATCCATCTCCTTTGATAACTGATGCCTGATTACTTGACTCTCATTTCTCAAAGGCCTTGTGTAGTTGTATGGTTGATGAGGAATAGCCACTTTTGGTGTCACTCTGATCAAGCACACAGTGACATGTTAATAGATGAGTCAGAGAGCTGCTAAGTGGGATGATGATTTTAGGAAGGACTCATGAAGGAGCATGAGCAGCTCTTTCTGGGATCAATTTTCCAGACATGCAGGTCAGGCATCATTGCTGTATTCGCAGCTAGGCTTAATGAGTTAATGAGCAATGCCAGAGAGTGCAGTTCTCCATAGAGTATATACTGAGGACAAAAAAAAAATAAAAAAAATTCTGCATTCAAAATAACCTCATCATTGATACCAGGCCTGGAAATTATGGCTGTCACAATTTATTTACAGTTTTAATGTTAACATGGGCCAATCTAGTGTTGTCTTGCCTTTTTTTTTTTTTTTTTTGCTGATCATAGGTTCTTGCGCTGTCACAGAAACAGGTGTTATGCCTTATGATCTGTTGATTTCAGTGATATACTTAAGGTAGTAAGGGGTGTTTTATGCGTGGTATTCAAGAAATAATTGCTTATGGGGTTGGTCAGATTTTTTTAATGTTTTTAAAAGAAGTCTCTTATGCTCACCTGCATTTATCTGATTTACAGTAACAACAATACTATTTTTGATTAAAAAAAATAAATAATAATAATAACCGTTTTCTTTTGATACATCTTGTTTTAGTCTTACATGATCTTTCAGAAATCACTCTAATATACTGATTTTGTGCTCAAGTAATATTTCTCCTTATCAGTGTTGAAAACATTTGTGATGCCTAAGGATTCTTTGATGTACACAAAGTTCAAAAGGAAAGTTTTTTTTCTTTCTTTTTTTTTGAACCATTAATAAAAGCAATAACTGCCAAGTTAGAAGACAAGTCACTTGAGGAACCCATAGTTTTTTTTTATCTGTGTTAAAAGAATTTGAATATATTACTGAATACATTAACTACAAAAAAAAAAAAAAATGTATATATAAAACTGACTGCATTCAGTTTAGTTGTAAAATCATAGCCCAAGGCCTTCAGATTCAAATATGAATTAAAAGACTTATTAAACTTTCCACAAACAAATGCCTTAGAAAGCCTTGGTGAATGTTGATGAAGGTTTTCTAAGCCACAACAAACTGTTTTGTGTAATGTTTTTTAACTAAATAGCCATGGAAGAATACACCCAAGCAACATGCATTGCATGGCTGTTTTGACAAGAATATAATTGGCTGCCCTATTGTGTAAAAATATCAAACAGAGCAGTGCAGTTGTTGGGTATGCCATGAAAGATAGCAAAGTGAAAATGCTGGCACTGATGGTCATACTGCAAAATAACCCCATGTTTAAGACACAGTTTTACAATCTTGATTTATGGCTTCTGGCTCCCGCAACTTTACTTGATTTGCCCTCGTGTAGTGCTTCATGCTCCCATGTGAGAGGGAGTTTCAGACACGGCCAAGGCTTTGGCAGAACACTTGCTGGCTCCCATATTTCTTTGCTCCGCTCAGTTTCACGTTATTTCAAAAAAACTTAAGCTTTTTAAACTCTGATTAGGACTTTGTAGTTTTATAGCATAATTTGTGAACTATTTGGCCCTGTGTAACATAGGTAAACTTGGCCAAAGCACATTAAAACTGAAAACCATTTTTTAAAAGCAGGTATATAATACAAACAGTAGAAAATAATCACCTCCTTTAAAATAATAAAATTCTGTTGCTTTGCAGCCTGAAATGAAGATGAACACAGTTTTTGCTTTATCCAGCTGTATTTACTCAGTGCAACTTATAACATCGAAGTGAAAGATATAACACACACATGTCAAAAAAAAACAAACAAAAAAAACGAATCACTGAGTTGGAAGAAGGATCACCCCAATACCTTCAGTAAAGGATGGAGGTGGGGGTATCCTGTTATGACTCTTAGCCAGAGAGAAGTCAGTGTTTCGAATGTCATTTCTAGAGATTAGATGAGCTGTGAATAGACGGCATGTAGCTGCGAGGACAGCAGGTAATGAAACGATTGCTATTCATGAACAACAGTAGCCACTGAGGTAAATGATAACTTGATTGGTGGAAAAGGCAAGGTATTTCAATTTTGATTTCTTTTGTTTTTGTTTTTGTCAGTTAACATTGTGGGACATTGTTTTAACTTGCAATGCTATTATTAGGGTAAGAATTAAGATGTGATCACATTTTTGGACAAAATCCAGAGATTTCAAGAGGAATCCACATGATCTGGATTTTCATGTGGAGCCAAAAGATTTCTCCAAGCAAATTCTGTAACGGCTGTTTACCAGCAGAAAGCTGCTTGGCTTAAAAGTGACCAGTCTGTGAGCTGTGCACTTCATACATCACTCAGTGTTGACATTAAACATTAGAGAATGTACTTTTTTGCCCATTAAATTTTGCTAATGTAACCACACTATTAGAGTGCTGCAAGGTTGTGGAAAGTTGCTTAGTTGCTTAAGAAGTTAAGAAGTACAATAGATCTGGTGTCTGCAGAATATAAAGTGAAATTATCATAACTTTTTTTTCCCACTTTAACAATTTTTAAGCCTAAAGAAATGATAAATTGTATGTGTTAAAAATCATGTACATTCTCACAAGGCTGGAAGATGCCAGTCATGTCAGTGGTTTAATAAAAGCTATTTTAATTTACACGGCCAGGCCATTTAATTGAGTAAATTAAACAAAATTCAAAGAAACATACAGAAAATCCCACGTGCTTACATTTTTTCATTTCCAAAACTTGAAACAGGCATGTAATCATTTTACATTTACATGACGTTTCATTTTACAAACCGTTTGCAGTGCAGGTAGGCATCCCTGTTCTTGCAGCTGTTCAGCATTTAGAGCGCTTTGTCCCATGTGCATTTCTGAACAGACGTTTGACGGATTTAACTTTAAGCATGACAACGAGGGCTGGTGCAGACCCCCTTAGTCATATCTCTCTGAAATCCATCACCACCATCCCACTCAGTGCCATGCCAAGTGGATGAAAGCCAAGTCTTTGTTTGCCATTTTATCCTGCTGTTGTGTATTCTCTGTCTCGCTTGTTTTCCATGAAGCAGGGATGATGATAAACACTGCCTTCACTTGGGAGAACGATGCACCATAAATCTGTTTCTATCCTTCTTTCCATGCTGTGGCTAGGGATTGGACTGTGGTTTTCTGAAATCTAGAGAAAAGCCCAAAGCAGCTAAATCTGCTTCTCAATATTGCACTTTCTCCTGCTATTTATGAGCACTCATAAAGACTCATGCCTTTTATGTCCTTATTTTATATCCCCTTCATCTGTGCATTTTAAATGCGAATGAAAGGCTCTAGATAAGTTTGTCTCTGTGAAATTTAACCAACATAATACGCAAGGATGTAAAATACACAAGGGTAAAATTATTGGTATGCTGCCTTTTATAAATAAGCGTGGGTCTTTTTTGTCAACAAAAGCATTTATTTTATTTTGCAAGTGACACACTGTACATTATTGTTCAAATGTTTGAGGTTAGTAAGATATTATTATCATTGTTTGAAAGAAGTTTCTTAGGCTCACCAAGGCTGCATTTATTTTGATAAAAAATTCAGTAAAAACAGTACAATTGTGAAAATGATCAGAATTTAAAATAAACATCTTCTTTTTATATAAATGTGATGTATTCCTGTGATGGTCAAGCTGAATTGCCTTTCAGGTATCATTCTAATAAGATGATTTGGTGCTCAAGAAACGTTTCTTATTGTTATCAATGTTAAAAAAGTTGTGCTGTTTAATATTCTTTATTTCAATTTAATGCATTTATTTATGTATTTTGAAAAAAAAAAAATCTTGCTGACCCCAAACTTTTGAACACAAATTTTCCATTAAGGTATAGTTGATATTTTCTTTTTTTTAGTCAGTTAAATTCATACTGCATTGATATGTATATTGGCCTCAGGTGATCAGCTCAAACGGCAGGAAACACTTAAATATAGAGCTTTACAAACACACAGGCTTTTACTAGCATCAGCACATAACTTCAAACCACTTGAGTGGAGTAGTGGTTCGGAATGTGCATTTCTATTAGCATTAGATTGGCTGCAGATTGGTTAAAACTCCTGACACATGTCTGGATGGCAAAATTTGCTGCAAGAAATGTAAGATGCAGGACCAATTCACTGGACACTCCAGGCTCTGTTAAGAGCTTTTCCTTTTATCAGATCCACATAAGAGTGTTGCAATGAGCCAGGGGCTGATAGTTAATCTTGGCCATTCTCGAAAATGCCACAGATGTTTCTGGAGAGAGTGAAAGGTGTTTTGAGGGAGAGATCAGAAGCCTGAGCTGCAGTTAGAATTTAAGGTTTATCTTGGTTGAAATTCTTAAGTGTTACTGGCCTCTGCAGCTTTTACTGCTTCAACATTCCTTGAATTGCATGCTTTTATTGTGAGTCATGGTATTGTGGGTGAAGTGCTGTTTCATGTTTGCTTATGTTTGAGATACCCAGTATGCCAACTATCAGTTGGGCTTTGGAGAATAGAGCCCTTCTTTGGCTTTACAGCAAGGGGCTAGAGTTCTTTAACTGTGGTTGATGTGAAATGCTTTTTCATGTGTTCAGAGAGTTTCATACATACAGTTGGAAGTGTGTGTCTATATATATATATAATTTTATTTTTTCATACCATGAATAAAATTAAGACAGTTTTCAATAAACAGCCCAATTCACCAGCACTATAAATGTTGATGTTGGAGCATAAAACAATGTTAGCTGTGGTTAAATAGATTTGATTCAGAGAAATTAATTCATCCAGCCAAGAAGAACAAATAACATCATTGGAGGTCAAGAGGTGAGTTCTTCCTACTATATTCCTACAACTCCAAGTGATCCAAGTTAATGGTAGAGTTTACAACTAAATAGATTTCTTTTTTCTCTTGTTTTTGGTAACAATGTGACAATGTCTGATTGTCAGCTTTGATTGATTTATTGATTCCTTGCTGAATAAAATATGATTTTATGTACTTTAAACAGCAGTTGGGAAGTTCCCTGTCAATATGCTGGACATGCATTATTCAGACACTCTTATAGTAATTCTCAATTAAATTAATTTTTCCCAGTATGAAATGGGTCATATGAAGATGTCAAATGAAGTGAGAATGGGAAAATGCGGGGAAAATATTAACCAGAACAGGACCAAGATAATACAGGGCAGAACGTATTTTTAGTCTGGTTCTGCTGACTTGAAAATTGTTTTCTTTGCATTTCATTTGTGCATATGTTTGTGTTCTCATACATGCTAGCCACAGAGCCAAAAGAACCATGGCCTACTTACTTCTGCTTTCTTGTTGATTTATTGGTTCATAGGTCTTTTTGATTTTATTTTGTGAATTAATGTGAACTGTTTCTTTAGTGACAGCAGGAGCATCAGTAAATACTGTATGACCCACAGAGCTGTGTTGACACAGGTGGTGTTCTTTTACCTTGGCCCAATCTTCATTTTGCTCTTCTTTTACTTGCTGCAAGTTTGTTAAAAAACCGTCTCATCTGTCCTGAGCTGACTGGATTTTGAAAAAAAAAAGACAGACTTATGTGAGGGCAAGAGCTTTCTTCTCCAACCTTACAAAAACAGAAAGTATTTGAATTGCTTGAACAACCGCCAGGCTAATTCAGGGTAACCCCCATTAGACTCTTACACAAGCAAACCCCATTTCTCATTGACAACAGAGAATTTAGCTGAAGAATCATTCTCTATTGGCGTTGTCTTCTCAACATCAAATACTGGAGGACACATCCCTGATCTCAGACTGACACTGTCATTGAAAGTTAGTTGGGATCTGTGCTACAGCAATGGGTTGCCTGAAGGCAACCTAGTTCTTACTTGTCATGGTTGTTTCATTTGCTCTCCAGATTAGATTGAAGCAGAATGCTGTTTGACATATTTTTAAACATGTGTCTTTGCATGAGAATCTAAACATGCCAGAAGCATTTTGCTTGAGAAAAATCAAAGAATCAGTTTGATCACAGACTTCAATCAAATTTATTCATGTCCCATCATGGCAGAGGGGTGTTTGAAGTCAGGCATTAGTGACGGTGTCCTCCGTCTCCCTTCACATGGCATGGGAACTGTCTCTTGTCTATACAACTCCTTTTCAAAATATATTTATTTTTCACCAGCTTTTGCTCCAGGCTAATTTGTTCTATTCTCAGGTGAATGTTGATTTATTTTTTTGTTTTTTTCTTGAATCCTGAAATCCATGGCTTGGATAAATGTTCCATTCCTCTCCTGGTTCTCAGCTCTTGGACAAAGAGAGTAAAATCTGGATTTGATGACTGTATCATCTCTTTGTGGCTTTTTGTGGTCCTCATCCAAATTAAGGTGCTGACAGAGCACACTACTATTAAATCACCAATTTATTTGCTCACTGGAAACCGCTAATAGTCCTCTGAAGTCTGTCTGCTGTTGCGCTGCTAAGGCGACATTAGTCTGAGCTCAGATTTTCTCTCTGGACCCTGTAGGTCCATTTGAACCAACAAGCTCAGAAATTAACAAAAGTTCACAGCAGTCATCTTCCTGATTATTATTCCCTGTTGACAAGGAACAGGATTGAAAGACCTTTTTGTGCTCTTTTCTTTCTTAATTATATGACAAAAACATTTTATGTGTGTCTTTGATCACAGTTGCCTTAGGTTTTTAATATAAAGCTTTTATTTTAATATAAGCTTTAAAATATAAAGTACATCAAGTATAAAGTACATCAAGTCATTTGTGATCCATTCACATTTAGTGCCCATGCGACAGTCTTTACTGTCACTTTTGGTCAATGTAATGTAACCTTAAGCCAAAGCAAACTTTGCACTGTATGGGTAGACACTGTGCAAAGATGTACCTTTTAATTTTCTCTTTCTGTTTGACAATAAACACAAAAAAATGGGATTAATATTGGCTAGAAAACGATGATATGCCTAGTTTCATCTTGTTTTGTGCTGATGATTGTTGATGATTGTAAATAGTGGCTGCTATGGTAATGCAAAATCTTCTCAGCGCTCAGAGACACACTTGCGGCTTGCGTGAAAGGACAGTTTGGGCCAGTACGGACCACATCATTGTGGGTTATACAGAGTTCTGGCCCCACCTTATCCTTCATTTAGCCTCTTATTGGCCTTTAAGGGAACTCTGCATCGGTCATACCTCTCGTTGAGGGAAACTCCCTGCTCAAAACAGCATGGGCTTTGCTAGACACGCCAACCCGAAGCATGGCCTGGCAAACTGGCTTGTTTGGATCAGACAATACTTGATGTTGCCACAGAATTTCAAGGACTGCATTTATTTCGACATTAAGCTGCAACAGTGTGTGTATAGATGTTGCGATATGCTGCAAAATATGAAGCATTGTCTGAAAAGGATAACTTAATGGAAATAACATTTGTTGCTTCTCCGTTAATGCACGTTGGGTAGACTAGCCTTAATGTTTGTTTCTTATTGTGATTTATAGATGGGGGTATATAGGCCCACAACAACTATTTATCTTCATTTTCCCATCCCAGTCTGAGAGGACATACTGATCTATCTCTAAGTATGTCATAAAAGAGAAGGACTGCAGAAGCAAAAATGTAGCCACATGGAAGCGACTGCATACATGCTTTTTGTTTTACCTGCTTTCTCCTTTTCAAACAGAGCTCTCGGATCAGGAGCCGCTGATTACTGTCACAACACATTACCCAAGCCATGTTTCTCCTTCCACAGGCCTCTTTCTATTTCTCTCTCCCCTTCACTTTCTCTTTGATTTAACCACCCTGGGACATTTTTCTTCCTGCTTCTGCTCTTCTTTTTACCACAGCAACCATTTTACTCTTGCTTAAATTTTTTGTTATCCATATCATGCTCATTAATGCTATGAAGCCTACGTTCATTTTGTTTACTCGTTGTTTTGATGTAGATATTGAGCTATATTGAGATATTGTTTATTTGAAGGCTAGTTGAGTACACGCATTTGTCGTGAAGAGCCTTCATGGCATTTTTAGTTTTATTTTTTTTGCAAAGAATAAAATGTATACATTAAAAACAAAGCAAAAAATAATAATGAAATAAAATCAACAGTATGCTGCTTTTGCTTTTTCGAATTATGAACCATGCTCTTTTTCAATAATTGTGTCTGTCTTGCGTTTCACAATGCAGAGGTTAGTTTAATTTCTATATTCTACTATTAGATTCATTTTTGTTTGAACAGAAATTATGTTGTTGAAGTTTCCAAATAGTATTTAGTTAGAATTAAATAAACTATTGAGTAATAATGTTATTATCATCATTATTATTATCATTATGTCATCATATACTCATGTTATAAACCAGTATGCAGGTCTTTTTTTTCCCATTCTAAACAGTGACACGGGGCAGTGCAGTCACCTGTCAATGACGTTAGTTACCCTTTGTTACCCCCTTTAATGATGTAGAAACCACATGACAACAGTGTCGTGGACAAATGTTGAAGTAGCTTTGCGACAAACTCCAACTACAAAGAGATGCTGATCTCACTTGTGTTTTACTCGACAGTTGAGTTTTTTGATTTGCATCTTTACAGAAAACGTATTGCTATTATAACGATCAACAAGATTAGTATTATCGGGCATACAGGCCAAACGTGGGGCATCGCGTCTTTAGACCCGCGCGATGACGCGTCTGATCCATAGTCTGATCGCTTCTTTGCATTGACTTTGTATGTAATCTACTCACGCAAATCGTCGAACTCGCATTAAAATTCCATCATTCCACGCTCCTTCTTAGCGTCATCAAACCACGCGATTGTTATTGTGTTGGTAGTGCGCCCTCTAGTGGCAGGCCCTACAACCTGTACCTTTGACCATGATTCCGAACAAAGAAATAACATTATTAACTGGTTGCCAGCATTGAAAAATATGTTTTCACTCTTACAATTAAAGGCAATTTGTGCCCATTTCCTAATTTCGGATTTAAACACATGCTCCTCCTTCCTCTTTATACCTTTCTTCCATACAGCATATTTGGTGCTGCAAAGAAATTAATTCCATTGTAGTAACAGATTTAAGTCAGTACACTGTCCAATCCATGCAATGACCTGTGGGAAATTGTGTTACACTCCTGCATGTTGGAGATAGCTGCCATAAGTGATTCATTCCTAATGTTGTTTGACTTAGTTGAATGAGCCCATTTTGACTCGCACTGCAGTTTGTTATTTTAATTGGCAATTATTGTCTTCCTGCTGAAGAAAAGAACAGTGATAAAGAAACTCTGTATCATTCCCACTTTGTCTGGTGGTTACCTTCGTTTTCACCCCCACATTCCCAACCCTCCCAACGTTCTTCAAAGGAAAGAATCACAACACTTAACTAAACTGTTACATTTCCTGTCACTTTCATCCGTTCATCCATCTGTACTCGCTCTGAATGAGGATATATGTGCAGCGGAAAGAAAAAAGGCTCTCACATCTTCATAGATGGTGGGTGATTTTTGTTCTCAAAGTGTCTGGAAACTGGCCTATTAAACGAAGGCAAGTGTTATGGCTTCCATCACACTCCCAGCACGATGTCATGCCTTGTTATGCTTTGATGCTCTCAGGTCTTCCAAGAGGCCTACTCCGTATGGTTTTGTCATTGTTAATGGATAGGAAAGAGTTCTATTAATGGAAATAAAGAAACACTTTTCTGTCTGTGGAACAGGTTGGATTCTTCTGAATAAACCAAGATGGAATTATTGCACACATTAGTTGGTCGTTTTCTCTTTCAATCTGATTGAATTTATACATTTTTATTTCCTTTTTCATCAAGTCTTTAATGTGAATTAGGCCATAAATTTACCATTGGTTTATTTTCAAATAAAGCTCTTTCCTTTGGATCACATCTCACCTTCTGATGCTGCACACATTACGCAAGCATACACAATCCCTCATATACTTAATATACGTTTGGCACGCACACTTCATAATCTCAACCGTCATTTAATTTTATAGGGGCTATTGAAAAAAATCTATCTTCTTATTTCTGTAAGTATTATTGATACTCCTCTTTCACCTGAATTCAGTGCAACACATTCATATTATATCACATCCAAGGACACTATTGATTGCAAACACAATTCATTTTGTTGTATTACAAGAACAGCTGTTCTCTTTAAAAGTGATTAAAATACGTCTGTCTATACATCTTTAGTTGCATGGAATATGTGCCCTTGAATTCTAAAGAATGCTCTGTGGATTCTAAATGGCCATCATTCATTGCTGTTTGGCTTGGAGCCATTTTCTTATTCTCTTATTATATTAGATTACATTAATTTAAAATAGGTATTTGAATCAAAATGTTCCTCATTTTGGTTCTTGTTGAGCAGAAACTGTATTTTCTATCTCTGGTGCACTTTTTTAGAATGGATCAGGTTAGAATTAAATAGATCATTGATTGATATTGTTCTTCTTTTTATAAATAAGGGTAACATACACAGATTGGGCCTTTTTATAAACTTTGTATATATAATTTGTTATTTTTTTTATTTTAAGGGATGTATTAAACTGAAAAAAAAAATGTTTGTGATGCAAAATATTTCTATTGAAATTAATTACTGTTCTTCCAAGCTTTCTAACCATTTTGATGGTTTCTGATAATAGTTTAGAATTAAATTAAAGTTGTAACCCTTTGTTAAAGCAGGTGCTCATGTCATCTTAAGAAATGAGACAGTAAAAGGATGCTGTTTTATTAATGTGCAGGTAAGTCTTGAGAGGCTTTGTATACTTATGGCTGCAAGCCCATCAGTGTTTAGATATACAGTATAGCTTAAGCCCTTTAAAACATCTCTGTGTAGCTCACCTGCCACACATCTCTCCATCCTCACTCCTTGTCCCCTCTGGCCTCAAACAACTTCCTCATCCCTTCACCATTTCTTCCATGCTTTGATAAGCTCTATGGATCAACAGCCTACAGCTTGCCCCCAGGTAACTCTACCGCATACATACATTAATGTGTAGTGAATGCATGGAGAGTCTCTATAAACCTTTACAAAATCTGGACTGTGCCATAAACTGGCATTGGCCTATCAACACGAAACGTCCTGTCGGTTTTAATCCATGTCCATGTCACTTCAGTGTGTTCTCCATTGAGTTATATTAAACCCATGGCATTTGTGAGGATCAGTTATGTTGTTTTTGCACATTAATACTTAAAACAGCTGCCAATCAAAAATAGGGTTTAATAGATTTGCAGATGTGCCTTTGCATATATTGTTTTCCTCTTGCTTGTCTTTTAAAGCTCTCAAAAACACTTCCCATTCAGACCCAATATTAATCCAGCTTTATCTCTTTAGTGATTTTCATCTCATTAGTGGTAATCCTCTTAAATACATCCAAACTGCTCCTCAACACGTCCGATGCTCCCTCCCTCCAGACAGGCACGAGGAGGTGGTGATGTCCATTTTCCTGCACAGGCCATTAATTATTTAAGATGAACTGAACGTAAGACAATGGAAGTTATTACAGCCTCCGACTTTCACTGTCTTGTGGGATGCATGTTGAGAAGCTGAATGGTTCTCCAATACTGAGGGCAACATTACTTACAGTATAAAGAGAATCGAGCAGAACAATGGCTGGTTCAATTGTTATATCCAGTCATAATTTCAGTTGGTTTTGATAAGCTGTCCACATCAAATTTTAAACAAGGTACTTTTTACTTAATTGTAAAGAAGACCGAATAGGAAAGTAAATGATGGATTACACATGTTTACTCTGGAAAAGCATTGCCATATTATTTCTTCTTTTGCATTTCTGATGTTATCGGTTGAGCTGAAGTTCTGCCATTTATTATTTTGTTGGTAGGAATAGAGGCAGACGTAGGATTGACTGAGCTGAATGTCAGTTAAATCAGTTTGTATTATTGTTCTCTCACAGGACACTGTGTTGCACGGATATTTACTGTGTCACTGAATCCCGCCCATCATAGTAAATGGATCAATTATTAGAATTGATCGCTCCAGAAGACTGTGCACATCGATATATTTCACTAAAGGGTATATATATTGCTGATTCTGCATGCGCTCAAATCAGGCACACACAACGCACACACAGAGACATGACAAGCATATTAGCAAGGTAGTTAAACTAACCGATATCAGACAATTACTTACAATGAATTTAAACATTCAAGTGTTTTCTCAAGGCATCCATTATCGCAGTGCATGAATCTTAAATGTTCAACTTGTAACTCGGTTGTAAAAAGAGGTTAAAGCTACTAAAAAATCTCACTATTCTGCACTATTTCTTGTCATTTATCATATTCACAAATTTTAAATTAAACTTTTAAGGGTTTGCATATTAGTTACATTTAAAATAGAACCATTTTACATTAAAATAGAACCATATCAATCCAAAGTATGTGCAGTTTGGTATATGTATGTTTAAGACTGATACTTTGACTTGAGTCTGCTTGACAGCTCAAATAAATAAATAAATAAAAAACCCTCACAATAGACTGAAATGCTCTTACTTTATAATAGTTAGGGTCAAAGACACTGTCAGCAGACTGTATGATATTATAGCCAGAAATCCAGAAAGTGGAAAATCGCTTTTCTGGCTGCCCATTTGTCCTGTGCAGAATGATGAAGATTCTGATGCAATTTCTGAATTAGTTATGCATCATTTACGGAGGAGCATGATTAAGTAGTGTAACCGATCAGGACCCTTTTAGAGTGTGTTTAGCTTGAATGACGCTCAGCTGGAGAAGTGCAGCTTGCTTTGTTTCAAACCACTGCAGTGTGTCTCTTTGGATCTACCACTTTATCTATTTATTTATTACAAGCATACAAGCTTCCCTCTCTTTTGTGTGTTTATGGTGACTGGTAAAGACATATAAATATTAGTTTACTATATTATGCAGTTTTCCAAGCAGGCAGGCTATTAGTGGACTGGATTTAATTTATTTTGCACGCTCATAGCGTGAAAGCGGGAGCTTATCGGCCTCTTTGTCATGAGATGATACGTTTCTTAGCCATTAACACAATCTGTGCCCCAGGTGTATTCTATGTTGCTTTAGCCATTAGGCTCTTTTAAAGACCTGGCAGGGATGTCTGGTACTCCACAAGCACTAAAAATGGGCCTGTATAATATAATACAATGCTGTGAAATAATATCTTCCATAGTTCTGTTATTAAAAGTATAGTTCACCCAAAAATCTAAAAATCCTATGTCATTCTTTTAACTGTTGATAAGTGTAGCTTAGAATCATTTACTATTTCTTTTTATTGTTTGTTCATTTTGTCCTTCTGTCGTTTTAGATTTCCCTTACTATCGTTCTTTCTGCCTAAGTCTCTTTCTGACAATAATTAATTCTAACTTAAATTCTGATTGTTCTATCTCTCATTGTATCTAACTGTCATTCTGTCTATTTCTCATGTCTACTTTATATGTTTCCTGAATGAAGCCCGTTATTTTTTACAGTAAGAACACAGCACCGTTTTATTGGATTTGGTTGATTTCAGTCAGATTGTGTTGTAAAGGTCACTGGATCGTTGTGCTATCAGTTCCGATCTGTTGTCGCATAATGTGAGTATGTTTGTGCTCGTGTTTGGCTCTGTGCACCAAATGAGATTCTGGGATGTGCACAAACAGCACTGTTTGTATCCACACCTGTACTTGTTGAGTTTGTGATTTCCAAGCCAAATGCCCCTTAAAATACCCTTGCAGCTGCTGAGAAATAAAACGCACTCACACAAACCCATTTAAAAAGAAGGTAAAGATAAATGAGTCAAATGATAGATGGAGCAGAGAGTTGAAGAAATCAAGAGTGTGTTGAGGCAAGAGAAAGAGATGGTGTGGTGGGAGGGGGGAGGTGGGTGAAAAGAAAATGAGGCATTCTGGGACAATTGTTTAATTGCTGCTGTCCAGTATTCAGGGGCTGTTTTAATTAGCTTGTATTTCTTCTTGCAGAAGAAGCCAGAGGTGTAGTGTAAAGCTATAGTCTAAAGCTCAAAAGGAACTTAGTCTCTGCATTTTTTAATTATCATTTTAAGATACACATAAAGATGTAGCATTAAACATTTTCTGATTTAATTAGCATGTTTTGCGACTCTATTGCAGCTTTGGTGAGGTTATTCATTAATGCAGTTGTTGCTTGCATATGCATTTCTGCATTCTTTGTTCTAGATTTAATAGTATGTGTGTTTTTTCTGCAGCAGACATGAATGGGGTATCCATCATCTTCTTTTTAAGAGCCAACTGTTTGACTGCATATCTTATTGTGAAGTCTGATGAAACATAGAAACATTTTCATTGTGTCCATACATTCTGTGTGAGCATGTGTATAAGTGTGGATTTTCTTATGAGGATTTTGACCTCACTAAGCGCTTATCTAGCAGTGCCTGAACCTGGAGCATTTGACTGACAGCCAAGCTTCCTCACTCTATAACTCTCATAATGTGCACTCTTTATTAAAATTCATGTTTGCCCACTTTCCAATTTCCAATAGTTTTGTGGACAGAACTTTACAGCATTTCACCAATATTCCAGGATAATAAAATCTAGAGCAGTGGTTCCCAACCTTTTTCAGCTTTCGGCCCACACAACCGAAAGCGTATGTTTGCGTGGCCAACTTAAAAATAAAATTAACTGACCCCGCTATTGTTGGGTTAATAACTAAGTACTCATAAGCTAGATTGTTAACTATATTTATTGAATGAACTGGGGCTGTGCGATATGGACACAAAAAAAAAACTATAAACTAAAAAAAAACTTCAATCTATGCATTTAGCAGACGCTTTTATCCAAAGCAACTTACAGTGAATTCAGGCTATCAATTTTTACATATCATGTGTTCCCGGGGAATCGAACCCCCACACTTGGGCTTGCTTGTTTGCTAGCGCAGTGCTCTACCAGTTGAGCTACAGGAACACTTTTGAAACATATTTCAAGCGGTATACTCCAGCTCCAGCTCCATACTCCAGCGGTATGTCGGTTGATGCTTCTTCCCCAGCCACCGAGCGGGAGAGAAGCAATCGGCTTGAGGGAACCCACCTGGTCATGTTTCACGGGACCAGGGGAGGTCGCCGAGGAGGGAGTGTGCGAGAGGAAGCTCAGCATCGCTCTCCACCATGGCCCCCCTTCGACTCGGGGCTCATGTGGGAGGGACCAGAGCTGCCGTCTCACCATGGCAGATGGAGAAAGCCAGCCCCACTGCCCATGATGGCCGTAGGTCAAGCGCCACAGCACAAGATGTTCACCGGCCCAGCTGACCCTCTGGAGTCGAGTCAGGTTCCAGTGAACTCTCCAGAGTCGAGTCAGGTTCCAGTTGACCCTCCAGAGTGGAGTCAGGTTTCAGTGAACTCTCCAGAGTCGAGTCAGGTTCCAGTGAACTCTCCAGAGTCGAGTCAGGTTCCAGTTGACCCTCCAGAGTCGAGTCAGGTGTTCATGGACCCTTCAGAGTCAGGGCTAGTCACTGATGATCCTCCAGAGTCAGGGCTAGTCACCGAAAAACGCTGAAAATGAAGTGGATTTGCGCATCTTCTCTATTAACAACGGCTCTGTGTAGTAACAGCTGCTCTATGTGAAATCACGCACCTGATGGAATTAACAGCTGATTAGAGAACCGGCTTTACTGAGGAGATGCGCATAACGATCGGCCGATCGTGATCGGAGCACCCCTAATTCCCCACCTGTCTCCTGTTCCCTCATCACCTTCTGTGTATTAATACCCAGTCTGTCTAAGTTTGTGTCACGGAGTCCTTGTCGATGTTTCATGCTATCCGTAGTCTTGCCCTTGTAGTGTGTTCTTGTCTGTTTTCTTGTTTGTTTGGATATTCTGGTTTTGACCCTGCCTGGACTGTTTAGCCCTTTGGATTTGCCCTTAAATAAACATCATATATGCACTTGGATCTTTCCTTGTTTCCTGTATCACCGAACGTGACAATGTGTGAACCTGGAGTTACAGGTATATGGCCAGTCTGTTCTGTTCTCTCAGTGTTGCCAGATGTACGATAATTATCGCATTTGTACGATAATTTTTACCTCTGTACGATGTACGATCAATAATAAAAAAAATCCCGTTATGTACGATAATTTCAGAGTTTGATGAAAATGTAAATGATGGTAGTAGCAGTCATAGGGCTTCTTTACTCATACACAAAATCAGCTCATTACAGGCACTCTAAATGCGTTAGTGTGCACCTCAGGGTGAGTTAAGAATGCAGGAGTGTGCCCTGCTTTAAAGCCAACGGGCACTAGTTGCGTTACATGACAGCAAGAACACTTCAACATCTGGCAACACACAGTCTTCCGATGACAGCGGCTCAAATGTGGAACTGCACCACGCAGAAACAGCTAAATTCCGCCTACAATGGACGCGACAAAGCAAGAGTTAAAAATCATTATAATAGGTTTTAATATTCACCACTACGCAGACAGTCACTGAAAATAATGGGATAGTATTCTGTAGCAGTGCTTTCGGCCAACCATACGCCTAGTTATCTGTTGTGGTAATTTGCAGGTCGTGTCAAAATGTAGTTGGTTTTGAATAGATAGATAAGTGTTTTGACTCGTGTACGATAATTTCCTTCCAAATACGATAATTTGATAATTACGAAAATTTTGAACAAATTTCCAATCTGGCAACACTGTGTTCTCTGTCTAGGCGCAATGCGTTCTGATTGGATCGGAGATCATACTAGGGGAGGTCAGGGCGCGGAAAATCGTGCTATAAAGCGATTTAGAAATTGTGCACGCTCAAATCGTGATTTTATGACGATTTCTATTAATAGCACAGCACTAGAATGGACTGGAAATGAACAGAAAATAACTCTTGCTGGCACCGCTCAGCAAAACGGAAAAACCAGATCCAGGCAGAGCTCGGCAGCGGGTAGATAGTCACCGGAGCAAGCAGTCAGGAAGGAACACAACAGCCATTTATGCATGTTTGAATTTGTTGTTCTGTAGCATTAGCAGCAAAAATATGTAAGATAAATTGGTGGTTTATTCTTAAACCAATCAGCAAGCTCGAATAGTGGAAGCATAGTAACAGTTTAATATTTATTTTTTGTTATTAATATATATATATATATATATATGAAATGATGTTATGTTATGACTTAGACATTTTTACATATATTAACAATATTATTTATTTTTATAGTAATTGGCGGCCCACCTGCAATACCACCGCGACCTAATAGGTTGAAAACCACTGATCTAGAGTATTTGACATGTTTGAATATTTGAAAAGTTTGAAAATGAAGTGAAAGTGGCATGGGTTTAAAGTTTGAATACATATTAGTTTCGTAACTTGTAGTGTTAGTTGGATGAACGGACTTAAAAGTAAGTATTTCCATTAACAATAGAGTATTTGTTCTTTGTTGTCTGGATGTCTCAGCAGTAGCATTATGAGACATTTTCATTATAAAGTGAAGTGTCATATTTATATTTATATAACACACAATTAAAATAACAACACTTATCAATCAAAGATTAGATATTTTATCTGTTTACTTGCATGTGAAATAACCATTAACCAACACCGGAAAGCTGTGAACATTCAAATGTGTTGCTATTATATAAAACTGAGGATATGCTTTTGCTGAGATCTACAGCCAATATCCATCAACTAATATTACTGGGTATGTTTTGACTAATGGTTTTGCTTGGCCTAGGGTTGGGAATGGAATCTTTGTAATCTTTAAATAAGGTCTGTCAGATATGCCACACCAGGTACAAATAGACAGACACTGGCATCTTTTTTTTTTTTTATCGAAAAGATAGGGCATGAAATGCAGTATTATTACTAAATTTGCATAGGTCACAGATGCCCGCTAGCAAATGTCGTTAAAATAGGCAAGCTGACCCGAAACAGATGTCTAGTCTTGTTAAATGCACGTCTGAAAGTGCAATGTATGCAAACCTAGAACTGTATGTGTATATATTTAATATGTATGTAAATAAGATGCTGCCTCGAATGCTAAAACATGTATTAACCATCAGGGCATTGGCACGGTTAGAGACAACTTCCCCTCAGGCATTTGATAATGTGAAATGTTGTATGTGTATATGTTGTATGCATGTATAACTACTAGTTTCTGCATCACACATCTATTTTCATAGAAAATAGGTAATTTTTTGTGAGGCAGCATGTAGAACGAATTTACCTGTTACCGTTTCCCCTTCTGTAGACAAGCTTATTTATTTTAGATTTCACTGCAATATTCACCGAAACACATTTTCTTGGGTAGTTGGAAACACTTAGCTTAATGCATATGTCTGCATATATAAATCATACTCATTCTTTTGGCAGCGGTCAGTGACATGGTTTAATTTTTGTGACTCATTACATGATACACAGGTCTGAACCTGGAACAGATACTAGACTTCACTCATCTTTAGGTCACAGCCCTCAGTTTACACTTATGAGATCACAGATTTATCCAGTCATATGTTCAATCATTCATTCATTTTTCTAATAACATGCAGGAACATTTTCATACAATTAGTTGTGTGTGAAAAGAGTTTGTCTCTGGTACAAATGGAAGGGAGTTGTTAGTCAAGACCAAAAAGAGTGTATTGATCGAGTGTCAAGCGATGAGAGGTATTTGTTTAAGAAAAGAGCGTAAAGCACAACTGGGAAATAACCCGGCAAGAACACAGTTTTACATTACCTCATCAGCATTCCTGGGTTCCTAAGATAACACATAGATAATCACGCACAAACACATGCTCTAATGAAATGGCATTAACAAACATAATTGCAAAAAATAGATGATCACATGCAAAATATTCATATACACAGATATTTCCCATGAGATGAGGTTGTGGCCTCCATTTCGAACCAATTTGCAGGGTGCACTTTGCATAACATTCACATATACTGTACGGCTGTTTCTTCAAATATGAGTTTGTTTGTTTTTTTCTCCTGAATGTCATTTCTCTGCGAATGTCATCTCAGATTATGTATTGTTTTATAGCATTCTGTGATGGACATGATGACTTTTTTTTTTTTACCTTTTAAGTTTTGAGTTTTGTTGAGGCTGATTTCATAGCTTGCATTTATTTTGTACATTTAATGCATAATTTCTAAATTAGAATACAATTACATTTTAAAATGAAAGCACATTAACAAAAAATGGCAAAATATAATATGAATAAATAATTAATTATTGAAATAGTTTATATTTGGTTAGGTTATATACAGTGGGTATGGAAAGTATTCAGACCCCCTTAAATTTTTAACTTTGTTATATTGCAGCCATTTGCTAAAATCATTCGTTAATTTTTTCCCCTCATTAATGTATGCACAGCACCCCATATTGACAGAAAAACACAGAATTGTTGATATTTTTGCAGATTTATTAAAAAAGAAAAGCTACAGGGACATGACAACTGGTTGCAATTGAGAGAAAGATGAATGCAGCCAAGTACAGGGATATCCTTGACGAAAACTTCTTCAGAGTGCTCAGGACCTCAGACTGGACAAAGGTTCACCTTCCAACATGACAATGACCCTAAGCACACAGCTAAAATAAAGAAGGAGTGGCTCCACAACAAATCCGTGACTGTTCTTGAATGGCCCAGCCAGAGCCCTGACTTAAACCCAATTGAGCATCTCTGGAGAGACCTGAAAATGGCTGTCCACCAACGTTTACTATCCAACCTGACAGAACTGGAGAGGTTCTGCAAAGAGGAATGGCAGAGGATCCCCAAATCCAGGTGTGAAAAACTTGTTGCATCTTTCCCAAAAAGACTCATGGCTGTCAAGACTTTTCTGTCAATATGGGGTGCTGTGTGTACATTAATGAGGGAAAACAAATGAACTTAAATGATTTTAGCAAATGGCTGCAATATAACAAAGAGTGAAAAATGTAACAAATTTTTTTACAAATCAAGATTTAGAAGTTAGCATTTCTCTTCTGTGGAATCCAAAATAAGGTATTTTGAAGAACCAAATATTGGTCAAACACTGAGACATTTCTCAAAAAGCTACATTGTTCCACAGAAGAAAGTCAGTCGTACGGTTTTGGAACAGCATGAGTAATTCATTTTTGGGTGGAGTATTAAGTATTTGAATTGTATAAACCCCCATACATTTAACTCCAACAGACTTCTCTACTAAGGTGTCATTCATGCTGTACATTCGGGTAACACTGGAGAACAATGCTGGGGATCCTTTATCCTTGCAGTCTTTGTCAGTGCTGCACACCGCCGATAAGGTTAATTACATTCATAAACACAGTCGCCCTGCACCTCTGCCTTGACTTTGGGAGGGAGGGATGGAGGAAGAGGGATTAGAGGTCTATAGGATCAAAGCATGATCCACGAGTGTGCTTTCGAGATCAGTAGAAAGGAGGAAAGGACAAAGAAAAGGAAGTTTATCCTTGTCCCAAAGTATAAAGAGAGAGATTCCTCTGCCTCTTCGCCATGGTATCGCTGTTAACTGTTTGCCTCGGTGGCCCACTGCCTTGCTTTACTTTGGTGTCTCTCTTTCTAACTCAATATTCCCAGTTGGTCATGGCTCACTGGGGCAGTATGTTGTTTCTTTTGGTCTGTGCCAGAGGTAGATGCGACCGTGCACCTGTTCAGCTCTCCTCTTAATGTGCCCTCACAGCGGAGTGCGCGGTTACACCCTCAGGCAGGGACACCTGCACCCTCTGATCTTCAGCTGTCCTGCTCTTCCTCGAACCTCAATTAATTTCCTTTAGTCTTCAGTTGTTTGCTCCTTCTTTGTGCACATTTACACTTTATTTTACCTAGTTTCACAGACAAGGTTATTCTTGTAATTCATCGTTTTGCACTGGTCTTTCAAGGTGTCTGGTTAGACTTCTCGTCCCACTAGTTCTGCAGGATTTCATGTTAAAAGGATACTGTACTTCAAGCAAAAAATAAAATTCTTTCATCATTTCCCCACCCTCATGTCCTCATTCTAAATCCAAATGTGAGATATTTTGCCAAGTTTTCCATGCTTCTTCTTTACATAAAGCAAAAAATTACAGATATGAAGGTTTGTCAAGCTCCAAAATGTAGTGTATATATGCCAAAACTGTATTGAATAAATATAAAAGGGGGGCAAAAGGAATTGATTTTTAGCAAATAAAATGTAAAATATTACATTAGACTAACACTTGGATTTTAAGTTTTTTTTTTTTTTTTTTTTTTTTTAAGCATGACAGCCATGTCACTGTGTCCTCTCATATGAATAATTTTGAATTATGAGGGTGATAATTTTTCATCACTTTCTGTTAATGGCACACAACAAAGAATCTTTAAAATATTATTATTTCCACAAAAAATATTAAGCAGCACAACTGTTTTCAACATTGATAAGTTACTTGATATTATTAATTGAGCACCAAATCAGCATATTAGAAATGTTTCCGAAGGATCATGGGAGTGGTGACTGCTGAAAATTCATAACTGGAATAAATTACATTTTACAATATATATTTTTTTTAATGAAATAAAATTTGTATTAAAAAAGAAAACCGTTATTTTAACATGTAATGTTTCACTACTGTATTTTTTTTTATCAAAAAAAAAACAACATCCTTGGTTAGAATAAGAGACTTCTTCCATAAACACTGAAAAATCTTAACAACTCCAGACTTTTGAATGGTAGTGTACTGTGTAATAACGTGGTTTTATACGCTCTGGACTATTAAAGTAAGAGAACATTCCTGTGAGAGAGAGCACTCCTCTTCTTTGTTTTTCTCTTCAGGTTCCCAGTTCTCATGATCCTGATTGGCTCAGGACAAGAAGAACTGGCCCAGTTGCTCTTTTTTATGTTTATTCCTTTTTCTCTTTTCCTATACACAACTTCACATCCCTTATGTGCCTTTTCTCTCTCACCTCTCTTGAACTTTTGTTTGGCTCTCTTTCCCATCTTATTTCTCTCTCCTGATTTTCCTCCCACTCTCTCCCTTGTTCATTTCTCATTCTGACTAAAAAAACGAATCTGGTCAATCTTTGCTTTGCCTCTTCTCTTCCTTCCAGTCTTCTCTTCGATATGAAATAAAAGTAATATATATATATATTCAGAGAAGTTTTATGATATCTGATATACTGGCGTTCCTTCATATTTATTCTTCTGCCTTAAGTGTTTTATGTAAGCAGTGATGTGGCTTCTCCCTCCAGAACTGTATCACAACCCCAGTTGAGAGGAACTCACGAACAAATAAACATGCACATTCAAGCTTTCATAAACAGTCTGTCCCCCACACATAGCCAACAACCTTTATTCTCGCTTTTCTCTCTCTGTTTTTATCACAGTTGATCACTTAGTCATACAGACACTTAGTCTTTCTTTCTGTTGGATTGTTAGATACATACCACTCTGAAAGGATACATATAATACTCTCAATCTTTACAGATTGGAACTGGTAGAATATGTCAAAAACAACATCTGCCATGTAAACGTCTTGTTTGCCCTTATGAAGGTCTTTACAATGTATTTGATTTATAACACTCAGTGCTTTAGACTAACTAAAATGGTTACAAATGCGACAGTTGAAACTCTTGAAACACTTGAATAATATTTGAAAATTCAGAGAATTGTTTTGTGTCCATTTGTGGTCAGATTTTACCATCTTAGTTTCCTGCAAGAACAACTAGAGCCGTGATGTCTAGATGACTTGAACCAGTGAACCAATTCTTTTTAATGAGTCAGTCAAAACGATTCAGAAAACAGCCTCAAACTCGCTCTTGAGTCAGGGATTCACATAGTCAGCGAATCGTTCAGGACACAACTGACTCCCTCAATGAACCACAAGTCATTTTCCGGTTGTATTTGAATCAAACTAAATCATGAGCTGTCTGTACTGCACTCAATGAACTGAAACAATTCTGAATCACCATCTTTATCACGCGAGCGATTTTGGAATTTTTTGCAACCAAAATCTTTTGGCTCTTAAATGTTTCATTTTAGAAGCCACTGGCTCCCTAGTCTTTATTTAGTCAAGAGTCATGACACTGAAGTCTCAGTATATTAAAATATTCAGGTCCTATCATGCATGATTTTCTTACTTATTAAGTTATTGTTTTTTAATAAAGGCCTGCTTTGTGAACTTTGATTTATCATTGAAACATAATGGAATGTTAGTTAATATCACAATGGTGCACCTGGGCCATAGTTTGGACTACAGTTATGTTTGAAGTTTTGTTTTTTCTTTTTACTCTGCACCTCAGACAGTCCAATCTGGGTTATTCTTGCCATGGTTTTGCACTTTGTCATCTCACTTAATTTAGAGTCATTTCATCTGTTTGACCTATCCCATCTTTTTATCTCCCACTCATTATTTCTAGCATTCTAGTGAAATCAAAGCAAGTTGATGCCTCTTACTCAAACGGAGAGACCTCCCAGGAGCCATTCCTCTATCCATCTGCTGATGCTGGAGGTTGAGTCTGCCTCTGTTGGCTCTTATAATAACCTGTAGTTTGCATACAGATCCAAACGTACCTCTCATTTCAACCTCCATCTTCTATGTGATGTGAGAACATCAGGTCCAGCTGTGTTCAATATACAGGTCTAAACCCCCAACGCAATGCTGCCACCGCAGAGCGCTCTTATCTCTGACTGAATAAAGCATGCACGATAAAGCATCCAGCATCCCCCACGCCACATTCGTTTTTCATGGGCTGAATTTTTTTATGACAACTCAACTTCTGTCTTCAGAGTGGGAAAAATCAGCTATAGCAGATGAGGACCTTCCCAAAATGGTTTATTTTGCTGTGACTGGGTTTCAAATGAAAAACACCCTTGTTTTATAGATAACTGAAGTAAACTAACTGTAAAATTTTTAGGCTTTTGCTATATATATATATATATATATATATATTGAAAGAAGTCTCAAATGCTAACCATGACTGTATTTATTTGATCAAAGGTATTAAAATAATGTTTTCTATTTTAGTAGATTTTAAAATGTACTGTAATCTATTTCTGTGATGGCACAGGCATTTTCATCACCCATTTTTCCAGTCTCGAGTGTCACATGATCCTTCAGAAATCATTCTAAAAGGCTGATTTGGTGCTCAATAAACATATTATTATTAGTATGGAAAACAGTTGTGCTGCTTGGTATTTTTGTGGAGATTTTTTCATGATACTCTGATAAATATAAAGTCAAAAGAACCGTATTTATTTGAAAAAATATATATTTTGTAATATTATAAATGCCTTCATTATCACTTATATATAATTTATTTTATATATATTTATTTTAATTATAATATTTTTTATTTTATTTTAATGTATCTGTTTTCACTTTAGTAAACTTTGTAAGACTTTCAAAAAAAAAAATCAACATTATGCTTTCTCTTCTTGGACAGAAGTGTACCTACCAAGATTTGCAATGTTCTTTTTTAAAAATCTAACAGATGGTAAATATATTATTATAACATTTGCATAATGACTTGTGATTGGTCTTCATTCTTACATTTATTTATCTACTGAATTATGATTTGATTTGTGTATATCTAGTTATTTTTCCATTCCATTGGGAGCTGCTAGTGGTCAGGTATCTTTAAACTCACAGAGTGTTTGAGAGCTGAAAACTATCAGTCTCTCTCTATAGGTGGGCTCACTGTTCTTCTTTGTTAGACAGTTCCGACCTAGTGAAAGAGCATGGAAAACCTAGAGTGGACACCGTGTGTGCAAGGGAGGGAGTGTCAGCAGCTGGAAGAGACCCCGGTTATGCAGGTTATGTCTTCCATCATCAGCGGGGGGCATGAGGCCAGAGGTCAATGGATATAGATTCAAGATTCAAGATTTTTATTCGTCACATACAAAATTATATATAGCATATATAACCAGCAGTGAAATGTGAGTCAGGTCCGCTCCATGGACAGTGCAATTATTAAAGAAAACAACACAGATGAAAATATACATAAATAAAGCTATGTAAGAATGAAATAAAAGTAAACAATAAAAATATAAGAATAAAATATAAAAAATGTATATTGTAGAATTAAATATAGAACGCAAAATAATGTGCATGAGTGTAAACTGTAGTCTTAAATATTAAGATGTACAGGGATGTACAATGTGCATATATGCATTTTACTGTAGTCTTAAATATTAAGATACCCAGGAATATACAAGAAGCAAATGTGCAAAACAGGGCGACACTGTCAGTGTGTCTATGTGAGGTAGTGTATATAGTAAAAAGATAAAGTGAACATTAAGTGGAGTCATGAGGATGTTAAGAAGCTGGTTTAGAGTTTAAGAGCCTGATGGCCTGGGGGAAGAAACTCCTCCTGAGTCTCTCAGTTTTTGCCATCAGGCTACGGAAGCGCTTACCAGATGGCAGCAAAGTGAAAATATGATTACTGGGGTGGGTGGAGTCTTTGATGATTTTTGCAGCTCTACTTCTGCAGCGTTTGAGGTAGATGTCCTGCAGAGAGGGGAGAGCAGACCCTGAAATGCGCTCAGCTAAGCGCACAACTCTCTGCAGGGCTTTGCAGTCTTGACTGGAGCTGTTCCCATACCACACTGAGATACACTGAGTCAATACGCTTTCTATAGCCCCAGAATAGAACGTTTTCAGGATTGCTGGTGAGACCCTGAATTTCCTCAGCTGTCGCAGATGGTACAGTCTTTGCCTGGCTTTATTAACCTGTGTTTGAATGTGAGTAGTCCAAGTGAGGTCCTCCGAGATGTTTACACCAAGGTACTTGAAGCTGCTCACCCTCTCCACAGGGGTCCCGCTGATCATAAGAGGAGTATAGGGCTGCTGCTGTCTCTTCCTGAAGTCCACAATCAGTTCTTTAGTTTTGCTCACATTCAGAGAGAGACAGTTGTCCTGGCACCATGATGTCAATTTCTCTATCTCATCCAAGTATGCGGTCTCATTATTGTTGTGAATGAGGCCCAGAACCCAGATATAGCAGTCCTTCCCATGACTGCCTGGTTATAACTGTCCTGATAGAGGCATAGAAAGAGCGAAAAGGCAGAAACTATGCCACGATATGCATATGCACACACAAGGACCGAGGAGAGCTGTGAATCTTGTATATATATTTTTCAAATACTCTGGGCTGCAATGATCAGCCCTCCATTCTGTGAAAGCAACAAAGCATGTCCAGATGTCAGGCGCGCACCTGAATGTCCCACTGTGAAGATGTAATGAGTTCTGCAATGGATGCTGATAATTGTTGAGATGATCAACCAATAGTTTACCAGCATTAATAATTGTTTAATGGATGGATAGAAGGGATACCCCTACATGATACATATCATGCAGATGCACAGGTGTCTGTGTGTGTGTGTGTGTGCGTGTGTGTGTATTTGATTGTTGAATCTGGCTGGTGACGTAGTCTCACCTTCTCTATTTTTTCTTACTCTTTTTTTTTTTTTTTTGCTTACTGGATCAGCACAAATTGCGTCTTAAGGAAAACGACATTAGTAATGATGAATGTGTTTTATGTTTCATTAATCACTTGGTTGAAAGGGGTGTGGAGAGAGAGAGAGAAAAAGAGCCCTCTTTGTTTGCTGTCCAACTAATGATTTATATCCCTGAGTGGTAAACGCCACCTGAAAAAAAAAATAAGGCATCCATTCAAAGTGACAAAATGAAATGCGTAACAATATTTGAGTTTGAGAATGGAGGGTTGGAGGTTGATTTTTAATGTACTGTAGGTTGTCATTAATTATAAAGTCTTTACTGTTCAACCACACAACTGTGACCAATTAGTAATCCTTCTGTCTTTTAAAATGGCAGAATGCAATGTGGGATGATTAAGATACAGTAGCTTGATTTTAATTAAAAATTATTTTTTATATCTGTCGTTGCCTGCATTAACCATATAGCCTAGAATCTAGGCCTATGAAGAAAAATGTCAGGAATATTTCCTACCTCCCAAATTCCCAGAGATAAGCATATCTTCCAATGTTCATCCTTTAGCTGTTGGAATGGAGTGAATCCTAAGGTTAAAAAAAAAGGATTAGCTTGCCTTTATCAAGCCATAAAATGTTATCCACCCCATCTCCCACATATTTCACCATTATTTGTCTGCAATCAGAAGCAGCCGCCTATCTGACTGTCCAAACTGTGAATTTTCCAAATCCATTTCCAGACTCATATGTTGTGATAAGATATTTATTTTGACTTCACTCTCACACGTTTCTGGTAGAAATGGGATTTCTTTGTTTACGTTTCATCGGTGTAAGTACTTGTGGCTGCATTGTGGTGGAAGGGTAACAATAGAGAGATGCTTTGATGGTTCAGAGATGGAAAACAAGTGCTGCAAACCATTTTGTCATTTTAAATGTGGATGTTAGTAAAAGCATTATGGCTATTACTCTGGAGGGGGATTCTTTTGAATTAATTTTGCTTTTATTATCAGGTCATCAGAGGGAGTTGCTTCAGAGAAAAAGGGGGAGAACATGTAATAAAATGAGCCTGTTAATTGAACTGGTGGCATTTCATAGGTTTCTGTCATGTACATCATTCTAATATGATGGTATTTTAGTCAGAGGAAGTGAAAGCAATGAAAGCAATCACAGATGAATTGAATGCTTATTGCTTTGCCAATATTTGACACTAATGCCCACCAGAAACGTCATGCTCTGGTGCTTTAGCCAAGTGGATTTTAATATGTATATGAAACCTTCAAGCAGACAAAAAAGTATCTTTGATATTTAAAGGGTTAGTTCACTCAAAAATGACCCTCATGTCGTCCAAACCTGTTCATCTTCAGAACACAGTTTAAGATATTTTAGATTTAGTCCGAGAGCTTTCTGTCCCTCCATTGAAAATGTATGTACGGTATACTGTCCATGTCCAGAAGGGTATTAAAAACAACATCAAAGTAGTCCATGTGACATCATAGGGTCAGTTAGAATTTGTTGAAGCATCGAAAATACATTTTTGTCCAAAAATAACAAAAACTATTACTTTATTCAGCATTGTCTTCTCCTCTGGGTCTGTTGTGAGCACGTTTAGTGTGATATCTTGGTTCGCAAATGAATCATTCGATTTAACCAGTTCTTCTTGAACCAGTTCACCAAATCAAACTGAATCGTTTGAAACGTTTCATGTCTCCAATAAGCTTTAATCCACAAATGACTTAAGCTGTTAACTTTTTTAATGCTGACACTCCCTCGGAGTTAAAATAAACCAATATCCCGGAGTAATTCATTTACTCAAACAGTACACTGACTGAACTGCTGTGAAGAGAAAACTGAAGATGAACACCGAGCCGAGCCAGATAACGAACAAAAGATTGACTGGTTCTCGAGTCAAGAACTGGTTGTGTCGGTTTTCGGATCACCTGTAGGGATGGGAAGTTCGGTCCTTTTCCGCTAACCAGTTCTTTCAGACAGTTCGATTCAATAAACCGGTTGAAAAAAATGGTTCACCGGCCCTTTTGCGCTCAACGTAATGACATCATTGGCGATGATTGCCCTTCATTCAAGCCTTCAGTTTACTCTTGCTCATAACATTAGCACAGAATCAGTTCAGAATCAATCACCAAAGAACCAGTTCGGTTCAGACGCTCTGTGTGTCGGTCTGCTTTATGCTGAATCACACATTCGCAGTATCATCAGCTCCTCGTTCTCGAATTGGACGCGTCCGACAGAAACGGTTCTCGACTCGAGAACAAGTCAATCTTTCGTTCGTGATCTGGCTCAGCTAGGCGTTCATCTTCAGTTCTTTCTTCATACCATTTCAGTTAGTTTACTGTTTGAGTAAATTAATTAGTCCTGGATATTGGTTTATTCGGACTCAGAGGGAGTGTCAGCCACGTTAAAAAAAAGTTAACAGCTTAAGTCATTTGTGGATTAATGCGTATCGGAGACGCGAACCGTTTCAATCGATTCAGTTCGATTTGGTGAACTGGTTCAAGAAAAAACAGTTAAATCGAACGATTCATTCGCGAACCGGACATCACTACACTGCAGTTCACAACAGACCCAGAAGAGAAGATAATGCTGAAATTTTCCGACCAAAATGTATTTTCAATGCTAACAAAAATTCTAACTGACCCTCTGATGTCTAATAGACTACTTTGAAGATGTTTTTATTACCTTTCTGGACATGGACAGTAGACCGTACATACATTTTCAATGGAGGGACTGAGAGCTCCGTAGATGAACGGAGGTCTTACGGGTTTGGAACGACATGAGGGTGAGTCATTAATGACATTTTTGGATGAACTAACCCTTTAAGTTTATACACTCTTTTTATTTATTGAAAATGCATTAAAAATGCAATTCATACATACAAAGTCACACTTTCATTTTTTAAGCTATGAAAGATTATTGGAGTACATTTCAGTGCACCTCTTCTGTATTTAAATCGGAATTTATTTATTTATTTTACATTAATAATAAGAAATGTTTCTTGAGCACCAACTCAGCATATTATAATAATTTCTGAACAATCATGTGACACTGTGAAAACTCAACTAATGGCTGCTGAAAATTCAGCTTTGCTATTACATGAATAAATAACTTTTTGAAATACATTAAAATAGAAACAGTTATTTTAAATTGTGATGATATTACATAGAATTATTCTGTTTACCATTTTGATCAAATGCAGCCCTGGTGAGAGTAAGATATAGTGAGCAAAATATTTTATTCTAAAATATTATCAACATATAATTTACTTTAAATGTTCTGTCATCTATTGATGTTATTTGAAACTGGTGCCACTGGTGCCTCTCAAAATAAGTAGTCACATGACACCCCCTGTAGCCCATCACAAATGATATGAAATGTTCTAATGAAAGGTTGTGTTAATGTGTGTATAAGATGACAAGGAAGAGATTAAGAGAAACAAAGTACCCGTAGCAGAGAGAAAATAATACTGTAGCATAAATCACAACATCTGTTGGATATTGTCTTAATTATAAAGTAGATGATATGCGCAGTTAAGAGTGAATGTTGAAGTTTGTACTAATAATCTGTGGCGGCATTTCTCTAATCTGTCTCCTCTCCCTTAAAAAAACAAGCATCCCAGGGTAGAGGCAGTGAGCGAGTGGGCTGTCTGATGTGAAACAGGTGGGGCTGTGGAGGAGTTTTCTTTTTAATTGCTTTTAGCTCATGCCACTTTTCTCTGTTGCTCCCCTGATGAATCTGTCTTTGCGCTATAAGGTATTTCTTTTTTTCTGTGTGTGGCCGCATGTCTTTGTGTCTCTCTGTGTGTGTGTGGTGTATGTGCAACTGCATGCATCTCTGTGAGGATGGAAATGCTAGTGTATTGTTATAGTACATCTCGGTGTGTGTTCAGTTTACACAGGAGACGTTTTATGCACTGCTTGCAAGCCCACTGTGTTTTTAAACAGGAGTGTTGTTGTCAGTGTACTCTATCTCTCTCTTCTTGTTGCTTTATACCTCCTTTATCCCTTGTTCTGTGGCTCGCCTCTGTATTAATCAAAGGAACGAGAGGGACAGTGCATAACAAAGCAATCCCCGCTCTCTGCCAATCCTGTCCACATTCATCAAGTTTCAAAAGAGAGCAGAAAGAACACACAGACACAGTATAGTTCAATTTAAGATTTTTTGGCTTTGGCCAAATTACCACTCTGTGTTCTAGTCCCAAATTTTCGGGGGGCTAGTTATTGTAGAAAATAAATATTTGTAGATAATAAATAGTTGTTTTAGAAGTTTATTTACATATACTTTGTACTGCATATAACTTATAAAATATGAAAAATATATTATTTATAAATATTGTATATATAAAATATATATCTAATAGATAAATTATATTACTCCTCAGATGCCAATGCTACAGTTCGGTTTATATGACGATTTTGGAGCCTCTGTTCGGTTCTGTTTACTGTGGGGGTAGAATTCATGGCACGGCATCAGTAATGCTAAAGAACATGTATGTGCATGTGTCATCATGGATAAATAAAATGGAATAGCTGGACAATAAGGAAATTATTTTCATCAAATATGTAATTACTCAATCTGACATTTGAGTGGTGCGGCTGTGCTCACTTTGGCTCAGAGCGCATAGTAGACCGTCACTCAGATGCGCGAGTACTTTATGGGTTAAAATAGAGCAAACTCAGTCTGCATATTATGGATGTGAGGCCGTTTGTGCGTTTTGAGAGAGTGGGAGAAGACGCGGTCCAACTCAATCCCAAACACTCGCACTGTTTGTGAAATTTAGGTTACATATAATTGTAAAATCTTCTGCTCTGATAATGGGTTAGGATTCAAGCTACATGCTTTAGTGCATAAATGGTTTCAGGAATTACCCACTTAATAATTGCGAAACCTGCGGGAATGTTTAAAATTACGCACAATGAACGTAATCCCGCAGCGAAACGCGGCAATTTAAATTCACAGTGTCTTATTATAATAGTGTTCTCATTATAACGTTATGGATATAAAATTCCCAGTAGTTATTCATATTCTGCATTGTTGCTTTGCTCGTGCAGGGTCAGCCCTGACCAATTTGGCAAGTTTTTAGCTGGTGCCCCTTCACAGCCAATTCTTTTTAATGTATTTAATTTAAGCAAAAGACAATAAATAATGAAAATATAGTGTATGGAGAATATGGTTAGTTGCTTTATTATTCTATATTATGATGTAAATTAAACTTTTTTTTATAATTTCAAAACCTGAAGCAAAAACAGAATGGTCTGACTTTAGCTTTGTGAAATTAGGCTAAATAAAACATACCAAAAAGCAGATGGGCTGAATGAAAAAACAAATTCACTCTATGCCAGGAGGTGGCGATTAAGTAACAGCAGTGATGCACTGTTTCCTTGATTACCGCTGTTAAAAACAATGCATTATACAGAGATGCAAGGAAAATGACATCTAAACTTCTTAAGACAGTCAGTTCCACTCAGAGAATCATTAATAATTGGCACATCTTGAACAGTTGAGCACTAAAATACATTATCTGCAAACTGCAGCACATAGGTATTTTTATTTAATTAATTTTTCAATCTTCGCAATATGACTGATTAAGCCATAATGCGATATCGGTTATATTTTAATTTGTAGTGCTCCCCAAATAAAAATTATATATAATGGGTGCCTCATTTGGGCACCTAGCATTTGCCTATTTGTTTGAAGTGACTAAGAGAGTATCGTGGTACATACTGTGGGTGGTGTATCGCGGTTTTTTGGTTCGGTTTGAATATGTTACACTCCTAAAAAATATATTATAAATAATACATTTTTAGATAGCTTAGAAGTAAGTAAGTAAGGACAGAGAGGTGCAGTGGCTCACTTGGTAAAGGGAGCTTTGACGATAGAGCAGGAAAATAAGTGAAACTGAAGCATTAATATCCCTCACAAAAAAACATGCTAATGCACGCACATACATACAACTGCAGCATACTAGACTTCTCCTGCGTATGTATACAATCTGAGCTCCAGAACGGGGATGGCTGTAAATGACCCCCCCCCCCCCCCCCCCCTTAGATATTCTAACTCAGCACACACACAGAACCTCTCAAAAGTGATGTCTAATTTAACACAATTTTCTGGTCCATTTCCAGGCTTCTAAAACGGATTAATCCTTCTCTTACTGGTGGGAAGTACGATTCACACCATAGATTCTTACTGATAACTGCTTTCACTCTTAAACTGTTTTATCTCCTGATTCCCCTGTATCTTATTCTCAGTATACTATGACAGTCTATTAAAACAGTTAATATAGAATAATTTCTAAAGAATCATGTGACACTGATGACTGGAGGAAGGATTGTTGAAAATCCGGCTTTGTCATCACAGGAATAAATTCCATTTTAAAATATATTAAAATAGAAAACAGTTATTTAAAACTTTCAAAATGTTACTATTTGTACTGTATTTTTGCTCAAATAAATGCAGGTTTGGTAAAGCATAAGAGACTTATTGTAGTTTAGCATTACAGTACATCACCTGCTCACCAGTGGATCCTCTGCATTGAATGTGTGCCATAAGATTGGAAGTTCAAACAGCAGATGAAAGCATCACAATGATTCAAGGTAATTGACACAACTCCAGTTAACACCATTTGAAGCAAAATCTGCATATCTTTGATAGATAAATTAATCAATACGTTCTCCAGTGGAAAGAAAATCTAATCTGAATCAGGAAAGAAATGTGCACATGCAGATCAAGAAAAATTTACAAGGAAGAACAGTTTTAAACAAAAATGTTGGTTGATTTTTAATGTGAGAGGGCAACGGACTTTTCACTGGGTTATCGACTGGTATTGTGATCAGAAGGGACCATTTAGAGTTAAAACCCCTTAAAGGGATGGTTCATCCAAAAATGAAAATTCTGTCATCAATTACTCACCCTCAAGTCGTTCCAAACTTATAAGACCTTTGTTTATATTCGGAACACAAATTAAGATAATTTTGATGCATTTCAAGAGCTCTTTGATTCTTGTAGCTTGAACATGATAGTAACCTTGTTGTCTATAGGAGGGCATCTTGCAGAATGCATCAGAAAATCTTAATACCTGTTCCAAAGATGAACAAAGGTCTTACGGGTTTGGAACGACTTGATGGTGAATAATGAATGACCGAATTTTAATTTTGGGGTGAACTATACCTTTAATGTTGTACTTGTTTCTTACAAAAACAGCTTTTCGCTTCACAAGACATACATTTGTAAAATGGAGTTGTGAGGATTACTTGTAGATTGTTTTTAATGCTTTTATCAGCTGTTGGAACTCTCATTTTGAAGGCACCCATTCAGAGGATCCAATAGTGAGCAAGTGATGTTATGTTACATTTCTCAAAACCTGGGTATATACAAGCAAACTCATCTTGGGTGTTTTTTGGGTGTCATCTTTTTCAGCAAATTTTAATTTAAGTATTTGCTCCTTGTGTTTACTATCTCATCAGATGGGTGCCTATGCTCACAACAGAAGGAAAAACGTGTTTCATTTGTCCAGGGTGGCTTGGTCATTGAAAAATGCCTGCTGTGCCCTTTAAGTATGACCATTTGCAATATTTTGTGAGTGCATGACACTGTGGGGAGGAAAAGGCCTTGCTTTAACCCCATTTCAAAGAACTTCTATGTCTAATTATTTATTTGATTAAAATAGATTTTCAGTTTTCAGTTTGAGTCAAACTATTTGATTTGTTGTTGTGGCTGCTGTTATTTTTCCCAGTTGTTATTTTTTCAATTACAGTTCGTGCTGAACCCTTAAGGCTGTGGCTTACAAACAGTTACATTACAGCAGAATCCAGCTGTGAGATGGTTATGATGATGATGGCTTTTTCCTTGCTTGGTTTATCCATCTCTTATCTCAAACCAAAAAATAAATAAAAATCTTCGTTTCACTCAGTTGTTGGGCACTCAACTGACACAGTATCCATGAATGTAGCTTTCTACGAAGTTTAGCATAATAGATTGAACGATTAATTTCAGTGTTATCCTTGTACATCATATGACTATATTTATTGAAGACTGCTACTGTTTTATTTTTTTTTATTTTTTTTTTTTTTTATTTACTCTACTAGGGTACACATGTAGCCACATCTGGGATTCAAGATTTAATTTAAACCTTGCAAAATAGAAAGTTTTAGGATTTTGACAAATTTAACACATAAAGAGCCTTCATTATTTCTGTGTCTCCAAAAAAAATATTGATATTTGTTAAATGGTATTGATAATGCGGTCACTTTTCTTGCATGATCATCAGGTTATGCAATTATTATACAATTTTTACATTTTACATTTTTATATATTTTAGATTATATTTTATATGTAAATTTGTGTGTGTGTGTGTGTGTGTTATAAGCTGTAGTGTATAGTGTTATCTGACCTTTTAACCCCAGTTTATAGTATGTTTATATCATATTCATTTGTTATTTATTACAGAGATTCTATATAAAAATAAATCATTAAAGGGATTTCCTGAGTTTCCACTAGAATAGCTGTTGTTGATGTTGATATGAATAGACACTGGGAGATGAGTTGTTGAGGTTAAAGAGGCCACAGTGTATTGGCCACGACTGTTAAAATAATTATTTCTCTATGGAGAGAGAGCGAGAGAGATGTGCTGGAATACAATGACAGGCTTGCCTTTTTTCTCAGCTTGCTTTTTGCTCCCTACTGTTGAACATCTGCTGTGCACTGATCAGGACAAACACACACACACTACTTTCCCAGCACACCTTGGCATCTGAAGTGTCATCCGCACACATCTGCACCAGTCTGCACCAGTTCCAATTGCCCCATCCCTTTCTCTTTTCTCATTCATTTCTCTTCTCTCTAAATTAGTCTAATACGCAGGCCTTCTCATCAAGGCCAGCTGTGCCGTGTTATCCATTCGGTTTGTTGGCCAACAAGGAGATAATCAATGTATCTACACAAAAGATAGGGCACAACTAATGGGTTTCCTAGTGCAGGTGTGTATAATATGGAATGGTAAATCATGTGGGAAGTCACTGTTCTGAGTGTATGCAGAAAGCCCCCTAAGCAGATGCAATCTGTGGTGTACAGCTGGAGATGAGGTAAGGGTTCAAGAAAAGACACTCAGACATGCTAGATGTCCCCTCCTCATATCCAGTCTGCCTCTTTCTCTCTCGTTCTTTTGCTCTGCTCAGAGAGATGGGGTCAGTAGCTGTGATGGAGGTCACCTGTGATCCGTCTCTGACTGTAGATTTCAGAGAGAGACTGGGACTCTAACAGATGTGCTATCATAACTACACTCAATGAGGAAATAGCATACTTCTCTTGTCTTGGCCATCAGTCGACTGAAACTTATTATCTATTTTGTTACAATAATTATGATTAATTTATTAATCAATATATTATGAATCACATATACAATTGTCTGCTGATATAAGCCCCCAATTAGGGGGTTTTAGAAGTCATTATATTGTTTGTTTAATATAAATTATAACAATACAAAAATAATGTTAAATGCACTCCAAAAATGTACATACCTATACAATTCACTGCAGTTTACAGGTGTAATGAACACTGATGGCAGTAAAACACCAACAAATTGTATTCTTTTTCACATAAATTACTGTTACAGTATTATTAGATTATTGATATATATATATATATATATATATATATATATATATATATATATATATATATATATATATATGTTAGGGCTGTCAAATGATTAACATTTTTAATCAAATTAATCAGAATTTTCGGTGGATTAATCATGATTAATCACTATTTGCAATTACACCTGAATCCTAACCATTTTTTTTTCTGAAATGCATACCAAAAGATAAATAACAGGACACAGATAGCCTACATTATATTCATGTATTGATTCATCAATATGTGGTTCTTTTTTCTGAATTTCAAAAGTTTTTTTCAAAAACATTTAGGCTACTTAGATCAAATTTACCTGAGCACTATATCAAACCATGCCAATTAACTACAGAAAGTGTAAGAGTTTTAGGTGAACCAGTGGTTAAATATAGCCACATATCTATGAAATTATGCATAGAGAAACTCGAAAGAATGAACTCAGAAACAGAAACATGCGCCACCATCACATAAGCAGCACTCTGTCTGGGCACTCTTGTTTTTGGGAGGTGTTCATTTGCTCTGCCACAATACTTTAGGATCGATATTTTCACATTCTGAAGGCTTCAAGTGAGAGTAAAACCAAGTAAAATGCATATGCTTTCCCAAACAGCTGTAATTTTCGCTGCATTGCATGTATGCGTTCTGCGCATGCACAGTGTGAAACACAGGACACTATAACACGAAGAGGCTCCAGCGTATCAACTACCAAAGTTTTCTCTGTTTATCGAGCTTGGCATGAATGTATTTGAGAGTAACTGAGGTAAAACCTTAAGCTTCTTCGGTGTTTTCGTCGCGGCACTCGCCGCTGTTTTTTATTATCTTGAGAATTCAGAGATCGACGAGACTTTCCTAACCTGAATAATTTGTCACACTGCGCATGCGTGAAATGCGTTAAAAAATTTGATGTAATTAACAACTAATTAACGCCGTTAACGCGCTATTTTTGACAGCCCTAATATATATATATATATATATATATATATATATATATATATATATATATATATATATATATATATATATATATATATATATGTGCTGCCCCCTTGTGGGAAGAGTTGTTTGTGTTTTGAGTTTCGTGCATTTTGTCCACGTATAGATTCCGTAGTTCAGTGATTCTCCTAACAGTCTCACAGCAAGTCGATCTCCAGTGTGTTAAAGTCTGTAAATCATTATTTTGGTTCCCAAAAAGATCTGTCTGTAAGTATTTATTTGATAGTGATTTTAGCTTCCTTTAGATATTGAATTTAGTAATTTTAACATGTTTTCATTTCATAATTCGTAAGGAATATTTGGCGCTAGTATTGTTAGCTTTCCTTTGGCATTTTCCATGTATATTGGTTTCATGGTAATCGCTCACTAATGCAATAGTTTTTGTGAGAGTTTTAGTCATTCTAAGTTACTTATTTTATATTTGTATTGTACATTCACATTATTGAGATTGTAATATGCATTTTCATTGTTTTTGTATGTTACAGTTTTACAGTCCTTCCAGTAAACACACCAACTGAACAAGAAGCTTCCTGGTTCTTTATTGGAGATTGTTAGCTATCTGTAAAGCTAGTTCACACACACTAGTGAAGGCAGAATAGTAAAAAGACAGATGGAAGTTCAATCAAAAGTCAATACAGAAGACAACACTGCTGCCCCAGACCACCAAAGTACAGTTAGCAACGTTGGTGACCTGTGGGAAACGAGATCGAATTGTTCTAACATCTCACGATCCAGTCAGCGGTCGCGGGCCAGTCAAAGGTCCAACGCAAGCATTTTGGCAGCAAAAGCACGCGCTAAAGCAGCTGCCGCTCAAGCACAGGCATCATACGCTGAAAAAGAAGCAGAGGTGATAAAAGAACAAGCCCACATCGAAGCTGAAGCTGCAAAAAAGAAAGCAGAGCTCACCGCTGATCTCCTCAAACTACGTTTACAGAGTGCAGCTGCAGCCGCCAACGCCGAAGCAAAGGTCCTGGAAGCAGCGGCCGAGGATGAAGATGGATATACCTTGTTTCCAAAAAACAGCGACAACGTCACCCAGCCTATAACAGTTCCACCTGTGCCGACTAATACCCGCATTGCCTCCGCACAAGCTAGCACATTAGTGCTTCCAGCAGCTCAGCAAGAAAAATACAGTGGTGATTTTGTCCAAAATAAAGTCAAAGAGCACAGCATACAAAACAGTGAGATTAGTGAATATGGATTTCAAGAGCTACCTGAGGCACATCCCTCGCAGTATGGCAACACTAGCGGAGCAGATCGTTCTTATGCCCAAAGCTCATTCAAAAATGCCTTTTTCACTTCTCACTCACAGTATCCAACCCCAGTTACTACTGATCATAGATATCAGCCACGCTCTATGAATGAGTCTGCCCCTTTCCAGCCCAAGCTATCGTCTCCATGCCCTGTTGTCAATGCAAACGAGTCCAATTCCCCAGCCACATCAGACTTAGCCAAATATTTGGTTCGCAGAGAGTTGGTTAGCTCAGGGCTCCTGACGTTTGATGATAAGCCTGAAAATTATTGGGCCTGGAAGGCATCTTTTGTGAACGCTATAGTAGGTCTCTATTTATCCCCAAGAGAGGAGTTGGATCTCCTCTGCAAATGGCTAGGCCCCAAATCATCAGAGCAAGCGAAACGATTAAGAGCTGTACACACCTATGATGCCACCGCTGGTGTCAAAATGGTATGGCAAAGATTGGAGGACAGCTACGGGTCCCCTGAAGCAATAGAGAATGCTCTCTTGAAAAAGTTGGAAGATTTTCCCAAAATCGCAAACAGAGAAAATCACAAGTTAAGGGAGCTAGGTGATCTCATCTCAGAGCTTGATGCTGCCCGTGTAGATGGTCTCCTACCCGGCCTAAGTTACCTAGATACGTCCCGGGGCATCACTCCTATTGTTCAAAAACTCCCATTCCACCTCCAAGAGAAATGGATTACTTCAGCATCCTACTACAAAGAACAACACCATGCGTCATACCCGCCATTCCCTTTTTTCGTGAAGTTTGTGTGCGACAAAGCTAAAACCCTCAATGACCCAAGCTTTGCCCCTTTACTTTCTACCAACCCAAGTGTTTATAGGCCTGAAAGACTGAACAAGCCCAATTTCAAAACTGCAGTATCTGTTCGAAAAACTGAAATAACTGCTGCAAAAGGCTATCGTGAATCCTGTGAGCAAAAGGCGGTTGACCCAGATAAACTGTGCCCGCTTCACAACAAACCACACTCTCTCCGCAAGTGTCGTGGTTTCAGAGCAAAGACCTTGGATGAAAGAAAAGCTATTCTCAAGGAAAATAACATTTGTTACAAGTGCTGTTCCTCCATCAACCACATGGCGAAAGACTGTAACACAAGTGTACATTGCATTGAGTGTAAAAGCGACCACCACATAACCGCGCTGCACCCTGGACCAGCACCATGGAAAACAGAAACTCCAGGCTCTGTAAACCCAGACGGGCATGGCGGGGAGCAGCCAGAAAGTCCTATCCAAGCCATTGTGTCTAAATGTACAGAGATCTGTGGCAAAGGTAACAGCTCACGCTCATGCTCCAAGATCTGTTTAGTAAACATTTATCCTGCTGGACACAAAGAAAAAGCAGTGAAAGTTTATGTTGTGTTAGACGAGCAAAGCAATAGGTCTTTAGCAAAGACAGAATTCTTTAAGATCTTTAACGTTAATTCAGGGACCAAAGTTTACACCTTGAAAACCTGCTCAGGTGTGGGAGAAACAAGGGCACGCCAAGCTGACGGCTTCATAGTAGAGTCTCTTGATGGCAACATTAGCGTCCGGCTTCCCACATTAATCGAGTGCAACATGCTCCCAGATGATCGATCTGAGATCCCGACACCGGAGGTCGCAGAACACCACACTCACCTCAAGCATTTAGCAGACAAGATTCCAGATTTGGAACCAAATGCTTCAATACTGGTCCTCCTCGGTCGGGACATACCGAGAGTGCACAAGGTCAGAGAACACTACAACGGCCCTCACGATGCTCCGTACGCCCAGCGCCTCGACCTTGGCTGGGTCATAATTGGTGAGGTTTGCCTTGGGGGTGCTCACGTGCCAAGCAAAGTCAGTGTTTACCGCACTACAGTGTTGTACAATGGACGCACATCTCTCTTGGACTCTTGCCCCAACTCATTCCATGTCAAAGAAAAAGTTATGAGCTCCAACTCCCCATTTAACTCTTTGAACATGACCAGCTTGATTGACACAGATGAAAACGATTGTCTCACCAACAAATTGTTCATGAGAACCCCTCATGATGACAAACCCGCCATGTCAGTAGAGGATGAACTCTTCCTGGAGATCATGGATGAGCAAATGTTTATGGACGAGTCCAACAGTTGGGTGGCGCCACTACCCTTTAAAACAAACAGGCCCAGGCTACCCAACAACCGAGACCAAGCGGTCAAACGTCTCAATTCGCTGCGGCGCGTACTTGACAAAAAGCCCCTCATGAAAGAACATTTTTTGGACTTTATGCAGAAAATGTTTGAGTCAGGACATGCGGAACCCGTCCCACCACTCGACAAGGACCAGGAGTGTTGGTACCTACCATTCTTTGGTGTCTATCATCCTCGCAAACCTAACCAGATACGTGTAGTGTTTGACTCTAGTGCCACTCACAAAGACACGTCTCTGAACAATGTTTTGTTGAGCGGCCCGGACATGAACAACTCACTTATTGGTGTCCTCTTGCGTTTCCGCAAAGAACCTGTGGCAATCACTGCGGACATTGAGCAAATGTTCTATTGTTTTGTCATTCGTGAGGACCACCGCGACTTTGTGCGTTTCCTGTGGTACGAAGGTAACGATCCCACAAAGGTCATCAGAGAGTACAGGATGACTGTACATGTGTTTGGAAATAGCCCGTCTCCCGCCATAGCAATTTATGGCCTCCGGAGGGCGGCTCTGGCTACACAAGAGGAGTACAGTGAAGAGGCCAGACAGTTTGTTCTTAAAAACTTTTACGTTGATGACGGACTGGCTTCCTTTCCTTCAGACGCCAGTGCCATTCAAACCCTGAAAAGCACCAAAGAAATGCTTGCAGACTCTAACATTCGCTTGCACAAAATAGCCTCCAATAGCCCAGATGTTATGGAAGCGTTTCCATCGGAAGAACGTGCAAAGGGACTGAAGAACCTTGACCTTGGTGCTGAGCCCCTGCCCTTACAGAGAAGTTTAGGGCTGAACTGGGATTTGCAAAATGACTGTTTCACCTTCCTCGTGTCAAGAGAAGACAAGCCATTCACAAGAAGGGGTATTCTTTCTGCTGTTAACAGTTTTTATGATCCCCTTGGGTTTGCTGCCCCCATCATCATGCAAGGCAAGGCTCTCATCCGAGAATTGTGCTCAGAGAACTGTGAATGGGACACTCCATTACCAGCAGAAAAAGAGGCACGATGGAAATCTTGGAAAAACTCGCTTGTTGACCTTGAGAAACTACAAATCCCTAGACAGTATGTGAACACGACATTGCAAGCTACCTGTCAAAAAGAGCTGTGTGTGTTTGCAGACGCTTCTACATCAGCCATATCAGCAGTTGCTTACCTGCGAGCCATAGACACCGAAGGTCATGTCCACATAGGCTTCTGCATGGGCAAGTCCAAATTAGCTCCTAGACAAGTCCACACAGTACCTCGCTTGGAGCTATGTGCTGCAGTTCTGGCAGTGGAGCTGGCAGACATGTTACTGGATGAACTTGACTTCGAAATTCACAAAGTGAAATACTACACTGATAGCCGAGTAGTCTTAGGTTACATCCACAACACCAGCCGGAGGTTTTACGTCTACGTCGCCAACCGTGTTGCTCGCATCAGAAAGTCATCTGAACCCAGTCAGTGGCACTTTGTAAGCACGGAAAGCAATCCTGCTGATCATGGAACACGGTATGTGCCAGCTTCACTACTGAGTTCTACCAATTGGTTTACTGGTCCCGACTTCTTGAGGAGAAGTGATGGAGAGTGTCCTGCGGAATTAAACAGCTTTCAACTTGTTGAACCAGCCACAGACTCTGAAGTCCGCCCACAAGTCTCAACATTTGCAACCACGACTGTGACAAAATCGCTTGGCTCACATAGGTTTGAGCGCTTCTCCAGTTGGAAACGTCTTACACAAGCTATCGCCAAACTCATTGGAAAGGCGAGATCTATTTCAAAAGCTCCCGAGTCAGAGGAATCTAAGATGGATGCTCTAACACAAGCAAAGTTAGCTATTGTGCAAACTGTTCAAGGCGAGATATTTGAAAAGGAAATAAAAACTTTGAACAAAGGGGAGGTCATATCAAAACACAGTCCACTGAAGAATCTGAATGTGTTTTTGGATAAAGAAGGACTGGTGCGAGTAGGAGGACGTGTGACCTCTGCTGAAATAACTCAAGAACAAAGTCAACCCATTGTCATTCCTAAGAAGCATCACATTGCTACCTTGCTTGTCCAGTTCTATCATGAACAGGTTGTGCACCAAGGTAGACACATCACAGAAGGAGCCATCAGGTCTGCTGGACTGTGGATCCTTGGAGGAAAAAGGTTGGTGACAAATCTTATCACCAAATGCACAACCTGCCGCAGGTTAAGGGGCAAAGTACAACAACAAAAGATGGCAGAAATTCCAGCCGATCGTCTCATCCAAACTCCTCCTTTCACAAATGTCGGAGTGGATGTGTTTGGACCATGGAACATCTGTACTCGCAGGACAAGAGGTGGAGTGTCAGAGAACAAACGCTGGGCAGTAATGTTTACCTGTTTAGTTACTCGTGCAGTTCACATCGAGGTAGTTGAGTCTCTCTCAACTTCAAGTTTTATAAATGCTCTCAGAAGGTTCCAGGCCATAAGGGGCCCCACCAAGTTCTTTAGATCAGATTGTGGAACGAACTTCGTTGGAGCGTGCAAAGAGCTCCAGATAAGTTCAGAAGATCCTGAGCTTCAATCCTACCTCAAAAATGAGACATGCTCTTGGAAGTTTAACCCACCTCACTCCTCTCACATGGGAGGAGTGTGGGAAAGAATGATTGGAGTGGCCCGACGTATTCTGGAGGCTATGTTGCTGAAAGTTCACTCTCCAAATCTGACTCACGAAGTACTTGTGACGCTCATGGCAGAGGTAACAGCCATAATGAATGGTCGTCCATTAGTACCTGTGTCTTCCGATCCTCAACAACCCGACTTGCTGACGCCAGGGGCCCTTCTTACACAGAAAATCTGTCCCGTCTCTATTCCACCTGGAGACTTCGATCCTAAAGACTTGTACCGTAAGCAATGGAAACAGGTGCAAAGTCTTGCCAACTCATTCTGGAAACGATGGCGAGAAGAATATCTAGCAACGCTTCAACCAAGAAGAAAATGGCAAGCAGATCATACAAACTTAACCATCGGTGATGTTGTTCTCCTAAAGGACACTCAGGTTAAAAGAAACGAATGGCCTACTGGACTTATTGTGAACACTTACCCTGGTCGAGATAAGAGAGTACGGAAAGTAGATGTACGAATAATTAAAGAAGGTACTGCTAAGGTGTACACAAGACCTATTTCAGAAATTGTGTTGTTAGTTAAAGGTTAATAGTGTTATAGCAGTATACCAGGCGGGGAGTGTGCTGCCCCCTTGTGGGAAGAGTTGTTTGTGTTTTGAGTTTCGTGCATTTTGTCCACGTATAGATTCCGTAGTTCAGTGATTCTCCTAACAGTCTCACAGCAAGTCGATCTCCAGTGTGTTAAAGTCTGTAAATCATTATTTTGGTTCCCAAAAAGATCTGTCTGTAAGTATTTATTTGATAGTGATTTTAGCTTCCTTTAGATATTGAATTTAGTAATTTTAACATGTTTTCATTTCATAATTCGTAAGGAATATTTGGCGCTAGTATTGTTAGCTTTCCTTTGGCATTTTCCATGTATATTGGTTTCATGGTAATCGCTCACTAATGCAATAGTTTTTGTGAGAGTTTTAGTCATTCTAAGTTACTTATTTTATATTTGTATTGAACATTAACATTATTGAGATTGTAATATGCATTTTCATTGTTTTTGTATGTTACAGTTTTACAGTCCTTCCAGTAAACACACCAACTGAACAAGAAGCTTCCTGGTTCTTTATTGGAGATTGTTAGCTATCTGTAAAGCTAGTTCACACACACTAGTGAAGGCAGAATAATATATATATATATATATATATATATATATATGTATATGTATGTATGTATATGTATATATATATATATATATATATATATATATATATGTATGTATGTATGTATGTATGTATGTATATATATATGGCTTTTCTGATGAAGTAAGCTTGCTTGGAAACTCAACTGGTATTGTATTGTATTTTCCAAAAACCAACATCATTTCACTTTTCAAAAATGTTGCCATGTTTTCCATGTTTTTAGAGATGTTTTTTTTCAATGTGCCTGGGTTGCAACATTCATTGTTACCTAAGTTGTTACTTCAGTGTAGGTGATGTGTGCTTTTTGAGGAGCGCTGTTACTCAAGAGTTTGATTTGCAACAGACATATCCTGTCAGTCATGTCAAATTTAATTCATTTATAACAGCAGTAATGTTTAAAGTGATCTGTTGAGAATTACACTTCTGTCCGATATTTTCCATGCTCAACCTCTTACTAAGCTGTATCCCTTTGGTCTCTTTTCCCTGATGGTGCCTTTTGAAGTTTGAAGGTTTCTTGTTCTTGGAAAAATTATGTTCATTCTCTTGTTATTGAGATCATGACATACATGTCCACTCGTCTGATATTATTTCTGAACAGTAAAGATTAGTCTCTGAGTCTTTAATGTTGATTTAAACTAATTGATGTTTATTTTTTTATTTATTTTTTTTATGGTAAAGACCACACTGGTGCTTTGCTGAGTGTATAATCGGACAAAAAAAGAAAAATTATTAATGCTACAAACGGATGAAACAGCTTTGGATGCACATGAGGAAATGATCTATTGTTGATCAACCACAAAGCCACAACTTTTTCAAACAGCAGGTTTTGTATAGAAATAAAAAAAAAATGAAAAGGGAAGAATTAAATCAAAGTTATTGTCCCCTCAGTCAGCTCTTTTTTTTCTTCTTCCTTGAGTAAAGTGAGAGATTTGAAACCACACATGAAATGCCCCTCAGTTTTCAAGGTTGCCTTTGTGCATTTTATTTCCATTTCCATTAGAAAAAAGCCCTTCGTCTTTCAATCTGTTGAATTGTGTGACATGTAGATTGGGTACAATATGTTCTGCATTAGATTTGGTCATTGCATAGCCGATCACCCATGGGGATAGGCAGAAGAAGCAGATGAGTTAAGTGTCCCTTTGGTCACGTGCAGACTCACACACATACTCATTTCTTCTCACTTTCCAATCTTTCAGTTACATGTCCACTCTTTTAAAATTACCTCTCCTGATTCTCTCTGTATTTCATGTGCAGTGTGAAGCAGCAGGGATTGGATGTGTAATATGTGTTTAATTTTTAGTGGCCAGCAGCCTATATTTGCTGTCTATTTGTCCTGTCTTTCTTTAGAATGCAATATCTGCGAGGAATGCTACTGGCTTATCTCCCATACTCACATGAACACACATGCACAGATACACACTGGCTCAGGCCGCACACACATACGTGCTGATGGGCAACACACACATTTACATCAAGAAGAAAAAAAATAACTTCAGTCTGCTTTTATCTCTCTTTTCTTATTAATTATGCATGCCTCAGTAGGCCGCGGTCAGATGCTCATGAATGAATAAATTTGCGGTGCGCACACTTTAGTTTCTCTCATGGTATTGAAGAGGTCTTTAATAGCTCATTAAGGGGCCTGCAAGTGAACATTAGCAAAGGATGGACGACCACCCCATTGTGGGCACTGATTTAGACACCCCCATTCAAATACTAGATCTAGATACCCTACACAAAAGATATTTAGAAAAATTAATTGAAAAGAAGTAATGTTGTACCATATTGAATTTTATTGTATGGACAAAAAAACAACAAAAGCATTAATGTCATATAGATTTGGAATGAAGTAAGGGTGAGTAAATGATGAATGATGGGTCAGTCAGATTTTTAATGTCTGTGATTTCTTCTTCTACTTCTACTAAAAAATAAAATATTAATAATAAAATAAACTTTGAAAAAAAAGTCTTAAAAATACTTTTGTTTGATGACATGTTAACCTCAAGCAGCTTTTTCATTTCTGGTTTCTCCGTTCAATAACTCTTTTCTTACAACACTCATCTGACAACACACAAATCTTTCCTTAGCTACTATGATCCCTATCCCTCTCCTTCGCCTTCTCCTCTCTCGTGGAGTGCTCTAATTGAAGAGGCATGTGCTCTACGCCCCTTTAATGGGACTCCGTCATTGGCTGCAGGCAAAACATCCAAGGCCAGGCCCCTGTCAGGTGACATCTTTTTGGGAAGGCCACACTGCAACTTTCCTCTCTCTTTTGACTGCATCCATCACTTGCTTTACTCCTTGGCTGTTTACATTTTTTGTATTCCCTCCTGCACGCTCTTCATTCTTTTTTTACTAACTGTGACATGATAATCTTTTTTCTGCTTTTCTCTTGGAAGAAACTGCATAAGTGAAAAACATGCTTGTGGTAATATTTCTGAAATATGACATTACAAAGCTTCTTTTTGTTTTTGTTTTTTTTACATTGATAGATACAAAAGTTTTATTACATTGGTTATTGTACAAATCACACCACTTTGGAAATTAAATGACTGGTGGCACTGAAAGGATAATGTTATATCTCACCTTTGAAACTAACTAAATCTACCCTAAACCTAACTAATAGTGCTAAGAAAAGCAAATGTGAAATATAAACACATCTGCTAAATGAGCCATGTCTTTTTAGCTTGCTTCTACAAATCTTTGAGCTTTTTTATCATGAGTCATGGGTGTAGTGTGCTACCAGGTGAGCTACCCAGCAAGTGTACTATCTCAGAATGCCTAAATGTATTTGTTTACACATCATACACTATGGCAAAAATCATTTGAGGTCATAACACACTTTTGTAGAAGGAAACCTATAAAAAATAATTATTTAATAATCAATAATTTGCCCCATAGTCATAATTTGTATGAAAATAAAATAAAATGTGTTAGTGTTTTACTGCCTCTAGTGTTCATTTCAGCTGTAAACTGTATTGATGTGCATGAATAGGAAAGTGTTTGAAGTGGAGTCAAAATCTTCTGTAGGTAGAGGCATGGTTTTCCATTGAGGATAAGTTGGATGATAAAATACAGACGTCAGTCAAGATAAGCGCTATCACGCATTCAGTATAATAATCTAACCCTTTTATCCCAGAGGGCTCTTCATGCTGTTGAAATTTACTGAAATGATTCAAAAATTGATAGATTGACAGTCTCCCTCTTGGCATCACTTTCCCGCACTTCATAATAATTTTAATCTCGGCCTGTGTGAACCTGATAAAATTTGGGCGAACTATTGATTCGTGTAATGTATTTTCTTATCCCTTCAGGAATAGACAATGAGCACATAATCAATATGAAGGGAAGAGCTGGGCGGTTCTATTTGTCTGGACAACTGGTTTGGATAGTGCATCTAAATTCAATTATTTCCTCTGACATATTTTGACCATTATCTTAAAAAATTATCCCCAACGCATTGTGGCCGGTGTGTGAGTAAGATGCTGTTTTGCGAGGCAATTGGTAATCTTTCCCGTGTTGAAGGGGGTGGCACCCGCTATCACATGTGATTGATAAGGATGTGGATTGCAGGAATTAAAAGGCTGTGGAGTGTGTGTGTGTGTGTGTCAGAAAGCTGCATACTACTGCATTTGAATCAGTTCATACTTGTTCATGGGGTTGAGCTGGTCGGTCCACATCTTTCATCACTCTAGCCTGTGGCAAGGGTCAAAGGCTAAACAGCCCTTATTGACACAGTGGAGCAGAGCAGGTAAAGAAACGGGAGAATTTCAGTTTCACTCTGTAATGAAGGAAATGGCTATAGCTGTGTGTGTATGTGTGAGAGAGGGAGAAGAGAAAGGGAAAAGAGAAACAAGGAAAAATCATTCAAAAACATTGTAAAGATTTACAGGAAGAGCCTCATCCCTCATCACTTTGGCAGGACTGTTGTAGCTGCAAGCCTTCATCTGTTTGACCGCTGCTCCTCCTTCACATACTCCACATACATTTCCATTGGAGAGAGCCATCAGTTCTCTTTGTCTGAATCGTATGTATTATGCACCGGGTTTTATGTACAAAGCTTGATTTACTATGTGTATCACTTTAAAGGAGATGAAGGGAGTGTTATGTAGAGGCACTGGATTGGATTGCACGCACAAATCCCATTTGATTTCGAAATTCAGTCAGGCTGTCTGCTGTCATCCTGCAAGTGATGTAATCTCATCCCTTCGTTCAGACAGTGTAGTCAATATCCATTGCAACTACATTGGTTGCTAGAGTAATGAATTTAGCATAGTGTGTCACACAGTTTGATATATATATAAAGAGACACATCGAAAATGAGTATATTCACACATAGATCTTGACCAGGTGTCTACACTCTACGACACCCAGGGGGCCGCAGGAAAGTTCAAAGAATTTGAGAGATTTTTTTCTGTATTTTTAAGGGCGTTTAAATTTAATTGTAAAATTAGTCTTGAACAATATTAATTGTGAAAAGCTCTATACAAATAAATCTGAATTGCAGATGTTTATTCATCTAACTGTATTCTTATCGTGAGTGGGAAACACAAATCTTATACAAAGTCACTTTTTTTTTTTTAGCAAACAATATGTTGCCTTTCTCAGTAATGTTGTGTTTTTCTTACAGTAGAAATGGGTCTTTATGCATTAAAATACAATATTTTTATAGATCTTGATATTTTTTATAGTTTAGAAAGGGGGCAGTGTCATTTAATATTGCTTATATGCCATTATCGCATTATAGCAAGAAGATTTCAGTTAGCTTCTGAATATAATTTTTAATAATTTGAAATTCGTAAATTTAGAAATATTCCATTTATTAATATTTGGAAGATTTTCAGTTTTCCTTTAAATTTTCTTATGGACTTTTGTCTTTTTTTGTTTCAGTAATTTGACTTTAACTTAAGTTCATTATAGTTAGTTCCCGGGGTGACATTTTTAATTTTTTTAACCTTTATTTTATTTTATCTTTATTTCAATCACTGTAATGTGTTTTTTTTTTTTTTTTTCATCATTTTAGATTTAGTTACAATAACAACACTAGAAGGGGGTTCCTCACAAGGAACCAATCATACTTTTGGGGGGTTATTGGCATGACATACATCTAAAGTTTGAGCACCTGTCCTGTTTGTGTATGTATTTCACATTTTATATAATTCCACCAGAGGCTCTCACCATTCCTTTGTCCTTTTAAAGCATTCGGTTCTGTACCACACACTGTAGTCCCTTCTGCAGCACACAAAGGCTCATATATCTGTGTCACTGAGACACTGTGACTTGGGTGGCACCCCCTAGTGGTCACTTACCTGGTGAAGTGGACACTAGATAATGAAAGAGCAGATCACTGTATCACCTCCTCAAAGGGAATGAGCCAATAAAAGACAATTATTGTAATAGTTAATGTGAGCAGAAAATAAGTAAACAGTGCTGACAATATTGTCGATATGCATAAAATTAAGTCAGAAAATTAAAAGGAAAAATTATTTTTATTGATGGGAAACTGGGGGTAAGAGAATTTGTTTGTTTTCGTGTTTGTATCAGGACTTGCGTGTTGTGTTCCCACATTTTCATCTCTTTGACCCCCGACTTTGGACACTTAATGGCTTTGTGCAGAAGGGCTGATCCATTCAGTAATTCCCTGTCATCATGACCAGAGCTTGTTAAAAACAAACGCGCACACACACACACACAGGGCAATGAAAACCCTAGAAATTGCTTTCTGTCCTCGAAATAGAAAACGGATAAGATCTGGTAGGCTCGTGTGTTCTCACAGAGCAGCTGGGATGGGCATACACAAGCTTTGTTGTTTAGCAAAGTCTCCAGCTTTACACTCATGAATGCCATTAATGGTATCAACAATAGATATTAAGTGGAGTTATATTTCCCCTAGAGGATCTTTACCAACACTGCCATGTTTTGTTTACATTGTCCTTCCCTTTGGCAAATATTTTGCTTGTCTTAAGTGTCCTGCAAGCTAATTAGCATGAGTTTGAACTGTAAATCACCTGGAAAAATGCTTGGAAACATGTAACAGCGGGCGTTATGTGAAAAGCCTCCTGTGACAAGCAGTTTGTTTGTTTGTTCTGAATGAGAATCTGCTGCATGACATGACACAAACACCGCCAATCAGAAGGTGGTTGATGTTTAATTACACTGTGTGTGTGTGTGTGTGTGTGTGTATCGGTGCATCCATGTGTAGGAATTCCATCCAATACAATAAGCTGATAATCATTATTAATTACAATAAATATGATAATTATTTCCACATAATGGCCAATAACTGATAAATGAAAATTATTGTGAATAAAGGATTTATTTTTTTACTTTTATAAACATTAGTCCCCTTATGTTCACTAAGGGTGCATTTATTTTTCTTTAAATACACTAAAAGCAATAATATTTTGAAGTATTATTGCAATTGAAAATAACTAATTTTTTGAAATTATCATTATTAAATATGTTAAAATGTAATTTATTTCTGTCATGGCAAAGCTTATTTTACAGCAGCCATTATGCCAGTCTTCAATATCACATGATCCTTCAGAAATCATTCTAATATGCTGCTCAAGAAAAAAATATTATTATTATCAATGTCTTTACTCTTTCTTTTGATCAAAATTATGTGTCTTTGGTAAATAAAGTTATTATTTTATTGAAAAAAAATGTTAAAGAATTTTTTTTTAACAATTTACTATAGAATACATTTAACAGATTTGAGTAAAATATTATTAGTTGTCAGTATATCATATAATATCATATCATATCTCCGATGATGGCCAGAAAACAACATGATGTATAGGCTATACTGTGTATCTTAGCTTTGTGAGCCAATAAGTTTTTACAGTAGGAGGGGCTACTGAACATGACTTTGAAGAAATGTAGCAGTACTTAGATTGTACAGTACATACAGAATAGCAATTTATCAAAAGTACCATATGTATTGAAACAACAGCATCATTGTATTAGTTTCTGTGACGTTGTTCCCAGTATTGCTTTTGCCATGTTCTGTCCTTCCCCTCTTGTTCCTCTGTTCTTTGCTGTCCCTCACCCATCAGGTGATCCATCTTGTGCCTCATGTTTTGAGAAATTGCTTCAGTGATGTTTTCTGACAGTGACGTTAATCGAACCACCAAACGTATAGGCTTAAAGTTCTCCAGCACCGTGCCGGTTTTGTGCCCAATTCCGACCCCCTGCCGAATTATTACCCCCCCTTGTTCAAATCGCTACCTGATTGCCTAATCCTAACCCCACCCCTAATCCTAACCCTTCCCCACACTTACTCCTAAACCTACTAATACTAGTGGGGTAATAATTCGGCAGGGGGTCGAAATTGGGCACAACACCGGATTTCCGGCGTGCAGCGTTTGGCTGTGGAAAAAAATAATCCTACATCCTGCAAAAAGCTGCAAGGCGCAATGGTCAAAGATGTCCATCTAGGGCATATTTACATAGAAAAGCTAATTATAAAGCTACGGAGCTTTGTAAACAGCTCAGCGTTATCATGTCATCTCCATAAGAATGATATGATTGCCACAACAAATTCACCTGGGTTTTTTAAAAGGTCCTGTTCACACATAATCTATTAATTTCCCGTTAATTTACCAAAGACTGTATGTATGAAAGGGGTTAAACTCTTTTTTTGTATACGCTGTGAATTTGAATTGCTTAATGTCATCTGGAAAAAACAGTGTGCATTATCTCACTAGATTTGTAATGTAAATCATTTATAAATCTTTGCCAACACAGGAGGACATCAACCTATGTGTAAATATGCCATGTATTGTACATTGCGATTTCAAAATAAACATTTCTGCACATGGCCAAATATTAAAATGTAATGGATTTAAACCGTTTAATCATGCTGTAAAGTGAAACGTCACCACGCCGTTGGCCCCCCTCTGAAGGTATTTGTTTTAAAACATCATGTATTTAAGTTGGTTATGTTCATATTATGTATAGGCATATTATGTATTTTAGTGGTGTTGTTAAATACAATCAAGTAATGTCTTGGTTTTGATATTTTTTTGAGCCAATTATTATTGGCTCATCGTTATTTTATATATAAATAGTCGTACTAAAGCCTGGTTTTCACTTAGGTCTGTTTGTGTTACAAAAAAATATCAGATTACTCATTTGTCAATATAATAAGTAGATTATTTGTAGATTATTTGATTTACCTAAAGAATCATTAGTTACAGCCCTAGATTAGTTTAAATATTTCTAAATACATCTGCATTGTTTTACTTTCTGTAATTAAAAGACAAATATTTTGCCATTGAAAATTTCGTAAAAATATTGTCACGTTTTAGTGAACCAAGTATCTGTATTTTGTCTCATCTCGTGAACTAAGGCTACGTTCACACTGCAGGGCTTAATGCTCAATTCCGATTTTTTTTTTTTATTCGATTTTTTTTGCAAGGCCGTTCACATTTCCAATTAAATGTGACCTTTTGTGTTCTCCTGTGTGAATGTGAAATGACCCAGAAGTGACCCGCATGCTCAGAAGAGTACTCAAGGGTGAACGACTTTAAACATGGATTCTTGTATTTAGCTTGGAGGCTTTTTATTTTTCGCTGGCTTTGGAGCCAGGATCGTCTGTAACCACGCTCGGCCATTTCGCTGGAAATGTTTTCGTAAACCGCCTGGTTCCGATAAGAGCCCTCGAGTTTGGCCTGAATAGAGCGGTCACCCCAAATATTAATTAAATCTGTGACCTCGCTTCCCTTCCATTGACTGGTCTCAGCAGCATCGTCCCCCATGGTTGTTGTTTATCTTCTCGTTACCGCCTACTTCAATTATGAAGTTTGTAGCTTATCAATGACGTACGGGTCGGATACATGTGGCCTGGCCGTTCAGACAGAGGTCGCATTTCAAAAGATCGGATACGTATCGGATTCAGGACCACATACCCAAGTGGCCTGGGTCACATTTGAAAAGATTGGATCTCTGTCGTCCAGACTGTCATGAAAAGATCAGATACAGGTCGCATAGGGGCGAAAAAAAAATCGGAATTGGGTCGTTTCAGCCTGCAGTGTGAACATACCCTAAGTGTATTGTCACTCCCCCAGTGTCAATAAGCAATGATATAGCTCATAATTTTCCAAGTGTATGATACAGCTTTCATTCTTCAGGTCAATCATATATTCATGAAAAAGAAAATCAGTTTGAATAAAGAAAGCAATATCTTTGCCATAGTATCCTTTCAAATGTTTTGCATGCCACAGTCACTGCATGCTTTGTTTTTGATGTGCTGCCACGCACCGGTCCCTGAAAAAGCTCAGGATTTTTTTATTTTTATTTTTTTGCTTTAACCCCTGATAGTAGCACTCCAATTGAAAGGAAATTTGCGCACTGAAACGTTATCTTGGTTACATCAAAATAAGCAAACATAATCTGCCTAAACAAATAAAAAAAAATTGGCATGCTTTTTCCACTCTACTGTGAATTTTTGAACATTGTTGTTTGTTTGATTCATTAAAGCAGTCTGTTGAAGATCAGATCAAATGTAATGGCTAATTTCCACAGAAATTCATGATAAAAGGTTTACATTCTTTTTCTTTCAACTATAATTCATCAACTAACCATCTAACTTCAAATCTATTTTCGCTATAATGCAAGAAATATTTTGTAGAAAGTTCCATATTAATTTTGTGTCTTATGAATCTTGGCTGGCCAATAATTAATGAATTTGAGGCTTTTAAAAACAAAAGGAAGAAGGGAGCGAAAGGGAAACAGTGTGTTTGTGGAGAGAGAGAAAGAGAGAGAGAGAGAATTATGATTCCCCCTGTTGTGCTCTGACCTGTTTGCTCATTCATAAGGCATCACTTGTCGAGGTCCATAGAGAAACCAGCAGGATGTGGAGCAATTAAATGTGCCACATGTTGTTGGAATACCAATGCTGTCTACCGTTGACGTGTGTAATCTCAAACCTCCACCGTCTTTGTGCCACCTGCATCAAAGCCTCAGAGGAACTTTTCATTAATCTTGTTTTTTTTTAATCACTGTCATCTCCCCCTTTCCTGCTGCTTTAGCTTCATTTATATTATTACTAAAGGATCACAGCAACTTATACATTTGCATACATTAAGTCAAGAGTAATGATAGGCCTAATCAGTTCCTGCACTGCACATGCTGATACTTCTGGTTAGATTTAAACCGTTGGATCTAATTGACGCTGCAACTAAACCTGTATCATGGTGCTTTTACAAAATAAATAAATAAATAAATCAGTACAGTCCATAAAAGTATTACCAACTTGTAGCATGATTGTCATTGTGCGGATATTGCAGCGGGGTGCAACAAGAGCTACTGCTGTGCATATTAGCGCAGCAATTACACCCGTGCAAGGGAATGCAAACTTTTCCTGCTGTCAACAGATGCTTGTGTGGGAGATTCTGTTAAATAAACAGCCGTTTCCTAATTACAGAAGAAAGAAAAAAACGAGAGATAGCACTGGTATCTGAGTAGACATTAGCGAGTGGTGCACATCAGTGCTAATTAGTGTTGTCACTGAACATAATTCACAAGAGCCCACAAATGCCACTTACAAGAGCACTACGATTTCATGGACCTCATACTTCACATAATGGTGACGAAAATTGGAATTTCTTGCTGTCACGCAAATTTGATGTACAGTAAATGGATGGAATTGTCACTCTGTGGCTTTATAAAAGGCATACCGATAAAAATTAGTTTAATAAGGTTTGTAAATGTCAGTTTTATTTCCTTCTAACAAATGCAGCTCTAAGTTTGCTAGATAGTAACTTAACCAAAAAGTTATGTTAATGTTTTTAAATAATAACAATATCTGGGTACAAGATTAAATCTTGTTTATGTAATTTCCAGTTACGAGGGTGATTCATTACTGTGATAAGACCTTTAGACTTTGTTTGCGTGTGTGAAAGGAACGCTTCATCATGATTTTTGTAGTTAGCAAATTTTCAAATCTCCACCTTAAACGTTTTCATATGGCTAGACTTTACAGTAAGGTTCAGTTACAGCATTTATTAATCTTGGTTAATTCTACATATCCTAACACATTTATAACATTTTAAATTAATTGAATTTAATTAATATTAATATTAATGTATTATGAACAAACATTAGTAACCATGAACATTATATAGAAATTAAGTTTAACCTAGATTAATAAATGTTTTCATTCTGGTTTATGATTCCTAACGCATTTACAGTTGAAGCTTTGATTATCAATTTTCCAGTTTTACAAATTCTGTATTTCTTTAATTCTAATGTTTATTAATAGTCTTTTAAGGCACAGTCTAAAAAATAAAAAACCATGCTCTCCCGGGTCTATTTCCACTCCACACCGTGTCTCAGGACATCATAGACAGGGTGGCATGTGAAGGATTGTGAGTATCATTCACATTACTAAATTTCAAAACTAGAACTCAGACCTCCTCAAGGATTTTATCCATGGCGGTCTGAACGTTTATAAGTGCCCGCACATAGAGATAGATTGGCACACTTCCAAACTGTAACCTCAGCAGAAAGTCAGTGCTCAGAAGAAAGGACCGTGGAGATGGGCAGAGACGATAATGCTTATGAAACATTATGCATTATATTTCATTTTGCTCGAGGACATATCATATACTGCATTTTAAAAAGCCATTTGGACGAAATGTTTATATTTTGCAGTATTTTAAGGGATAGTCCACCAAAGAAAAAAAATAAAATAAAAGTGGACTGTCCATTTAATTTTAAGTTGTAATAATAGCACTTGTAATTTTTTAGTTTACATTAGCTCAAAAACTAGATTAATTCTGGCTTTTAGAGTTCAAGTGAACTATATTACATTAATGTAAACGTGTGTGAAGTTAAGGCTTGAATATTAAGTTGCATATCTACCATGCTTGTATGAATATGACAACCTGACTGTTCCCTAAGGAGAGATGAGATGTGGGTTTACAGGCAGCCACCTAATCAGGAAATTAGTCTCACCAGTGGGATTTCTCATCATCATCATCATCATCATCTCTCTCCCTCCTTCTCTGACAGGCCCCTGTGGAAAGGGAGATATGGAGCAGTGTGCTCTGCATGACCAGTTCCCAGATGTGGTGCTCAGGCTGACAGAGGCTCTTGAGAGACTGGGTGAGTTTGCTCCTCTGCCTCCCCTACAGTGTCTAATTTAACTATTCAGAGAGTCAGACACCAGTCAATCTACCAATCAATCAACCTCTAAAATCAGTTAATTGCATATGAAATATTCTGTTGTAGCACGGTAATGATGATAATAACAATGTCATTCAGTTTGGGTTTGGAAAGATTTGTAAAAGTTTTTGTAAGACTTGATAAAGTTTAAGTAAAAAAAAAACATTATTACAATTTAAAATAATTATTTTCAGTTTTCAGTGTCACACGATTTATCAAAAATCATTCTAAAATGCAGATTTGGTGCTCAAGAAACATTTCTTATTACTATCAATGTTGAAAACAGTTGTGCTGCTTAAAAGTTTTGTGGAAAACATTGCACATTTTTTCAGGACTTTTTGATGAATCCAAAGCATATTACTGTATATTTGTAATATAAATTTTTTGTCACTTCTGATCAATTTAATGCATCATTGCTTTATAAAAGGTTTATTAAATGGGATATGATGACTTTAAGGAATCATACCAACTTGTAGAAAATGGGCATCTGATGTCCCCTTAAAAATCTTATTGTCCTCCACAGTATGTTTTGTAAGGGGTTTAAATGTACCTTATTTTTCCAACAGTTAAATTTACTAAACAGTTTTGGTTAGCATGAAAACACATCAGATTATAAACCTGACCTCTGTCCTGTGCTCAAGACTGGGAGAAAGAATCATTGTACCGGTCCGGCCAGACCTCGACTGCATCCCCAGGATTATTGCAGGCTTTGGAAACAGGCAAGTCATAACTTGTTTTCTTTTTTTCATAAGTGGCTTATTTTGTGCATTCTAATTCCACAATATGTATATATGACCCCCATGTCCCTTAATAGGCACTTCTTAATAGGCACTTAGTTATTCAACAACCATTACATTTCAGTTTTACTAAACTGATTGTATGGAAGTCTTGAGAGTTTTAATTAAACTTAAATGATTAAGTAATCTTGAATGGGATATAATTTATTCAGACAAATCTAAGATCAAAATGTTGCTGTTGCATGTATGTGGTTCAAAAGAAAAACACTGTATGACAGTACTAATTGTGAAATATGTAAAAACATGAAAAGATAAAAAAAAAAAAAAACCTTTCTGAGCAGTGGAGTAACTTATTGTGTTGATCCAGGCCACTTTTGTTGAAGAAGTTTGTAAAGTTTAGATGAAGTTCTTATTTAGCACCACAAGGGAGTGCTCTGGCTCCGTACTTTTTTGGGAGATGCTGGTAAAAAAAAAAAAAAAAAAACTACTATTGGATTAGATGAAGAAAATAGATATTCACACACACACACACACACACACACCTCATCCTTTTCCTCTCTACTAAAAGGATTAGGTACAACATGAATTTTCCATCTGAGAAAACTGTACAGTTTATCACTGTAATTCACATGTTGTTTTGAACTGAGACTTTTAGAAAGTTTAAAAATAAGTTTCAAATGCAGATATACGTAGTCCAGCAAAACCCTTTACATCTTGACACTGTGTATAGCACACATGTGCACAGGTAAAGTCTTAGTTGTCGCAACTTAAGTATCAGAACCATATAGATAATTTTGCAGGTAGACAATGTCACATGTGCACCAACACGACCTGGGCATGTTCATGTCACTTTCTTTAGAGTTCATATTGAGTGCATGTGCACACTTCTGCTCACATGTACAAAATCCATAAAAGGTTAAAGTGTCTTTCACAAATTTCTGAAATATGTCTTCTGGCACATAAGCACTCTTATGATATGTATAGGGTAGATGTTGTCAGGTTGTAATTGGTTGACATAAATGTGCTATGACAGTGTGGAAAGGCCAGTTTACAGTGGTGCAGGAAAGGTTAGCTTTTTTCATATTGACCTCCAGCATTGATTTGAGTTTGATTGCATTGTTTGACTTCTTCATATAAAAATTATTGAATAATGTTTTTGTTTATAAAATTAACCATACATTAAAAAAAAAGCTATTTCCTTACAGTGACCTTTTGAACTTCGTACAAAAGTCAGATATTCATTAAAGCTCAAGATGATCATCAGGCATGGTGGAGATAAATCATATTTAACAATGGATGAATTAATTAGGGAGAACATCGTTAATGCTTAGAAAACTCATATTTTTTTACTTATAAATTGGAATGACAATTAATTTATTTGTTTTTAAATATGTATTTCACAGGTTTATGACATCTTTTTATTCTATGCATGTTTTTTTTCCATAACCTTTTGATTTTTAAATCGTTCCATTCACATGTAACCATTTGAGTGTCTAACCTTTGAGTGGTATGAATGCCATTAAGCCAACCGTGAAATGCTACAAAGTGTATCCAGCACCCATTTCCTGTTGTTATATAACAGTTTAGTTACTCAGTGTGGAAATACACCATTCCATACACTCTCATAAGTGTTTTGGCAGACACGCACCATGGTTGCCATTTAAAAGCCCAGCCAAGAAGTGGTGAAGTCCAGTGGCCACAGAAGACCAGAGACAATATTACATCACCCAGCTAGAGCTTGTGCTAACCAACCAGTGATTTGTGGATTAACGGTGTGTTGTCATAGAGATAGCAAGCGGTTTTAGCCAAGGGGTTACATATTTTAGAGAAGCGAAGAAGGAAAGGTTTCATGTAGGAGGTAGAGAGGAGCAGAGAGAGGAATGACTCACGATCAGGTGAATCGAAGTTCAACAAGTGCAAACGCAGTAAATTCAAACTAATGGTCAAGGAGGACTGACAAACATTTGCATGTGTGCATGAATATGCATTCAGTGTACAGCAAAAGCACACAAGCATGAACACAAACATACACAGTCGACAAGAAAAAAAAGCTTCGGCAAAATATATTGCAGAAACTTAATTTTCTGTTAAGCTGCTTTGCAACAGTTTGCATCGTGAAAAGAGCTATACAAAAAAAAACTTGAATTGATTTGAAAACTGATTCCAGTTACGGTCTCCCTGGATACAGTGACAGGCGCACAGAGAGCGTGGCTGACCCGTACCCACACGACAACAAGGCAACAGCCCCTCTTTCTTTCCGTTTATTAATTCCAACATTTATCATTGATGCATTTCTTGTCTTTTTCTTGCGTGAGAGAAGCTGAGCTCAGCAAAACAGAAATTAAAAACACTCTTCTCATCTTCCGCACTTCCTGCTCTCCCATTGGCTGACAGTGATGTCATCCTGTCTCGTATGCAATAGTCAATAACCTATTAGAGCCCAGCTTTTTACAGTCAGCTTGGGCAGAAGGGGCTTCTGCTGCTTGAGCTCTTTTTTCTCACCCTTTGTTTTATTGGAGTCTTTTAGCGATTGTCTTTTTTAACACGCCCTAAAGTCCTGAAGAGTTCTGAGTGGAGATGGTACTGTGCCCCCCGGGAACACTTTGTTCTGTGGTGTTATAATTTTTTTTTGTATTATTATTTCTGTTTCAAATGATGCTGTTTTTTTTTCTTCCTGTATGTTAATCCAGGCCATTTAAAGACTACAGAAATGCAATCATTTGTGCATATTATTTTTTATGGTATGTTTGTGGTATATAATGCATCACATGCACACTAAGCCATATCAGCCATTAGTTTCAATCATTTCAGCAGTCTCATTGGAAATGTCCTCACCTTTTTGCAAGATGACGTCTCTAGTTTTGTTTACGCTCACTCTAACTGCACAATCCATCCACGTTATCTGTTCTGTCCAGCACTTTCTCCTCTTTTCTGCAGACACAGCCTTGGAAGTGATCACTAACAATGATGTCATCCCTCGACTGCTTCCTCTTCCTCACACACACTTACTTGTGGCCAGACTCCTCCCTTGTTCAGCCTTTTTGGCTGTAAAGTTTCCTGACAGAGATGTTCTGATTGATTTCTCCACTGAGTTAGGGGACGTTTACACAGGATGCGTTTTTGCATACACCTGCAATGTTTTTAAATATATATATATATATATATATATATATATATATATATATATATATATATATATATATATATAAAGCTATCTACAGGCATAGTTCATTGTTAGTTAATTATTTCATCATTAGTATATGAATAAGTAAACATGAGCAAAGATTAATGCTGAACAAATGTTTTGTTAATTTTTAGTTAATTTTAACTAATGCTTTAACCTCAATATTAACTAATTAATCTGTTAAAGTGAAGAGTTGCATTAATACATTTATAAGTTAACATTAACAAAACATTAAGGAATCCTGAACTGTGTTGTTCATTGTTAGTTCATGTTAACTAATGCATTAACTAACGTTAACTATAAAGTATTACCATTAGGACTTAGAAAGCACATATGCATGCCTTATTCTGCATGACCGTGTTTTAGATCCCTTAATCCACACCATACCTAAACTTAACAACTACCTACTAACTATTAATAAGAAGCAAATTAGGAGTTTGTTCAGGGAAAACTTAGGTAAGTGTTACCGTGTTTTCATTGAAGAATGTGCAAATTACACTTTTCCATATAATGTAAATGTGCTGTAAGTGGATGTAAAGCAACATTTTGAACACTATATTTAAGTCTGTTCTTAAAAAATTAAAAATTTAAGTTATCATCAGGCTTCAGAATATGAAGCATTTATCACTTTTTAAAAATATTTATTTATTTATTTTTTAACCATGAAAGCCCAGTTTTCCTTGTATTGTAAAGAGCAGTTTGGGCATCCCACTAAAGTTCTCCTTTTGTGTTCTACGGAAGAACATTGTCTTCATGAAACACATGTACAAATTATCCTTCATACTAACTGAAGCTGCAACTCTCTGTTGATAGAATCACAATGCCAGATGTTAACATTTATGGGCAACATTCCACATTTCATAGCATTTTTACACCCATGACATCCAGATATTATGGTGTCTGTGAGTCAGGTCACAGAACAATGAAGGAGGTTACTGAGTTCAGTTTTAGGAGGAACATGGCCCCGCAGGCCGGGTCCACAATGGGTCTTGCGGCCACACAGGAATGAGGGTTGTCATCTTTGAAGCTATTTTCCCCTTCCTGTTCCTAAAGGTTGTGCCTTACTGGTACAGCCCTCTTCATCACTCCAACATAACGATGAACACACAGCATAAAAGCTTACGATAACATAGCACGCTATTGCCATAGCATGAAAACAGCCAGCACACATCTCCCAGAGGCACACAAAAGCACATATAGCCATTCACAAAACACTGGAAGGAAAGAGTGTCAAAAGAGAGCAACAGAGGAGGTACAAAGACCAAGTTTTAAATGCATCTAAGGTTCTCAAAATCTAGTCTGTGAAGGATTCCAATTCAATACGAGAGAGAGAGAGAGATAATTAAATAAATACATACAATTTTATAAAGTTTAAAAAAAAATCATAACTGACCAAAATCAGCAACATTTAACATTTATTTAAGTTAACTGATTGATCATGTTCTGTAAAGTATTTTTGAAACAATAAGTATTTTAATAGGTGTTATAGAAATTAACTTAAATTAAATTTAATTGATTTATAAACTTAATATATTAACTGATTAAGTAAACATTTATGAATATTTGTCTGCCATAAAATAGTAGCAGTCTAGGTAATTTATGAAAATATCAGTCTAGATAATTTCAATAAAATAAGCATGAAACGGCAATCTGTAAAATGAAGAAAAAGGGTAAACGTGATATAGTATAGGCTTAAAATGTATGGGTAATTTACATGCTTTGTTTTTAAGTGTTTATTTATTTATTTACCATTTCTGTAGCCCAAACAGCAGATCATGGTACTCACTATTACACCAAGGTCATGAGTTCTTTTGCCAGATGCATGCACTGATGAAATTTATTCTTTTTTTTATGTAACATAAGAGACTTTGGTTACAAATGTCTGAAAAGTTTATTATATATAATATAAAATGGTCCACCACCTGAAATAAACTGTGAAATAACCCATTCAAATGGGCCTTAAATGCCCTTATGCATGTCATCTGTGAGCCCAATGTCTGAATGCCTTTCTCTGTTTGCACCTGTAAATATCATAAACAAAAGCCTTTGGGACTCTGGTGTTGTTTCAGAGTGGCTGATGACAGGAAGATAGAGGAGGCAACAGATCATTTAAAGCGAGGGTTCAAGGGTAGTGTCGGGTAAACACAGAACATGGGCAAAAGAGAAACACTAAGGGTTAAGGTAGGCTTAGTAGAGCATGAATTTGTGGATTGACTCACAGAATGCTGTAATGGGGTGTGAGAGTGTTTGCGTGGCTTTGTGTGCACTTGTGAAGCCAAAAAGTGTCCTGGACAGGGTCAGGCATTCTGTTCCATACTTTTCCAGTCCAGATTGGCACCAAGTGTGTGTAATTCTGGAAAAGTGTCATGAATATAAAGGAGTGGGAGATATCACTTCTGAGAGTGTTTTATTAGTAGCCCTAGGCAAAAACGATGGACTATTTTGTGTTTTGTGCATTGATTTTTGGGTGGGAAATTGAATTGAATGGAATTTAAATTGTAAAAAGTTTTGAAGGGAACTCCTAGAAATCTGTTGAAGTTGTTTTGTTGTATGTTGGGGTACAAACAACATTGAACCCTATTGGCTTTCAGTATGAAAAAAAAAAAAAAAACATCTCAACTTTTTAGAATATATTATGTTGTGTTGCACAGAATGCATTTATGTTGGAAGGAAAGGGAAAAAAAAAGAATTGTTGGGCAAACTAAACCTTTAAGTTCTCCAGTCTCATTGGTGGCAGAAAATGTAATCAATGTATGTAATAACATGCAAAGGGATGGGGAAGGTGTTTATAATTTTGTGCATGACAGTTGTGGGCCTAATTATTACTATGTTTTTTAGAACTAGATCTTATCTGGATCACTAAAATAGACATATATAATGCAGATATCACACTAACCCATACAAACATGATGATGATGGGCAGTCGTTAAAGGGGGGTTAAATGCTCGTTTTCACTCAATATCCTGTTAATCTTGAGTAACTATAGAGTAGTACTGCATCCTTCATAACTCCAAAAAGTATTTAGTTTTATTATATTCATAAGAGAAAGATAGTCTTTACCGATTTTTCCCGGAAAAACACGAGCGCCTGGAGGCGTGACGTGTGGGCGGAGCTAAAGAATCACGAGCGCCAGTAGGCTTTTGCGTTGAGAGTGTTTGAAAGCTGTGACAGCTGTGAAGGCTGAAACTGAACGAGAGCAGCAGCAGCAACGACTCGCTCCGAGCGGGGCTCGAACCCGGGTCTCCGATGGGAGGCGGACGCACTAACAAGGAGGCAGAGATATTTTAAGCAGTTTTACTCACCGCCTGTGGTTCCAACACACAATCGTGACCCTTTTTCGTTGGGATTGCATCATCCTTAAGAAGTAAACAATGTGCAAATCCGTCGTCAAACTGGGCTTTGTTTGTAAAACAAACATTTTAGAAATGCAGGGAACAAACACAAACACTTGCACAACTCCGTTGATGCTCTGTAAAAATAAACTCCATCCACTGGTCCCTTAATGTTGTTTTGTCTTTGGTAATCTGTGCAGCGTTGTCTTGCCCTGGCAACCAAAAACACACTTCTTTTGTGACAATTCGCTACGCTCTCGCTCTGATCAGCGAATGCCTGTTGTGTTCTCACTCAGTGCTCTTCTATACGGGAGCACGCGCTCTTCCGGCAGACGTGCCCTCAGGACCCATATAAGGAAATTCCGCTCCATCTAACGTCACACAGAGCCATACTCGAAAAAAACTTTCCGAAACTTGTGACAGTATTTTTGGAACAGAAATACTCCTTCAAACGTACAACTTAATTTTTGAAACTTTGTCCATGTTTAGCATGGGAATCCAACTCTTTAACAGTGTAAAAAACTCAGTATGCATGAAATGGCATTTCACCCCCCCCTTTAAAAAATCCACAGAATGTAAATCCAAACAGAGAGAAGGCTTGCAACATTGACTAGACCAGACAATGAATAGAAAAAGACCAGTTTAAAAACACAAGCAGACTAATTAATGACACACTTCTGAATAGAAGGACACAATAAATTCAATGAACGGAAATGGTGCCAAAGGAAAAATTTAATGATATGACGACATTGCGCCCCCTCCTGGAAAGCTGTGACCTCACGCTGGCAGATGAATGGAGGAGGCTCAAGTGGAGGATGAGAGTCCAGGAGAGGTATCGAACAAAAAGTCGAAGGTGGTGAAGGTGGTATGATCCAATTAATGGCCTTGAACAGGGACAGGCAGGTGATTTCCCAGGCCACAACCAGGCCACATGAACGGTCCATGGTGGAGTCGCTGAAGGGAGGAGCCAGGCAGTAGACAGAGAGCTGAGGAGGTGGAGCAATGCCAAGGATCCAGGCAGCCTTGACAGAGCTGTAGAAATTATTGCCCGAGATGTAGATGATGAGGTGGCGATCTAGAGGGCGAGCTGGAGCAACTGAGGAAGGAGGTGACACAGAGGGTCTGACGGGGGAAGAAGATGACTGGACAGCAGGAATAGTAGAGGAGAATGAAGATATGCACAAAATCCAAACAAAAATATAAAGTGTCTTATAGCAGCTTGGAGGTGGATGAGGGAGGCTAGGCGGGACCAGCGAATCAGACAGATGTACAGAATTAGGCAGGCTTAGGGGAAGCAAAGTTTCTAACTCTCCAAACTGAAAAACACTATCCAAGTCCAGTAAACACTCACTTTCAGTTGCGGGTTGGTCTGCGGTTCTCCATTCTTCCATTCCCTTGTTCTCCACAAGAGCCCCCATGGTGATGAATGAGGCAGCCAGCTTGCACACCTGAGCCCCTTTCACACTCCAATTCTGGCAAATACACGGGTAATGTGTCCCAGCAATCATTCCCGGGTCGCTAGATTTTCACACACCTGCTTTCACACACAACCCGTAAAGGTCCCATAACGACACGTGACATGTACGAGTCGAAAACGTTAGGTACGTTATACTTTCACTGAAGCTAGCGAACGATCTCTGCGTAAGAACGGAAAGTGAGGAAATAACTGATTTCTGCTTCATTACAGTTTGCACACATTTTTTCGTCGCGAACGTTGAACTTCCTTCAAAACACTTGATAAAAGAGTCACATGACAACGTGAGTCATCACTACGACACAAAATTAGATCTGTCTTTTGTTCACACAGCACTCATTCCGGGACTGAACCCGGCAATGTTACTAGGTCCCCGACCCCGGATCAGTCCCGGAATCAATCCCGGGATGTGTTTGCTTTCAAACAAAAAGCGACCTGGCAATGTTCCGGCAATTTGTGAAAGGGGCTCTGGTGAGACACAGCCAGCACAGCTTCGGGGGAGGTGTACTGCTCTATTGCTCCACTGGTGTTATCATCAGCAATGATCTGGAGCAGGGGTTCCCAAACTTTTTAGCCCGCGACCCCATGATAAATGCGCTGCTGCCCCGCGACCCCCCCCCCCCCCAAAAAAAAAAAAAAAACACCTCTCGTCGCGTGAAATGTACAGCAAATCGATTTTATGCCCAGTCTCAAAGCACACGAAGTTATATTTTATTGTTCTGCGTGCAAAATCAGTGTTACAATTCTGCATGAGCTGCTCGATATCCACCTGTTCTCTCTCGGAAAGTAACTGTGAAGCTATGTTGGGTTGAACTCGTTCATTATTCTGCCATCAGGAACCAGTCGAGTAAGTCTGAGCTGCTCACACGCGTGCTCCCACCCGCGCACGCCCCCACCCGCGCACGCCCCCACACGCGCACGCACGCACGCGCACACGCGCACGCACACGCGCACACACACACACACACACACACACGCTAATCCGCTAGATGTGTCACTTTATGCTTTCCATGGTGACGCGTCATTGCTTGTCACGTGACATACCACAGCAACAACAGAGCTGAATGAATGATCTGCTTTTGTCATTTTTCCTTTTTTTATTCAAAATATTAACAAATTTGTTAGATATGGCATGAAATAGCTGATATTCCGATTGTCAAATATATGCAAGTGGAAGTGTTTTGTTGTTTAAACACCTTTATAACGATCGCGTTATTTGAGCTGTATGCGCGATGGGCGCCGCCATCTTAGTTTGTGCCGCAGACGCAGTTCAGAGAATCAGATCTGTTGGATTTACAACACGTGAATTCATCCACTTCTCCCGAAATACATAAAAGTAAGTGGCTGGTGAACTGGGAGAATAATGGAGTAAACTTTAAAGTTACTTACACAATGTGTATCTGATATGAATAAAATGTGTCTAATTATAATGAAAAAGATTATTATTGCCTCTTCCTTTGACATCAGTGTGTATTTTACAAACTCTAAATGTATTGTTTTTTCTAGTACTTATATGTCTGAAACCTAAAATAAACATTATGTGGTTGAAAACACTGAAAAGTTGTGATGACAGCTCTGAGCGCACTCTGGCTCAGCGCCAGCCAACTCGCGAGAGCACATTTGAATTTCACGTCATGCACTGACCGGTGTGGTCGTACACTCCAGGGACTAGCCTAGACTGATCACACCGGTGTGATCGTACGTGCGATGCGAAAGAGTTAAATTAATTGAAACAAAAATATATAAAGCCTATATCGAAATCATCTCGCGACCCCTGCGCCGGGGTCCCGCGACCCACCGTGGGGTCGCGACCCCTACTTTGGGAACCACTGATCTGGAGGATACCAGCACCCACTCCATGTAGTCAGTGAAGCTCTCTCAAGGTCCCTCCCAAGACATCTGCTCCTTGGTGGTGGTGTTCAGGTAGTGGAAGAGATGAACTAGAAACAGGAAATCCTCCATGTTCCTCAAGGGACAGAGTTCTATGCTCAAGGCATAACCCCCCCCCCCCCCCCCCCCACTAAATATAACTATAAGGCGTATCACTTCTGGGTCAGTTTTCTATCTCACTTCTGTGTTGATGAACTCACATGAACACAATGATGATGATGATAGGCATTCTTTAATAAATCCACAGAAGGTAACTCCAAACAGAGAAGGTTTGCAATACACATAACATCATCAGGACCTGACAGAAACTTGAATACACAAGCAGACAAGGCAAATCAATGGCCCACACCTGAACATAATGACACAGTTAACTCAATGAACGGAAATGGTGCAAAAGGAAAGCAAGTTTAAACTGAGTGATATGGTGACAATAGCAGAATACCTTTTGGTATTCATGATCACAGTTTGAAAAATGTTGGTTCATATGAGGAGATCACAGTATGGTGTCTAAACCATGCAGGAAACACTTTGATGTGTGGGTGAAAATGCAAGTGAGTCAAGTGGGGAGAAAAAGAAAATAGGAAAAGTCCAAGATCACTTTCTGTCATGGTGTGAGGGCTTCAAACATAAAATCACAATGCGGCACAAAGTCAAACATTCTGCATGCATACAGACACTGACCGTGATTCCCACTGTGAGAAATCTGATTACTTTCTCTGAAAACCTTGTTTCTCTTAGATGTAAGGCAGTGAAGCCACACATTTGGTGTTATTAAGAAAAAGTAGTTTTATTTATGTTGTGCCTTTTCCAAGTGAGTTCATCGTATCTTTATACCGTAGAAATCACTGAGATATTACAAAAAGATTTGGTAAGCCAGTGAGCAACTGTTGCACTAAGTTATGGTTGTTAAAAAATAAGTTATAAAAATATTTTTTTGTTTTGTTTGATCCAGTTGTTCCTCTCCAACCCCAACCAAATCTTAACAACTTAAAACTTAATTGAGTTTTGTTATATTTGGTATAAAGCTGGCAATACCTGAGGTATATTTAGAGACATTTTTAAAATATGATATTAGAAATAGTTTCAGAACTTTACATATCTTTGCAAACTGTCTGAATCAGATTTGCAAACAGCAGTCCAGCTCACAGTTCTATGTGACTTTTTCAAATGAATGTCAGCAGACGTCTCATATGGACGCTTCCTTTTGGAATTAATTCATTCTGATTGACGAATCTGAACGTAGTGTTTACATGAATGCGAAATAAAGTCATCGGGTTGATATGCGCATTTATATGTCACAAACTTCTGATTTGATTTACTCTTTTGACATGCGCACACTGCATTAATATATAGAGTTTGCCGCTGTTGTCTCATACTGCTTTAAAAAGCACACGTGATATTTATCTACTTCGGGTTCTGATTAGGCGACGACTAATCAAATATATAAAAATATACATATCTCTCCCTTCCCGCATTCAAAACCATTCATTTGTTGCTGAGAGTCTTAAACAAAGACTCTGGTGGAATGTTGTCCTGCTTCACCTCACAGATGCTGAGTGAAAGGGGAGTTTTATAATGACGGAATACTTATGACACCTTATTCGCCAGGAAGAATAGTTCGTTCTGCGTGTCTTACGTCATTACGCTATTTCTATGTCACTTACATTACATTCAGTACATTCCAGTTTCAGTTTTCAATCCGATCAAGTGTTTACAAGTTACACTTGTTTACGATCGGATTAGTAGTGTCAATGTAAATGCAGCTAGTGTTATTTACAACAGGCCAAACATTAAAAGGAATTGTTAAGACATAAAGAGTAAACACAGACTAATTACATCTCTAGACTCCATGGAGTTAATGTACTTAGGGGTTGCTTTTGGATGTAGAAGCCCATAACTTTTTAATAACTGTTCCTTTTTTATGCAACACAGTCACAGCTTTTACCACTGAATGAGTTGGGTTGCCTACATGGCGCAGCTGAGTGAAAGATGAGATAATGTGGCAAATGGAATTATGGTGAATCTAAATCCCCACTGTCTCACCTATCCACATTTTCCGCACCATTTTATGGGCATTCTCCTGTATTTTACCATTCTACCCCACTATTATCCCATATTATTTGTGTCCCAAATGTTGACAGGTATGCTTCTGACTACACAATAAGATAAATGAAACACCGCTACGAAAGACTTGAGGAAAACAAGGTTACATTTCCTACACAATTTAATTCAACCGTATGAAGTGGAATTACAGATTTTTTGACCAATATAATTCACACCTTTATGTTCCTCTACAGCTTATGCGAGATTTGTAGGTCAGCGCTACCACAGGGACTTAGCAATCTGTAGAATTTTAACAGCAGATAATGTCCAGCTGAGGCAGCTTTATCCAGAGCCAGTGGTGACCTTTACCCAAAGGATCATGGTGTTGACTCGTTTCAATGCTTTTAACTTACAGCACTAACCTCCAAAACCTGAAGGTTCTCAGGCTATTATTATTTCAGGCTATTATGTGATGTCTCTTACCACATTTTAAGCAAGTAAACTATAGGGTCACTGTGGAGAGTGGGGAAAAGCCCAAATGATCATTGATGATTATGTGTCCGAGTGACCAACAGAAGGTGTTAGGCACAATAAACAAAGGTCTGGTGGATCAATAGTTTTAGGCGAGACAGAATGGAGGGCTGAATTTGACAGTGAGTTTTATTGATAGGCATGTAAATGGATGAACATGAGGGCTGTTGGAAAGATAGGGATGGGGCAAAAGGTTCTTGATGACCTAAACAAATCTGTTTGTAGTGGATTAGACACTTTACATGCTGGGCATTTAAAAGCACACTCCAACAATATATGGATCAAGTCAAGCAGAGGGAAACAATCGATTTGGGCCACTGGTCAGTGAGAAATTAAAGATCGGCAGATGGGCATCCACTGGGAGGGTGATTCGAAAAATAAGAAATACATGTGGAAGCTCAGGGTTAACATCACAACCAGTAAATGTTTTTCATTGAGAAACTGTGGACAATAGGTGGTAGTTTCTCCCATGACTTTTCCTCTGTGATAGGGGGACTTGGGATTTGGAAAATCTTGCATTATCTAACCTGATATTAGCTCAGCACAGTTTGTTAGCCACATGAGTTTAATGTAGAAGAACACCATCTCTTCAGAGGCTTGATACATTTTCTGAAGTGCAATCAATATGATGGTGAGACAAATGGTTCAGCCAGTCGTTTGAAAGTTTTTGATGAAATTGTAAGGTTTTGCCTACTGTTATGTTATTTTAAAAGTTCACACAGAACTGTTTTTTTTTTTCTTTCTTTTTTCACTGCACTTTTTCCCATTGTTTTTCTATATAAACATGCCATGCACAGATCATTGCGCTGTGGTCTGGCAATTTTTGTAGTGTATTATTCATGAATTTCACATTTATTTTGGAATGCTTAAGTTAAAATTTAAACTTTTGATAAAATCTGTCTCAAGACCTTACTTTTTTTATACAGTAAGTGACCTATAAACAGTGAAAATCTAAAATATTGCTGCGTTTTCTGTCCTAATTTTTGTTTTCAGTTGCTCAAAATTGGAAAATCATTATCATCATTGTATACTGCACCAAAGTATGTTTAAGAAAAAAGATAGATTTCTTATCAACAAATAAAATTATTTATTTTTAATGTTCAACACGTATTTATTTATTTTTCTGTTGCTGTGATATGGTCGTATCTGTTCATTTATGGTCTATGATATCACCTGCTGCTATTGTCAGTCCCTCTCTATCAGTTTGTTTTATACTTATCTGGTTCTGGATTACCCTATTTTGGATTACCCAGAATATCTTGAAGCTTTGCATTGGAAGCAGACATAATGACAAATCAACAAACTAATCACATTTGGAGAGAAAGGTGGTCATCAGCAAAGCTTAACTGGTTTTTGATTTCACCTGAACCTGATCACAGGGAAACTATTTTTCAGTTAGTCAGAGGAACGATCAATGCAATTACAATTTAGCCATAGAGATCAGTCACTTTTCTGATACTAAAATGGCATAGGATGTTGGAAAGCAGTGATTAATTAAAGAGGTGACGAGAGGTGAATGGCTTCAAGCCAGGTTTTTAAATGACACCTGACCTCTTTCTGTTTCAGAGCTTTCCTGTTGGTGTTGAACTGGACAACTCCATTGTTAATCTCAATTGCCAATCTCTTGATGTTTTGTCAAAAACCCCTGATCTTTTTGAAGATGGAAAATGTTGTCTGTAGTACATTACCTTACCTTACAGGGCTGCAGAGTGTGACAGATGTTAAAATCGGTCTGTGTAATAAATACATTACGTAGCATGAGTGCAATACAGTATTGCAATGTGTGACAGCTGTTTAAAAACCTGTTGTCAAAGAAAACATTTAATGATGTGTTTTTAGTCCAAATTCACTTAATAACATCAGTCAAGTGTTTGAAATAACTTCCTTCTGTGATCTGATGTTGTTTCATATCAGAGAATGAGGCAGAAATCATACTTTATAGTATTCTACCAAAGTCCCATTAAGGATTATGTGGTCTTTGATTCTATACAGTGATAGAAGGCTAAGTCAATTAACATTGCATTATAGATACTTTATTCTTTTAAAAATACCCAAAATGGCTCGAAGAACACAGATAAACCACATTTTGTCACAATCATATGTTTATTGTATTTATGTTTCATCAGGTAAAACTTTTTAATCTGCATTTTACAGCTGGATGCCTTTGTCCATATAAGGGATTTCCTGGAACGTCATGAATATTGTTATTACATTTATTATTAAATTGAAATAGTGTTATTACAATAGTGATATCTTATTTTGCTTAATGTTTTTAAATAGTTATAATATTAGAACATTATGTCCTGTTTAGGTGATGAACTGCAATCCTTGTGTTTTTTTTTTTTTTTGTTGTTTTTTTTTTTCATTTATACTGTAATGTTGAAAAGCTATAGTCAATGGTTAAATATTGGGGGGAAAACAATTTCCTTGAGATATCACTAGTGTTGGTATCAGTGATCAGAATCAGAATGAGCTTTATTCACACAAGTAATTTGTTGTGGGTTTTTAGGAGCTCTTGGTACAAACATACTGTACAAATATGACAATGAGAACAGAAAGATCATTTAAATAAGTGAAACTAAGGAAAATCATAATCTTGTAGCTGGATATGTAGCCGTTTATTTTTATTTCATTTTTTTCTTCCACTTAGGGCTTTTTCTGTTAAAATCCTGTACTTTACCTAGACTACCCATTTATTTCCTTTATTTGTATATATATTTTTCCTACATTATTCACTTATAAAAACATGTTTTCACTGTGCAACATCTTGCAGACAATGTGGATTGTACAGTAAGAACATATTTATAAATCTGCAATTTTACCCAAACTATAAATGAAAAAGCTCTGATCTGAAATATGTGAGAGCTCTGTCAGCGCCTTTTACACTTTTCCAATACATCAATATGCCATTATAATTTTAGCACAATGAAGGGCCTTTTAAAATTACTACTGTATAATTGCAGTCTTCCAAGCTGCCATTATCTGAGGCTTTGAGTTATTGACTGGGAGACTTCCACTTAAATGTACTCTCTTTGTTAAGCTTGTGACTGGATCATTGTCCCCAGAGAGTGCAGGAATGGTCAGGGGATCTGACCACCACTATAGGTGAATTGTTAGGGTTTTGCCAAGGGCACATGGTTTGGACGGGTAAATAATGTAGAGAGCACTCTGGATGCCTATAATTAACCATACTCTCTCCCCTCTCTCACTCTCTCCCCCTCTCTCTCTCTCTCTCTCTCTCTCAGACCCAGCAGCAGTGGACTTTGAGCAATATGAATTGTCCACATTGGCTGGTACACTTAAGAGTTACATTCAGGACTTGCCCTGCCTGCTCATACCAGCTGTAGTGTACAGCGAGCTGGTCTACACTGCTCAAGGTAAGCTGTCTGCTGGAGACCAGCACAAAAACACTCAAAGACCATCATTTTATGTTATATTACGAAAAAAAAAAAAATGCTTTTTGAAGCTTTTTTACTCATTTTTGGCACTTGAAAGCCTCAGTCTCCATTCTTTAATATTATCATCCAGAACACTTCTTCAAACAAGTTATAAAGGCTTGAAACTACATGCGAGTGGGTAAATGATGTCAGAATTTAAGTGTTTAAATTCTCCAAGCTTAAAATGCACAGCTAAAATGGGTGATTATGTTTATTCTCTTCGACATAATGGTCAGTTTGCAGAAGAGGCCTGACAAAGGCCAAGAACGAAAGTAGTGTTATAGAAAGAGGCAGAGAGAGAGAGAGAGAGAGAGAGTGTGTGTGTGTGTGTGTGTATATTAGTGGGGGCGCTACTATGCCGAAGGGTAGGTTCACACCATCTCTCTCTCTGACCTAGCTCTGCATTACACCCACTGAAAATGAAGCAAGCATACACGGAGTCTGCCCCATCTTTTAGAGATGCCTGGTTGCTTGTTGTCTGACTTTGTAAGGACAAACTAAATTATGTAAGCATCCACACTGAGTATTGCCGCATCATGTTTCTGATGCCTGAAAATTCTTGAGGCCTTGAGACAAATTTTTTATCTTTAAATATAATGGTTGAATAGTATTTAAGGATATACAAATGCTAAAAATGCTAATTTTCCTCTTTAAAATATCTAAACTTTGCTTAAGATGCAAAAAAGGTGCGTTTTTCTGAGAATATTTCTTTAAAAAAAAGTATTTTCTATAGGTTTTTTTATGTTTTAGGCATGAACCTTCTATGTAATATATATATAATTTTCAAATCTCAGCTAAATGTATATTGTTTTGCAGGCATTTAGGAATTTTTATTGAAAATGACAAAAATACATACTAAGATAAATATCGGCAGTTTTATTATTTTTTTATTTACTTACATTAATTTTAGGGGCCCTATTTTAACGATCTAAACGCAAAATGTAAAGGGCATGGCACAGGTGCACTCAGGGCATGTCCAAATCCACTTTGCTATTTTAACGACCGAAAAACAGTTGGCACGCCCGGCCTATTCTCTTAATGAGTAATGGGTGTTTTTTGGGCGTAACGTGTAATAAACCAATCAGAGTCTCATCTTCCATTCCCTTTAAGAGTCAGTTGCGCTCGTGCCATGACAGATTTGCTATTTACACGGCGGAAATTGGAATTTGAATTATATATAAAATTAACCTACAAAAAATTATATTGCAAATTAAATCAATCCTTAAATTTTTAATATTTGGCATGTTTGTGTGCTGCTGTGTGTCCCTGTGTTTAATATATAGTGTGTAAACGTGTTGTGGACCCGCCTTTACTAACACGCTTTTTAAATAACAAAGAAAAAACATTGCTCCAGACTTTAGACCAGGTTTGAGTTGGTCTATGGCGCAGTCTATTTTCAGCCACTTAAAACAGCATTGGGCCAGCAATGCGCCTGAACACAACTCTTTTTTAGACCAGCACGCCCAGGGGCGCGAATGCATTTGCTAATTAAACGACGTGACGCTGGATGGGAAAATGCAGCGCCGGACTGAAACTAGCTCACACATTTGCTCTGCGCCTTTCCTTGCATTTAAGGAGTGATCTTCTTTTTGACTAAACCTATTTGTTTATTGTTTATACCTTCAGTCTGTTATCTGTATTTATTCATTGTACTGACTGATTTGCATGGTAGGTCTCATAGAGTGGGATTGTCTTAGATTGTCTTATACCTAATAATTACATTTTCCATCTTCAGTTCTGCTGGCTCTAATATGTAAGTTAATGTACTTAAATTAATATTACATCTTCAAAGAATGGAACTTATATTAGTTTTGTGAAGCAGTGAACAGAAATCAAGGCAATGACTCACTATAATGTACTTGGGGTTATAATACATTTTGAATTGTGCCAATGAGTCTTCAAGTGCAAAGTCACTACAGGATTTGCCATATGGCATATCCAGCATTTGTGCACAAACCGTTCAAAGAATCAATGGGCTATTATGGCAAATAAGCTTTCCTGGAAAGTCCCTTTGTCATGTGGTGCCCTTAACAATGCCAGACTCTACCTCCCTCTTGCCTGGATAAAATCCATTAAACTGTGGAATCAAGCATCATTTTGTTTGAAATGCTTAATTTAATCAACACATAAATTGAAACTATTCCATTTTTTTTTAGATATATCATATTATCTAAAACTCCTGGAGTTTTATTGATGTATGAGGAGTATTATGATGCAGGATATAAAAATCTAATTCATTTCAAGCTTTAATCTAACACAAATTAATTTTACAAATCATTTTTGCTGCCTAACCCATAACAGTTCTATTAAGTAGAAGAAAAGTGCATTAAGTCCTTTTTCTGGGAGAAGTTGAATCCCATTGTCTACGTCTTATTTTAAGAGCATTACTCAGTGGTAACTCTCATGCCTCGAGCACCGGTGCCCATCTGGCTGGCCAGGAGCCAGTATGCCCTTTTCCAGGAATGCGATTGCTGTCTTTAGGGCTCCCCTTCCCCCGGTTGTGTCTTGCTGTGTCCAGATGGACTCGGCCAAGTTCCCAGCCATGGCCTGCAGCCCATGACTCTGGCCTTTATTGAACAGGGGTCAGTCTCTATCAGTAATCTCCAGGAGGCAGCAGTTGGTGGGACTGTCCGGCTCCAGACTGGGGCATGGGTGTCTGTGTGTGTCTGTGCATGTATTATTGAGTGTATGCATAGAACTTGCTTTTACTTGAGTAGATAGAAACCCTCTTCTATCAATGGTCAATGAGTCTCAGGCCAAGGTCAAAGTTCTGACCCATTTTCTGATCGGCAGACTTTCAGACATTCATCATTCGACACCCTCCCACCCACTGCTCATAACCTTTGACCTGTTAGCACTTATCTTCTATAAGCACTATGGGAGAAGTGCCTTAACCAGCCAACACCTTAATGGCTTTGTTCATACTCATAATTCATGCAGAAAATGTGGTTGGCAGGGAATGTGTTTGTTGGGGGGTGTGAGAGCAGCTTTTAGGCGGTAATCTTTACTTACATTGAAAGTTGTTGTGAGAGGTAAGATTTACTGAGTGTATTGCAGGAATAGCCTGTCTGCAAGCTGACATCACTGACAAGAAATATGACTTATTTAGAAACATTAAAATGAACAAAAATGAAAGGGAAATGAGAAGATATGTTAAACGTTTTCTCAAAGGATGAAGAAAACTTACTATAATAGAAATGTATGTTAATACTGTGATTTGTAGCATGACATTTTATTTATTTTAAACCACCAACACAAAAACATAATATAATATAATATAATATAATATAATATAATATAATATAATATAATATAATATAATATAATATAATATAATATAATATAATATAATGTCTACATTTGGCTTACAATCACAATTTAGCATGTTTGAAGTCTCATAAATATTATTTTTTTATATATTTTTAAGGCCTTAATTTGTGTGTGTGTTTTTTACATATACTGTAATATTATGTGTTATATAATACATTTATTATATATTTAATGTGAATAATATATTGTTTTTGCATAAAATAATTGCCAACTTTGCATGCACTATTGTCTCAATGAATTAAATTCATGCATGTATTTTAACATATATTATAATACATTTATTATATGTGTGTGTGTGTGTGTGTGTGTGTGTGTGTGTGTGTGTGTGTGTGTGTGTGTGTGTGTGTGCTCTTGTTTTTGTGATATATCAGGACACAACTCTGTATAATGACATGGGTATGACACAGGTATTACAAGGATAGGGTGACTTATGAGGACATAACCCATGTCCCCATTTTTCAAAATGCTTATAAATCATACAGAATGAGTTTTTTTGGGAAAGTAAAAATGCACAAAGTTTCCTGTGAGGCTTAGGTGTAGGGCCATAGAATATACAGTTTCTACAGTATAAAAACCATTACGCCTATGGGATGTCCCCACTTTTCACAAAAACAAACATCTGTGTGTGTTTTTTAGTGTACAATCATAATTTGTCGACATTGTATGTCGATATGAATTAAATTCCTTCATTTTTGAAATCCTTGAAGATTGCATGTGGAAAAGGATTTTGTGTAGCAGTTATTCGTCAAATGATGGTGTCTAGAGTTATTACAAGGCATACATTGTGAATAAACAGCGGTATCAGCATTGAATTCCTAAAGAATCCCCCCCCCCCTGTTCTGTACTTTCCAGACTGGATTATATTTCGCATTGATATCCAGACTGTATCTGTGTTCCTTTGGCTGATGAAGACAAATATCCATTGTGTGTAAGGGACTTAGGGATGAAATGCTCATATCTTAGCTGTGTCACCAGGGTAAACTTTAGCTCCAGTAAGCCTGAATCACAGATGTTGGCCTTTTGCTGTGGGAAACCTCATCTCAAAGGAGCTCATCAGTATGTCGGAAGCTGTTGCAATAACTGCATTGTCCTTGTGGGTGCTCATAGACAATGGACTCGAGGGCAATGTTAGGCTAGCACTTTAACTCCTGCTGAGCTTACCTTTCAGTCCCAGGTCATGGGTTTTGTAATGTGCCCCAATGTTCAATGGTCCTGTCTGAGTTCAGATGAGTTACACCTATTTTATTAGAACCACAGGTTGGATGTTTAGCTTGTTATCCCCTGCTGGTAGATGTTGGTACTGCATCATCTAGCTGCTAAATGCATCTTATCCATTGACAACCATTCAAAAGTATCAGTGTATTCTATTTAGAATTCGTTTAAGTCTCAAATCACATATATTTCCATATATGATAGTAGAAGGGCTTGTGTCCAATTTATTTTTGTACGTAAATGATTCTGTTTCTGATTCCATTTCCCATCATAGATCAAGATATTCAATCAGGGCTTTGAGCTGTGTGTGTTTTTTTTTGGTGTAATCAGCTCAATTTGATTCCCTTTATAACATAGTCTCTCTCTCTCTCTCTCTCTCTCTCTCTCTCTCTCTCTCTCTCTCTCTCTCTCTCTCTCTCTATCTTTAAGAAACCCAAAGCATAGAGGAGTGTGGACAGCAGCTGAAAAGAATACTTGACTCTCCCAGTGTCCCTCAGGCAAACCACCAGCTCCTGGTTCATCTGACCCGACACCTGAGTAAGGTGGCCAAAAGTGGGGGAGCAGCTCAGGCAAGCCCCAGGCTTCTGGCTCTGGCCTACAGCGAGGCCATCTTTAAAAACAACCACTTCAGGTACTGTAAAATAACTTCTTGTGAACTGAAATCTAAAGTCATAAAAGTCTTCAAGATTAGTTCCATTTAAAAGTTTGTGGTCAGAAAGATGTTTTTGAAGGTTCTTAAACTCACCAAGCCTACATCAAAAATGAATTAAAACAGTAACATTGTGAAATAAAACTACAAATTAAAACAATTTTTTTCTATTTTAATATATTTTAAAATGTTATTTTTTCCTTTGGCAAAACTTTATTTTCAGCATCTCTATAAATCCAGTTTTCAGTGTTAAATGAGATATTATTATTAATGAAAATGGTTGTGCAGCTCAAATTTTTGTGGAAACTAAGAAAAGTAGAATGTTCAAAAGAACTGTATTTATATGAAATAGGAATTTTTTGTAACCATGTAAATTTCTCTTCTTTTTTTTTAAGTCAGTTTTCAATTTAATGCATCCTTGTTAAAAAAAAAATAGTGTGCACTGTAATTTTTTTATCAAAGTTGTAAATAAAAATAAAAAAGAAGTACATTTTACAAGAAAATACTATTTTACTATACATCTTTCTAATTTTCTATATTTTATCTTTCATTCATTTTGTTACTTGACATTTCTTTGTAATTATTTGTGAATTACATTTCTTTAAGGTAAATTTTTTCAGTGTATGTGCAGAATAAAATAACATTTATTTGTGTAAGATACCTTAATTGTGGCAAATTATATGACAAAATAAATACCTATAACTTGGGTCTGAGTAAGAGTGCATGTTCTTTGTTTCAGCAGAAAGCTCAGTTGAACATATGTCGTAGCCTATCTTTATTTCCCTAGTTTAATTAAAGTGGAGAAAAGAGATGAGGGAGCTGTTATTCCTGATCTGTCCCTCAGCCCACAGTATAATCTCTTGAGAGGAACAGCACATAACATACAACAGATGGGAATGCTTATTAAAATGTGTTGCACTATGTTATAATCCCTTTTACTTGCCATTTGAAGAGTACCAGGAGTGAATGTTACTATTTATGTAACCTGACTATTATTATGTACCAGACCTCTGTATCAGACTATACTACATGATCATATTGTTGTTGCACCTTTATTAATTATGGAATAGATTTTTTACAAACTGTCCTTATGCCACAGGTTAAATGAATCCTTATTGTGATCCCCGTGGTTCTTGGAAACTGTGGAAAAGAGATTGTAGTGGCATGCCATGTAAAGGCAAACTTTGTTTTACCCACAGGTTAATAATACAGAAATATTTATTTAGTATTTCATTTATTTATTTTCCATTTTAATAATCAGTGTCCACATAATATGTACCATGGTACTTTTTAGCTAGTTTGGTATTTTAGAGATTTGTATCTCATCAAAGTTAAATAGATGATGACATCACACCCTCTATAAAGTGCCCTCCTGAATGAAGGACTTTAGTGCACATAATAAAGAGTAGTGTGCAAGTGAGTCACTGCTAACTCAGTCAGCACATTGTAGTCCATTAAGTCACCTCACTCTTTTTCGATTGTGAGCTGCTTTCCTTTACCTCTGCCAAGAGACTCCTGTGGGACTTTCCCTGCTCTTAGCAGCCTGTCAATTGTCTTATGGCTGTGGGGCAGTTCAGGCAGAGAGCGAGAAAGAGAGAGAGGGCAAGGAGGGAGAGAGAATGCATTGTGCCTCAAACAGACATTTCTGGTTCGTCATCAGCTTCACTCACTACCTGAGGTCATTGAGGCATCACAGGACCTGAATTACAGCTGAATGCATAAACTAATGAACATTTGCCTCTAAAAAGTTTTGACCGTAAACAAGCATTCAGTTCACCTGTGGATCAGCCTCTGCAACCCAAGACGTCCATGACCTATGTGTGTGATAGAGTATGACCAACTGGATTGCTGTTGTGTGTGTTTGTGTGTGTGTGTGTGTGCGTGTGCGCATGTGCGTGCGTGTGTGTGAATGTTAGTTTCTCATTTTAATTTTTTTGTCTAAACTTTCCATGTTTCATGACTTGCAGTTTGTTTAGGTTCAACGTCACTTTTCACCATGGTCTGACTACTGTATATACTTAATGTTAAAATGTCTCTCTCTCTCCAGTGCGGATGTAAACCCAGAACATCATGTGAAAATTCTCGAGGCACTTATCATGGTTGGAGGCCTAATGGAGATACAAGCTGCTCCAGGTAAGACATCAAAGGGGCTTCTCATTTTCTTAATCTTCTTGAGTATAGATTTGTCTTTTTGGATGATCTTTTATTTGTATACATTGTACAGTATATTTGTAAAAACTTTCTTTTGGACTATGTGATTGTAAGCTTATTGCATCACCCCAGGCTTTAGTTTTTGAGAATCCAGTGTGTTTTTATTTGGATAGCTAACTTGGTAATTATCAAGAACAGTGTTTAAAAAAAAAAAAACAGCTTAAACCAACCTAATGTGGTTGGCTGGTCTTAGCTGGTTTTAGCTGGTTTCCCAGCCCGGTCAAGCTGGTTTTAGCTATTTGTTTCAACTGGTCTCCCAGCCTCCCAACTAAGACCGTTCTGACCAGCTAAAGGAGTAGCCAAAACCCCTCTAAAACCAGCGTGCTGACCAGCTATGACCAGCCAACGAGCCTAGGCTAGTTTTAGATGTTTTGTCCAAATAAGTCATGCTTCTATGTCTTTGAGGGTGGAAATTTCTGGAAGTAGATGTGAAAGTAGTGTCTTCTGTGGATGTAGGCCTAAATGTGTGTAAGGAAGAGAGATTGAGAAACGTGATTGGTTGATGAGTACTTAGTAAGTGTTCATGGTAAGCTTGTGAGGGCTAGAATAATGAGTAATAGTTCACGATACTTGTATCTATTAGGTACTTGCATTGATGCAGCTTTTTTACTCCACTCAGACTTGATGAAACTTTGTTGTTTTGGATCTTCTGGATTGGCAGTCCAAACATTGAATCCAAGAATCCAAATATTGAGTTTCAGTCATTGAACTTCCTGCAACATAATATAAATTAATATAGGCCTATTAGATGTCGGCAGATAGTCTGGAGTCCCAGACAGTCCTAGGAGGTTAACATTAGCCTCAGCTTTTTGTCATAAAGTGCATTAAATGTGAATTATATCAGTTCAGCACAAAACAATACAGTGGAGGATTTATGATTTCTATTTTGATACCGTTAAACAACCCCCTTTTTTTATCAAACCTGAGTAATTATGAATGATTGTACATTTATTTCAGAATTTGCAGTACAGCCTTTTTGGATTTGTAAACCAGCAAGCATGGATAAACATATGGGTTGACAACAAATCTGACAAATACTTTAATTCACAATGTAATGTAGCATATTATTGTTTGTACCCAATTTCCCTGACACTCATAGAACTCATAGAAGATAGAATTCAGTGATTACTTAAGATTGTCAAAATTCATTTGAAAATGTAATTGGAAACGTTGGTCAACACAGTCTGTGACACAGAGGCTCAGTTTGGGGGGAGGTAGACTATAACTTAGAGCTAATAAATGCACCACCCATGGACACATACATAGATTTATGGGGCCTGGTGTGACCTTCGCTTGCTTCTGTGGGGTCATAACCTTAGCCCCAAAGCAAGACTAGAGGTAAATATATCTGTGGCAAGCTTGAGCCTTACTTAAAACTAACATGGTTTACCCCTAAACTATATTCAGTGATCTAATTCGACTGGCTGTCATATACACTAGTGTTTAAATGTTTGAGGTTGATAAGATTTTTGAATGTTTATGAAAGAAATGCCTTATACTCGCCAACGCTACATTTATTTTGCATTTATTTATTCTTATTATTCATACATGTTCATACAACTTTTGCTGCTTAATATTTTTTGTGAAAACTGTGATACATATTTTTCAAGATTATCTGATGAACAGAAAAAGAACAGCTTTTTTTTTTTTTACATTGAAAACTTTTTTTAACATTTACTTTCACTTTTGATCAATTTATTGCATCCTTGATTCAACTTATTAATTTCTTTCAAAATAAAATCTTATTTGCACTTTTTGAACAGCAGTACTAACTTTCAGTTTATACATATAAACATTTGAAGCAATAGAAAAGTTCTATTCCACTTGCATATTTTACATGCACAGTACTACTAGTCCTCGAGCATTGTGAATTTGTGTGGATAAAATAACTCAGAATCTGCAGAGACTGTGAGTGCAGGCTCTCCTTCCTAGTGGTTTCATCATCTCTTTGACTAAAGGCTAGATTGGCATGCGAGCAGAGTGAACCACCTCACAAACCAAAACGTGATTTATACAAAAAACAAAAGAACTATAGCAAAAAAATAGGTTAGAACGCATCCATTCGCATCATAACCCATCAGTTTATGTATGACTTCCTTTTTCGGAGGCAGCCAGTAATGTACTTAGAGTGCTTTAGCAAACAACTGACCACTCCTGTGCCTCCAGCTCTCTAGTTTGGTCCTTATATGTTCCAGCTTGGTAAAGTTTGTTGGCAAAACATTGCGTTTAAAGAGCAATCTTTTGGGGGCCACGTCCGGCTCGCTCTCTCTTGGATGACTGCACTTGTCAAATGCTGATGGATTCACTGTGGCTGTTAGCATGGGCTCTAGAGAGAAAGTGAGAGAGGAAACAAAAAGGAAAGTGGGCAAATACATGTAAGCAAGGAGAAGGGAATGACAAATACAGTTTAGCAAAGGTCACAGCCACTCTTATGGTGTTTCTGTCACAGTCATAGACTTCTGTTCTTCTACATTATGGAGAAACAGTCATTTTTACCCTGAGTATTTTTTACTTATATAGGAGTCATATTTGCTCTGTTTCAAAAGCTAGTGAGCATTGTAAAGCATCATGTACATTTCTGTTCATGCTCACAGACTAAAGCTGCAATTATGCAGTTACAAAATGCAGTAAATTCTGTAGTATTTTGAAATTGTATTGAAATGTAAACTTATTTAAACTTAATGAAGTTTCATTCTTAAATGCTGATTTGCTGATAGAAATTTCAAATGAGCAACATGTATTTGAAATATAAATATTTTGTCATTTTAATACCACTTATTAATAAAAGATAGATCAGTGTGTTTAAAAAATGATTATTCTAACCAAGCGAATGCGGTGTATGTTTATGGCGGGGTATCATATTGTTTGCTTTCTAACACCAAGCACATGTAAAATCTCAAAGAGTTTTGTATTAATATGTTGCTGCTAAATTGCTTTAGAAAACAGGTGCCTATGTAGGCAGTAGGGAGTGAGGCGGCTTGCTAGGTTTTGGAAACAGATCCACCAAGCTATCCAAACTCTAGATCATCTCAAGGCCATGGCCTGCTGCTTTTCTCTTTTGTTTTAACACAACCCTTCTCTTTCTAGTTCTTTCTTTCTCTTTTAGCAATATGCAGAGCTGACACATTTAAAAAAAAATATTTGCTTTGCTCTCTCTCTCTCTCTCTCTCTATGTATATTTCTCTGTCCCTCCTAGCCTTTGTTTCCCATCACACAAAGCTGTTCTCGGTCATGCCCTCAAGCAATGACTTTAACCTCCATATATACACAAGCACACATGCATACATTCTCTCCTGAGGTCATGATGTTGCAGCCTTATGGAATTCCCCACTGGCTGACCTGGTGTCCCAGATGACCCAGTGAGAATGACCAGTGCTTTCTTCCGCAGCCTCTCAGCTGCACACAATCACATGCTTCAATGTACCATGTAATAATCTTCGAGCTGCTCTCTCTGTGGCCTTTGTTCCACAGCCTCCTCTGTCTTCATCCAACTAAGGTCATTTGCAAGCACAAGCTCAAATTTGGCATTCTGCTTAGTCATACAGGCCTCAAGCCTGGTCATTATGGGTATTTGTAGCACTGAAGCCTTGAGAGTAGGAAGTTAACATGAGAGTACATGAGGTGAGGTATAATGAATATACTTAGAATGCTTCGGATTGCTTTTTTACTTTATATTTTACAGGATATAGTGCCAAGCTGTCTTCACGCGCCATGGACTAATTCATCTGAGCTGTAATGCTTAAGAAGAGCAGAAGCTCTCTCTTTCCCCTGTTCTCTCTTTCGTTCCCTGGCTTTCTCCCACTGATTACACCATTTCTTCATTAAAGAGATAGCAATCTTATTAAGGTTGCCTCAGTTGCACTATAAAACACATTAATCTTCCTTAAAGGATCCCCTGCCTTCTCTTGCAAGCGCTGATTAAAATGACGTGGACGATCTTAAGCTGTTTAGCTAGTTTTACTTCTGTTGACAAGGTGATCCGGAGTAGAATTAGCCACAACTGAGGTGTGACGTTGTTCTAGATTGCATGCACGTTTGCATTGTAAAAACAGTTTTACAAAAACAATTAAAAACAATTTGTTATAATTAAATCATCCGCGTACTTACACACTGTTGTTGTTGTTTTTTTATGTAAAGCTAATTTTAACTAATTTTAAGCTAATTTTAACCTACTGTTCAAATAAATCCAAAAGAAAACATTATTTTTAAATTAAAATAAAAACATGCTATATTTATAAAAGAAAATTTAAAAAATCTTTTTAAAATGAGCACATTCCCAAATGTCCCCAAAGGGAGGTTGTGTCAGATTTAGCTAAAGTCTTCAAACATGGTTCACAACTGGTTTCTAAAGTTTAGCAATGTAAACCCCTGCAGACACACACCCACATTCAGAATCATTTCCTCTGGCTATTTGCCACGTAATCTTACACAAATATTTGATATGAAATGGCCAGTGTGGAAAGTACAAGCATGACACCAGGACACTCATTTACTATCTGCCCAGTACTTTTACACACATTAAATATGATGGAACAGCGTCTGCACATAAAAATCCTTACTGTCCAGCACAGACGAGAATGCATCTGATTTGGGGATCTTTTAAGTGCTATACTTAAAAAAAAAAAAAAAAAAAAGAGGATTTAGTGTCTGGTACTATATGTCTGCATGTTGACTGGGATAAGCTGTTATTTGTACTTATACAGAGCATTCAATGCTTCATTTGAAATGGCACAATAATGCAAGTTCAAAGTAGCCCAAACTTTCTTTTAAATGTTTATTTCACAAAAATAATTTGAATGAGAATGCTTTTGGCACTGCAATACCCAGTGTGCAGTTATTCAGCATCACTTTATGTGAACCCTAAACCATGCTTCCTGACACGGCCAAGGGCGCAGCTATGTTACTGTTTATGTTTGTCTTGTTATCGGTAGCTGTGCATTAGCGGTCCTTAGGTTTCCCTCAAGGTCTGTTTCATGAGGGGTTTCTCAACCACTAGGATTTTTTTCTTTTTCTTTTTTTTTAAATGAGCAGATGATTTTAATCCTAATAATTTGGCCTGACAGTCCTTCTGTCGTTCTACTTTATATGTACTGTATCTGGGATACACACACATGAATTTTTCGCTGCAAGCTTAGCCTGCTCACATATGTGGTTTTGAAATGAGAGACTTTCCATTAAAAAGTGACCCAAAAACCATCAATACATTACACGTTGTTAGGGATGGATATGACCAGCGAAGCATGCTATCTCAGGGTAAGCTAAGATTTGTCTGTTTTTAAAAGCTTCATTCTGATTGTGTACATGGTGACTGACCCCAGGTCAGTATATGAGTTGGGAAACCTTAGGGTCTGTGCTCCTTAGACAAGCAAAGCTCATTATCATGGAGACTGGTTTACATGTACAGTACGTACTTCATTTGTATATGTTTACCCAGAAATTATGTGTACGCACCTAATGAATTTACATCACCTCTGCCATCAGCTTACCGCTTACTTCACTGTCTCTCATCCAATTATGTGTTTACTCAGCCATGACATCATATGCTGTACGCATGAGGATTTATTTGGTCAGATTTACATATAGACAAAAGAACGGATTTCCTCACAATCTGATTGTGTAAAAAAAAAAAAAAAATACTCTTGTATAGACTCAGAAAAGGCCCAGTGGACAGTAGTGCATGAAAAGAGTAAACAATGTTTTTGTGCGTTTATGAATGTGAGTAAGTGTTTGTCACAAAAGAATTTATACCACCATAAAAAGCAAATAAATCCTAACACACAGCTATTCGACCTTGACTCTTTCTCTCTCTCTTCCCCCTACCTCTTTTTTATTTTCTCTCTGTCTTGCTCTGTCTCTTCAGGGGCAAAGTTGGAGAGAAAATCCGGACCAATTAATATGACAAATTACTCGCACACATGCAGAAATGTCATATGCAGATATACTGGCACTTTGCCAACCAATAAAATCGGCAGACAATAAAAGAGAAGGAAAAGAACAGGAAAGAACAGAGTATCAGTATGATCTTGGGATGGAAAGGACTAAATGATAGCCATCCTCAATCTGATATCTTTTATGTTAAGACTTCCGATTTTTTAAGACTGACCATTTTACATGTATTTTCATGCTCTAAAAGCTTTTCTGTGACATTTTGTTGTGAAATTACGTTTGGTAACTTTTTAAGCTAGTCAGCTGGGTAAATTGATCAGTTTTTCCGTTCTCTTTGGAGTGTTACAAGCTCTTGGTGTATAATGACGATCTGTATTTTGCAAAGACCAAAGTCTCAAATCCAAAGAGATATTGTTTATAAAAGTTAACAGTCAAACACTCCTACTTTAAACAGCTCATTTTAACACGCCCCCACGTCTACATCACAATGTGGGAAGATTTGCATAACACCGCCCAAACGCAAAGAAAGGAGGCGTAACTTTGATTCTCGCTCTTGTATTGTTGCTGCCACCGCTCTTGTCAAGAGGCTGTGTTTTGTTGTAAAAGGGAAACTACTTTGATTTGCCTTCCAAATGAGCATGATATCTGCTTCGTCATGACATGAGCTGATCCATGCTTGTCGCAGAGGAAATACATCAACTTCGCGCTGTAAATCGCCAGATCGGCTTTCACCGTGGACGAAGCGGAGTCCAGCCCTGGATCGCCACATGTGGTTGCTCACCAGTCATGCCGTTCTCAAGCCCACCAGCCGCCGCTAACTCAGACCACTGGCTGTTCCTCAGTTCCATCTTTGCAAGGACAGTCTGGCACTTCTGACTTAATAATTCGCCATTTGATTATTCAAACCCGAGTTTTGAGCAGCATAGTGTAGCGCTTTTTATTTGTCATTTCTCCAGACATGGTTTTATGTTTATGCAGTTTATCAACGTGTTTCAGAAAGGCAGGGCATAAAGGAGAAACAATAATGGACATTATGTGGATTTTTTTTTAAATCGCATAAACACATTGCATTTCACAAAATATACAAATTAATGTTCTTTTTAGCAACGTCATATGACCCTTTTAACAAACTTATTAGACCACCTGTCATAATAAAGAGAAAACACACATATTTTAGGAATCTGTCAAACTATTAGGCAAGTCAAAAACTGAAACAACTAAATGGTCTTTATTCACACATATTAATATATATATATATATATATATATATATATATATATATATATTGTATGGCCTCCATGAGCCTTAATAACAGCTTTCATTCTTGCTGTAATTGTTTTATGTACTTCCACAGCCTCCACAGTAATTGAGCATCTGAATAAAAAAAATAATAAAATTGTTTACTATTTTTTTCTACCTTTCTTATAAAACAGTAAATTTAGAAAATTCAAGGATAACAACAACACTTAACATTAATAATAGCAGCTGTGGCAAAAACCTTGAGTTGTGGTGGCTCATTTAAAATGAGAAAATTATGAATGTGAATAAAATAATATTGGTTTATATATTTGTATTGGGATTAGTGCAAATGGCAGAAACAAAAAATAGATTCTGTATACTTTTATAGAATGTAATATAATGTAATACCATAGAATATAATGTAATACCATAGTAGCCTTCTCTGTTTGTGTCTATGCATGTGCTTAATAGATTCATCAAAAACATAAACAAACAAACAAACAAACAAAAAATCTCAGCCTTTCGGTCAGTCATAAATGAGGGCATGTGTTCCAAACCATCTGTGGCTTTCAGAGTGTTTTGACTCGGTTTCATCAGCATATGTCAACTCTAATGCATATATTTGTTGCAGTTGTTTGTTATGCCTCGCTTACAGTTTTAGCACTGCCTTTTGGAGTGCAAGGCCTTGTATAACTCTTTTCCACTGGGAACATGTGGATGATCAAGCAAATGGAGAGGGAGGGATAGAGAGATAGACTAAGGGAAGTACAAGGGTGTCAAGCTCAATTTAAACAAACATTAGAAATGCAGTCTTGGCAACTAGCTGAAATAAGATTTTAATTTTTTTTTTATTATTATTATTATTATTATTATTATTATAGTTTAAGTTAATGTAAATATCCTTGACCTGTTGTACGTAGTATAACACTAAAGACTGAAATATTAATAACAGGAAGTTGCCTTTAAACCAATGAGCTTTAAGTTTGACATCATCACGTAAGCGTGTCAGAAACTGGCATGTGAAGAGATGAAGGGTGAGACAGGAACAAGCTGTCAAAAGATGTTTGCCGTGACATATGTGTGTTAGCTGAGATGCAGAGGTGCAGTAGAGTGAAGAGATGAAATTCAAACTAGCAAGACATGAATAACTTCAGCTCAACGCTGCATAAATGAGCAGCGGAGGCTTTGTCCTCTGTGAGTGAGGCCCTAATGCTGCGTGATTTACGAGGCTCAGTCCCGAGCTGGGGTTTTACGGCTTTTATGTGGCCAAGTAGTGTGTGGAGCGCAGTTTATCGGGTCATCTGCACTGTCTCCGATACCATCTCATTTTATCCTGTGGAGAATAATGGTGTGACATTATGGGCCTTTAGCAAGCCCTTAGAGCAGGGGGTCAAGGTTAGCCCGTATGAAGATTGGAAATGGGCCCTGATATTGTCCTGAGCTGAGACGTGTAGAAACAGCTCTAATTTCTCTTTACATTTCAATAAAACAGCTGCCTCACCTTTCCTCTCATGGGTGGAAAGGTTTATAGGCAGCCGGTCAGGGTGGCAAGATGGAAGCAGGAACACATTGACATCTCAGTCTCACAAACACATGCACACACAGAGCCCCTGAGACCTCACACACAGCTTTAACACAGCACTGCTCTTATACACACATTTACACTGTTTGCCCCGCATTTGTGCCTCATAAACACCCATACACACACAGAGACACACATGTGCACACCCACAAGTCTGGTCTGTATATATGGCCCTGTCCCCTTGTGAAAAAGCATGGATAATGAAATTTGCTCTCAAAGGAGTAGTAATGATTATATGCTTTCTTTTTTAAATTGTTGATATCATATTTTAGTTTTAGCTCAGGGCAATAAGTTGTTGTAAGTTTTTGTGAATATTAATCATTTGGTATTTTATTTGATTTTAATATATGACCAAGTGTACTTTTCTTTTCTTTTTATCTTTTATTTTCTTCCAAAAATATTATATGTCCAAATGTTTAAAATTACTAGTTTATTTAAGATAAATCTTTGTTTTGTTTTTCCTTTTTAATTATTATTTATTGTGTCTATTAACAAGTATGGTACAAAAAGTAGGGGGGAAGGTGCATATTGGCTGGTAAGTGGTAAAACTAGTCTCATTTATATGTTCATGAAAATGTGTAATGCATATCTCATGCTAGGTACTGAGTGAGACCATGAGGTCATATCTGGCAGCCTCGCATATAGCCTTTGGCTTAGACCAGCTGTCTCTCTCATCCCTGCTGCTCTCAGATATACACACACATGATAACATGGCCATGACCATATGACCATGTCTCTTCTGAATAGTTTTCATCTTAAGTGTCAAAGGTCAAGTTGATTTGACCCGTGAGTTTCATGCACAACCACCTTATTTCTGATCCCCCTATATTTTCTTCCTCTAGGGTTTTCTCATGATGACAATCATGCTGGGTTGAAATGACACTTCAAATGTCTTAATTTAATTGCCTTAGATGCATTTATTTGTTTTGTTTTGTTGTTGTTTTAGCAGTATATATGTGTTTTAGCATTTTAAACCTAACCTTTTTTTTTTAAGGCTTTGCTTAAAGTGTTTGAGCTGTATTTCTTTAAAATAATAGCACATATTTTTAGTTAAATAATGCAAAGACAAGCATTTGATGCATGCACTTAAAGTGAGGTTAACTTAATGTGTAGCACACTTAATGTTCAGCACCATATTGTTTTTATATTCAAAAATATTCCACACAGTAATTGTGTTTCCCAGCAGCCTCACCCGTGAATGCATTGAACGTAAGGCAGCCGAGTCTCTTCCCATCTGATGTGGGCTGAGCACAAGGGCATGGGAGGCAGTGTGCCGATTTAGCATCATAGAAGCGCTTGAGCTCACAATAAAAACCTCTCCCTGTGGGGTCTGACTTCTCCAGCAGCTCCTGCCATGAATGTGCAACATGATACTCTTTATTGAATGGCTTATTGCTGATGGAAAAGAAGCACTTTATTCCCAGCGAGCTTCACTTCATGAGGAGCCTAAAAGAATGTCCTGTCCATTACTCTGTTGTACAGTAGCACACCCTGCCTCCGCTTCGCATTGGGGTCCTGATCACCCTGTCAGGGGTTATTCTGCCATAACAACCGGCTGGATATTTATAATGCCTTACTTAATAAATATTAACAACTTAATAGATAGCAGCAGGTCTATTACGCTGAATTCACACAGCAAAGCCCAATGCTCTGATCCAATGTTTTGGCACATCTGGCTTTTTGTTTTACATGTTTACAATCAAGGCAAACGGACTGTGTTTAAATTAATACCACACAAAGAAGGGGCATTTTGTCCTAAAGTGCTAAAGCTGAAGATATTTGCCCGAAACCGATGGGACAGCAACAACTAAAGCAGCAGCAGCAGCATCTAAAGCAGCGACTAAAGCAGCAGCAACTAAAGCAAAGTCTAAAGTGTGGAAAAGTTTTGACCATGTTTAGAATGAGAATAATGAGTAAATAATGACGCACCATCAGTGAGCACAGGAACGCACTGAAGCCATCTACAGTGGATTCAATCATTTTCCTCCTCAAAAACATGTAGGCTTAGCCTAATCTCTGTGAGTAAAGGTTTTTCAAATGATAACTAAATATTAATTGAGTCATAAATGCATAATGTGGACAGAGTATTTACGCTAATGTTGGCATTATTCTTTTAATAAATGTCAGCTGCTAGTGGCGAAGCAAATCCGGCGGAGCCTTTATCTTAATTTCGTTACTGCCAAAAACCCATCTTAATTTAAAATGAATCTTAATTTAATTTGTTAAAAAGACTCATTTTAATTGGTGCATTGGTCTATTTATAGGCTAAATGACCCTATGCCTATTTAGAGTGCTGCGATGTTACAATGTTACAGAGGACTTATTTTATTTCTTTATTCCAACTTCCAAGTGATCTAGTCTACGTTAGTTATGAATAAATTATGTTAAAACTTGTATAACAGCTCTAATAAGTGCATTTGATTGGTCAAGCAGATTTTGAGATAGCAGGAAATGGGTAATTGTTTAGTTGCAACATTGTAATGCAAATCCAAATACAGTTAATGTTGGAAAAGGCTAAACCCGATTTATCTAAGCAGTGCTGGAGCTCTGTGGTGCATAGTCCTAGACCTGTTCTAGAGTCTAAATCTGACTGGCTGTTATGGGGCATTCTGCATGGTTGGCTAAAAGGGATTCTCCCTGTGCTAATGAGTTTGGATTTCATTACTTAGAAATTGAAAGAGGCTCCCTCTGAATCCGATCAGGGCTGCCGTCTGGCTTTCAGAGCAGTTGAACAAGGTTTCACTGGGTGTGGGGTTGAATCATGTTTCAGATGGTGAGTGACGTGTTGAAATAGTGTTTACTTTTTTTCCACAGATTTGGTCTTGTAGGCCAGTAAGAATCTTTTCTGTAAAGTTTATGAATCCTTGGTGTTAGGTCCTGTCTATTGATGATAGTAGAGAATAGAAGAAGCTCAAGGAACTCAAGGCCTCCAGACTAACATATGAGTAACATATGTGCTGATAGTAGGGCTGCATGATAATGGTTAAACTGATAATCACGATTATTTTGATTAAAATTATAATAACGATTATTTATAATGATTATTCTATCCTGCTGAAAAAAAAATAAAAACTGCTGAAACCAGCCTAAACTTACCTTACCAGCTTTTGCTGGTTGTTTCAGCTGGTCACCCAGCCTGACCAGCTAAGGAAGTGGTCAAAACCCCTCTAAAACCAGCCTTTTGACCAGCAAAGGCCTGGCTGGGTGACCAACTAAGAGTCATCCAGCTTAGTGTTTTTTTTTTTTTTTTTCAGCAGGGAAATGCAATAAAATTTCATGTGTCCTATATCCAACCACCACTGACTATAGACTGAATTCATTTAACCATGATAATACAAAACTCATGGTTTTGGTTAGTGTTTTATCGTCTGCTATATTCCAAGTCTTCTGAAGCTCTATGATTTGCTTTTATATGCTTTTTGTGAGAAACAGGCTACAAAACATGTATTTTAATTTTGGGTGGGCTAATCTTTTAATATCAATAACACAGTAATGGAAAAAATAAATTACATTTAATACAGTACTACACCCCTTTTTAATCTAAACTGAAATAAAATGAACTTCATGAGTTATGGGTTTGGCTAACCAATTATTAGCCTCTGAAAACTCATAAAATAATCCAGTCTTTTGCTATGTCTGTAGGGTTACATACCCTTATCACACAGCTGCTTTTTTACATTAATTGATGGAGAGACGCATGTTGATCTATGATTAATTACTATAAATCCTGATTAGCACCCAAATAATTACTGAAACGATAACATGGTGGAGGAGAAACTGATTATGGTGGTAATTATGATAACCCCCTCATCTGTAAGGTCCCCGTCCTTCTAGCCACAAATGTATGTGTGTGTGTCATTAAAATGAAAGTTCAGATGGGTTGAGTGTTAAAGAGTTACTGTACTCTAATGAGTGCCAATTACATCAATGACATTGCCTGATAATTATCAAATGAAGAACCCCAGGGCCGATTTGTCGAGTGTTATCAAAGATGTGCCCTTTAAGAAAACCACAGGAGTCAAGACAGAGGCAAAGATTGTGTCTTCCTTGGGAAAGCAGATATAATTTATTTGCAAGCTTTGGGACATAACTTGTTATGCTGTCAAATGATATTTGAAGCATTTTGGGAGCATCTGCAGTCAAGTTTCTTACCTGAATTCTGTACCTGAATTTTGATACGTATTTAACTTAGCAGAGGATTTTAACTACACTGTAAAAAATGACTGTGATTTTAACGGTAAAGAACTGTGAAAATACTACAGTACAAACCTGTTTACTGGTTAATGGTAATTTCCTGTAAACTTTACAGGGAAAAAACGTAAACTTACGTTCCCAGAATTCTCTGCGTTGCATTTCAAATTGTGTTTAAATTTGATGTTTTTTCTTTGAAATTACTATGTTTCTTCTTAATTTTTCTCATCTGTTATGTTTATTAGGTTTGTATGTTACATAAAATGTTGTTAAATTAATGTTTATTGCATATTTCAGTTTAATGAATCTCACCATGATGGTGTTTAGTGCTTGTGTGAATGACACTGTGCACCTTCTATGTAACTTATTATATAAAAGCTGCTTGTGATGGGCTTTGTTTCACCACGTGACTTTCTCATCCCCACCTGCTTTTGGTGGTTACCAGTGTAATATAAAGGTACAAAACAGATTTCAGTACTTCAATAAGTTCGTATATTAATATTATATCAGATAAATTATGTTATTAAACTGTAAATATAAAGTAAAACCATTAAACCTACAACAGTGTATTTTTTACGGTATAAAACCGTTAAACCAAAAAAACGTTTTTACCGTATTTTTTACGGTATAATTCTGGCAACCATCGCTGCTGTTTTTTTACCGTATATTTTATGGAATATTTTTTAACAGTGTATAAATACATTCATATAGGTAACAACTAGGGCATTAGTAACTAGACTTATGATGACCAAGTGTCCCTACAAGGATAGTAAGACCTGATTTCCCATAAAAAATAAATAAAATAAAAAATTATAAAGAAAAAAAAAGTTTTTCGGTAAGGGGTAGATTTAGGGTTGGGTTAGGGGATAGAAAATATTGTTTGGTCAATATAAAAACAACAGAAGTCTATGGAAAGTCCCCACAATTCACAAAAACCAATCTGTATGTGTAAGAGGCCAGAAAAATCTATGCTTTGGACTTGCAAGATGGAACTTGGAAGATGGCTTGCATAGCTCCATTTACTTTTAAATGATTCTACGTATGGATTAGATGTTATTCTGAGTTGTTAATTGTTTTATTCTTATTTCATTTAATTAAATGAATGTATCAAAAGGATAGCCCTAGTAATAATTGTTAAAACTTTTCAAACTGTTCTCAAACTGTTCTCAAATGCATGGCTGCTATAGCATCAGAAACAGATCTTTTCAATGGCTTCTTCATTATCTGTAGTAGATGATTTAAAGTAGTTGGCTGTTCTGAAAGCTGAAGCTCTTGAGCTGAAGGACTCTAATGCAGTTAAAGAGAGCGAAAAGGCAAGCACTATGCTCAGGGCTTTGTTAGTGTGGTGAAAACACATGAAAAAATACAGTCCCAGACTTTATAATGAGAGTGCCTCTTCCATGAAATGGTCAAGGGGATAGTGATGGTCCTGACCCTCAGGAGCAGACAAGAGCGGTAGAGGGATAGAGGAAGAGAGAAGGGAAAGAACACATGAGATGGCCCCTAGGCAGATCTCAGACTGAGGCTGCCTTCCTCAGCAGATTCTCACACCATCTCTTTGTTCCACTTTTTCTGAGTTTCAGAGTCAAAGCTAACTTTCAGCAAAGTCTCATTTACCTCCCCCTCCTCTTCCTCCATGCTCCAGCAGAGTTATATAAGAATGGAAAAATATGATCTCTCTTCTCCTTCTACTCTGCTGCCAAGTAGCTGTATATATCTGATTATAAACATGTTTCTTGTAGTTCTGTGCACAGTTTTCAGACTAGAGTGTGTACTGTCTGGCTGTGTGTCAAAATGTTTGCCTTTAGGCAAGAGTATTTGTGTGTGTGCGCTTATTTGCTGAATAGAGATGAGTTCAACAAACGTTGACAATCAATAGAAAGTGCTTAGGATAGTTCTTTACTTTTCAGAGGTTTCCTTTGAACATTTTTTTAAATAATAACGCACAGCACTGAAATGCCAAATTTCAGACAAAATATCAAAAACATTGATGAGAGTTATGAAGAAAGCCTTAATGGTGTTTTTTTCCAACCTTATATTGTTCTACTCTCTATCTTCTAATGGAACACAAACATATTTTGAAATGCATGCTTTGTGTTCATTTACCCTCATGTCATTTAAAACATCCAAAACATCACTATTGACTTTAACTGTTTAATTACCATTAATTGTATTCATTCTATATATATATATATATATATATATATATATATATATATATATATATATATATATATACATACACATATTTGGCCATTATTTAAAAAATTACTATCAACTACAGCTGCATAGTTTTAGCTTGTACCATCTGTGCTTTGATTTTTTTTTTTTGACACTTTTTGGAACTTTAAAGGGCTTCTGTGGTTGGCTTTGCAGTGGCTGTAGCTGAGTTTGCTTTTAGATTAATGGAAATTTACTCTGTGGTCTGTCATCAAAGCTGCTGTCTCACGCTGCTTGAACAGAAATGAGCAGGATGCCAGCAGCTTCTCAAAGCCAGGGGAACATCTTTCATGAGGGCCTCATCAGACTCCACTCTGCCCTACTTGCTGTTATGGCTATGTTGTTTGGTTGTCATGCTATCCACTCACTATGCTGCTTTATGTGTTTTTGCAGCACATGTACAGTGGTAAAAACCAAACTGTGGTTTGCAGAGGGGTAGTATAAACATAGAACTTGGAGGATTCTGTTTGTACATCGACAGTTTGAGTCATAAAGAGAGGAAGGAGCAAGGAAATGTGAGGCAGCGAGATCCGGGTGTGTTTCCAAGCAAACCCCCTTGGGACGTAGCTCTCGGCCAGCCTCCAGCCACTGCTTGCACCCACAGCTCAGCCACTCTCTTTGGGCAAGCTTTGGCAGTCTGTCTCTAGTCTCTGGTACTTTATTGATAGAACTCTTCTCCCATGCCACACTTGTTTGGCCTAATGATGTTGTCAGAGAAGAATGCACTCTCAAGAAGCCACCACTTCTCAACATTGCACGCAACCTAACCAAAAGCTTTTTCATGTTTCATTTATTCTCTCCCTTTTAATTTTTTTTAGCATATGTAGTACTTTTGAACACTAAGCAAAGTTCATTATTAATTTAATTCTTAATTAAAATCTTTAAGCAGTGACTAACTAAGTTATTAATCAATTAATAACTAAGCAGTGCTGGGTAAGATACCCAAACGTTTTGACTGGCTAGACTACCATCTACAAATTAGCTAAGCATAAATTAAAGCTAAAGAGATTAGTAGCTAGTTACTCTACAGGCGACATGGAGATAATAGTTTGCAACATTTACTTCATATGTCATTCAGAATTAAACTCATTAGTCTAGTGAGGGATTCAGACTGAACTGTGAGCCGGCTTCTGAGAGTGTTAACTGCAAAAAATTTTTTTTAAAAAAATTACCTATATATAGACAAATGCCAGTCTCCTTTTTTTGCAGAACATGATATATCCGCACAACCAATCACAGTGCACCATTCCATGCACTCTAGACAGTAATGGCGGCACTTTGAATACACCTGGGATCCTAGTTTTCCTCATTTACTAAAATCACATGTGATTGTCAATTCTGTGATTAATAATACAAGTAAATCTCCATCAAGTGCTTTCAGTTTGAAATTATTCAGATGCATTTAATACACAGAGCCGTAGATCTGTGACAAGCTATGCTATATTGCGTTCATAGAATCACATTCGATTATCAACACTATATTGCATAGCTTGTTAGTGTTAGTGTTTTTTATTAATGCCATTTATGTTTTTATTAATACAGCATACAGAACTAGTCAACAAAATTAATGTAACGTGGCAAAGATGAATGCACTTTTGGAAGTTGAATATGAGGTAAATACCATTTTGGAATTTATGTGGTCTAAAGTGATATTGTTGTTCATGTTCTTGGTCATGATTACTTTTTCTTTTATCGCTGTAATTAATTTATAGCATTAACAAGATGACCCCTTGAATTCATTTTGGGAGTGATGACTGATGAATGTATTTTTAGTCCAGTGCCTGTATATAAGTTTAGTATTGACCAAGTTCAGAGGCTGTCACATGTGGATACACTTACCAATTTATGTGTTTTCATCAGTTTTGATATGAAAAATAACTTTCATATTGATTCAATGGATTTATTGCATTTTGGAACCAAACTCTTCATATATACCGTGTGTGTGTGTGTGTGTGTGCGTGCGTGTGTGTGTATGTATATATATTTAATATTATACTGATTTTTCAGAAAACAAGACTTAATATCTAATAAGTAATATATTATATATATATCTATTATATATCTAGATTTAAGAATACTTAAATATCCGTACTGCATATCAAGACAAATCAATTTTTGCAGTGCAGCAATGTTTCCACCTCACTACTAAGCAAGGAAGTTGAACTATTAGCATTGCTATACTCTAAAATAATAATAATAAAAAAAAAAAACTTTTAAAGGGGTCATATGATGCTGCTGAAAATAATATTATTTTGTGTATTTGCTGTAATGCAATGTGTTTAAGGTAAAAAAAAAAACAACAACATTATTTTCCATGTAATGCACATTGTTTCTCCTCTATGCCCCGCCTTCTGAAACGCAATGATTTTTATAAGGCTCATTGTTCTGAAAAAGCGAGGTGTACTCTGATTGGCCAACTATCCAGTACGTTGTGATTGGCCAAATGCCCTAACATATGCCGTCTCCCAGGCCAGCAGCACAAGACTCAGTCCAGCTGCTCGTACACATCCCATCATCAGTTCTTTTTCAAAGTCAATGTACCGTTTAGAGTAACTGAATAACTCGGGATATTGGTTTATTTTGTGACAGAGGGAGTGTTAAGCACGTTAATAAACCAAATAATAAATTTAAGTAATAAGTAATTTGTGAATTAATGCATACTGGAAAACCACAAGATTTGTTCGCGATCCGAACATCACTAGACGAGACAAAATCAATATAAACCCGTTACAAACAAGACATTTGTTGCATCCAGTTGGGACATAATTACTGATTATAAGGACTTATATTGTCTTTTTACACGTTGCGTTGTGTATCTCGCTGCGTAAACATAAAACCACGTCTGCAGTTATGATCTGAGAAACGACAAACAAACCTACTCCACACTGCTCAAAACTTGCGTTTGAAATATCATTGGCTAATTATATAAATATAAATAACGTACTTACAAGCTTTGAGTCAGAAGCGCCAGACTGTCCTTGCAACATTTGAACTGCCCAGCTTTATAGAAACAGCCGTTGTGCCACAGACGCATTGCAGGCTACTGGTTAAGGAAACCGTCCTCGTCCACCATAAAATCTGGATATTTGGGTTGGACTGTTCTGGAACAGTGTTAAAATACAACTTTGCCACTGATTTCTAGTCGTGTCCTCTTTTGGAATGCCAAACAAGTAGTTTCGCTTTCACAAATGAAACACACATCGACTCCACAACATGGCAGCAGTGGCGACAGCGAGAATAAAAGTTATGCCTTCTTACTTTACATGAACATTTGTGCGGCGTTATGCAAAACTTCCCACATTGTCGTAGAGATGTGGGGGGGGGGGGGGTTTGAACGAGCCGTTTTAGGGGGGTGTGGTTGAATGTTAACTTTTATGAAGAATATCGCCTTAGATTTGAGACTTTAGTCTTTGCAACTTTATAGATCTTATTTATGCACCAAGAGCTTGTAACACTCAAAACCGCATCATATGACCCCTTTAATTAAGGTTTTAAACAAGCTAATTCTAGTTAAGTAAAGCAAAACTGAAGCAATGTTTGCCAACTGGAAACAATAAATCCAATACTTTGCTCCCAACCTCAAATTGTCTTATAACAAGTTTTAGCCATCCTTTCACCACACTGTTAGTATTTGAGATGTCTTGTAAGGGTGAGGCCTGGTTGGGAGTTAGACATTTCGAGAGAAAAAAATCCCCTCAACCTCAGACTATTCAGTCCTGGAGCCACTGTTCCACCAGCTCTTTCCCAGGCTGCACCCTCAATGACGTATTGCAGCATTAACAGCAAGTGCTACATGAATAGAATGTGGTGCTGCTTGTACTGTATACTTACAGAAACATGCAGCACTAGTGCGTGGCCAGTGGTGTGCCAAGCTTCTTTCAGTGTATCTTCCCACATACATCTGCTTTGTTTGTTTACTTGTGGATTACAGTACATTGCTGAGGTCACCTACGTTTACACTGCATGAACTAAAGGAAGAGAAATATCGACATTGGTGGTCTTTTTAATGCTTTTCCTGTTGAGAAAATCATACTTAAGCATGTTTTGGAACACAGTAGATGGTTTCTATGTGGTTTAAGATGGCTAAAAACATTTTAAGCTAGTACAACCTACTGATTGCATGGTTTGTTGTAGATTCAAGATGTCCTACCTTGAACCTAAGCTAGATCAAGATAGGGGTGTCCAATCCTGAAGAGTTTACCTCCAACCAGCTCCATCACACTTGCTTGGAAGTTTCTAATGAGTCTGAAAACCTTGATTAACTGGTTCAGGTGTGTATAATTAGGGTTGGAGCCTAACTTTGACAATTCAAGACACTGGTTTGTACACCCCTGAAATAGACATCCAAAGACAAAATGTGTTGTTCTTTCAATGTAGATTTTTTTTTTTGTGTGTGTGTTCACATTGACTCTTTTCTCTTACTTTCTTGCAATTGCCATCTGATATTTGCATTTTAAGATAAACCAAGTTTATTTAAGTGTTTGTTTGTTTGTTTTGTAAAAGACAAAAGAAAATTGTTTTGATTATAATTATTTGATTTTCTTCTTATCAGCAAAGGGAACGAAGACGGCCTCCTTATACAATTAACAATGTCCCTTCTTAATAACCAATCCAAATACAATCTTAAGTCAAGGGGGCTTACTATACCAAAGCCATCTGACAAGTTCTATCACAGAAGATTGCTAAGATGGCAAATTGCTTAATTCCATTCAGTCATAATGAATGATAATGTTAATCCATCAAGATCCAACCGTTAATGGTGGAAGCCAACTTAACTACTTAAATGATCTTTACTTCTACCTCTGTCTTCTTGGTGCAACTATGCAAAGACAATAAGAGGCTCAGATTGAGAACTCTTTAATACCTTACCTTTAATACCTTGAGAGTATTAGTAGGTCTAGTACTGGTCAATTAAATGATTGGTTTGGACTCGGAGATTGGTCGGTAAATGGTTTATGGAGAGAGGTGATAGGATTGAGAGTGAGCTAGAGAAAGGGACTAAGAGAGCACACTTGCCACACATCCAGAAACACGCACACACTTTTGCACTTGTAATCCTGATATACTCACAAGATTTCTCTCAAATGAACCTACCTTGATGCATGGCTTATGAAGATACAAAAGCCAGAATCCCACAGGTACCACCAGAATGAGCTTGGTCATGAAATCAATCTGATTATCCTCAAATGACCTGGCTTACTGATTCATGTTTAATTTTCCTTGAAGTGGCTCTGGGGCAACAGGCACATAAAAATACTGCCTACTGATGCTGACTGTGGCACTCAAAGTGAAATCTAGCCAATACTGACCCCACTAGTATGCTACACCACAAATTTTCTTACCAAGTCAGATCAAGAGCCTTTACATCTGTGAGACTTTTAAGGCTTCTGGATTTCTGTAGGTTCTAAAGTGCTTACTCTTTTTATCTTTTTTTTTTTTTTTATATAATCTTTGGATTACCTGTGGGTTTTATTGTTAAGATGTGTTTAGACAAGAGGGGAGCTGATATACCTTATGGTCAAGATAAAGGTTTATGACTAAAAGCAAGGATAGTAGCTGGCAAGACGCCTTACCTCGACAGGGTGCAAATAAAGTAGATGGTGTTAAATAGTGAGTTTTGCATTGAAAAGGTAATAGGTAATTTTCATAACACCCAACAAACACCATATTTTACCATATATAAATATATAATAAAACTAAATAAATTATTTTCAAATAATTGAATTGTCTGTGTGTTCAGTTTAATATCCTGTAAAGAATGTGTTTTGTTTTGAAGTTCTAAATAAAGTAAAGACTATTAGAGTACGTTTCAAGGAAATACTATTTAATTTTTTTCTACTAAGTAGAAAAAGTAAATAATGAACATGATGTAAAATTAGTTTTTGTTTTTCCTCTGGCTGACAGTCTACACACAGCTATCATGGGTCAAACACTAGATTTTCTGTCTAGACAAGGCTTAACGGTAATGTACACTTGGCTTAGATGTGTCACAGTGTCCTATTTAATAGCTTCACATCTCATTTTCATTCAGCTGTCAAGTCAAAGAAAGAAGTATAGACTGTGAAATTGAAGCATTTTCAACATTTATAATAGTATGTTGCTTGTTTCTGTAGTCAAGTCTCTTGACAGGACCACATTCGATAGACACTGTCTCTGGACATTTTTTGACGACATCATCACTGTAAAGAAAACATACACATTCCTGCTTCACTGGAGCATCTGTCTTTTACCACAGCTTGCGTGCATGTTTGACACCACTCTACAGCAGGGTTGGGAGGGGTTCAGGACCATAAGGATTCGTTGGACAGGAGGTCCCAGAGCGGCAGCCATCATGCAAAAGTGACAAGCTAAGCCATTGCTTCTGACAGGCTGAACTGTAAACCAGTGCAAATTGTCCTTGCCGTGCAGTGTGTAAAGATGTGTTCATATATGTGTGTGTGTGTGTGTGTATATGAGAGAGGAAAAGAGTGGTTGCGAGTGGTTGCTCTTTAGGCGAGGGACTCCATCGCGTGCTTTCTCTCCCGACCTCTCACGCGAGCCCAGACGTCTGGCTGAGAGCTATGGCTACCCTCCTTCCTCTTTCTATCCATCTGACCTCCAGTACTCTCTCCAGAGAGTTCGAGCAGATACTGACAGGGCTTTTCATTTGATTGTATTGATCTGTCCACCTGGTGGCACATGAATACCAACAGGGCCGTTGCAAGGGGGGTGCAAGGCCCTGTGCGAAGTTGACATAAGTGGCCCTCTACAGTTTTGTGTGTGTGTGGGGGGGGGGGTTGCTATAGTAACAAACGCAACTTTAACACGCATCTGATCGATTGTGATGCCGTGCTCACTGACATTCTTGCGCACAAATCAGGGTCATGCACATGCTCATAAGGATCTACTGCATAATTATAATAATAATAATAAAGCAATTAAATAAGTAAATAAGAATGCTAAAATGAGTTCTAGTCTTGCTGACAGTTATATATGAAGAGTTCAGATGCAAAAGCCATCCAACATTTTCTCCTAAAATGATTCTTTTCTCATGCTCCAATGTTTATGTTCAGTTATTTTACTTTAATGGGAAAGAAAAGAAACTATTCACTACCGTTAAAAGGAAATTACTGAAGCTACACATGAGAGCCTGATAAAATGTCCCATTTTAGAAAATAAATGTGCATCTGAACTCTTCATATGAAGTAGTAATAAATTTACACTATATGAAAATTTAATTTAATTTTAACATGTGCACACTCACTCTTGTTCGTATGTCTAATAGTCGAAAACGCAAACGTCTATTGTCACATTTATTTATGATTTACATTAATCATTAGCCTATCACATATTTTCAATTCAAAATGGGTAAATTTCATAAAAATTTAAGTAGTTTGCATCACTAGATTTATTACTGTCAGTCGCTAAACATCTCTATCATAAAAACTTTTTCTAATACAGTAGGCTACTTACTGTAAATCTTTCCACAAACTCCAGTTACATTGTGACAGTTGACAGTAAGACCCGCATTATTTGATTTGACTGGCCATCACGATTTTGACATTGACAAGCACTGTTGGACCACTGAGGCAGACCAGCCTAGAGCCCTGCACCGACAGTCCGACAGCTTATTAGAATTACCGGACCGAGCCTGTCTTTTTCCCCCCTTCTCCCGTTTCAGCTATTCAGATAATTCAGTTTTGTATGAAATGTCAAAGTGAATATATTTAGTCAATTTTTTTAATTAATTTAACTTAACATTAAAAATGTTTGGACCATTTTTTTTATCGTAAAATAAATATTTTTAAGCGGCCAGCGGCAGACAGTGAAACTGTCAACACGACTTGCCTAAAATAAAATCTATAGATATAAAACAGTCCAAGCATGTTTAAACATTAAACCTAGACAAATGTGCACTATTTCCAATAGTTTTGTGCGGAGAGTGCAAGCTAAAGTGCATACTGCAGGACATTGGAGACGCCAGCGCAATCACTTTCATTGTTTTTGTTTTTTTGTTTTTGTGGATACGCTGTCATTTTTGCTCATAAAGGTAAGAGTAAGGCATCATAAAATAAATGTTTTATGTTGTGAAAGAACAAGTTAGCTTTTTGGGAAAAATCTTTTTTTTTCAAACACTGATTCACATTATATTATGAAGAACGACCAGTTAGCTGCATCATTGTGCTGTCTGAGAGTCTTTGGATATTATGTTTTTATTTTTTTTATTTTATTTCATATTTCGGAATACCGTTCTGTATGTTTTGAATAAAAACAAAAGGATCAGGTGACATTACATTACAGTATCTACTCATTGTGCTGGAGTGGTGGATATCTCTTTCCTGGATGAAGTACTCCCATACATGGATTAACATAGCAAATGATACCCAGGGAGCTTTGTGGGAAATCCAAGCCTTGCTAAAAGCAGATGTCCTCCCTCTGAACCAGGCACAGAGGAAAACCCCATCTTTTGGACTTAATTCCTGCGTCCTCAGCGAAGGATTTGGTTTGTGTGGGAAACAAAAACAACCTACCATGTTAACATTCTTTTGAAATGCACAGAGAGCTTTCTGAGATATAAGCGAACAAGAATCTAAAGCCTTGTTTCGCAGTAGAGCAACTGAATTTCCTTTTCTCTCCTTGATCCCTGAGTGAGCCCTGTATTATGCGTCTTTACTATTCTACAAGGCATGTGTTGTTGTAGGTTATACTTTGAATGTGTGTGAAAAGCAGGAGTCCTATATTGTCCTTGTCGCTGAATGTCTGTAAGGCTGACTGTGACATACAGATGTGTAGCATGCTCTTTCATCAGTCCACTTTGTGTAATCTCTTGAAACCAGTGGAATCTCTTCATACTGGTGCAATCTAATCTCCTTGACACACAGTTTATATAAAGTATAAGCAGTTAATCTGCATTATCGTCACTTTTGAGGTGTACATTCAATAGCATCAGCTTTCATGGCACACACTTTAATGTTACTTGTCCTCATCTCTGGCTCCTACACTTTTACAATAAATAATCTTTCTCACTCATTCTCCACACTAAGATTCTAGTTGATAAGGGTCATGTGTGTGATTATCAATTATTTAATTTTTTTTATTTATTCCAACTTAATAAGCCAGTTGTAAGAAAGTCATGTATTTTATCTACATTGTTTATGTTTTTTTGTAATGTTCACTATTGTCCCTGCATTCAGTTTAATAATACAGTTTAATAATAATTGTGCTATTATAAAATGTTACCTTTTGCCTCTTAAAGAGAAGTTTTATTTATTTATTTTTCATCAATGACCAGCTATTACACTTCAGCAGTTTCGCCATTAGAATGCTTTTATGGTGATTTTATCTCTTTGACAAACTGATGGGAAAATGTCTTGTAAAAGAATCGTTGCCTTTGCAATTCCACTTGGTGATTCTAATGGTGCAGAAATTAAACTTTAGCTTTAATAATGGTACATGTAAATGAACTAAATGTATTCTGCAATCACTTTATTTAGAAGTTTTGCCAACATTTACTGGCAATTGTGTGACATTCCTCTTGACAAACCTGTATTGTTTTGGAAAACTGTCTTGGAAAATGCTGTGTATAAGGGTGCTTTCACATCTCTAGATCGGTTCATTTGGTCCGAACCAAGGGCAAACAATTATACATTGTAGAATTTTTCAGCTTTTTTGGTTCCTTTTCACACCACACTGATTGCTTTGGTCCGTACCAGTTAAAAACGAACCAAAATGCAGTCACATGACAACATCTACATCACTCTTTGGCCATGACGTATTTCCTAAACTGAATTTCGATTGGGCAGAATTTACGTGCGGGAAAATTCCAACATAAGAGGAAAAGCCAGAAAACAACACGGAGACAACACAACTACACGATAACACGATTGCGTGGGCTGGTTTTGTCCCTATACACCACAATATGCAAAAAATACATTTCTATGACGAAGCGCGGATGCGGCTTGAAAACAACGTTCTAATGCACTGCAAACTGTGAGCGGGAATCGCTCGTAACTTCAAGCGGAGGCGTGCATTAATTCTTCTTAACTCTGACATGCTCATGGTCATCTGACCAAATTTCTATGAGGCTCCGCACCTCCTCACTACTCCAAGTTTGTCCACGAGCTGCCATGCTAAAGTGCAACTGTCAACAAACACTTCCTCATCCCATAATGCACAACTCAGCTGACTACGGCAGCTGGTTTAGTCCAAAAATGATCAGTACTTTTTGCAGTTGGGTCTGTTCGAGGTCGGATCACATTCTCACCACAAACGAACTGCACCAGAGTTCGTTTGAAAGCGTACCGAGACCACTTCTTCAAGCAGGTCTCGGTACGCTTGTTTGGTCCGCTTTTAGTCCGCACCCGAGTGCAATTGCTGCTTTCTCACCTGCCCAATCGAACTGCACCAAAGGGGGAAACGAACTCTGGTACGATTCAACCAAACTAAATGAGGCAGGTGTGAAAGCACCCTAATATGGCTTCACAGACCAGAAACAGTCTATTTCATTCAATCAGGTTAATTTGACAACGTCATTTTCTAGTTCTGTAGCTATTTGTTATCTCCTCTATGTGTTTATTGAATTCATACCCCTCCTTAATGTGCTACAGTGCACAATTTATTACCAAAGGCACATACTTGCAATGACACTTTTATTAAGTCCAATGAAAGCACCCATTGTCTATTAAATGTTTAAACAAGGGTATCTAAACATGATCTCTCCTAGTGTGTTTCCTTTGAAGAATTTCCTCATTGGAAGAAATCTATTTAATCAGTGTAATTCTCCAGCGAAGAGGCCCAGGGAAGTCTTACCACTTTGCCCTAACCAGCATTCAGGCCCTTTTTCTTTCCCCCTCCGATTTGGGCCTGGAAGCAAGCAGAGTCCGATCAAATCAGTTGTCTGATTAAGCTTTGATGTTTTGGTTCAGACGTCTGGCCTGCTCTCTTTGCTGTCTGCCTCCTACATGCTGTGGTATTATGTTGTGCAGGACTCCCTGTAGTCCTTCATAATTCATCACTGCTTACCTACTAAATGAAAACTGTCATCATTTTCTCACCCACATATTATACCAAACCTGTATGACTTCTCTCTTTTTGTGGAACAGAAAATTAGATATTTTGATTAAGGTTTTTCCTATAGAATGAAAATCAAAAGAATACAAAACTTTACTGAACTCCATTGACTTTCATTGTATTGGCAAAAAAGATCTATACTGTGTTCCACAGAAGAAGGTTTTGGCACAACGTGAGAGGAAATAATGATAGAATTTTCATTTGTGGGTGACCTATCCTTCTAAGAGAGCTCAATTTAGCAAAGTTGTGTGTTGTTAAAAAAACAAACAAGAAAAAAAAAAAAAAAAAAACACTGTAATTTGTTAGAGCTGTGGCACAGTGGGTTTTGCACAGGGCCCAAAATTAACTTTTTGCCACACCTGCCAATGGTGGGTGAATTGGGAAATTTTACCAGCCAGAAATATGTCTTTCAAGTATGTGTGTGTGTGTGTGTTTCTAACTGAAAACTAACTGTTTTATAACAGTTAAAAACAGCTATATTAAATACAGTTCATTTGTAATACAGTTTTATAATGATGATTTTACTGTATTTTTGAATAATAAATGCAGACTTGGTGAGCATAAGAGACTTCTTTCAAAAACACTGAACAATCTCACAGGCCCTGCAATTCAATGTTTGGGGCCTGTGAGATTTTTGTATGTTTTGAAAGAAGTCTTTTTTTATTATAAATAAATATTATTTAAAAGTAATAAATAGCCTTTTTTGGACCCATATTTTTGGTATAGAACATGTTCGCAATGTTCACGTTCCAGACGAAATCATTTACTGATCCCATCTTGTATCATTCCCCTTACTGTACAGTCACTCCCACTTTCTGGCAAAATTAAAGGCATAAAGCCTATAAATCAAACAAAAAAAGAAAATCATTCTACCAAATTACATTTCTCTGAACAGAGGATATAGCATTCTTTCATTGCTCTCAGCAAAGGCTTTTTAATGCATTCCAGTGGTCTAATTCCTTAGAATGAGGGGGCTTTGGGGAAGAATTGTCCTGTTATGTAAGATTCAGACTCGTGCTCAGAGAGGGGAAGAAAGGGGCCGTGAGACTGAGGTCTGCGCTGGCTGTGAGCTTTACACTGGGTGAGTGGTAAAGTAAGACTGACGCATTTTAAGCTGATTAAGGGTTAGTTAGGTCAGTGTCCCGGTTTGAACCAGAGACTGTGTGGGGGGGGCGGGGGGGTTGGGTTATGGGTTGACATGAGCTGTTCCCCCAGGCGGTATATGAGTGTTGCCTTGTCCAACCAGACCACAAGTCTCTTGGGCCAAAAGGATGTGACCCACATGGTGTACTGACGCCAAAGACATAATGAGCTTGGAAGATTGTGTGTATGAGAAAGAAAGTGAATTATAGTTCGTGCGTATGTAAATAAGCTTTTAATATGAAGTTAAGGTACGTCAAGACCCTTAGAGTAGCAGGGAGTGCGTATGTGAAGGAGCAGAAACGTCCATAGTTATTTTTTGTGATAGTCTCTGTTGCACTACAACCCATTAGGCTGCTATTACTTACTCATTGTGCGCGTGTGTGTGTGTGTGTGTGTGAGAGGGAGAGAGAGAAAGCAAGGTTCCGTAGCAGCTCTGTCTCATTTCCCCTGTGTTCTGGACAAACACTCAATAGTTATAAGCCTGCTCACTCTATATAAACCTCTTACTGTAAATGCTGTAATAAACTTAAACTTAAACGAGACATGGTTTCTGATCCCTTGGGTTATAACCATCAGGCATGTGAACACTGAGATGAGGGATTAAACTAACAATGAATATCGTCAGCTTTTGGGACGTTTCCATTTTTCCATTCCATTTTTCATTACCTGTAAAAAAATCTAAATATAATACAATTTGTAACCAATCCACTTAATTACTGTTGAGTTGAAAATCACAATGCAAAACTGCTGCTCAAATTATTGCATTTTTGAAAAGATTTTGTGTGCTTGTTTTTACGAAAAGGAATCTGAGAATTTGTTTTGGCCGGTTGTGATATCTGTCAAATGGCTTTCTGTCTCACAATTATAATAGCACTACTTAACAGTTTTTATTTTTGATTTAATTTAATTTGTTGTATATTTATTTATTATATTGTCACACTCCATTGGACTTTTGTTCTGTTTTCATCCCTCATGTTTGATTGTGTCATTTAGTTCAGGTGTGTGTCATTAATTATCTTCATCTTTCCTGTCTTCCTTTGTCTGGTATTGTTGATGTTACCCTTTGTGTTAAATCCTCTTCTTCATGTGGATTACCATTAAAAGGATTTGTTGTTATAACCTTTGTCATGCCTTGGTCTCCCTAACAGCACATTTAATTTAATTGTACTTAGTTTCAAATTTCAATTTAATTTTTATATATATTTTGAATTGTATTTAATTGTACAAAATTTTACTTTGATACTGTTTATTTATTTTACTTTAAATTTCGAAAAAAATTATTGTTTACAATTATTTTTATATTGTATTTTATTTGAATTGTATTTGGTTTAATTGTACATTAATTTTACTTTGTTACTATTTATTTTTATATTTTACTGTAACTCTTTCGTTTTTATTTTGTCTTTTTCTGTATTATATTTATTTTTATAGTTTTTTTTTTTTTTTTTTTTTTAGTTTAGCCAATAGAATGATTCTTGGGACCCCAGTTTATCCAATCTAATGTTTTGTTCCTATATGTATAGTGTCATTGTTATTGCTGAGTACTCAGTTACTCATCTGTCATTAACAAATGCTATCATCTGTTTGCAGGACAATCTGAAATGATTAGTGAATCCTCTCTGGGGTCAAGGCAACAGATAATCTTTATAACATATATTGATGAGGTCATTTCCCATTTTGAATGCCTTTGGTCCACCTGATAGCAAATAAGATGCCACTATATAAAATATAAGTCCTAAAATCACTATGGAATAATTTGCGTTTCACAACATCAGTAAACAACATTCTGACACAAGTTGTTCATGAGAGAAGAGATGTTTTGGAATTTATACTTTGCAAAAGATTTGGAGCTTTCCAAAGATTAGTGTCACCTTAAAGTGATATGACCACAGATCACAGAGCATGATTACTGTCATTCTGATTAATATTGAATGCAAATGGAAAGCACTGACTGAAATCAGGATTTCCAATGCGATGCTTGTTTTGAAGCAGACATGAACAACAAAACAGACACAGAGAGGTTAAAAAAAAAGTGTGTGAAAGCAGGCGTCAGCTTCCATGCACATGTCTGCGGAGCATGTGATGAGACATCATCAGGGCCAGCTGCCTCACACCAACTACCCTCATGGAACCTGGATGGCAGGATGAGTGTTTTCATCAACCCAACAGCTTGAGGTCATTAATCTGATCTGATAGCGAAATGTCAGTGATGGCTGGTGTATTGTTATTCTGTGTTCTGCAGCTTCTGATAACACTTAGCTATTGTTTCATGGATTGTATACATGGCATTTTAGTGAAGGGAAACTCCATCAAAACATTGCTCAATGTAGGTATTGTCTATTTAAAATAAATGCTAAACTTTGGAACATACTATTCATAAACAAATTTTCACAGGTTCCAAAAAAATAACAGCAAAAACTGTTTACAACATTGATAGTAATTATAAATACTTGAGCACCAAATAGTAGCTGCTAATAATTGAACACTGAATCAGCATGTTTCAAAATATTTCAATCATCATTTAGAATGATTTCTGAAGCATCATGTCACACTAAAGACTAAAAATTGAGCTTTGCCTAAACAAGAATAAATTGCATTCTATAATTTAATATATTACGTACATTATACAAAATATATTACATATAAAACAGTAATTTTAAACTCCAACAATATTAAACACATGCTTAAAGACACACACACAGTGTCTCCTGGAAGGCCAACAGCAAATCATCAAATAAACCGTCAAACGATGTTGTTCGTGTGTGCCCAAGGTTTCAACTGCTTTCAACTTGCTTTTCTCTCTGTTGGAATCTCAGCCCTCATTCAAGCTTTCATTTTCTGGATACCTGGATCGAATAGCATGAAATGTCAGCCAGGCTGTGATGTCTGTGTGTGTTGAGCCTCAAAAATCGATTCAGTATTTACATTCTGATGTCAGTCACTTTGTCCTTCAGGCTCAATGCAACAATTCTTATTGAATAATGTAATTTGAAATGGGTCCTCATATAAATATTTCATTGGATTTACCCGTCATGTGTGTGAAACTGGTGTAAACGAATGCCTAAGAGAAACAATGAAGCTGGCTCACATGATGCATGATATTTTTTCCAGTCTGGTTTTCTAGGTATCTTTGGACTTGAGGTGAAACAACCAATCTTATTTAATTCTTCTAGGTATGAAGGATGTTCATCTAAGTTTTGTTACTCCTCATTTGTGCAAAGTAGGAAGGTTTAAATGAGGTCAGGAACAGACTTGGGATGCTTTCCACCCGCATATACCAGCAATGTTGTTTTGTGCATGAAGTTGTGTGGGAGACAATGAGACAGAGCTGAGTTTGATATGTAGAGCATGAATTAGAGAAAAGTGAGATTGGAAAAGATTGAAGTATGACTGAACTTCTCACTGATGGAAATGAAAGATTCCTATTCTCAGGATGCGTTGTGTTCAAAATATGCATCCAATTTCCATTGGTACTCTGTGTTAGATTTTGTTACACAAGTTGCTTGTGTATTTGCTTTGTACATAGAGCTTAACTTGAACTGTGAACTGAAACTCAAATCAGTTTGCCTCTCGATGAAACGTATACATTTTAACTAGGCTCTGTCTGAGGGTTGATGGAGCTTGAAATAAATATTTGATTAAACACAAAACACTCACTGGCCACTTTATTAGGTACACCTTGCTAGTACCAGGGTTGGACCCCCTTTTGCCTTCAGAACTGCCTTAATTCTTCATGGCATAGATTCAACAAGGTGTTGGAAACATTCCTCAGAGATTTTGGTCCATATTGACATGATAGCATCATGCAGTTGCTGCAGATTTGTCAGCTGAACATCCATAATGTAAATCTCCCATTCCACCACATCCCAAAGGTGCTCTACTGGGTTGAGATCTGGTGACGGGAGGCCATTTAAGTAAAGTGAACTCATTGTCATGTTCAAGAAACCATTTTGAGATTATTTGAGCTTTGGGACATGGTGCCTTGTCCTGCTGGAAGAAGCCATCAGAAGATGGGGTACACTGTAGTCATAAAGGGATGGACATGATCAGCAACAATAATCAGGTTGGCTGTGGCATTTAAATTATGCTTAATTGGTACTAAGGAGCCCAAAGTGTGACAAGAAAATATCAGCCACACCATTACACCACCATCACCAGCCTACACTGTTGAGACAAGGCAGGATGGATCCATGCTTCATGTTCTTTACGCCAAATTCTAACTCTACCATCTGAATGTTGCAGCAAAAATAGAGACTAATCAGACCAGGCAACATTTTTCCAATCTCCTTTTGTCCAATTTTGGTGAGCCTGTGCGGATTGTAACCTTCGTTTCCTGTTCTTAGCTGACAAGAGCGGCACCCAGTGTGGTCTTCTGCTGCTATAGCCCATCTGCTTCAGGGTTCGACATGTTGTGCATTTAGAGATGGTATTCTGCATATCTTGGTTGTAATGAGTGGTTATTTGAGTTACTGTTTCCTTTCTGTCATCTCTAACCAGTCTGCCCATTCTCCTACGGCCTCTGACATCAGCAAGGCATTTTCATCCACTCAACTGCCGCTCACCGGATATATTCTCTTTTTTGGCCCATTCTCTGTAAACCCTAGAGATGGTGGTGTGTGAAAATCCCAGTAGTTCAGCAGTTTTTAAAATACTCCAACCAACCCGTCTGGCACCAACAACCATTCCACGTTCAAAGTAAATTAAATCCCCTTTCTTCTTCATTCTGATGTTCGGTTTGAACTTCAGCAAGTTTTTTTTTTTTTTTGCCTCAGGCCTTCACAAGCACATACCAAGACCAAAGTGTGCTACTCATTATACTCTTACATATCCATATTGTGAACTCATACTGTGAACGATTACCGGTTCTTTTAATTGTGATGATTTTGGCTCATATTTAACAAAAACAAACAACAAATAAATTCTCTCTTAAATCCAAATTGCCATTCACCATTCAAAATGTCTGTTTTCCGTTCAGAAAGACCTCCTGCCACAGTCACCCCAGTTATCAGCAGGTTTTCAGTGTTTGAGTTTAACCAAATATGGCTACAATATGTATGTTTTTAGTGTTTGGTTGGTGCAAGCACTGTCTGATTAGCATTATTGATCCTAGGCCTCCATTGAATACATTTGACTGGGTGGATTACTACAAATTTTACAGGGAAAGATGGGTTTGTCCATCAAGACAGCCGAGTGGGCGTATCAGCATCTGCATTGACCCAAGAGATTTGGCATGTTCAGTCAAAAAGGAGACATCTAGATCTTGAAATATCTCGCTTTTTTATTTATTTTTTCATGCAGGAATGGAATTATCAAGGGGCTTCCTTCGATTTAGGGTGCTTTCACACTAGCGCTTTTGGTGCGCACCTGGGTTCAATTGACGTCAGAGTTCAGTTCGTTTGGATGATGTGAACGCTGTCTTCCGTACTCGGATGCGCACCCGCGAACCGTACCCGAGTCTGCTTAAAAACTGTGGTCTGGGGTATGCTTCATGTGAACTCTGGTACGGTTCACTGCTTATGTGAACGCAATCATACCAAATCGTGGAAGTGAACCGCTTTTAATGGCAAATTATTTGATGAAAACTCACTTTCCTGATGAGTGTGACTAACGCGCTGCAAGTAGAGAGCTGTACATCTCATTTATGTTCGCCTTCAATGTTCGTTAGAGCATTTTCAGCACATTCGTAAGACAGACGCAACCGCCGTTATGTACCGAAGCTTTATAAACAAAACGAACACTTCAAAAACGTAATACATAAAAGTGCAGAGATTAATGTTGTGCATTTGCCCCCTTCTCCTGCGCTGTCGTTTCCAAGCAATGGGGTAAACAGCTGCTGGCTTGATGACGCAAGCGATCCGCGGTTCGGACTCAAATATTATAATATGAACACAGTCCAGCGGGGGCAGGGGGAGGGGGGAGCAACCAAGCTCGGGTTCGGACCATAGACTGTAAAAAAAATATGGACGTAGTGTCCGTGACGTCACCCATAGACTCCTCAATAGCGGTTTTGAAGCCTAAAGTGTGCAGAGCGGGCCGTCGCCATCTTGGCCGGGCGGCCCCGCACGACTCTCCCGGATAATCGAAAATGGGTAAAAAGGTGGGAGCTGATTGCTGAAGCCACGCCCACCTACCGCGACCGCATTGTCAGCAGCGGCAATCCACCTGTCACTCAAGTGGCCACACCCTTAATTATGCAGAACTTTAAGGCTTAATAGAATTTAAACGGATGAGTTTAAAAAAAATCGCCCCCCTCACAGTTGTCATGAAGGGCAAAATTAGCAATATAGACCAAAATCATTTTTTGAACCAGGCTGTAAACATGTTTTTTTCTGCTGTAAAGTTGTGCATTTTAACATGGGGAGTCTATGGGACTGACTCTCTTCTGCAGCCAGCCTCAAGCGGCCAGTCGACGAATTGCAGTTTTAGTCACTTCCTTATTGGCTTCATGAGAGAGAGCGCGAGGTTGCCGCTCGGTTCGGACCAGGCAAGTGAACCAATTGTGAAATCACCCTTAGTGTCCCATTGATGTTTGTTTTGGGGAGCTGTGGAATATGGGTGGATGAATGGTTGAATGAATGGAGATATAGTTGGTGCGGTGAGGCCAGTGGAAGGCTTGAGAGGTCAGGCAATGTAACAAGAAAGAGATTATGGGGATTCTTCATCAAAACCTATACATCTTTCATGGACTGTGTGGGTTTTACTGTAGCAGTTACCAGTTGGATGTGTTGAATAAAAATGAGTAGATCCATTTCAGGCCACAAGAGGTCATTTGCTGTCAGTTAGACAACCAGTGACTGACATCATAATCTAATGGTCTGAACCATAGGGGTTGTTTCTCTGCTTTTTCTTACAAGCCTGGAGACCCAATACATAAACTCTTTCCTAACCCAATCACTGTTTGTTAAACGGATAGGTCACCTTTTTTTTTAATTCAATAAATGTGCATTTGGACTGAGCCATCCCTTTCAGATTATGTCTTCACATTGCATTGGTAAAATGTTCTTGATGCTTCATCCTAAAGAATTCATAACCTTTTGATGGTATCATACTCTTTGCAGGTTACAACAGCCCATGATGAATGGTCTGAAATAATACAAAGACATCACCACACTAAGGCGTAGGTCATTTCCTTCTCAGCTGTCAGTGATGAACCTCATTCTCCTTTCACCCTCCCCCAGAGGCTCTCTTCCAGTGTCTAGGTCTGCCATTGTTGGCCTACTGCATCCAGACATCAATCCCCCTCTCAGGGACAGATGAGAGAAGGTCAGGGGTGTAGGTCAACCCTCCTCATGCTCACAGCATATATGCACCTCTGCCTATCAATTGGGCTCTCCATCTGGGTGTAAATAATGATGCTATTGTTGGACCAAATCGTGTCCTGTGTCCGAGCGATAAGCCAAATATAGTTGTTATGGCTTCCAAATGGCAACTTTGAAGAAGTGCCACTTCCACTTACCTCAGGATTTCTCATAAACTGATAAATCACAGTGTATGTAATAATAGTCCTATTAAAGCATTCCTTGTATGTGCTTCTGGCTCTGTGATACAGAGTTGCACCTTGTTAAATTTTATTTGGCTGAGAATAAATGCTACGTGCCATTCTGCACATTGGCAAACTTGAAGATCTGCTGACATAATGTGTTAAACCAATATATGTGATCCTCATCATTTCCGTCGAAAGGGATGTTTGACCTTTTCTTTGATGCACTGATGTCTTGATGTGTGCTTGACTGCTTAAATGTATTACTGTAATAAGATTTATCCCAGGCTTCAGTCACAAACTTTGATCTTTGTTAATGTGTCAAATATTGCATGTCAACCTAACTCTACTATAGTACTACTGCTATTTTTACTTTAGTTATATCACACTCAGATTACATTATCTTTGGAATTAATTCTCCCCAACATCACTAATATAAAAAATATAAATCAGCAATATAAAAAATATATCTATTTTATTTCATTTTCTGTCAACCCTCTGTGGAACATATTTCACTTCTCATCTTCTCGTCCTTTTTTTAGATTTTTCCTTCTCATCCCCCAAACTTTCTACAATGTAGATACTTGTACATGTGGCTAATGTCATAGTGAGAGATAAATATTCACTTCTGCATAATTGTCATGTGTGACGGCTGATTTGGACCCTCTGCTCTTTTGATGGGGTGACGATAAGGGGAATGGGTTAAAGAGTGGGTCATGGAGAAAGCGGGTCATTAGGACAGAGACACAGACAGATGAGGAGGAGACCCTTCTGGCTCATCTTTCTGATGGATGCCCTGAAAAAATGGAGTGGACCTAAGCAATGTTCCTTCTCATTTATTTCCGGCTTTGCTCAAATTAAAATCTCTCTTGAGTGCAAATTCAAGAACTGTGAGTGTCATCAGCATCAGCATGCTCAGTAGACTATGTAATTAGGTAAACCATCAACTACTCTGATTAAAATACAAATGTACAAAATTGTGTGTGTGTGTGCGCGCGCGCTCTTGTTTTTGTGACATATCAGGACATATCAGACATATCATATCAACTCTGTATAATGACATGGGTATGACACAGGTATTACAAGGAGAGGGTGACTTAAGAGGACATAACCCATGTCCCCATTTTTAAAAACGCTTATAAATCATACAGTATGAGTTTTTTTTGAGAAAGTAAAAATGCACGAAGTTTCCTGTGAGGGTTAGGGTTAGGTGTAGGGTTGGTGAAGGGGCCGTGGTATATACAGTTTGTACGGTATAAAAACCATTACGCCTATGGGATTTCCCCACTTTTCACAAAAACAAACGTGTGTGTGTGTCATGTGTGCCGTTACCAGTGACATCTCTAATAGTCTAGTTCAAGTGTGTTCTGCAATTTTATCTTGATTAATCTGTCTAAAACTGTACCTTGACTTGTTTCAGTTACTTTGGTGAGCTGGTCCTTGTAGCTTTCAGGTCAGCATCTCTCCAGATGTCTGCATTACTCCTATTTTTCAGTAAACTTCAAGTCCTTATTCTCCTGGCAGATATGCCTCTTTGGCAGTCATATCTGCTTGCTTTGTTAGCACCTGGAATCCTTTTTTGTCTCTCTTGTTCTGTGATCTGTTGATCTGTACCATAATCTAAATCAGCTGTTGAATGCTGTTTCTAAGTTAAAAGTAGACCACTCTTCAAACTGTCCAGACAAACTGTCAGATTCTTACATCTTTGGTGTATGATTCTTACATCTTGGGTGCTGTAAAAAACTTTTTTGACAATATTTTGCAATTAGGCATCTCCTTAAATCAAGTGGATTTTTATGTTCACAGTGTAATACAACATTTATCAAGACTTTTGTATACAAGTACCTACGCAATGTTTTTCTTTAACAATACGTAATTAAATCAGTTTTATTTATTTAAGCATGTATGTATACTTATAACTTCGGTCACAGTTAATTATCCAGATCATCAGTCATGTGTAGATATATTACCACAAAGTCAGTCTTTTGGGTGTTTAAATGCAATAGAGGGATAGAAAGGCAAGGAGAGCATGATATAAAAAATATGTATTGCATCTAATCTGATTTTATATCTCACACATGTAACACATGGGCAATGGCTTTGCTCTGTATTAAAAGACTCTTTTGACATGCAGATGTCAAGCACGTTACTCTGACACATAACGTGCATATATTCATATGTATGCGAACAAAGGGAGCACAATAGCAGCTAAGTGGATTCCCAGCTGGACTGCCCTAACAAGGCCATATTGATATACATCATAAGCAGCTTTTTACATCCTCAATATTTCTATAAAACAGTGGAGTGGAAGCTGCTTTGAAGATACTCATAATGCAAAAAAGTTGACAAGAAAGTAAAGTTAGCTCAATTTTAAGCTATAAAAAACTATTCCTATTTAAAATATTAGTTTTTATTGGACTGTAAGTTAAATTAGTAAGTTAAATTAATCAGCTTTATATGTTTGGCAGGATTTATTAAGAGTCCTGAAAGTCATGAGCTGCTTTTGAATATAGTTCAACTGGTGCGATTAGAAAACTGTTAAGAGGACGGATTGGTACCAAATGTTGGGATTTGAGCTGAAAGTTGTATTCTCAGCAGTTTAGCAGTGTGTTTGTGTGTGAATGTGTGTACGTGCTTATGTGCATGAGTGTGCATGTGAATGTTTAACATGCAGCAGATGCTGGTTATTCATACCCACTGGGCAGAGAGCAGATGACACTGTAGGCCATCTCACCAGACGAGAGCTCCCAAGGTAGGCTGTAGTATTTTTGGGTCCAGCCATACCTGCATAAACATATGTACAGTATGTGGCCAAAGTCAGAGCCTTGTCCAGATAATTTTCAGTGTTAAAGCAAAATTATACAATGGGGTGTTAAAGTATAAAATTAGTTCAGTTAATGCCACAGAAAATAAAGTGGCAGCATATTTAACTGAACTCTGTTGGTTTAAACTTTTTTTAGTTTTCTTTTAAAAGTTCATGCTTTTAATTTATTTATTCTGATTTCATTTAATTCAAATCCAGGTTGAAATCGTGAATCAATCATAAACAATCTACAGTTAGGCAACAGAAGTCGTTTGACTTGAGTCACAGCCTCTCTGTTATTTCTCACCCAGTGGAAGAGGATTCACTGGATTGGGGAGCACTGGACGGGAAGCTCCATTAGGCCGGATTAATTCACACAGATTTTTCTCCATTAATCCTATTATGGCCACACATCTACAAGCCTGAACAGAAGTCCTTCTGTCTAACTCCTTACAGGCTTTTTCCAAACATTTCCGGAATATTTATCTGACCTATAAGGCAGTGTTAATTTCGTTAACGAAGACTAAAACTACTGTATTTGTTAACGAAAAAAAGTTAGTGAAGGCGAGATAGATCACGCTGATTGAAGTGCTCTCTCTCGCACGCGCGCACGCTCCACTTCCTCACTTCTCATATACAACGCGAGATCAGTTCTCAGCACTCAAATACACACACAACAGTCCAAATGTTTATTGTGTAGAGTATCTCACGTAAATACAGTAGGTTATGGATTAAGTGTACGTGTGTCTGTATTTCATGCATGTCTTCCATCTTTAAAGCACAGCATTCCAAATAAAATACCTATCTGTCATTAATTTTAACCAACAAAAGATGTTTAATAAATGTATACATGTTAAGTAAAACCTACAGGATCTGAAAAGTTAGTTTAATTTGTATCTCTATTGTATTTGTCTTATTGTGCTTCTTTAAATATATATATATATGTGTACGTTCAATAATAGCACAATTTTAAGAAATAGATAAGGTACAAATATGTACCTTTTAAGGATGGTACCCCTAAAGGGAACTATTTAGCTTCATGTAACAGCATATTTACCCAGAGAAAATTTTGAAATGTTTGAGTGACTCTTGCCAAGGTTGTGTTGGTAGCTGGTTTCCCATTCTGAGACTGTGCTTTGCCTTTTCTGACTGGTATTTTAAGCTAATAAAGAGGTTAGGATAATAATAGACCTGCTAAAACTTAAGAGGTGAAATCTAGCAGATTTATGCAGATTATTTAAAAATAATTTACATGCTGGTTTTCATGATGGTTTCACATTTAAATGCCAGATCCTGTGGAAGTTTGGAGGTTTGTTTGTTTACTTGCACAAATCCAGATACTGTATTTCTCATACTGCATCATGCTTGGGTTTTTGTTATTGTCAAATCACAGAGGACACTTAAAATTTCTCAGCACATGAATAAGTCTCTTTAGCAGTTGATGCCAGGCCTCAGCAGACCCCAGTGTCATCACAGACTATAGCCACAGCCCCATTCGTCTTCATCAGGGAGGATAAGTGACATGGCCGTACCTTGAATAATTGACGATGTGCTCTAATGATTGGCTGCTCAGCCAACAAAGCCGAGGGTTCACTGGGTCAATGAGAGCTGCGGTGTCAGTTGTCATGCTCTGAGGTGATGTCATTGCACCAATCCCCGTAACTCTTTAAAGAGATAAAGACTGAGGGGTCAAACCAAATTATCTCTAACATACTGGTTCTACATTTTACAGTCAAATCAAAACAGCACACTGATATGCAACTTAGTACTTGAAGCATCTCTTGGCCTACTACTTTTTTTAAATATTTATTTTTGGCATTTTGGCCTTTTATTAGAATAGAACAGGATTTAGACAGGAAGTGAGGTGGAACATTAAAAGGAGGCTGGGTGGAGACGGGAAAGAGGCTATTGGCGCCAACTTGGCCTCCTGGTAAAAACAACTGCTAAGGAAGGTTGTAAAATGTTTCACTTATATCTCACTTTTTTCTTTTTATAAGAGTCTTGTTTTTTTTTTTTTTTTCAAGATTCATGCCCAAGCATTTCAGATACTTCCACTTAACAATCACATTAAAAACATCACAATTTGATCAAATACTACCGTGAATCTAATATGAATACTTCTAATCTACTAATTCATGCGAGGTAGATTGTAAGAGTTCCTACAGCTGGACTGGAATCATTTACCAAATCTCATGTCTCACAGCTGCTCTGTGTTTTTGTGATTAAATCTGCAAATCATATTAGCTTGCTTTTTTCAGTTTTAGACACATAGCGTCATTTGTCCTCAGTATGATGTGTGGCCTGCTTGTCTTTTGACAACAATAACTGTGTCCTTGCACATAAGCGAACTGTTCATTCTCTAATTTATCTTCCTCCGTTCCTCTTTTTCATTCAGGATAATTGAATCTAGTGATCACAAGAAAACCATTCTGCTTTCCTGGAGAACAAATAGATCACAGCGGAGGAGAAAGTTGTGTCCTATGATTTGAGTTGCATACGGTCAAACTGACCTGCAGAGTGAATACAATATTAGTTTTACATGGCTGGGGAAAAAATTAAGCATTGCCATTTTATAACAGGTTTCATTGTCATTCTAAATTTTGAGGTTTGATAATATATGTTTTTTCAAAGTTTCTTATGCTTACCAATGTTTTATTTAATAAAAAAATACAGTAAAAACAGGAATATTGTTAAATATTATTACAATTTTAAATACATTTTTTCTATTTTAATGTACTAATCTAGCTGAATTTTCAGCAGCCTTTACTACAGTCTTCAGCGTCACATAATCTTTTATTAATTATTCTAATATGTTCATTTGTTGTTTAATATTGAAAACAGTCATACTGCTTAATATCTGTGTTAAAACTGTTGTTTTTCAAGATTTGTTGATGAATATAATAGACATAAAGCAGCATGTTTTTGTAACATTATAAATGTATTTACTGTCACTTTCAATCAATTTAATGCATCCTAGTAGAACAAAAAGAACACCACTGATTTTGAATGTGGACATCTAATGGAAATATGGAAATCTTTCCCTTTTGCTTGTCAGAAAGGGTTTCAAATGCACAATTAGTCACTTGCTTCATCATCTGTTTGCACTGCTGTCATCAACTCTCCTTTCTCACTTTGATCCATTCATTGAGCTGCACTGAAACATTTTAAGAAAACAAAGGGTGATTCTACGCCTTTCTATCCAGCCTGCCACCAATTCATTTCACGTCTTACTCTGTCCACTTGTCTCAACTCATCCTCCCTTCATCTTTCTTCTACCTCTTCTGTAGTTAAAGGGTTAGTTCACCCGAGAATTAAATTTTATCCATCTTCTACTAACCCTTTGAAGCATCCTAGGTATGTGTGACTTTTTTCTTTCAGAATAATCCAATCTGAGTTATATAAAAAATTGTCCTTGCTCTTCCAAGCCATTCAATGAGGGTAAGCGGGTGTTTGTTGTCAACAGTTCAGGAGACGTGAAATAAAGTATGCACCTCTGTAATAAAACGTCATCCCACAGTCAGCAGATGTTAGAAAAAAGGTTTTTATTACGTTTGAAATCTGGATATTTATTTTATAAAATGCATCGATTCACTAAAGGGGGCCTTTATTCACCCCCCAGAGCCGTGTAAGGGACATTTTATGACAGATGCGCTCACTTTATTTCATGTCTTCTGAACTGTTGACAACAAACACCCGCTTACCCTCATTGAAAGGCTTGGAAGAGCAAGGACAATTGGATTATTCTTAAAGAAGAAAGTCACATACACCAAGAATGCTTCGCGGGTGAGTAAAACATGGACAAATCCAAATTTGGGGGTGAACTAACCCTTTAAGCAGTAAAAAACCTTTAAGAATATCAAGCATTTATTGTATGCTTTTTTTCCTAAAAAGGATCAAATAAAGTCTTGCTATGCTTTAGCATTTTACAAGCATACTTTTAACAAACCCATACTGGGACATGTTCCCTTAAGGCAGTGGTCGCCAACCCGTCGATCGCGATCGACTGGTAGATCTTTATCACTGTCCCGGTAGCTCCCGAAAATAAAAACGTTTTCAGTTTTGCAAAATCTGTATTTCTTAATCCAACTGCTTTATTTTCAATGAAGTGACCAATCAGATAAAAGAAGAGCACCCGTAAATTAACTGTCGCAAACGTCAATATGGATCTCCATGGTGATAGCCCGCGCGAGGTAACATAACGTTACTACAAACTAGAATGGCGGAGGCTCCACGAAAGAAGGCAAAAACATACAATTTTCATCCAGAATGGGAACAGGAATTTCTGTTTACCTTGGTAAAAGAGAAGTGTGTATGTATGTTGTGCCACCAAAAACAAGCATTATGTAAAAGAGGGAATCTGGAGCGGCATCACAATACCAACCACCCGAAATTTAAAGACCGCTACCCGCAAAAGAGCGCGATTCGTGCACGGAAAGTTGACGAGCTGAGATCTGAGTTGAAGGCCCAGCAATCACTTTTTACAAAATCTGCTGATCAAAATAAGGCTGCTACTGAAGCATCGTTTCGTGTAAGTCACTTTCTGGCTAAAAACAAAAAGCCTTTTACGGATGGCGAGTTATTCAAGGAAGCCATGGCCATTACTGCAGAGACTATTTTCAAGGATTTCAAAAACAAAGACGACATAAAAGCCTCACTCCGTGCTGTGCCTCTCGGCCCTGCATCAGTGGCAAGGAGGGTCGAGTCACTGTCAGAGGACGTGGATCGACAGGTGTTAAAGGACTTGTCACTCTGTGAATATTTTTCACTGCAGTTCGACGAATCTCTGGATGCAGTGGACACAGCTCAGCTTGTTGTTTTTGTCAGAATGGCTTTCCAGGATTCTACAACAAAAGAGGACTTCCTCACTCTTTTGCACTTAAAGGAGAGAACGCGAGGTGAGGATATTTACACTGAGTTTAAAAAATATGTAAGCGAAAATGATATCCCCATTCATAAACTGGTAGCAATTACCACCGACGGAGCACCGGCGATGCGTGGCGTGCGCCTGGGTTTTATAGCACTGTGCCGTAATGACCCTGATTTTCCCGAGTTCAAGAATTATCATTGTGTCATTCATCAGCAGGCCTTAGCAGGGAAAGTCGTTGATTTTTCACACGTAATGTCATTGGTGGTCAAACTGATAAACTCGATACGAGCGAAAGCACTTCAGCGTCGCTTATTCAAGGCGTTACTGGATGAGCTCGATGCCGCGTATGGAGACCTACTACTTCATGCTGATGTGCGGTGGTTGAGCCGCGGGAAAGTGCTCCAGCGGTTTGTTGACTTACTGCCTGAGATAAAGACATTTCTATCTGCAAGAAACGAGGAGCACAAGGAACTGTCAGATGATGCGTGGCTGTGTGACCTGGGGTTTCTGACAGACTTGACCGCAAAGCTGAATACGCTCAATAACGAGCTCCAGGGAAAAGACCGACACCTGCCACACATGATCAGCGCAGTGAATGCTTTTAAGTCTAAGCTTGGTGTTTGGATCACCCATCTTAAAAACGGGAGGCTAACACACTTTCCCAACCTGGAAAAAATGTCACAGAGCATTAAAGACAAGGACGTTTTTCACCCTGAGAAATACTGTGCTCACCTGGACAAAGTTGCAACAGAGTTCAATATGCGTTTTGGTGAGTTAAACGAAATGGAATGCATTGCTGCATTTGTCTCAAACCCATTCATGCTCATTGATATAGAACAGGTTGCAGCCAAATTCCAGCAAGTATTTTCTTTGTCAAGTGGAGTTGATATGGAGATGGTTGATTTGCAAAATGACATTGAGCTGAAAGCCAGATCAAGGGACAGTGACTTTTGGGGACTTGTCAACAGAGAAAAGTTTCCGCTCCTCACTGCATGTGCACTAAAAGTGTGTGCCTATTTTGGATCAACTTACCTCTGTGAAATGGCATTTTCACAGATGAAAATAATCAAATCAAAATACAGGAGCCGCCTTACTGACAGACACCTCACAGACTGCCTCAAACTGGCTGTCTCTAGCTATGAGCCAGACTTCAGAGGACTCACAGAGAGTGTTCAGTCACAGCCATCACACTGACTTGAGTGAATAACATTACTTCAGCAGTTTTGCCTTCTGGTGGCATTGAGAAAAGTGATGTTGCATATGATGGGACATAACTGCACTTAGCTTAATTTGAGATTGTTGATAGTTTTGTTGATAAAACAGTTCATTTATAAAATGTTAAGGGTAGGTAGTACCATCAGAAACTATAGTGAATAAGCACTTTACTGCTGACAATGGCATTTTTCTTGTGTTCAGTGCCACTTCATATGATCTGATTATATGATGGTTGCTTCCGAGTTAAGTAAAAAAGAAAAAGAAAAGAACATTTAATGTATTAAATTCAAATACAATTCAAATACTAAATAAAAGGCCTCAAGTTGGAAGTACAATCTGGGCTGTCTTTTTCTATCTATTCTTCGATAGGTAGATCTTGCCTTTCATTAAGGCAGAGGTCAGGGATCTTCGGCTTGAAAAGGTTGGTGACCACTGCCTTAAGGTAAAGAAATCAAATTTGTAAGTCTGTATTTTCCTGAGCAAGCAGCACCACCATGCTTTGCTTTTGCCCTCCATCATTCTTTCTTGCTTGTTATTTACTGTATGAACTCATAAACAATTTCACTGTGTGTCATTTTAATAACATTCTACTTCTGCCCAGAAGTGCTTCATTCTCTACTGTATGTTGAGTTGAAGTCTGGATTTGCATACTATGCAAAAAACAAAACAAAACCAAAACGCAATTGTTCTTTGAACTTGTGTGCATGCCACAGTGCATGTGTGAAAGAGAGAAACGCAAAAGTGTGTTTTATGAATTTTGTGGAATCCTTGTTTATTCACCTGGCTCCAATTTACAAGTCTCTTGAACAATCACACACCCACATCTCCAAACCTGCCAATAGCACAACCATTACACATGGGCTGTTTGGCCTCTCAGCTCCCTCAGCATGATGGGGTTTTGCTTTTACACAAACAGAGCCCCTCTGCAGGCTAGGACAGGGTCAGCTGTTGTTCTATCAATGGCTACTGACTCTGATGAGGTGTATAAACTTATAGAGCAGTTTGTTGGTAATATAGGCGCCTATGAAATATTGCTACATATTTAAACTGTTAATGCAAGCATTAACTAATGGGACTTTATTGCAAAGTCTTACCATGATGTTAGATTTCATAAATCATAAATAACGACTGTAGATTTCAGATAATCAGAAATAACTGTAGGCCACAATTTTTTGTAGGAGGAAAAACTGGTTACCCTTTAACATTTTTTGTATCTAGCAAATGTGCTATTATTATCTCTACTATATCCATACATGTTTGTTAGGCATAAAAAAATGCATTTACACTAATTTGGTGGAAAGCGGATATACTGTATATGCACAGTTGATTAAGAATACAAGCTAAACACATGCCAAGAACCAGAAAAAAAAGATTTCAATTCCCAAAACTGTGTTGATAAACAAAGATTTGGTTTTGCCTGATGACAGCGCTGAACTACTTTTGATTTTGTGTAAAACTTGTATGTAAATTTTAATGCATCTTTCTGTGGTTTCAAACAAGGATGGGAGTCTCATTTGAATCTTTCCATTCTTTGTTTGGATGCAATTCAAATGCCTAGTAATCACAACCGTGGGAGTTAAAGGCAATCGGCAGTTTATACAATGACATGTGTGTGTCACTGAGTTCAGTCTTTTATCAAGGGATAAAACAGGCATCAGGTGCTGGTTATAATTATAAATACGATCTGGGAGGAGAGAAGGGGGTTTATTGAATAGTTTGTTCACTTCAGCATGAAATCTCATTGGAACTCACATGGTTATCAGATTAAATTAATTATGCACACAACTGTGATGCTTGTTACAATCAAGGGATGGGTTAAACCCCTGAAACACTTACAATGAATAGTCCTGAAATGATGTAATCCCATTGGATTCACACTTTAAACACTTAATACGTAAAGATGTAGGGGTGATAACTTACAAACATAGGTTTTTTTTCACAAGTTGGTATGATTCTTGATGAAATGCCTGTAACATACTTTGGTTAAAGGTGGGGTGAAATGCTATTTCATGCATACTGAGTTTTTTACACTGTTAAAGAGTTGGATTCCCATGCTAAACATGGACAAAGTTTCAAAAATTAAGTTGTACGTTTGAAGGAGTATTTCTGTTCCAAAATTACTCCTTCCGGTTTGTCACAAGTTTCGGAAAGTTTTTTTCGAGTATGGCTCTGTGTGACGTGAGATGGAGCGGAATTTCCTTATATGGGTCCTAAGGGCACTTTTTCCGGAAGAGCGCGCGCTCCCGTATAGCAGAGCAGAGAGAGGCTGTGCACAGACAATCACTGATCAGAGCGAGAGCGTCGCGAAATGTCACAAAAGGAGTGTGTTTTTGGTTGCCAGGGCAAGACAACCCTGCACAGATTACCAAAGAAAAAACAGCATTAAGGGACCAGTGGATGGAGTTTATTTTTACAGAGCATCAACGGAGTTGTGCAAGTGTTTGTGTTTGTTCCCTGCATTTCGAAGATGCTTGTTTTACAAACAAGGCCCAGTTTGACGACGGATTTACGTATCATTTATTTCTTAAGGATGATCCAATCCCAACGAAAATGGGTCACGATCGTGTGTTGGAACCGCAGGCGGTGAGTAAAACTGCTTCAAATATCTCTGCCTCCTTGTTAGTGCGTCCCCTCCCATCGGAGCCCCGGGTTCGAGCCCCGCTCGGAGCGAGTCGTTGCTGCTGCTGCTCTCGTTCAGTTTCAGCCTCTGGATCTGATTCTCGATCATAAATATATGCTGATTCTGACTGTTAGCCATGGTTTATTTTGGATGATGTTTTTTTCTTCAAGGCAATGTCAGAGCCGTTAAATATGTTTTTCAACGGCTCTGGGTAATGTCACAGCTTCCAAACGCTCTCAACTCAAAAGCCTACTGGCGCTCGTGATTCTTTAGCTCCGCCCACACGTCACGCCTCTAGGCGCTCGTGTTTTTCCGGGAAAAATCGGTACAGACTATCTTTCTCTTTTGAATATAATAAAACTAAAGACTTTTTGGAGTTATGAAGGATGTAGTACTACTCTATAGGTACTCAAGATTAACTGGATATTGAGTGAAAATGAGCATTTCACCCCCCCCACCCCCCCCACCCCCCCCCCCCTTAAAATTGTTCAGTAGTGGTGTACCTTGTCAAAAACAGCTCTGTTCACAGCGAGATTTTTTGATGCACGTCTCTTTAAATGATAATGAGCTACTGCTCACCCTGTCCCTCTCTTTACACACAAGATGCATGAATTGCTACCTAGGACTACCCACGCATGTGACTTGGAGTTGGCCTTATTCAAATAGTTAGCTATCTACATAAACCAGCTGCAAATTGAAAAAGCTTGCTGGATGACACAGTTTCAGATTCAGACAGCCTATAACAAACTGGCTACGTATTTTCTTTTCTGCTTTTCTGAGCTGGCAGACACATCAGAAACCTAGCTTAATGCCAAAAAAAAAAGTAAATATTTAATCCAAAGTCCCCCTGTAAGAGATCAAAGTTTGACTATACCATGCATAACAGAATAGGTTTCATCCCACTCAGTGCACTATAAAATTAACATTAAAATATAGAGATTGGATGTTGTGTCATTGTGTATATTGCCAATGTTGTTGTTTGTTGCATATAAAAAAGAAAGTAAATATAAAAGAAAATATGCATCTACAAGGCAGGAAAAAGAGGGATGATGAATGACAAGGATAAAAGATGAACGAAGAGAATACAGATCTCCCATTGTCAGGAGTCAGTTGTTTAGAGGCTCTAGCTTTAAAACGGAACGGCACACTGAATATTTATTAATGGAACCAGAAAAGAAAAATATATTGTATACTGAGGCCCAAATATAAATATAAAAATGAATGTAATTATTAAAACCCAGAAGCATAGGAACATCTGTATGGGGGATTGGGCATAAAATAAAATAAAAATTCAACTTTGGTCATGAATGTTAATATTGTAACATTAAGGCTGCCCAGTAGCCCTATGTTATAAGTGGAAATACAGGCACTGGTAGATACAGGTGCTATCCAAAGTAGGATTAACGTTTACAACATGCACATTTGTTTACTGATGCAATCGTTTGAGGTCTCTGCTTTGTCATAAAGTTGATGAGGCCAGCTGCAGTTACTTATTCCCTTTGCATTGTGGCCAAGCAAAACTTTTAAAATCTATGATTAATTCCCAAAAGTGGGTGGGACAAGTTGCATCCCCTTGGCATGCAATCAGAGCATGTATATTCATTCATCTTTGTTAACGTTTGTTCATTGTTATTTCACTTCAGCTCAGGTCCATTTAAAAAAAAAAAATGTTAAGAGATACTTTTGCTTTTAATTAATTTTAGTTCTTTTTAATTGATGTAGTTAACTAATGTTAACAAATAGAACCTCATTGTAAAGTGTTACCAAAATCGGTGAATGGACTCACTTTTCTGGTCCATTCATTTATTTTCGGAATTACTAAAAGATTTTAGGTATGAATCAAATTGAAGTAATCAACAACGGAACCAGAATTACTGTTTTTTAAGATTATTCACATTTATCAGCTATCATGATATACACTTTTGGCAATCACTGACTGAAAATACTGAACCACATTTTTAAATGTCTTACATTATCTGCTACATACAGTATCTGTGTCCACACAGTTAATTATTTTCTCAAAGGGCTCTTGAGATGTGAACTATTTAGACTGGAAATTCATCGGCCATTACATGAGAAGTGCTGGATGTACAAAGTTCCAGAACTGAAAGGAAAAGTACAAAAGTATGAGGTAGTAAGGTGATGTAGGTAAGGCGCTATGAGACCTCAATCCTTCCTGAAGAGGCACACCCAGGTTAAGTCTCTAATCTTTTGATAGAGTCCATTCATTACTTACTTCTCTAAGTGCAGCCTTGCCATTATGGCAAAGGGTTAATCTGTCACTATTTGCTTCTCAAGTTGACACACTCTCATAGTTGCAGACCTCGTTTAGCCAGTTTAGTCTTGTGACAGAATGCAAAGATTTCCGTTGAACCCAGCAGGTTTCCCTGGTTTTGTACTAGAAAACAATGGGCTTGTTGTATTGTAGCATTTTCAGACGCTGCAGCTGGGCTAATAGAAACTTCAAACCACAGATCAACCCTCAAATGGACTGTTTGTTGATCGTTTCATTTTATCATCCCTGATATTTTGTTTTAAGACTGTTTAATCATCATCAGAAGCTGTTAATTAGTCTAGGGTATGTGGATAATAGCTGCTTGAATACATATCTGTGTCTTGCAGACCGATCTGGCTCAGACGGGCAAGAGTTAAACAGCCTTTCATTTATCTGCTGAACTGCAGAATGCTGAGCAATGGTGCTTGATGCCATGACAACCAAAGGGCCGTTCAGATAGAAGGGTGGCTGAGGAGTAGGCGTGTGGAAAGGAAAGGATGACAAGAAAAGTAGATCCAGGAGAAAAAAAATGGAGAGAGACAGGTAGAAAGGTGAAAGAGAGGCTGATTAAAACTTGAGAACACTGTAGGAAACATGGCCGAGAGGTGGTGAATGATAAAGAAAGACAATGAGACAGAGGAAGGGGGCATGGGGGCGGGGATTGGCAGACGCTGACTGCTTGTTACTGAGTGTCACCGGAGTATTGCATCAGTCCAAGTGGGATGCTCACATTGCAGGATGACATCACAGGAGCGCAGAATGCCTGCCACCCAGAAATGGAGACGAAGGGAGGCTGTCTCTGCCCTTGCTATTTAATATGTGCTGCTGTTTTTTGCAGAGTCATTAACACTTCATTGTCATTTTTTGGGCCGCTCTGTTTCGCATGTGCTAGTACGGCAATGCTAGTGAATTATGCCTTTTCACACCCCTGAAAATCCCACCGATCCAGAATGAAAAGCAGAGAACAAATACCAGACAGTATGCCTAATCCTTTAACTCGAATCAGAGAGTACATTATACAAGACACATGACTCCTTCTGCCGAGTGCGCCCATTACTGCAGCCTCGTGGATAAAAGAGACTGATATCTAGTCATGCTTGAAGGTGTATCCTATAATAAAGAACTACTTTGTCTATAATGTGCATCCGGTCTGTAATGAGCTTTGTGATTTAGTCATATGTGGTCTATATTTATAATGGAGATTGCAGCACTAAAGGGATAGTTCACCAAATGAAATGTTGCAGTTTAGTTGTTCTAAACTTGACTTTTTTTCTTTTGTGTAACACAAAATTCTGAATTTACGAAGAATATCCTAGACTGTTTTTTTGTATAAAAAAAGACTTAAATTTTGCCTGTTCCTCACATAATGTTATTGTAAGACTTTAAATATAATGTACAAGCCACATGGATCACTTTTATGATCGTTTAATGTTAGGCCTATTTTTTCATTATATTTGAAAGCTTCATTTTCCATGGGGACTAACTGCATGGAAAAGAGCAACTAGTATCAATTTTGTTCAGTAGAAGTTGTTAAGTAATACAGGTTTGGAACAACATCAGGGAGTAAATGATGAACGGATTTTAATTTTTAGGTGGAATTTTCCTTTAAACAAACATCTCTAGTTGTTCTGTTCTTTTCTTTTCTCTCAGTTGGCTTTAAGAAAAACAGCTTATGGCTTATTCCAGGCAGGGAGACAGTGATAGAGAGAGCAGCCTGATTCTCATGAGCTCAGCAGAAAACAAAAACAAAAAAGGTGATCGCTCTCACTGTGTGTAATTCACAGTGGATTCAAATTAATTTCTCGCTCCACAATATCAGCTGGGGAACAATGATATTGCTTCTTTCAGCTTTCATCTCCTTTATGAATTATGTATAATGCACACCAGCAGTCACACTCTTCAGTGCCAACCTTATGTCTGTGTTAAATATGGAACAATGAAGCCACCTATTTGCATCTGGATGGAAATTGTACTTTCCCCTCTAGTTGTACTGGCACAGATAAAATATGAAATGTTTAAGGCTATATACAGTATAGTCAATATAAAAACAACACAGACTGTTGTCACACAGCAAGCAGGTCACTTTTATGTTAGCATGTCGTCAAAATATTTATCCATTCACCATCCTCAAATCTATCAATCGTCACTGATGTACCTTTAAAACTTCCTTAGACCTTATTGTCTCATTCTTTCAACAAGATTTGGCTTCGTTTAGCTTGGTCTTGTAGTCAGGCAGATTACAATCTCTTTCTGCTAGTCATGCCTTCCTTTTGAGCTCACATGCACACAAATCTACATGTGGAAATGTATTTCCAAGAAGCAATCTGAGAAAAAAGTGTGAAATAACAAATCTTGCTTGCATAGTGCGAAACATTATCTAGAAATCATTACAGAAGCTAAAGACAAGAACTTTTGATGTTAGAAAGCAGGTTAACTCCAAGTTAGCAGTAATTTATTATTTAAAAGTTTTGTGGCTATTAACTTCATCTGTGTTAGCTTTAACGCAAACTCTATGTCAATCTACTCCTAAACAGTGACAAACTTTTAGCACATGTGCATATTGAAATATTGATGACTCATCCTGCACTACACAGATATTTGCCCTATTAATTCACTCGAGAACAAAAATGTCTCTGTCTCTAATACCCAGGTAACAAAATGTATTTATTAAACCACAAACAAGGTAGGCCTGATGAAGAAAGCTCTGAAAAAAAATTTTTATAAATAGTTTTTATTATTTTAGGTGTGACTTGCTGTCATACAATGAATACTTTGGGACCAAACATTTGATTTTAATGTTGGCATTCACCATGTCTTATTTCATAGATACTAACTTTGGAAATACATTAAAACTGCAGTGCACATAGTTTGGCAAGATATTTTCCTTTGTATCTCTCACATCTTGGATCAGCCAAATCTGAATCCCCTGCAGACAGACCATAGAAACACTGTTAGCATTTAGCTCACTGTCCAGTAAGAGGACAGGCATGGACCAATAACAAGCCGCAGTTGGTTGAGCATTAAGGTTTCTAAGGCACACACACTTTTCTAATGCTCAGATCCCCATAGTCACGTGTCTTTTTCCAGTGTTGCATAGGCGGCTAGCAATACACTTTAGTCCAAACCAGACATTCTCAGTCTCAAAAACAGAGTGACCTCAAATAAATTAATCTGTCTTGAAATTACAACTGGTATGGGTATAATTAACATGGTCCTGTGGCCTTCATTGCTCATTCATTATGCATTGTAAGTGATTAATATTTTCCCACGGCTTTTATGGATTACTGTGGCTATTCGGTTACTTGTCATTGTTTTGGGTCCATCTGCTCATCCTGAACTGAAGCATGGACAGTTACAATTAAACAAGTTTGACACAGCTAACAAGGACAGCCTTTGTCAGGCACGAGCCATCTGGAGGTTCCTCCCTGTTCTGCATTAAAGAGATGCAAACACTGTGATCCTTTTATTCCGCTCTGGCCATACAGTGACATTCTCCTTCTTGATGGATAGATTACACGTATGTGAACAGAGGGGACTGAAAGAGGTGTACAGGAAGACAGATTGCCATCCTAAAGCAGACCATCACCTGCATTAATGAGATGTGCCTACTTGAAGCACAGGCAACAGTTAGTAAAAGATTAAATGATAGCACATATAATTCCTGGATAAATTATTTCAGCACAAATGACAGATTGACCAAGATTTATTCCAGTTTGTATTTCCAAACACATATATCCGTAATAGACTTTTATGAGCAGCTGTTTGAACTTCTTATGATGCTTCTGATATAGGCCTATTTACTGGCATGCGCTGTCAATATCTCCAATAAATTAATTTGACATATTATAGCATTATAGCAAAATCATTACTTCATCCAAACCGAACTCAGTTCTCTCCATCCGTTTTGCACCTCATAGTAACGGTTCGACCAATAGAATGTCGACTTCCGCTCTTCGGACAAGTCCATTGGATCACGAGGACCACGCGGCTGCAAATAATGTACAAACTCTGAATTTGGCAACTAGGTGCAGGTGGAAGAGCCGCGCATTCTGATTGGCTCCCAAATGTGGAGCGTGTGCGTGTTCCACAGCACCAGTGATCCGTTCTGAGGCGAGCCCATTGCGTGCTGGAGAAGGGGTGCCGGGAAATGATGTCACATATAAATGAAAGAACACCGTAACGAAGTGATAATAAATAGCTATAAACTCCGTCTTCTTTTCTTATTTAGAATTATTTTTACATGAATTAGCTGTTAAAACATAAGCACTAGGGGAGTTATTTGCTTCACGCGTATCGATTAGAACACCTCACCCCATGCTGTTTGTACTGAATGGACTCCTCCTGATGAAGTGAAAGAACCGGTAGACCGGGTGAGCTGATTGAAATGAAGACTACGGTTTCGTCGTGGTGGGACGGAGTGGATTGTAGAGCTGGTATCTACTTTCTGTTCTGTCGGACAGTTAAGAGATTTTTATAAAAATGATCTATCAATTGATATCGGATGAGTGAAGCCTGGTGCTTTGATAGCTTTCATGACACTCTGAAGCTGGCATTCAGACTGTTAAAGTTGAGCTCTCTGTTCCAGTCATACGAGCTTTTTATATTACCTTCATTCGTCTGTGTTGAACATTTGATTTAACCCGGTTCAGTAGAACCTAATCGAGCAACAGAGAACTCAGACCATGTACAATACAGTGTGGAATACGGAGAACGAAGATGACGACTGGAGAGACGTGATGATGCCCTATTCCACTGAATTAATTTTTTACATCGAGATGGACCAGCCGCCAGGTACAGATAAAACAATCAATCTCACAACACGCTTAGTTCACCTCAAAAATGTAAATGCTGTAATTTCCTCAATTCTCGTGTTGATACAAATCTATGTGACTCTTTTTTCCCCCTCGAAGAAGCACAAATGGTTAGAAGGCTGAAAGCCCCAGTCACCATTTGCTATCATTGTATCTTTCTTTCATAAAGTGAAAATGAATGGTGACTAGGATGTCATTCTGCATATCTCATTTTGTTTAATTCAAAAATGTCGTTTAGCGTATTTAACATTTATGCAGTCGCATTATCTGACATTGCACTTATTTGTCTGCTTAGATGAATAGAGTTGAAATGCTTCATAATTTGCTTCATCGTTGAAATGTGTTTTTTATATTAATGTTATTTACAGCGATTCACGTATGTCAGGCATTTAACATTCGCACTCGTTCTTCTACCAAAACCCATTTCGCCATCTTAAAATCGTTCTTTTGCTGCTCAGGTTTAATCGTGCTTCTGATGCACTGTCTGCATTAACATTTTCGTGTACATCAATTTAAATGCATGATAAACGACTTCCCACTCAGACAGGGGAGCCATATCCCTGAAGAGATTGCAACAGTCTACATCCCTTTATAGTTTTTATTTTAAAGTCGACCTCTTATATTATATCGAATATGTATGATATTTTGGTTTTCTTAAGTAGAACACAAAATGGGATTTTAAAGCCTCAGTCTCCTTTTACTTTTTGCATCTTTTAAAAAAAAAGAACGAAAGGGAGTGATGAATGAGATGTCAATTTGCATATCTCATTTTGGGTGAACTATCTCTTAAAATTAGGACTAGTGTAAACTTGTCTGTATATATATCCAGTAATATTGTAATTGTGTATGTCATTCGGGCTTGTAAATTGTGTATATCCAGTAATATTGTAATTGTGTAGGTAATTTGGGCTTGTAAATGGTAAAATGAACACCTTTATAGAGAGGTTGTGTTACAGGTCCTGCTATAGTCTTGTTAGTTTTTCCTCTGGATATTTGGATGTTTTGCATGGCTCACCACACATGGTTTTGATATGCAAAATGTGGATAGATTGGAATGCATTCTCTGAATTGGTTTGACACCTTAAGTGGTGTTGTACAGGGTCTGCAAATAGGGACTATATAGCATATAGACCAATTAAGTCACATAATTATACCCTGTGAAAGCTCTTTAGGGGTCTTTTGGAGTAAGTTTCCCAGCTTTCTGAATGTTAGTTTTGCCTGCACTTCTTATTAACATTTAGTGTTATTCATGTGTCATCTGTTAAGGGCTGACACCATTATATTGCCATAAACAATGATGTCATAGACTGGAAACTGGATGCCATTCAGAAGTCACAAGCATGGGCGACAATGGCTCATTAATTCATGGTGTTAGTTCCTGCAATAAAGAGACAGGATGACACTTTTGGAAGCGTTAAATGTGAATGGAATGGGAAAAGAGACTTTGATTGTTTGCATGAGGCTGTTACTTTTGTGTGACCATTGTGAGGGGTTTTAGGACAGACTGTATTTAATGCAAAAGCACAAAACACATTTTGTGCGTCATTTCTTGACAGCTCGTCTGTAACATTTTAATGATGGTTGTTAGATTGTGAAGATGCTGCCTTAATGTTTCCGCATAAAGTTAACTGTTTATTGGTCCAAATCCAACAGTGGGCAGAATGAATTATTTTATTACATTTCCGACATTCTCTGCGTTGTTCAAAGGAACAATGCCTAACACTCAGTTCTCAACTCCTCATTTCCTAGAAAATGAGCTGTGGTGGACTGAACGGATCTGGCAAGCAGGATTGAATAGTTGAATAGCCCTTCGACTGCTCTGCCACGGGGATGAATGAGCACAGCACTGTGTGATTAATCTTATCTTTCATTCTGTGCCACTGCACACAAGTCTATCAGATCTCTCCTTTTAGGTTTTTTTTTTGTTGATGCTTTCTGTCCGTTTGTCTACATGTAGTGTCCTAACCACACACTGACTTATCATCTGCTTCTTTAACACTTCATCTCCAAGAAGCCGTTAGATAGGCATTGCAGAACAGTGAAATCAGCCTGGCCCAGGAAAAGATTGGTTCCTGTGCAGATGTTCATTGGAATATTTATTACAGCTGAATTGAGATGTGAAAGGCTCTGAGGTACGGCCCCGTATGTGCATGCGTCTGCAAACAAGCAAGCAACTGCTTTGTTCCATTGCAGTGTCCAATGAGCACAGGTGCCACACTGCCCCCAGGGGAAAGTTGGCCCCTGTCTCTTAGGGCCAGTGATGTGTGAGTGTAATAAAGGCTGCCGGAGCAGTGTGCTCTGGGTCGCCAACAAAAGTGCAGCGACACCAAAGGGAAAGTCAGCTTCTGGCATCCCTCTAATGGGCATTCGGATGACATAAGGGATGGAAATGTCATTATCTCTCTTGATACATGGTCCTTTCTTTTGTTCTGTGCCTTCTCAGCTTGTTCAGTCTTGAATGTATTTGAGCTTGTTCATTCATAAATGTCCACGGAAAATTGGCATGTCGAAGAAACAGGGCTTTCTTTAGCAAAATGTGAAAAAAAAAACTAATCTTTCTCGGTACATAAAGGCATATGTGTACATAATAATAAAATATTAAATGTATATGTAAAAAATATGTAATGCATACACATGTATATATGTGTATGTATGTTGATCTGTTAGTTAATTAATTAATTAAAGTTTGCGCAACCAGCACCCTTTTAGCATTTTGTAATCTGACGTAGCAATGTGGCTGTGAAGCGGTTCGATGCATGTGTCCCAGTTTGTGTTCACCTCAGCATGTGTTGGCGTCTTTGCCTTGTCTCTCTCTGGGAGGAGCGTTGCTCCCCCCTCACTCCTACATCATTCCCCAGAGCTTTCCGCTCTCTCTTTCTCCGTCTCATATGGTTGTGTCCACCTCCCCTCCTGCTTTCTCATTGGCCGCTTCCGACTTCTTCTTCATTGAGAGGGTTCGTGAAGCCTGCAGCATCTGAATTTAGGTGCTGGGATTTTCCCTCTGGCTTTATTCTGAAAGGCAGCGTGAGTGAGCGAGGGAGGGTGGAGAGAAAGCGAGTGCGAGTGGGAGGGAGCGCGAGAATAAGAGGACTCGTGTCACAGACAGCTGAGTGCAGTCTGTATACATGCAGCTCAAAAAGGATCCCGAGGAGGACGGTAAGGGAGACATCATTCTTCTTTTCTTCTGCTTTTTCCACAGTCACTGTCTTTGCTTTCATCTTTTCTGTCTTTATGGCGGTTGTGACGCTCTGAAAAGACTGTCAGGGAGGCACGATGACAATTAGTGTTTGTCCTATTGTGTGGGAAGTGTCCTGGATCTTGTATGGAAACATGCACCGTTGTCAACATGAATTAATGTAAGGATCATGCTTTTGCAGGATGTATAATCCTTGATAGATGTACTTCTTTTTTTTATGTAAATTTTATTTTATTAAAAATAAATCACATCTTAATAAGCCTCTGTTAAGAGTTGAGCTGCAAGGATTGTCTTTTAGTCATTCATTAGGAGCGGATGGTGACAGTGCGTCATGATAATACGTGGACAGAGTCTGTGTGGTTTAACGTGATTGTGAGCGTCCCCGACGGACTGTTTAAACCATCCATGTGCTTGGTGACACTTTTAATTCATTCCCTCTGGATCGGGACGTGGCAGCCCTCGCCTGCTGTTCCCCTCAATGGCACTGTCATCACTCTCTGCCACACACTTTTTCTCATGCTAATGCACCCCCTAATTTGTACGTACTAAACTGTTTTGTGTGTGTGGTGCCCGTCTGCGATTGTATCAGTCTATGTTTGTGTTGTTTTTCAAAGTACAGTTGCTTCATCACCTGTAGAACCAGAGGTTTAAGCATATTTTTTTTTATTATTATTATTATTGTGCAAAAGAGCATGACTGCAGAACAATGACCTCTGGAGATTTGTTTCCTAAACAATGGACTGCTTGGTCGTCGATTGCCGTGGACTTCACCTATGGATGTATAGTTCTCTTTGTTCAGACTTGCGCAGCACTGCAGCGCTGCATTGCCACTCACTCCTTCTCATTCTTTCTCATCCTTTCCATCCTACATCCAGGTCACTTTCCTTTTCTCGCCTCTTCCTTTTCATCTTTCATTAAAAGTTTAGTTTTTTTAGGAAATAAAATATTTTAAAAGTAGAAAAAAACGACCTTACTTTATTAGTTTTGCTTTCCTTGTGAAGCATAGTGGGTTAGTTTACTGTTGTAGAAATTTAAAAGAAATACTTTCTTTTTTCTCATTTATTGATCCCCTTTGTTTGTTTCGAGTTTTGTCATCAATCATGATCGTAACGTGTTTAAATCAGTGAGTGATAGCTTTAAAAAATGATTGCATTCTGCGACAGTGGGCTTTCCATTGTGTGCCCCCCAGCTGTGATATCACTGACACTAACACAGATGGGGTGACCGCTGTAATGAGATCACCTAGTCATATCTCTGCCTCTTTCTTGCTCGGTTTCCTTTCATTTTCCATGTTCCTTTCGGGCTCACAAAGATAACCAAGAGTGTGTGTGTGTAGGACAAAGGTGGTCACACGCTTGCACAGAAAGAGCTGACAGTGGAAAACTGATAGGCAGGAATTTGAGGTTTCAGCTGGGCTTGTGCACCTGCATTTGGCTGCTGTAGAGAGCGAGCGCGAAATAGGGGGGTCATTTCCCCTTCTATTGGCAGGTTGCTACTAAAAGAGGCTTTGTGATGAAATGAAATGTCTCAGGCCAAAATATAAGTTTCAGACAAATTCCTAGAAATGTGTATGTTTTCAACTCACATGTTGGTCTTGAATAGTGAGATATTGAATCTCTGTTTATTGTGTCTCTAAATTACACTGGGGAATGGAGGAGGTGAGCCACGTGGGTATTTGCAAATGTAATATTAATATGGTGATTATTGTGTTGGCGTAGAGGCAACAGAAGGTTATACATTGTCAAATGACTCTTCATAAGCTACTGTGCTGCACAAATGGTCTCCTACCAGGTGGTGAGCGTTCCCCCTAAGTTTGTGTCAACAGGATAGTGCACAGGGTTGCCATATTTTTATCTTCCAAAATCATTGCTTTGTTCATTTTCCACAAAAAATAAATAAATAAATAACACTGATCTGCTTTTAGACCAACTGAAATGTAGAACTAGTGTGTGTGCACACCTGCAGGAGCAGAGTTTGGGTGGGGATGTGTCCGTTAGCCTGGCTTTGCTTTGACTGGTTGAAGCCGCTCACCCCACCAGATTAAGGTGTTTCCTGTGGGCCAATGGAGGGAGGAGTTGTCACTGTGCCCGGGACTCCTTTAACTCTGACTACACTCATGCACTCACTCCAAAAACCGCCACTGCTTTTAATTAATGACACCCTCAAAGAAAACCATTCACACTCCCCTCTTCCCGCACACCAAAACTTTAAAGAACCATAAAGAGCTTACCTCTGCAAATGTTTGCAATATCGGGAAGTAATAAAACTTCAATGAAAACTTTTCAAAATTTGAAGTACTGAAATGGCAACACAAGAAAGTGTATTTCTCGCTCTGTTTCTTCAGAGAGTCTTCATTTCTTCTTTGATCTTTAACAATTTTATTATTATTATTTCTTATTAAAGGAGCCAATTCTGTGTGGAGCAGTGGGTCATTCCACAATGTGCAAACAGCGGTGATCATTCATTGACTGTAGTGTGTGTTGCATGTCCCTGTGGGCTTTTATTTCCGTGACTCACCTCTGGAGTATTGGACTTAAGTCATTTAATTCACATGCCAGATAGAAGTTTCTTTGGCTAGAAGGTCCCAGGGGTTTCTAGAATCAGCCCAGGCCTTTATGACCTCCGTATGATGGCTTACGCCATGCCTTCCCCATTTCCACCCACTCCCCTGACATAGATATACACCCGCTCTCACGCAGCCTTGTCTCTGCCAGGCTGAGAACAGGTGGGTGACTGTTTTTACAGAAACTTGACTCTTTTTATGATTTGGTCATTATGGCAATAATCTGCATGAGCTTGCTTAATTCTACATGAGCCGTGTCCTCCCTAAACAATCCACTAGTGCCATGTTCGATACATCGATACGACGATGTATCGTGACAGAGATTTGATGATATGAGTATCATCAACCAGTGAATGCAGTCTTTTAAAGCTGCCAGTGTCTATGATCTCACCAGTAATAATCAAATGGCAATAATGCTGAGAAAAAAAGAAAAACGTATAACTATGATTCTGTAAACGTTCGATGCACTCCAAAAATACTGAAAGTTATCACTTGTACTGGCCCACAATGGATAAACATGCTTGCTTTCTGAAAACACCAATTTCCACTTCAATATTCTATTCTCAGAAAAGTGTAATTCATTGTGTTTATTTACACGAGCAAGAAAGCAACGTTAACCGTGAAGCTGTGGCTTTAATTCCTTTAGAAACTGATGTTACCAGCTCTTTGTTGGTAAAGATAATGTAGCTCATGAGCAATTAAGATATTTTATTGATAAAATTGCAAGGCAGTGCCTAGAAGTTTTGCTGAATGTCTGCGTGATCTGTGTGAGTGACTAATCGTGTGTGCCTGAGATACAGTGTAGTCAGCACATTATTTTAGAAATCCTCACGTTTAAATTTTTTTTTTAAACGTAGAAATACATTTTTTTTTTTTTTTTATTAGTATAAGTACTTTACAGTATAAATTTATTAGAGCGAGTACATTATGGGCTAAAAAAAAGATTCAAACAATCAAAATATTGTACCTGATGAGGAGTGTGTATGTATGTGTAGTATGCCTTTGAATAAACCTGTGCGTTGACAACCGAGTGGTATGTTGCTGTTTCAAGGCCAGTGTTGCAGGATTCAGTTAGGTCGGGGGAGGTTCCTTTGGCTTCGCGGAAGGTACAGGGCTTGAACACTATGTCTCTGTACATTTCAGATGGAGTTGCAGCCTTCAGTTTTTTTTTTTTTTTTCTCAAACTAATCTTAGTCAACTGCACCTTGCTGAGCACTTGAACACAAACACGTGAACTCCTTGTTTAGAACCGCTTTAGTTGCCCAACTAGTCTGCTGAAAGTTTTGTAACACCAGATTTGCATGTCATTTACCATCATTCAAGTCTAGTTTTGGCTCTCAGGTTTAAAAATTCTCATAAGCAGATTAGACATGAGAACGCATGAGTAGTCTCTCAGCGATATTTCTGTGAGTGAGGGTGTCGTGAAGCACTGCGTGGCTGAGCAGACCACTCTGTTGACCGCTGACCCGCAAGATAGCAAGAGCATCATCAACATTAACTTTCCAGCATGCTGTTGCGGCAGCTGTTGGTTTGCTTTTGCTGGCAACAAAGGAAGTGTTTCACTCAAAGGGAAGGATCCTGTTCATTACATATTCAGCAAGTAGCAGAAAACCAAGACTGGCAGAGAAGGTCATTTGTTTTTTGTTTACACTCTCACATGGGCCGACTGGAATATGTTGTTGTTGCATTTTCCGTGAAAACTGATATTTTGCATTTTCAGTGGAAATCACGGTTGCATTTTCCGAAAAACATACTCCTCTAACTACAGATGATGTGAGAGTCACAGGTTGGAGGAGAGTATTGAAAGGCCATCCATGGGAAAATTAAGGGCTAGAGGTCAATGGTTAATCCTGGGCGGTAACCTGCAACCGTATTGTATTCCTACCTTTTTTTTTTTGCAATTTAAGCTCAAATTTAGATTCTCTTGGCAGCATAAACTTATTCATGAGGATGAACAGCATACAGCCATTTGTTAACATGGTGTCCACTTAGTGTAGTCTTTAAGGAGATTAGGTTTTCATCTGTAAGGTGAAACCAACCTCATATTTGTAAGACTGGTGATGAGGTTAGAAGATTTTCCGCTAAAATAAATTGGTCTCATTTCTTCTTCAGCTCTTCCTCCCAAGCCAACAAAACCCATGACACCAGTAAATGGCAATGGTGTGAAAGAAGCCGCCAGCGGCTCATTGCAAGAAGCAGAATGGTACTGGGGAGACATATCAAGGTAAGAGTCACTTGACATTAGATTTAATTTCTCACTTGATTGGATTTATGTCTGTTCTGCTCTTTCCTCATGCCAGTTAGCTTCTAGTGTGACAATGCCCTCATCACGTGGTGGACACGTATAAGTCAGGTGATAGCTGACCAGTATAGTCATAAGACTGCATCAAGATAATTTGAAAATCTCTCTGCGTTTTTACTTCCCTCCACCTCATGACTTCCAAGTTGGTAGCCTGAAGGTGGAGGCTCACACACAGCTCTTGAGTGTCATGTTGCTCTTTCAGCTGCTCTGCAGACTTTTTCCGCTCTTTTTTCTTTCTTAATGTGAGCTGGTGAACTTCTTTTGGCTCACTTATCCTGGAGGCATTTACGCTTTGCTGCAGCTTTACAAAAGCAGAAAGGGAATGCAATGGTGGAGAGACACAGGAAGAGTTGAAAGTGTGTGTATGTGTGTGGGGTGTGGGGGGGGGGGAAGAACCCAAATCTCCAAAATGTCAAGCTGTCTGGCCAGTTTCCAACACAACCCATAAAAATCTCAGGTTTTAGCAGATTAATCTGCTGCTTAGTGACCAGCTTTAGACTCGTTTGATGTTTGGCGAGTAGAAATTCTGCAGAGATGCTCACTGATCTCTGAAGCACTGCTATCCTTTAACTCGCACAGTCCCTTCCCAGATAAACCAGAGCTGCTTTTAGCTTTTCTTCAAACCTGTCCTCAGTGCTTACTAGTTTCAAAATCAGAAAGCAACTTAACTTTAGGCATCAAATAAAGAAGAACTCCACAGCAAAGTGATGCTGACCATTGAATTTAAAATATGGACTGCCATTATGGTCTCATTGGATAATGTTCTTCTAGTACCATACAACCGTACTAGTACTTAGTTAAAGCAGTGGTAGTGCTTTGAGAAACTTGACCTATGAGAGATCAGATTTAAATCACTGGGCACAGTTTCAGATGAGTACATAGTAATGAGTCATGTTAATCATCTGCATGCCTGTCTTGGATTCCTGAATTTCTTCTAGGCTTGAGCTTAGAGTAATTCAAAATTGGCTCTTTTTATTTATAATATGCACTGTTGACTGGGCAAAAATCATCTGTGCTTGTTATACCACAGATATAAATGTCTTGATCATTTTGATAAACCGTTATGATTAAGCGATTAATAAAGCTGAAGTAAATCTCATTGATCTCATTGATCTTATTGTTTTTCTGACCCAAACATGTTAATACAATAGGGCACCTCCCCTAAATGATGAACTTATTGATGCACTGCAGCCTAAAAATGTACCTGATTCCCAAGCTCTCAGTGCAGAGAGGACTCCTTCCCCAGAAATGTGGGAGCGTTGCTTAGTCAGAAGTTCCTTACCTCGGCAGCCCAAAGTAGGCTAAATATCCCCCCTTATGAGATGGGCCCGGGGTCTGCTGAGCTCCAGCATGACTAGTCTGTGAATGGAAGGAGGCAAGGGATGTGCAATTCCACCTGGACTATAATAGAGGAGGCAACAAAAAAGCAGGCCTGATAGCATTGCCGCTGGTGGTCAGGAGGCTGTTTTAAAGAGACAGACTGTCTGATTTCAAGACTAGAGCTGGAGGCATCAGTGAACATGTGGGCATGCAGGATGGGGTCAACAGTTAAACCGTTTAAAGATGTCTCACTCTTTCCCAGACGGCTGTAGCAGACAGTATGGTCACAGACCAGTGCCTTTGCCCTCTGCCAGACCAAATTTATTTATATAGCCAGGCAAAGAGAAGTCATGTCTTTTGTGTGTGTGTCAGCCCTTTCCAAGGAGTGAAGGACATAGGGTACAGAAAACTTATTTTAGCTGGAATTATTAAATACTAAGAGCAAGATTTGATGTGTGGTGTATATGCATGCACCATTCACCCTTTTCTGTCTTTTCTGTCTAGGGAAGAGGTGAATGACAAACTGAGAGACATGCCTGATGGTACTTTCCTGGTACGGGACGCCTCCACCAAGATGCAGGGAGATTACACGCTAACACTAAGGTAACTCGAAATATTTTAGAAAGCTTCTACTTGTTCAGAACCTCTCCATTCAGCTTATAATGATCTGTGGTCTAACACAATCCCCTTTTTCCCTACAGGAAAGGTGGAAACAATAAGCTAATAAAGATCTATCATCGGGATGGGAAGTACGGATTCTCAGACCCGCTCACGTTCAGCTCAGTGGTGGAGCTCATCAGTCACTACAGGCACGAGTCACTGGCCCAGTACAACACCAAACTGGATGTAAAGCTCATGTATCCCGTCTCCCGCTACCAGCAGGTAAATGGGTTTAGATCGTGGGTGGGGGTATCACATTTACAGCCATCCCTTCTTTTCCTTTTACCTCTTTGTCCTCCCACCTCTCCCTCCCCCGCTCCGGCACTAAAGAGAGTGTTTGCTGAATGAATTGTGCAGCTAGTTGTGAGTGAAACTGCGGAGGCAGCAGGATGCTCTTGGCAAGAAATATTACTTTGTTTATTGCCACAGCAGCGCACCTCCTAAATAATTGCACACATCCACAATGTCGAAAGGCCATCCAGGCATTTATTCTCCTCTCCATCGCCCTCCCGGTATCTTACTCCGACACACAGGTGTTCATTATTTAGGGGGTTCCACAAATGTAAGCCCTCAAAAGGCGGTTACAGATTCCAAGATTTGTATTAATGATTCCTGGAAGAAAATTCCTGAAAAATAGCTTTTACTTAGTAAGCAAAACCTACAGCATGTTGCTGTGCGCAGTCCTTTTTCCCCCCATCCGTTCTTCGCTCAGCAATTCATACCAATAACAATGCATTTACTCTTGCTCTTTCAGGATCAACTGGTGAAAGAGGACAATATTGATGAAGTGGGGAGGAAACTCCAGGAATATCACAATCAATATCAGGAGAAGAGTAAAGAATATGACCGACTCTATGAGGAGCACACAAAAACCTCACAGGTAAGCATCACTGTTGGATCGATAGACAACCAACTTATTAACTGCAGTGCAAAATGCCACATGCACAACATGGACACAAACAATTTATCCCGTTGCAGAAACCCACTGACTAATGAACCAAGTCTATTAAGAGGCACAGCACTTTTGAGGTCGCATCACATCCATTGATTTATCTTTCCTTTGATTGCAGGAGATCCAGATGAAACGTACTGCAATAGAGGCCTTCAATGAGACCATTAACATTTTTGAAGAACAGTGTCACACGCAGGAACGCTACAGTAAAGAATACATTGAGCGATTCCGCAGAGAGGGCAATGACAAAGAGATTGAAAGGTACGCAAAGTCCTCCGTTGAGAGCGCTCTGGTCGGCAGCCTTGATCTATGGGTTTCCAAATCGTTCTTGTTTCTCTCTCAGGATTATGATGAACTACGAGAAGCTCAAATCCCGTCTTGGCGAGATTCACGACAGTAAGACCCGGCTCGAACAGGACCTGAAAACGCAGGCTCTAGACAACAGGGAGACGGACAAGAAAATGAACAGCTTGAAGCCAGATCTTATCCAGCTCCGAAAGATTAGAGATCAGTACCTTGTGTAAGATTATCCTTCCTTTGAATTTCATTTCGCCATCTTCATTGTTCTGTTTGAGTTGACAGGTTTTTTTTTCTTAGTGTATAACCACTCCATTGCTTCTTTTTTATGCAGTTGGCTCAATCATAAAGGTGTTCGACAGAAACGAATAAACGACTGGCTGGAGATCAAAAATGAGAACGTGGATGAGTAAGTCGTGTTGTCGTACATTTTTCAAATTTGAGACCACAGGTTTGATGAAAGATTTCCAGCATCACAACATCTAACATATTTCCTCTCAAAATCACAGAGCCTACTTCGTCAGTGAGGAGGATGAGAACCTGCCACACTACGATGAGAAGAGCTGGTTTGTGGGGGACCTTAACCGAACGCAGGCAGAGGACTTGCTACACAGCAAACCCGATGGAGCCTTCCTCATCCGCGAGAGCAGCAAGAAGGGCTGTTATGCCTGCTCTGTTGTGTGAGTATCTTAAGATGATGTAGACAGTGAGGTGAAAGTTGTGACAATGAAATAGAAGAACTATTATTTCTTCACGTGACAACAGATTGTTTTCTTTGACTGTAAACCTCCGTGGTCTCTGTATTTTTTTTTTGTTTTTTTTTTGTTTTTTTTTACAAAAATGCCATATAGTTCACAATCATATACTAAATAACAAACTTGCATTAACCATTAAGGCCATTTCAGTCTTTTCTCTTCACCTTAGCTTAGGTTCAGATTAGGGTTGTGCCAATAGACGATAGAATCGTGTACGCCGATTGTCAGAGATATCGACGCAAGCAGATGTCTCTGTCGATAGTCAAGACCATATTAGGTTTATTCTCCTATTAATGTATTAAATAATAACTTTTTATTTGGCAGCCTGTTATAATTCGGCTATCAAACTGCCCAGATATATTTAATGTGTTCGTTTAGGTCCGATATTAGTGTTAAACTGCTGGACTTTAAATGAAACTACTGATTTTCACCGTTGACTGATTTTGCAGAACATTTAGACTGATAACTTCCGTGCACACATATGGCAAATTTGTAACGGGACACGCAATATGACAGTTGCGTCCAACTATATATGAACTAGCTGTTTGAAGTCCAGTATTTTTATATTTAACGTTAGTTCATCAGTATGTTTGAAAGTATATTTTTTCGATTATTGGTGATTCCATAGGCTCTCTCTCGTGCACCTACACGGTTTAAAACACCAAATAGTTATGCTATGACAAGAACAAAGAGTCTCTCTCTTACTCCACCTATGCATGATAATATCATGTATCGTCAATCTCACAGGCTGACGCTATGATGGTTTGAGAAATTACCATATCGTCCAACACTAGCTCAGATCTGGTCTCCTATTTCCATTCTCTGCAACCTTTTAATTTCCCATCTCGTCTGTTCTAATATAAAATAAAATCAGTTGTATCTTTCATAGATGTGAGGCTGAATCTGTCACCTCTAGAGCGATATTAACTTTGATTGTCATTGAGCAAATGGATTGCCTTTATTTTTGTCTGACATTAGATTCTGGTTCTCGCGTTGATCATGAGATCTGTCATGTTTCTGTCTGTAGTGTGGATGGCGAGGTGAAGCACTGTGTCATCTACAGCACACCACGCGGCTATGGTTTCGCAGAGCCCTACAACTTGTACAGCACTCTGAAAGACTTGGTCCTGCACTACCACCAGACCTCACTGGTCCAGCACAACGACGCGCTCAATGTGCGGCTGGCGTACCCAGTGTATGCACAGATGCCCTCAGGCCCAAGGAGATGAAGACTCGCCCCCCCAATCTTAAACTCTCTATACTCATGGGAGAGGGGAACAGTTTCTGAACAAAAAACATACAACAACAACAACAAAAAAACACTTGCTGCAACACACACGTCAGCCACCTTGGAGTTATATATTTTTACAAGAACAATTTGGAGGGCATTCTTTCTAAAGACTGCTTGATTTGCACAAGGAAGATCTAAATGTTTGTGAATGTGAATGTGTGGAGAGAAAAAAAAAAAAAGCAAGCAGGAAGCAGAAGAGACGAGTTTCAGGTGACCCGCGCTGCTACCTAAACTCCAGCTGGGACTTTTTACATGCTCCATTTTAGCTTAAGCTTTTTTTTTTTCCTGCCTCTATTTTCTCACATCTTTCTAAGGTGTTTTTTTTTTTGTCTTTGCAAAATTCAAAAATATATGCAAAGCAGGAGAAATACATTTGTATGTCTCCATCTCTGTTTGTGTGTTTCAAAAAGGCAAAAACTATGTAGCAAAGAGACGACTGACACTTTCCAGAGTGATCTCACAGTGACTGCTGCTGAACGAGGGGTTGTGGGATGTTTGGGAGGGCACAAGTGAAAATGTGTTGTCTTCTAAACAACAGCTTGGTTTAACTTAACCTTAGAGAGGTGTTTATTTTTATTTTTTTGTTATTGGTTTCTTTTTGGCTGGATCAAAAGTTTTTGAAAAGTTCCTTTCCTAAGCCATTAAGTTCGCTACGGTTCAGTGCAGAGACCAAAGTTGGCATGGGGAGGATTTTATTTGTTCGTTTTTTTTTTTTTTTTTTTTTTTTTTTTTACTTTTTGTGATCAAATTGGCTTGTAATAATTGAGTGAAATTATACTTTATACACCTTGTTTGCGAACTACATAAAATAGTTTGGATCTGTGTCTTATGAACCGAAGCTCCACTTATTTTATTTTATTTTTTTTTTTATTTAAGAACCAAAATCACACAGAATCAATTGACATTAAGCACTTAGACCGCTGCACCAAATTTAAAAAAACGATTTGGGATTTCACTAATGTGACATATGAAGGATTAATTAGATTTGTATACCTGTCAAACACCTATTCAAAAACGTTCTCCAGCAAGCAGGAGCCGTGTCAGAGCAGATGTGCTTTAGTACGTGACTTGAAAAAAATAAATAAAAAAAGTGCAATCCAGGTTTTGATGGTAGCGAGGTGGTCTGACCGAGAGGGAAACAAACTGCTCTCAGTGGCATCAAAAGTGATAATCACTAGAACCTTTTGAAGAATTTCCTTTAAAAAGCCTCTTTATTGCCTAGTGCTTCTCTTTTTAGCAGGTTGACTCGTTCTGTATCAGAAAAGAGAAAAAACACTTTTCAATGTTCGGCTGCCTGTTGGTTTTAATTTCGCACAATAAAACCTTGATGTAAAGATATTCCAAGCTACTGTATATGCACAATGTTCACTGTCGGTACATCAGTTATATCTTATACTTAGTGTTTTTTGTTAGGCTTCTGGCATGCAGGTGTCCAGTTGAGTAAGTTCACATTGAAATTCTTTTTCTTTTTCCCTAACAGTTTACAATTTGGTGGTATGCTTGAGCTACAACAGACTGTTACAGTTTTACAGGCCATTAACCAGCACAGACCGCTCTCACCCACCACTGCAACTAACTCACTCAATGCACAGCATAGTGAATTAAACTGAAAACTTAATGACATTATTTGTCCAAAACTGTCATAGCAGTTCTTGACTATTTTATGTTTTGGCGAATTGGTGACGAATTCGAACAATTGTTCCTTTTTGTATGATCTACTTATACATCATTTAGGTTTAGGTCCAACAATTAGGTTTGGGTGGAACTTCCTTTTTTTTTTTTTTTTTTGGTTTCAAATAAATCATACAAAACCAGCAAATCATAAAAAATAATTCATTTTCTCATGAGATTGTGTTATTTGTTTCTAAAGTGATCTCTGTGTTATTTGGGACCAAAAACTTAAGTTGAAGTCTTTGTTGGATGGTTGAATGGGTTAGTTTGGTAATGATGGGAACCAGACCGAGCGTTTAGTCAGAGCAGCAGAGATGAACTTGTAACCTAGAGTTCTAATGAAAACCACATGGATACAGGGCAAGTGATGAAGGTTTTTTTCCATCCACTGTTCATTTCAGTTGCTCTTTCGTTTTGCAGTTGCAAATGACTGTGGTTTTCTTGGGTGTTACTGGCAGACCTGCCCTCAATCGCAATTCAGAACAAGCTAGCCTCAGCAGATCAGCTGCTTGATTTTAGTTCTGTGTGTGCCACCGTTCACGATTACGTCTTTGCAGCCTTGGTGTCGCCGTCTTTTCTGTGGAACGTTTTTGGCTACATTTTGGCATACATGTTCAATAGCATAGGTCCAGCTTTATTTTCGTTTTATTCGATCTTCTAAATGGTTTGAGTTTCAGAATTTTTATTTTTTATTTTATTTTTTTGAAGCTGGGCCCCAGATGGGCCCCCTGTCTATTACTTGAACTCTTGCATCACTCACCATTGAATGTCTTTAATACATGGATGCATTTATTAATACACAGGAAATCCCTTTTATGGCATGAGTGGATTGAGTATAAAAGTGTCTGAACTTGTTTATTCTTAAGACTGGAACTCATCTTGTGTGTTTTGTTGAAAGTAAATGGGCTTATTTATGTTCACAGAGCTCCAAAGTGATTATTGGAGTCCAGTATAGTGCACATCATATATGAAGAGTTTTAGAGTCGCGTACTAGACTGGTCACAGAGTTATTTTATGTTATTTTCAGGCCATTCAGGCCATGTTCGTACATGATACCGATTGAAGAATTGTTTATAAAAATAAAATAAAAAGGTTTGAATTACTTTTTTGTTTTTCCTAGGCATTGAGACCAAAGATTTAAGTTTGGTTTGTTTTATTTTCTTAATTCTGTGTCTTAGGTTTTGGGTTGCTATCGCTAGCCCCTCACTTGTCTGGCAAAATAATGTCGTTATTACTGTCTGTATATTGAAGGGTTCACTGTGGATTGATTGGTGGTCCATTTTTGCCATTTAAAAAAAAAAAAACTGATGACAATTTGTTTACCTAAATGAAATGTAGTTTTGTTAAGCCTCAAAGTGAACAGTCTGTCCTAAAGCTAAAGTTCATTTTTGCACTCACTTATTTGTAAAAGCTAAATGCTGTGTGTGTGTGTGTGCCATCAAAATTGTTATCAATTTGTCCATTAGGTCACTAAACCACCTTTAAAGTTACCAAAATCTAGTGTTTCTATGCCTCTTTTCTTTACAGGATAGTCTTGCATTCAGCTGCAGTCATTGTTGCTTTTTCTTTCTGTGTTGTAAAATCCATATAAAGAAAACAAACAACCCTATACCACACAGAAATGTATGGTCCATTTAAGAAAAAAATTGTGATCGTCATTCTCTGCAGGGCAAAAAAAGCATTGGGGTTGTTGGCTTTCTTTGTTCCTATACTCAAGAAAGCATTAAATATTATGTTTTTCTTTTTTCTTCTGGAAGTTTTCAGGGACATAAAAAGCATTGCATTGGGAATTCGTATGAGAGACATTTACTAGAGTGCTTTTTTTCTTTCTTTTTTTGTATTGAAGTGGGAATGGGGGAAGCTCACACATTATAACAAGTCGGCAGAATCAACAGTGCATTGCTTCAAAAGCTCAGAGGGTTTGGACATGTACCAAAACAACCTTTCTTGACTCATATCCGCTTGAGTTTTCAGTTAGACTCTGTACAAAGCCGGAGTTATGACGAGAAGACCTTGCTAAGGTTTTTTTCCAGACTGTTAACTAGCACTGGCTATTGCCCCCTTGTGCAGTTCTGCAAAGTTTTATTTGCAGTCAGGTTGGAATATTCTGTGATTCTCATTGGGAGTCTTTTGTGTTCTTACCACAGCTGTCCCACCATGATATCCAGCACATTTCTTATATATATATATATTAAAAAATATAACTAACAAAGGTTTTTAAAAAATGAAAAAGAAAAAAAAAACTCACTCTCCTTCCCACTTTGACATACGTAAAACCCAGCATGCTTCTTTGGTACTCTTGACTGTTGTTTTGTGTAAAAAAAAATAATAATAAAGTGAAACAAAAAAATAATGATGTGGAACAAAAACTGTCAATTGTATGTTTACGGTGTAGTCTTATATAAATTTTAATATAGCTTATGATTAAAAAAAGTCTGCTTTTTCAGCTGAAATAGGTTGGAGCCCTTTGTTGCGTTGACTAAAAGCAAAATGATGCTCACAAAAACTGAGACAGAGGAGCTGAAGCAATAGACAACAGTGTGTTCAGTACTGTTTGCACAACCTGTAATGTGTAGATGTATCTCACCTGAGACCATTAAATGTTTTCTTCACACTCACACCTTATTGACCTAATACTCACTTTTATTCTGCATAAATCTAAATGTTTCCTTAACACCAGCAGTTTTCATCTCGGGTTTTTTATAGACTCAGCTTGAGCAATAAGCCACGGGCTCTCGATGTCCAAAAAAAATAATAATACTGCAATGAAAATAATCGTGTTGCTCCGGCTCCGGTCCATTAATGCTTCTATAGCAAGTGTTTCATGTCTTATACAAGTTATGGCACAAAAGGACATGAAATACTTCGCTCTGCATGTAGAGAACAAGAAATGTCAGAAATCCTCTCTCTCAGTATTTGAATATCATTGTTGCTTCAGACTTCAGTTATGCTTCAGTATGCTTCAGTTACGATTTCCACCACAAAACATTTTCTTGTATCTGTTACGGTCGTTTGTATTGGTTGTAAATGCTCCATTTGTTATGAGGTGAACTCATGTATATGCTCAGTGGAACTCCACAATATTCAGTTCTCTTGCAGAATAAAGAAAATATTTTGTTCAGGTCTGTCTCTGCGTGTTTTTCCTAATTTGTGGGTTCAGGTGTTTTTTTTAATTATTGGTTATAGCATATCATATAAATGACTTGCGTAAATGAACTACAGATTTAAAAGGCTGCACTAATTCAATAAAACATTAGGGTAAAACAAGCTACTTGTATTCATTTACATTTAGTGCAATCTAACTTTTTTCCTTAAAATATGGATCAACACGGTTAGATACACAAATACATTACTTCATTTTAAGGTGTTCTTGTTACAGTGTAATTATTCAAAAGTACTGAATAATATTAATTTTACTACATGTACTTTTTATATAGTTTGGGTTAGGGTTACGTGCATGCAATTATGCATTATTAATTATTATAAAGTAAGTACATTTGTAACACGGACACCTTAAAAGTGTTACCGAAATGTCCAATATTTATTATAAACTATTACTATTTCAAATGAGGACTGATCTAAATGTTTAAATAAAATTGTTCACATTTTGGTTGTTGGCAAAAATAGAAAATACCTAATATTATGACACCACTATGAGTATAAAAAGCACTATAACACTCACCAGAGCCTGTGTGACCTTGACAAGGACCCTCAGGCTGTAAACGTACTTTTTAGCATTGCCTCATTTTACAAATGCTTTTATAAATATCAGCCTGTGTTGATGGTAAATACACAGCTGTGAAATTTTTGTAAGTGCTGTATTTTTATGAAAAGAACAGTTTGTACTATGTCCTGGTTAAAGATGCATACATTTTACAAGTTTAAAATATCTTGTTATATTTTATATATGTATATATTTTTTTTTATAAATATCTATATGCGAAGCATTAAAGTAAGCTCCGGTGACAGATTGTTTTAAAGAAAAGGTTAACATCATAATATCAAGTAAAAAATAAATAAATAAAATGGTGCATTGTATTAAAGATTAAATTCAGATTAATTTCAAAGGAAATATTCCTATTTTAAAACAAATGTCTCAAGAATTAGTGGAAACCCGCACTTGTTTTGGTAGAGAAAGTCTGATATTATTCCTGGATTCTTCATCCATGTCCAGACTGTTTTGACCTGCTCATGATTCTAGATCAAGGACTACACTTTGTGTAAGTCCTCTGAGTATCAGTCAGCACTGTGATACACTTTGTGCTAAGACTGAGATGGGTTAGTTAGTTACAAAATGTAATGTATATTATAATAGCAACCTAACTCTCTTTGAGTAGTTTTGCACATGAGCAAAGCTGCTAGAATAGACAGTGTGCATGATGTATACAGCTGACCCAGAAGTCATTGTGAGTGTCTTATCTGGCCTTGGCAGGCTCATTAAACTCGATGTAAATCATTGGAAATGGAGACGAGAGGTGCTGACAGCTCATATTCGTTAATCTATAAAGGCCAAGGGGCAGCCGATCTTTACATCCTTTATCAACTGCACTCGTCCAGTGGGAGCGTGGGGTCATCGGGTAGGATGGAGTTTGAGCCCCCTGTGTCTCCTTGCTAGAACTTTAAAAAACACAATAATAGCTAAATCAATAGCCTCCAAGTCGTGGTGTGCGATAATGTCGTGAGTTGATAGTTTGAGTTATTAAAAGGGGGAGTTTCCCTCAGACCTCACCAAAGATATTAATCTGGGATTTGATTGTTTTGCTGAACTCATTAAGTTAGCAACAGTGCTACTTGTGTAAATATGATCGCTTTAAAGAAATGATCGCCTTTCAAAAACTGTAACCTTTGAATACTGCCACCAAGGCATTTTTCAGTTCTGTCAGAAATCGCTGTGAGACACATTTGAGTTATCTCACCTCCCAACAGTCCATCGCTTTGGGCACTAACCTTGCCTTCACATTCACTTTGTACGTTCTCAAGCTAAAAATTCCTATGTAGACCATTACTATCAACTTATTCACATGTAGTTGGCTGGCTAAATGGCAGAGCCAGCTGAGGATCCCAGAAAAATCCTAGCACGATCCTAATAAACTGCAAGAGAAATGGTGAGAATTTCTTGATGTGTTGATCAAAACTGCCTCAGCTAGTAGGCCTAATCAATGTTCTATTATTTTGGTGCTATTGTGGTTTTGAATCAATCAATTTAATTATAAAAACATAAGCTATTGCAAAGATTAGACTGAATATGACAATATCGTTGCAACAATGACATTATTAGGGGAATAATTTTACAAAGTTATAGTTAAGTGCAGTATTTTCTTACAGTCCACAGCCGTAAAATTCACACTGTATACAGTAAATCTTGTCCATGTAATTTCTCAGTGGGAAACATAATTCTGATTTGTCTGATAGCACTTCAGATTAGGTTTGTCCTTGGTCTGTCGATTGGAGGTAAACATCCAAACGCTTAAAAGGATGGAGATATCCTTTAAAATGTTCGACTGTGATAAAATGGAATCAAAATGATGCGGATAACCAGTTAAGTTACCTTGAATTATCCATATTCTCTTTGGAGGGATTCCTACTCGCCATGATCTTCCATTAAGCCATCCAAATAGTTTCCTGCTGATTACAATCATATAATTCAATTATCTGATTAGACATTGCATCATCCTTTTACCTAATGGGCACACATTAGATCTCTCTTTCTTTCTCTCTGTGTACAGCCCACAGGCAACAGTCTTACTGAAAAAATATCTTCATAGTTTTCCATACCTTGTTCCCTCCAATATTTTATATCCATACAAAGTTTCCTTCATTTCAAATTAAACGTTGACTTTGTTTTGGTTCCTGTCCAAGGCAGATGTGTACTGTATGAAGACAGTGTGTGAAGCTGCTGTGACTGTTCAGTGACATCCTTTCTCTGACAGGTTATGGGTTTTGAAATTCGCTGCCAATCCTATCACATTTCCCTCTGAGCGCTTCAAATATCTGGCACAAAAGACTGACATAGAGGAATTGTTTTTCTCCACATCCCTCCTTTGGCTGTGCTGAGTAGTGTGCTGAAAATACTAACAAAATGCATGGAAAAGTATGAGAATATCAATATTGGAGACTAGCCTATATCAATAAGTGGACAGTTTATTAGAATTTAACAACTTTTTAACTACTTCTGTTTTCAAATTAATGGTTATTGTTAACTACAACTAAAACTAGTAAAAAATAAAGCTGGGGTCTTTATTATTATGTGGTTTAAGGTTCAAAAAACACATTATTTTCCACATAATGTACATTATTGTTTCTCCTCTATGCCCCACCTTCTGAAACGCATCGATTTTTGCAAGGCTCGTCGTCCTGTGAAGCATAGTTTTTCTGATTTGCCAGCTATCCAGTTCATTTTGATTGGCCAAAATGTTTCAAGCGTCTGACGGAAATGTTACGCCTCTCAACATATACTGTTATGGTATGTCCCGGTCAGAAAACCAGCATGACAGGACAAAAACGATAAAACCCATTACAAACGAAGCAGTTGTTGCATCCAGTGGGAACATAATTACTGATTATAATGACTTATACTATCTTTTTGCGTAAACATAAAACCATGTCTGCATTTGTGATCGGAGAAATGACAAACAACAAATGCTACTCTACACTGCTCAAAACTCTCACTTGGATCATCAGTGTCAAATCCTTTACATATGTAAACCTAATTACATACCGTGAGTCAGACGCGCCAGACTGACCTTGTAAAGAGTGAGGAATATCCCGGTGGTCCACGGTGAAAGCCGATCCGGCGATCCACAGCGCGAAGTTGATATATTTCCTCAGCGACCAGCATGGATCAGCTCTAGGAATGATGAAGCGGATATCATGCTCTTTTGGAAGGCAAAACAAAGTAGTATCACTTTCACAATGAATTAAACAGCTTCTCCACGAAATTGCGCCGGTGGCAACAGACAGAATAAAATGTATGCCTTCTTTCTTTGCATGAACATTTGGGCGGTGTTTTGCAAATCTTCCCACATAGTGACATAGAGATGTGGGGGCGTGTTTAAACGAGCCATTTAGGGGGGCGTGGCAGAGTTTTAAATTTGATAATGAATATCTCTCTGGATTGCAACTTTACAGATCTTCTTTATGCATCAAGAGCTTTTAATACTCCAAAGATAAAGGAACATTTGAAATCACATCATATGACGCCTTGAAATAAAATTAATTATAAATATTAGGCTGGATGATAGTTTATATAGTGATACTGGACAATTTTCAAGGCCTCGACTACTCCCAGCAAAGAGAGAAGAAGCTGTCTGCATCTGAAGCCTCTTCACCTATAGCACTCATATCTCTCCAAACATCATGACAAGAATTTTTCAAGCTCCAGACAGACAACCTTCAGAGAAAGGTCTATGTTGAACCTTGCTTGATGGGATGCAGACCCCCGTGGGATGGTAGCTATCATAAACAAGGCCTGAGTTCTGATGAATGTGTGTTCATAAAATGAAAATGACTCACTGCTGATGTGACTCAGGACAATCAAAGTTTGCACGCATTAGCATCTGTAAAATGCTAATAAAACGGCATGTAACTAAAGCTGTGCTCATGAGTCATCATCAATCTAGTTATTACTGGTCAAAGTAGCACAACATTTCCGTTAGAAGACATTATGGTAACACTTTAGAATAGATAACACTTGTAACTTCGACATTTTTCTCAATGAATTCTTAATTTGCTGCTTATTAATAGTTAGTAAGGTAGTTGGTAGGTTTAGGTATTGGGTAGGATTAGGGATGTAGAATAAGGTCAAGTAGAATAAGGCATTAATATGTTCTTAATTAGCACTAAAAACATAAATTCTGCCATTTATTTGCTCTTATGTCACTCCAAACCTATAGAACTTTCTTTCTATTATGGAAAACAAAAAGAGAATTTCTGCAGAATATTCAGACTTCTCTATTCCAAATAATAAAAACCAACAGGGATTTGGGCCCAGCTTGTGAGTCTGTATACTTTTAAAACTTTCTAAAATGTACATTTTAAATGAACTACAATTCTGCTGGGAACGCTTCTACTGGCATGCTTTGATCTTTACAGCAATGTTTCTAGAGGCACACATTTCCTTTCATCAGGTTCTAGAGCTAGATGTTGCCAAAGCATAAATCCAGTGGAAAAAACTTATTAAGGAAAAAGGAGAAATAGAGTGTGTAGAGGGGGGTGTAGAAAGCGAGTAAAAGAGAAAGATGAATGTTGGGCTTGGCAGAGGAGCTGCAGATGTTGGCAGGACCGGAGGAAGGTGGAGGAGTGGAAAAGAGAGCACAGCTTTGCAGATACAGTATCTCCAATAAAAAAGGAAGAATATTCACGTTTACGGTTGTTGGGGGGGGGGGGGCATTGGTACAATGCTGTTTCATGCATTTATAGTTGTTTACAGTGTTAAAGAGTTGGATTCTCCTGCTAAGCATGGACAAAGTTTCAAAAAAAATATTTGGACATATGACCGATTTTTTATTTGCCAAAAATCTTACTTCCGGGTTCGAACAAGTTTCAGAGAGTTTTTTTTTTTTTTTTTTTTTTTTGGCTCTCCATGACATAAACGATGGTGGAACACCTTATATGGGCATTTCTCCAGGAAGAACACGCCCACGGACGCATCGACCAGCGAGTGTGAGATTACACCCATCAACACACTTCATCTGGCAGAGGTGCTGTACTGGAGTTGCTTGGGTAGAATGTCTACAAAGAAATGTGTTTTTGGTTGTAAGGGAAAGATAACTTCCTAAAGAACCCATTGTTATGTAAACGGTGGATACAGTTTGTTTTTCCGGGGGAGCAAAGTGTGTTTGTTGACAAACATTTTATAAACGCCCAGTTCGACGCTGGACTTGCATATTGTTTGATACTGAAAGTTGGAGCGGTCTCAGCCATAAAAGATCCCGGTCATAATTCAGAACTGCAGACGGTAAGTCGCATCACTCTTTAGCTCCGCCCCCAGAGCGCGCCATCAGAAGTTTGGCTTTTTCCATAAAGAATCGTAAAGCTGTATCTTTCTTTTATAAACATAAAACTAAATATTTTTGGAGATATGAAGGATGCAGTACTACTACTCAAGATTAACATGAGATTGGGTGAAACTGTGTACAGTATTGTTCAAAAAAATAGCAGTACAATGTGACTAACCAGAATAATCAAGGTTTTTCGTATATTTTTTTATTGCTACGTGGCAAACAAGTTACCAGTAGGTTCAGTAGATTCTCAGAAAACAAATGAGACCCAGCATTCATGATATGCACGCTCTTAAGGCTGTGCAATTGGGCAATTAGTTGAATTAGTTGAAAGGGGTGTGTTCAAAAAAATAGCAGTGTGGCATTCAATCACTGAGGTCATCAATTTTGTGAAGAAACAGGTGTGAATCAGGTGGCCCCTATTTAAGGATGAAGCCAACACTTGTTGAACATGCATTTGAAAGCTGAGGAAAATGGGTCGTTCAAGACATTGTTCAGAAGAACAGCGTACTTTGATTAAAAAGTTGATTAGAGAGGGGAAAACCTATAAAGAGGTGCAAAAAATGATAGGCTGTTCAGCTAAAATGATCTCCAATGCCTTAAAATGGAGAGCAAAACCAGAGAGACGTGGAAGAAAACGGAAGACAACCATCAAAATGGATAGAAGAATAACCAGAATGGCAAAGGCTCAGCCAATGATCACCTCCAGGATGATCAAAGACAGTCTGGAGTTACCTGTAAGTACTGTGACAATTAGAAGACGTCTGTGTGAAGCTAATCTATTTTCAAGAATCCCCCGCAAAGTCCCTCTGTTAAAAAAAAGGCATGTGCAGAAGAGGTTACAATTTGCCAAAGAACACATCAACTGGCCTAAAGAGAAATGGAGGAACATTTTGTGGACTGATGAGAGTAAAATTGTTCTTTTTGGGTCCAAGGGCCACAGGCAGTTTGTGAGACGACCCCCAAACTCTGAATTCAAGCCACAGTACACAGTGAAGACAGTGAAGCATGGAGGTGCAATCATCATGATATGGGCATGTTTCTCCTACTATGGTGTTGGGCCTATTTATCGCATACCAGGAATCATGGATCAGTCTGCATATGTTAAAATACTTGAAGAGGTCATGTTGCCCTATGCTGAAGAGGACATGCCCTTGAAATGGTTGTTTCAACAAGACAATGACCCAAAACACACTAGTAAACGGGAAAAGTCTTGGTTCCAAACCAACAAAATTAATGTTATGGAGTGGCCAGCACAATCTCCAGACCTTAATCCAATTGAGAACTTGTGGGGTGATATCAAAAATGCTGTTTCTGAAGCAAAACCAAGAAATGTGAATGAATTGTGGAATGTTGTTAAATAATCATGGAGTGGAATAACAGCTGAGAGGTGCCACAAGTTGGTTGACTCCATGCCACACAGATGTCAAGCAGTTTTAAAAAACTGTGGTCATACAACTAAATATTAGTTTAGTGATTCACAGGATTGCTAAATCCCAGAAAAAAAAAAAATGTTTGTACAAAATAGTTTTGAGTTTGTACAGTCAAAGGTAGACACTGCTATTTTTTTGAACACACCCCTCTCAACTAATTGCCCAATTGCACAGCCTTAAGAGCGTGCATATCATGAATGCTGGGTCTTGTTTGTTTTCTGACAATCTACTGAACCTACTGGTAACTTGTTTGCCACGTAGCAATAAAAAATATACTAAAAACCTTGATTATTCTGGTTAGTCACATTGTACTGCTATTATTTTGAACAATACTGTATGTTATATCCCCTTTAAGACAGGTGTCTGTGACTCCTATTGGGTCACAGTCAAAGGTGGTACAGCAGGAGGTCTGTTAATTGTGGTTGTTGTCTCAAACAAATTTTGGGAAGCAATGAAAATATGTGTTAAGTGTTAAGTTTACTTTTATATATCTTAGGTATAAAGTATAGTAATTTAAGCAAAAGTTAAAAGCTAAAATATACATACAATACTTTTTTGTGTGTGTGTGAGCTTGTTTATGTGGTTAACGAGGACACAAATTTGTGTAATGACATGGGTATGACACAGGTATTACAATGAGGAGGTGGTTTATGAGGACATTTTTAGTGTCCCCGTAATTCAAAACGCTTATAAATCATACAGAATTAGTTATTTTGAAAATCCAAAAATGCACAAAGTTTCCTGTGAGGGTTAGGTTTAGGTGTAGGGTTGGAGTAGGGCAATAGAAAATACAGTTTTTACAGAATAAAACCCATTACGCCTATGGAGAGTCCCCATAAACCACATATACCAACGTGTGTGTGTGTGTGTGTGTGTGTGTGTGTGTGTTTAAGAAGTCTTTTTTGCTCACCAAGCCTGCATTTATTTGATCAAAAATACAGTAAAACTGTAATATTGCAAAATATTATTACAAATAAAAATAACTTTGCATTTTAATATATTTAATATAAATTTAATATAAATATAATCTAATTTAGATTATTAGATTATTAATATTATGGCTTAAACGAAGCAGGCATATAAAATGTAACAGGAGGTCTCTTCTCCATGAACTTGTAGGAGACCTAGATGATAAGAGATGTCCAGAATGAGCTCTTAAAAGCAGATTTTTTTGTGTGTGTGAAAGCACTATACCTTTGTTCTCAAGACTGTACCTGTCACTTGACACTTTGGTGGAAAATGGAGCACTATTCTCTGTGACAGTGTTTACATAAGGGTGGTGCTGTGTGTGTGTGTGAAAGAAGGTTAAATTACAGGATATGTGGTCAGGCCACTATAAAATCTGCAAAGTAATGTTTATAAATATAGCAATGACCTACAGGTCCCTTTCAATGGCCTCCTTTTAACCCTGTGTCTATTATAGGTCTGTGATGTTGGCTTGTGGTACAGTCGGCAGTTTCTGAATGAGGGCTAGTGTTCTTCTGGACCGGGGGGGGGGGGGGGGGGGACTGTTACACTTTAACGGCTATGTTTGTCCATCCTGTGCTCAGGTTAAAGAAACTCTGGCATATTTGTTCAAGCTGTGGCCTTGTTTTTTTGATGCTACGACCCGGACCGCATGTTTGAAATAAGCTCCAGTTTCCCTGGCGAAGTGGACAGGGAAGCCACAACATTATGAGAGAACTATGCAGCAGATGTGCTGCTCCTATTTCAATGGTTTAGTGAATGTTAAGTCCTAGCTATCTATGCTTTCACTGGCTGGACTGCAGCAATGTGAAAAGACGTGCGAACAGTTTGACTGGAGATTAGGCTAGTTCAGGTATTTACACCGTGTTGAGTGCTTTAAACCGACACATGAAACAAAATATGTGAACTTTTGCAGTGCTGAAAACAAATGTGGAAATTTCTAAAATGCTCATTTGGTGCTCAAAAAAACATTTATTATTATTACTGCCAAATTCACCTTTTACATGTAAAGGAAAAACTGACTTTAGAACTAACACTGCACAACATTACATGCATTTTAAAGAGTTGACAACAGTTACTTAAACTTTCCTCTGTCATACATTAATGGAAGACACAGAGATGTCGCATAAGGAATTTTTCTTTGACCAAAATCCTAACAAAAGAAAATAAGGGAAAGGGCAGTGAAGAAATGGAACAATGCTGAAGGAAGGGTTAGACAAACACAATGGAAAAGTGGACTCAAAATACCCTCATATGCAAAATGGAAGAGTTTTAATTTTGGAAGGACGTGTACGCCGCTTTGCCCATGTAGAGATTATTTAATTTTGCTTCTCACTAGACTAGGCTTAACATCAGGCATGAAACTGAGTTAGACCAGGAATACAGAGAAAGAAAGAAGATAGACATTAAAGTTTGTCACCTCAATTTTATGTAAAAGCCCAAACAGAGCAAAAATAGTCGCTGATATCTGACAAAGAAGTAAGATTAACATAAAATGCATATAAATATTCGTTTTCACTCTGTATCTCCCGGTAATATGTGAAAGTGAAAAAAGTGAAAGTCGTGGCATTTGCCAAGTATGGTTACCCATACTCAGAATTGTTGCTCTGAATTGTACCCATCCAAGTGCACACACACAGCAGTGAGAAGTGAACACACTGTATACACACACTCGGAGCAGTGGGCAGCTATGGATCCAGCGCCCAGGGAGCAACTGGGGTTTCTGTGCCTTGCTCAAGGGCACTTCAGCCAAGGGTATTGAAGGTGGAAGAGAGCGCTGTTCATTAACTCCCCCCCACCGAGACTCAAACCGGCGACTTTCTGGTAACTCGTCCGGCTCTCTAACTTTAAGGCCACAGCTGCCCCATATGTCTTAGTAAGATTATATTTAAATGCTTAGTTTTATGGTCGTAGTTCTGTCGTTTTTATTGTGGGTGGTAAAACATATAGTGCAATGCAATACAGCGATTGAGAGACGTACAAATTAACATTCCTCAAAAGCAAATATATATTTATCATGATTTCATGATATCATGATGGATAATCAAGAAAACCTAAAATATACTGTAGCAAGTGTTCATCCTAAATTACTAACAGTATAACAATATAAAAGTCTTAAGTTATTTTTTTTTTTTTAAATGTACAAAATATTTATTATCGAAAGTTATCGGTTTGATAATTTAGAGGTATTAAAATTTTCGTAAAAAATTTAATTATTTAATTTTATTTAGGCTATTTCTTTTTTATAACTATTGCTTTGTATTACTTGTACACCTATGTTTATGAATAGTACAAGCAGTAAATAGATGAGTCACATTTGCTGTACAGTGATCTACAGAGGATCAGAATGCATTTAAAAGAATTTAGACTTGTGGAATTAATTTAACTTTCGGGTGTGTGTTCTGCCTAAAACTGCTGTGCAAATGTATTAAAGAGCATCCATCCACATCTGAGTGTGGAACCATTTTGTAGGCATATGATAAGACATATCAGATGTCTATGTTTGTACATGGCTCCATGGAAGCTAGGACACATACTATAGTATGTGCAAGTGAGTGTGTGTGTGTCAATCGTCAGCTCTTTCTAGCTCCCCCACTCCATCACTAATGGTGGACCCCACCCCATCAGGTAACACTAACTTTCCTTCACTCACACTAATTATAGCTTGGGTGTACACACATATATACACAAAGCCTATCACACTTCTTCTGTGCCCTCAAGTAGAGAGGGAAAAAGCCAGACCTCCATGAGTATTTTTTGACCCTCTTGTTAAGAGACCTATTCTAACGCAAAGCATAAAAAAATTAAGGATGGAGATTTTCTTGAGTAAGTTCAGCTGGAAACAAGGAGCGAAATGGAGGAGAAACGGACTAAGTATCAGTTCCGTCAACAAAGACACACATTGTGCAAACACATAATGCAAACATCATCAAACACGAGGCAAGGGACAGAGTGGTTTACGAGGTTTTTTCTTTGTCACAGTGTTTGCCGTCTCGGCCATATGACTGGATCACTATTGTGTGTGTATGTGTGAGAGTGAGAGAGATGCAGAAAGGCAATGCAAACAGAGACAAAAGGCTTCACTGTCTGCGCCTGTTGAATCACCGGTTAAACATCTCCGGGTATACTGGGCCAGAAGCCCAGCAGAGGAGTCTGGAAGTGGAGCAGGGTGAGCTGAAAGGCTTCATACAGCAGTGGAGAGTGACTGTGTTGGTTGGAGCTGGAACCCATTGAAGAGCTCAGCTGACCCCACACTTTCAGTCAGCCGGACGCTTCTACTCTTATCACACGCCTAGGTCACGCCAACACCTGATACCAGCACAATACTGCTCTCTGTTAATGCCAGATTTGGCCATATGTGTGTGTGTATCTGTATTGAGTGTGTGATGTATTGATAATGGATAGTACAGTATGGATCTGTGGTATGAAACAAATATTATGTAACAATATAACATGTCATTTCTGGGATGTTAAAAACTCTTCTCAACTAACTAACTAATTAACTAGTTTAGTTTATTAATTAATAAAGCACATTTCAAAACAACAGAATACACTTGATCAAAACCTTGAAAACATGTAAAAATATAAATACAATCATTCAAAACATGAAGAATGCACACAAGTTTTTAATGAAGATTTAATATAGATAGGAGACTGTTCCAGAGTCTGGGAGCAGCCACCGAGAAGGCCCTGTCATCCTTTAGTTTTATAACGTGAGAGAGGAACAGAGAGATGTAGTTGATTGAAAGAATGTAAGGATCTTGAAGCATTGCATGGGACAAGAAGATCACTGAGGGGAAAGACCATGTAAAGCTTTATAAACAAAAAGCAAAGTTTTACAATCAATCCAGGACCTAACAGGTAACCAGTGGAGATATATTAAATACACTACAAGCTCAATCATTTTTTCCCTAATGTACTGTATACAGGATACTTGTTTAAAATTTAAATGTAAAATTTGCTCTGTTTTATAGTAACTATCATGTTAAAATGACAGAACCTTTCTTTTCCAAGCAACCAACCCTTATTTAGCTCATTCACATAAATGTGTGTTTTTAGATGAAACCGGAACTATGAGAGACATGTAATGAGAAAAGCAGATTTCAGAAAGTGAATTTCTCAAGTGTTCCTCTTGTTTCTGAATTATTTATATATAAGAAAGATACCTACTAATTTAATGAGCCTGAATAAGAAGCAAACATGCAAATACAATTAGCCCAATTTAAGTTCATATTCATTTAGATGGCTTATTAAAGCTGAGGTGAATAGTTTTCTCTTTTCAAACAATCTCAATATTGTTTGACTAATATTCTTTGTTTAACAATTTTTTTTGTATATGCAATCCAAAGGTGTCTATTCGTCCCAGAGGAACATGTGTTGGGCACACTGGTAAACAATAAAAAAAGATGTCCAATCCAGACATTGACCTGAAACAACTTCTTTATTTCTCTGAAAATACCAATAAGATAAATAAAAACAGAAACTAAAGAGATGATTTAGCCTGTTTGCGTGAACAACTATAGATAGATACATATGCACAGAGTCAGATAGCAAGAAATAGCAGGCATCTGATCATTAATCACCTGAAACAACCTCCACTTCTATTTTCCACTGTCGTGAGAAGACTTTCTCCAGACTCCTGGAGTGACAAACTATTTTCCCCACTCTGTGCTTCCAAATTTCCTTTTTTTTCCACCCTGGGTCTGGAACTTGATAGGCGGCCATGTTCAGTCCCAGCTGGAGCTCAGAAAACCACTTAACAGCACATATACTGTACTGTACCACACACGTAGACATGCAAAATGTAAAATGTAAAATGTAAATGACAAGCTTATTTTTGTCTGTTACATGCTTATGAGACTATCTGACTATTTGTCCATCATCTCTCATTACCAATCAACCAAAACTGAAGTCTGATCATTTCCAGATTAGGCTCTATTAAATGTTAAAATGCTTTTAAACATAATGTCATATTGGTATAATTAATGTTTTTTAAATAAATGTAATTTTTTAGCTATTTAAGCAATTGCAAAACTGTTCCATTAAGAAGAGGTTTTACTATTGAAATATTGTAATGTGTCAGCAGGCTCTTTATGCAAGCACAAGCATGAAGTTATGCAAGCACCAGGAATGGATAGCTAGAAGAATTCAGACAATCTTGTCAATCACTCAATTAAATTCTTTCTCTTTTCTCCTTTTGCCTTTTCTGCTTCTCACTGGCTGCCAAACACAGGCCATCCCTTTTGCCCAACACATTCCACACAGACAAACAGACTGAAACTGAAAATGAATGAGAACCAGTCTGCACACTATCATTCTGCCCATACCCTATTGGCTGTCTGGCGAGCAGCAGGTGTCCTATCATCGTAAGTGAGCTCTGTGTTTAGTACGGATTAGGCTAGCAGGGCCAGGGATGTTCCCGGTGAAGATCCACTCAAATCCAAGCCAGGGGATTAGCTTTCTCGCTCTATTGAAGTACACCAGGGCTCTAGTTTTGGCCCCTTGTTTTTTCTGTCCTCAAAGGTTAGGAGATGAACGCTGAAGATGTCTTGTTCAGTCTATTATCCTAACTCATGAGCAAAGGGCAAAAGGGCCAACAAGTGCTAAGCATCTCTCAGGGAACTCCTTCAAGACTGTTGGAAGACCATTTCAGGTGACTACCTCTTGAAGCTCATCAAGAGAACGCCAAGAGTGTGCAAAGCAGTAATCAAAGCAAAAGGTGGCTACTTTGAAGAACCTAGAATATGACATATTTTCAGTTGTTTCACACTTTTTTGTTATGTATATAATTCCATTTATAATTCCACGTGTTAATTCATAGTGACGCCTTCAGTGTGAATCTACAATCCACTACTGTATTTGTAATATAAATGAAGTAATTAAGGACTAAGGCTATCAAATCTAAACTTCACCATAAAAGTAATCCATACAACTTGTCTGAATTCAACGTCTTCTGAAGCCATAAGATTAGATCCAAACATATCTAAATAGTTATGCCTTGCTAACCTTGGCGCATTCATAAAAGTGCAGGAAAGAGATAGCCCCATTTGGTAACAATTTGTTATTTTGAATCAGATCTTTTAAATTATTCAGTTTATCTAGTTGTTATACCTAGCCTTGAAATACAAATCAAAGTAAACAATTTTTCGACTCAACTTCGGGCAGTGTTTCCCAAAAGCACTGTAGAGACCATTGGTGCCAATAGTTTCTCTGATCTGCTTGGTCTTTGACGCCTAACCTGATTTTACCAAGTGAGACATGTTCCTGGGACAACATCGTTGTTGACCCTGGAACAACATTGTGATTAACCAATCAGATTTGAAGAACCAGTTTATAGATTTTGTGAAGTTTATGCTTAAAATCAGTGTTTGGTGCTTGTACATCAGTGTCATTCATCTATCATTTCCTCTGATTTTAGGGATTACTCATGGTTAAGGTTAGGTTTAGGTGTAGGGATATGGTTAAGAATATATTTTTGGAGTAAAATGTTGTTCCAGGGTCAACAAAATATGTTGACCTAGGAACACATCGGACTTGGCAAAATCAGGACGTGTGTCTTTGACACTGAATAATAGATTTTCTGTGAATAATATCACACAAATCTGTTGTGTAATTTAAAAAGACTGAAAATATAGTGTACACTGAATTGACAACTTTTACAATAGTTGAAGCTGTGATTCATAGTGAAACCACATTCTGTGTACCACGGCACGCAAAGTCAGTTTGAAAGAATTGAAAGTGATAGAGAGAAAAAGGGTAGGATGAAAGCAGTCACCTTTAGCAAAAAAGAAACAAAAAATACAGACATGGACTTTTTTGTAAAGTTAGTACAAAACTAGTTACAGTGTTTGATGAATTGGCACTGTGTTTATTGTGACAGTGAAATCTGTGATGCTTTCCTTTAAAATTATCAAAAAAGGACACCATTTCATTAAAACTGTTCCAATGTTGAGGCAAAAGTCAGGCACACAGTCATCTATTTTACGTCAGGTCTTCAACCAGGTTTTTGCACACCGTTGAGCCGCATGAATCCCACAAACACACTTAGCAGTAATACATAAACATATGAATTTCTCCAAACCATTACAATAACACAACTACACACATACAACTCATACACACTGGGCCCTATTTTAATGATCTAAGCGCAAAGTGTAAAGTGCACTGTGCACGTGCACTCAAGGCGTGTCCAAATCCACTTTTGCTATTTTAATGACGGAAAAACGGTTGGCGCGCCTGGGCGCATGGTCTAATGGGTTGTCCCTATTCTCTTAATGAGTAATGGGTGTTTTTTGGGTGTAACGTGCAATAAAGCAATCAGAGTCGCATCTTCCATTCCCTTTAAGAGCCAGTTGTGGTCGTGCCATGATGGATTTGCTATTTACACGGCGGAATTTGGCAAGCGCAAAGACAGAACGCGTCTCCAAGATGAAACGGAGCTGCTAATGTGCGAGCAAATAGAAAGCCTAATTCTGATACATGCGATGACTATCCATTATGACATGTAGGCATATATATATATATATATATATATATATATATACTGTATATCTATATATAATTAGCCTACAAAAAAATTCTTATGCATTGCAATCCTTACATTTTTATTATTTGGCATGTTTGTGTGCTGCTGTGTGTTCCTGTGTTTAATAAGCAGCGTGTACACATGTTGCAGACCCGCCTTTACTAACACGCTCTTTAAAAAAAAAAAGAAAAAACTTTGCTCCAGACTTTAGACCAGGTTTGAGTTGATCTATGGCGCAGTCTATTTTCAGCTCCTAAAAACAGCATTGGGCCAGAAATGGGCCTGAACACACCTCTTTTTTAGACCAGCACGCCCATGGGTGCACAAATGAACGCAAATGCATTTGCTAATTAAACGATGTAGCGCTGTACAGGAAAATGCGAACAGCGCCGGACTGATACTAGCAAACACACTTGCGCTGTGCCTTGCATCGCATTGCCCCACGGTGTATTATAGGGCCGACTGTCTATAGAGCACTCACTATCATTTCAACCTGTATGGCCAAGTTTTGCAGCCTTCATGGCCTCACATTTCTCTCTCTCTGCTCACACTTAAGTCCACATCCTCCCGTCTCACACTAGCACAGCCAACCAATAGCATGCTTTGGACAGTCTGTGTCTTAACCTATCAGCTTGCCATTGCTAGGATAGAGTCACATCTATATCCTGTCCATGAGTTGATGTATGTCATAGCCCAATCCTAATGAGAGACATATAGAGTGAGAAATTGAAGAACAAAAAGGGAAATTAAAGATGAGGTGGATTGTTTAAGAAATAACTCAATCACAGATTGTTTCTTTATCTCGATTAACGATTCTAATGATTTCTTAATCAGTCAGAATGAATCAGAGATTTTGTGCCCAGACAAAGCTGTCATGCCAGAACTATTTTCTTGTACCGCTCAGAAGCAGAGACGGTGGCCAGGATGGGACATTTTTTCTAGTTTACTAGTTGGGTATGGGCATAGTGTGCCACACTGCTGCAAAACAACAGAAGCTGAGGCAGACACATGTAATATATAGCCATATAAAATGTATTTACATAATCTTCATTAATTGAAAACAATCCCTCACAATTTAATGCTAATGTTAAATATACATACAGTAAGATACAATAAATTTAATTCCATCTATGCTGCAGAAGATTCTGCTTTCAGAGAGAAAATCTTTTTGAATGTATTTGTCATGTGGCTTAAATTACTTTCATGTACAGCAGATGTCTCTTCTATATTGTCCAGTTATGAGCTGTGCTTGATAGCTAATGATGCTATTTCAGCTATCGCACACATAACCTCATGGCATATTCTGCAAACTGTTTTGTTATCCTCAAAGATTAAGTAGTTGCATAAAATGATCATGATGGACTATGACCATATTACTGTCATATTACAAATGCCATAGATAACAAACTTAAAGTTTGAAAATACATCAAACTAGGACAACCCTCACAAAAATATTGTTTTTGAAAATCCTCTTGCGGCATACAGTTTATGTCTATTTTATGTCTATTGTGTGCTTCATTTATTTTATTTTATTTAAAAATTAAAGTTCAATGCCAAAAGACAACATTAGTTTACATATTTAACACCCAATTAATGATTTTATTTGGGGAATATTTTAAATCCACTTATTTTGGCATACAACAGTCCAAATGTCAGATGTGAATCAAGTATGTTCTCCAATAGTTATGACAAATTGTGGAGTGAAAAAAAAAAGTCTCAGAACTTGAACGCTTGCTACTTCAACTCTTGATTCTTGACGCCAAGCATTTGATTAATGTATCTCTTAAATTGTGAGTGTAGTTGCATCTGATCAAATGCACATTTATATTCTTTAGCTTGGGTTAAACTAATAAATTTTACTTTGTTGGATCAGCAGCTATGCTTATTATGTCTCTATTTGTTTCTAAGTTTTGCCACGGGATGTAACCAGGATTTACACAAGCTCCAGTCTGAATCCAGAACACCTGAGAAGAGATGATGCTGACCCTCAGAGGACCTCAGATGATGCTAACCCTGAATCAACAAACAGAACTTACAATATAGTAGGTATAAGTATAAGTATAGTAGATTTGGCCCCTGATGCCCCTGACTCAACTTGAAGCTCACCTAGACAATTAAGATTTTAGTGGTTTGCTTCTACTGGAGTATGGGTTTTAATAAAGTGCATTGTTGCCCACCTATTTTTCAGTTATGTTGGATCTGAAACTATTTTTCCATAGATTTTAAATGAGGTGAATAATAACATTACAAACTTATTAACTGAAGCAAGAAAGTAATTGAAATGATACAACAGTGTAACTAATGCTACAATGTTGGAAAAATCCCATGAAGCAATATAATCAAATAAAAAATGATGGAGAAATATACAAATATTCATTTAATATTGTTGGTTATATCTATAAAAATTATATTTTCAAGTTTATTGCAAAATGTGCATACATATACAGTACAGAAATATTGAAGCATTTTGACAGCATAGTGAGACCGACAGGATTGTGTCATTAGCAGTGCTTCATGGGAATGGGTTTTTCTTGCGTCCTTGTTTTCTAATGTGCTCGCCACATCTCTCTGATTGCTAGAATTTTCTGTACAGCATGATGGGTATTAATGTAGGTTTTCACCAAAAATTCAGCTTAAAAATAATTATTACAACAACAAAAAATTTAAATAAATGGGGGTCAAGGGTAGCAAAAAAAAAAGCATATATCAGCATTTAACAACCTCAGAACTTACCAGTATGTCTGTCATTAAAGGTTTGTAAATTATCTTTAAAAATACATTTCATAACAATGATGTAATAACCATAAAAGAGGCTGATTGATTGCATTGAGAAAAACTGTTACTGTTACGTTTTTTTGATTCTTTGATTGTGTTTACCGTGTGCAATATAACATGTGTTCATGTTTCGCATGTAAAAAAACACAGTATTTTTCACACAATTCACCTATCTGTACACCGCTGTTTTCACTGTCATAAAAACGGGCTGATGACTTCCTTGTTCTATTTCCTTCAGAAATACGTGACGAGTTCTGGTTGGGCCAGCGGTTCCTGTGTTGTGATTCGACACCAGCTGAGCGCGCGCTGCCCTCCTGCAAATGCGATTGGACTAGTTTTGGAGTAGTTTTGAGAAGCAAGTGGGCAGGAGCATGTGCTGGAGATGTACTTATAATCACAGGAGCGTTTTTACTGATGACAAGATGCACATGAAAATTCGTTTTCATGCGCATTCGGTTTTTTTTTGCACAGCCCTAACATCTAGTTCACAAAGCTAAACAGAGTTGCCCTTTGTGTAATAAATTAAATAAATAAGCACTTAAATAATAAGATACACTTACCGGTTGTGGTCCACAAACAACGCCTTCTCCAGACAAACTCCAGAGGAGTCTGATTGAGATTGAGGAAGTTGTCCTCAGCAAGCTGTCCTCAGCAAAGTGTGCTGCACATAGTTTTACATGTGGATTATAATTTTCGGGAACCGAGTTAAACGTAACCATTAATCTCCAAGTACAGCGTCCCTGGGAAGCCCATACAAAGGTGATTGGACTCAGAGATGAAAATAACAGCGTTTGGACGACATGGCGACAAATACAAACGCAGCTCTTCCTTCTCCGTCGGAGCGCAACAAGACCACGCCCCCTGTTTGTGAATTCATGTGGGCGGAGGTTAGTCAAAAAACTGTTCTAGTGATATAATTACTGCAGGAACTAGAGGGCTGTAGTCCAAACGGGTCGTTTTTTGTAGGCGAATTCTGTTAAATAAAATATCTCGCTTGGCATTGAACTTTGAGCTTTAGAATTTTACAGATATTATTTATACTCTAACAACAACATTACACACTAACTAAAGTTTAAAACATGGGATCACGAAGAAGGGGACCTTTAAATTTACCATTAGCATTTTAAGGACATTCAGCAAACATATCCATTTTATTGCTTTGATTCTGTCTCCTCGGGTGAAAATCCTCCACATTAATTAGGAATTTAGCTCCTTACATACATACACACATACACAATACACCCATGCGTGCTATTATGACTCGATCGTGCGTCCATTGTGTCACATTAAAGGACAATGTGTTCTCAGTTATGCCTCTTTGGTTTATCATCTCCATGCATTTCACCTACCCCTCATAAATCATACCACATAAAAAAACTAAAACTCATTACCAGCTTTCAGATTCATTGCAATACTCACTGTTCATAAAAACTCCATTCAAAGGACAGACTCAAAAAATCTGCTGTTTCGACACATAGCCACCTTTAATTGGAGCTTTATAAATCGTTGAAGGATGGAAATTCTATACTGTAGGTCAACCGGAAATATGATAAGGGTCCAAAGTGTGCTGTCTCAACCTCTCATTTTAGAGTAATATTTTTTTTTAACTTAGACTTCTACAAATACCACTACCGTGACCTATTTTTTAAACAGTTTGGGATAGAAATTGCTGTACACAGAGCTGAATATAAAGGATTTAAAAGCCCATTTCTTTAGCCATGAAATAAGGTGGCTTGACTCAGAGTTGGCTGCACTTCAGAGGAAGCCATATCTTTCGTTGTAGTGATTCATACCCCACCTTCCACTTTTGGGTTAACCACAAATTAGGAATCTTCAGCAGAGCACGCAAGAGGCCAGAGTAATCCATAAAGAAGAATTAAGTAAAAGGTAATTATTCCTCCATCAGATGCACAGGTAGCCAAACTGCTGGAGCCATGGGGCTTAGCAGTGGCACCCTTACAGCTTTATCTCAACTCACCTGAGAAACAATAGAGAAATCAGGGAACAGGCTGGTTCTTCACCTGTGAAGAGAGAGGAAAAAGGGGTCAAAGTGAGAAAGGAAAAGAAAAGAAATGAAAAGAAGGACCAGCTGTTGTTTCTCTCTCTTACCCCGCAGTATCTTCAGTTACATTTCCCACAGCTTTTAAGGAGCCCCATGTGTTTCCATTTAAATCCAGAGTTACTGCATCTGTAACTGCTACTGAATAATTAGTTTGGGGTGTTGACAGAAAAGCAATACATACCACAGCAATAAGACTTTAGGTTGTAAGGCAAGGTTGCTGTTAGGAGACACTAGAGATACCTTTAACCCTGTGATCACCATGACCGCATTTCAGCAAGTTATAATACAAAGGGGGGTCAACCGATGGGTTAATTAAAATGGATATGGAGAGGTTGAAATTATACTTTTCTTTTATGGGTAGTAAAAGCACATACATGCTGAGCAAAGAAAACCAGTTGCAATTACAACATGAATACACGTCTTTGTGACATTGAGGGACATTTCTGCATGCATGTAAACTACAAACTATCACTGTTATCTCTCTGAGGAAACTAGTTTAGGCAAATGCATTCACTGCCAAACTTAGCGAGGCCTATGTATAATATAACCCAAAGTCCTCCCAGACAGTCAGGTCTGTTCTCTTATCATTTCCAGCCGATGCTCTGCATCTGCAGCACACCCGGATTTTGTCTTCGGGGCATTAGATGAAATAAGACTGTTATTAAAATGATATCTCACAAGGCTAAAAGTTCATCTGTCATATGATAAGAGCTCACAGAAGCTTGTGTAGATGACGTACTGACTGGTCGAACCGCTGAATAACTCTGATCATTATATCTCAATCATTAGACGGCAAGAGAAACGCATGGCTGAATAATGCTCACTTAACTTCATAAGGATTGTCTATTCTAATTAAAGCAGCAGAGCAGACAGATACCCCATTATATGAAACGTGTTAGTAAAAGTCAGATGGGAAGAGCACATCACATCTATCAAATCAACCCTTTCTAGGTCATCTCTCCAAAAACTGCTCTCTTATCAAAGTTTCTCTCAAATCCATGTCTTTCATCAAATGCGTTCATCTGGCTTGCACAGTCTTGGTCTTTATCTTATTTCATGATTTTAATTATCCCCTAAGAGACTAAAGCAGTTTGTCGCAAGCTTGTTAACAATTATGCGGAGGGATCAGATAACCCTTCGTTCTCTGTCTCTCTCATTCTCGCTCACCCTGTCCAACTCCAACCGCTTTTCTCTGCCCTGTCACATTTTCCCCTCTCTACTTCTCAAATCAATGTCACACACAAGCAGACAACTCAGGAGTCAAACTACGGTCACCACACTCGCTTGCATCAACTTCCAGTGTATTTCATATCCCAGCTTCTCAACTTTATAACTCTGTGAGAGGGCAGAGAGAGGTGGAAAGTTTTTTGTCATAATGTGAAGACTTTTTAAGGAGAAGGAGAGACGATTTGAAAAACTGTGGTTTAACCAAGAAGAAACTTTTATCTAGATAACTTTACACATTGCTTTTCACACAAATCACTGATATTAGAACATAAATGTTTTCCATTTTCAAAATGTGCGGTTTGATCCGAAAGTCTGAGATCTAATAAAAATGCTTGTAATGCTTTTTAATCGTTTAAAATAAATGAACAAAACTCTTTACTACTTTATATCGGGTGTCTTTAACTATTATGTACTTATGTTAATAATTGTGTGGTATACAGTGTATTATTGTATTCATGTTGTATTGCAAAACACTTTTGCTGCTATTGAGGTGGAATTCGGGAAAGGTTTGGCGGTATGGATAGGTTCAATGTGGGTTAACCGAGAGGGCAAGGGTCAGCAGTGAGATTATAGAAATGCATGTATTTTTTTAATACTAGAAAACAGTAAAAACAAGCATATATGTACACAATATGTGCATTTTATCAAATGATTAATCTAAATGTTAATACATATTTGAAGACTTTTTATATAAAAAATGGTCCCCAAAATTGAGTCAAAAGTTGAATTAAAATTAATGTAATTAATTTCAAAAGGACTTAATGTTATTGGAGTCATGCATTTGACTCAATGAAAAAAAAATACTCAAGCTGATATTTAACTTATTTGACTAGTGCCCTAAAAAATTGTGTTGAATAATATAATGTATGTATTTATAAATGTGCTAACTGTAAGTATGTCTAATGGTACACTGTGTGTACTGACTATATGTATGTGCATATTGCACATTGTCATCTGTTGAAGTCTGTATGGTTATATGTAAATTGTTTCTTCAATTTCTGGAGCATGCTCCCAAGAAAGGCACACGTGCTGTTGTGATGTGACAATAAAAGTGACTTGACTTGATGTATTTATTTACGCAGAATGTTTCTTTGTTTTACAAATTCCAAAATTCCTAAAGCTTTATTTCCATTTGTAAATATATAAGATTTTGAATCCCACATTTTTGGATCCTACTATATAGAAAATTATTTAGACTAAATTTTATTGCATTTCACTGGCTCAATATTAGGACACAACGAAAACAAAAATCAATACAGTCGTCTTATAATAGCTACCTTAGCTTGACTATAAATACACCTTGTGTTCACATTGTAATAGTTTTGGCATTTTGACATTTGCATGAATCATTTGATTAGTTCTATTCAATACAAAAACACAGGCATTATGTATCTAACATGACAAAGAGTCAATGGAGATGGATGCTAGTGAACTGCAGGGGGGACATTAAGCATAATCTTATACACAAAGACCGTTCATAAATCACAGATGGATTTGATAATTGAATCAAAGTGCACTAATTGATTCAAACTCTATTTTACAGTAGCTAATACAGTGTCTCAAAGGCATCTCAGAATCATCTCAGAGGGTAAAAGGCCACTGGGTAGGTGCTTATAAGTGGCATGTTTGTGAAATTAGACAAGTAGCAGTAATGTAAAACCTTGTCTCATATACATCATGTCTTATGCTTTTCAAATGAATCCGGTCTTTATCTAGAGAACAATAAATAAGTAAAAACATGGGACAGGTCTCAGTGTTCCGAGTCGCTCTCCTGGGAAGAGCAGGAACCTCAGAGGAGAACATGTTAAATTCCACCAGGGACATGGAAGCAATGATCATATTGTAAATATTTATACATTTTAGTTATATTTCATCTCATTGATTATTAAGGGAAGTTTTTAAGCTTCAATTTAAATAATTTGCCATAAAATATTAATATTAAAATGTTGTAATGTTTCATTGTAGTTTGTACGCATACTTTATTGTTCAGTACTAAAAAAAAAGAATAGAAAGCAAATATATTTTTACTCAGTTCTGTGAATTAATTCTTAAAAGACACTAAGCTCTAAAAAGAGTTTGCAATTATTCATGCATTTGTAACAAAAGAAAAAGAGCACTCTCTCCTCTTTCTCAGTGTCTCGCTCAGCTCTTCCATTGCTGATTGAAGAGGTGTGCCTGTGTATTCTCAGCCTCCATAAACATTCTCTCGGAGATCATTTACTGGCAGCATATGTGCACACACAGCACAAGCCGTCTCAAAGTAGCACACAACAGAGCCACGAGCACCAGCATGCCACAGATCAGAGGCGTGCACTTGGTGCACTTGGGGCGGGGGTACCGGCCGAAGCCAAAAGGGCATTTTAACATCTGTGATTTAAGGGGTGCTTTGGCTGAGAGCACATTGAAATCAGTCTCTCAAAGAGTGTGAGAGTACTTTATTGGTTAAAATAGTTTGAATGTTTATGGCATGACTTAAAGGGTTATTTCGCCCAAAAATGAAAATTATGTCATTAATAACTCACCCTTATGCTGTTCCAAACATGTAAGACCTCCTTTTATCTTCGGAACACAGTTTAAGATATTTTAGATTTAGTCCGAGAGCTCTCAGTCCCTCCAGTGTGTACGGTATACTGTCCATGTCCAGAAAGGTAATAAAAACATCATCAAAGTAGTCCATGTGACATCAGAGGGTGAGTTAGAAATTTTTGAAGCATTGAAAATACATTTTGGTCCAAAAATAGCAAAAACGACGACTTTATTCAGCATTGTCTTCTCTTCCGTGTCTGTGTGAGAGAGAGTTCAAATCAAAGCAGTCTGGATATCCGGTTCGCGAACGAATCATTCAGTTCACCAAATCGAACTGAATCATTTTAAACGGTTCGCATCTCTAATACGCATTAATCCACAAATGACTTAAGCTGTTAACTTTTTTAATGTGGCTGACACTTCCCGGAGTAATTCATGTACTCAAACAGTACATTGACTGAACTGCTGTGAAGAGAGAACTTAAGATGAACAATGAGCCGAGCCAGATAACGAACAAAACATTGACTCGTTCACGAGTCAAGAACCGTTTCTGTCAGATGCGTCCGATTCGTGAACCGAGGAGCTGATGATACTGCGCATGTGTGATTCAGCGTGAAGCAGACCAACACACAGAGCGGCTGAACTGAACTGATTCTTTTGGTGATTGATTCTGAACTGATTCTGTGCTAGTGTTATGGGTGCGGGTAAACCGAAGGCTTGAATCAAGGGCAATCATCGCCAATGACGACATTACGTCGAGTGCAAAAGAACTGGTGAACCGTTTTCTTCAACCGGTTTATTGAATTGAACTATCCGAAAGAACTACTGGTGATCTTCACTCATGAACGAGTCAGTCTATTGTTCGTTATCTGGCTCGGCTCGGTGTTCATCTTCAGTTCTCTCTTCACAGCAGTTCAGTCAGTGTACTGTTTGAGTGCATGCATTACTCCGGGATATTGGTTTGTTTGAACTCAGAGGGAGTGTCAGCCACATTAAAAAAGTTAACATCTTAAGTCATTTGTGGATTAATGCGTATTAGAGAAATTAACCGTTTAAAATGATTCAGTTCGATTTGGTAAATTGAATGATTCGTTCGAGAACCGGATATCCAGCTGCTTTGATTTGAACTCTCTCTCACACAGACACGGAAGAGAAGACAATGAATAAAGTCGTTGTTTTTGCTATTTTTGGACCAAAATGTATTTTCGATGCTTCAAAAAATTCCAATGGACCCTATGATGTCACATGGACTACTTTGATGATGTTTTTATTACCTTTCTGGACATGGACAGTATACTGTACACACAGCTTCAATGGAGGGACTGAGAGCTCTCGAACTAAATCTAAAATATCTTAAACTGTGTTCCGAAGATAAAAGGAGGCCTTACATGTTTGGAACAGCATAAGGGTGAGTTATTAATGACATAATTTTCATTTTTGGGCGAACTAACCCTTTAAAATGCCGTCCAAGTGGCAACTCCATCAACTGCCCGAATCGTGCACTACTCTTGTGTACAGCTCGCTTGCAGAGCAAACTCAACATGCATATTATGGATGTGAGGTCATTTGTGCATTTTAAGAGACTGGGAGAAGACACAGCAAGGCCGTAGCTGGGGTTTGCGGGACCCCGGTGCAGGTTGTACCAGTGGGCATGTCTGGAATTGTTTAATTTGTATATTCGTTCTGTTTATTTATTTGTTCTATTTACACAATGTTTAAATGTTTTCAAGTTTGTGGGTGTCCAGGTTCAGAAACTGAATAATTAAATGTAAAATAAATTTATTCAGACCTTCAACCTTTCTCACATTATCACAATTTATTTTCTATAGTTTAGAAAATGGTAATAAAATATGACAGTAACTCAGAGTTAAACTGTGTCAAAATCATCTTGAAAATAGAAAGGTATGTAATGGATAAAAATCGATCAAAACTTCAGACAACGGTTAATATGATGATATTTACAAAACTATAAATACTTTGTTGACCTATTACCAAGCAATGCTTCTTTTTTGCTTCAGTCTGTAGTGTAAAAAAAGGTTTCATTAGAATTAAAATAAAAAACACGTAAGTACATGGTCAGGTCAAAGTGTCTGAATCATTTTTGGCCCCAAATTTTTTATAAATTTCACGTGTAGTCCACAGTATGAAGATTTTTTTTTGGGTATATGTGATGAGTGGGGACGAGGCCGAGAGACATGGGAACGGAGCGAGGCCGGTAAAAAATCTAAAATTATATCTGATGTCTGAATAATTTTTGGTTTGACTGTGTATTTATTATTGTTAAAACTACAAAGTAATTCAGTCAAGAGCAGTGGGTGATTTTCATTTATTTTCTTGAATTAACATTACAGCAGCTAGTAGTTTTTTTTACTATAAAGACAATGCATACAATATAATGATACACATCCGATTTCTTTCTCCACCGTTTACTTTCACTTAAGACATAACCGACAATTTTTTCGAACACACGCTCCAAGAGGGGTATTTTGACATAATTTTGTATGTATTTGTCAGTACAATAGCATGAAGAGGAACATTTGGTTTTCAAGCGCTTTGAGACACATCTCTCTGCATGTGCCCTGAACACCATAACACCGCATGCGGGTGCTGAATTGGCCTCTTTCAAATCTTTTTCTGTTTATTTAATCTACGATTTATATTTGTTCATTCAGGTGTAGGGGGATGCGAAGGAGAGCTCAGGAGGTTCAGTATTTCTGTCCATGAGATGTGGCTTTCTGTGTGCGCACACCAAACATGGCAACTTTTCCGCTCTTGTTTGAATGCTTTAAACTCTTTTGAATGTTTAGTATGCCTTAAATAGGTCTTAAAAACAAGTGAAAATTATAATATTTTGCGACAAAGCATAGCAGTGGCCCGTCAACTGTCGTGAGCATCTTTTGTGGCTGGCCTTAGCGGAAATTTCCCACTTTATAACCATGGAACCTGCAGGAATATATATATATGTGGTGGGCCGTTATCGGCGTTAACGGGAGACTCTTATCGGGCGATAAAAAATATATCACCATAAATCTATTATCAAAGTTGGTTTGAGAGCTGGGTAATGGGTTGAGAGATGGGCGAGCTATGATGACTTTCACCTTGATATTTTAGCGCGGATGTATGCCTAACCGAATTGCGCTGTAGGGGGCGAGAACGAGTCTTCGAACCTGTGTGTATGCCTACTGTGAAATTACATTACATTTATTCATTTAGCTGATGCTTTTATCCAAAGCGACTTACAATTGCTATATATGTCAGAGGTTGCGCACCTCTGGAGCAACTAGGGGTTAAGTGTCTTGCTCAGGGACACATTGGTGTCTCACAGTGGATTCGAACCCGGGTCTCACACACCAAAGGTGGTGTCTTATCCACTTCGCTAACACCACCCCAAACGTGATGTGCTAACATAGATGCGGCTGAAGCTGTTGGGTTTGCTTCAAAGAACTTTATTTTATTTTTTTAAGAAGCATGCCAATGGAAACCTCGACAAGACTCATGCCTGTTTCACACATAATCCGTCTGCAGTGCGTATGCAGTCCGTGTGAGTTACATATGTAGTGCTGAAGCAGCATGGATTCATACTTATTGTGATTTCACACAGGACACGTTTGCAGTAGAGCTGCAACTAACGAAAATTTTTCTGTCGACTAATCTAATGATAATTTTTTCGATTAGTCGACTAATCTAACGATTATTTGTATTACAATAAATAATTAATCTAATGTTCTTTTTTTTATTAGTTAATGAATCCTTTGGAGAACTTTACAGAAAAAATATAAGTACAACTTCTAATATAATATTTCAACCTTTATTCATTTTCAATCAATGTGGTTGAAGTTTTTACAGTATAAAATAATAAAGAGGCAAAGAAAATAATGGAAGCGGCGTGGTGCGCGTCGCGACGCACTCTTTTTTCCAGGCGCTTCCGCACCGCATCGATTTAAAAAACATCTAAATTTTTCAGAATGCCGCAAGCGCAAGAATATCAGATCTGAACCAGGAAGTTGGTCACCAGATCACACGGTAACCAGTTAAACCGTAACCTGAGAGAGCCAAGATGTTTTCCTCTGAGGTGCTCGCGCATCGCAGTTGTGCTGCCGTGGTACACCATATCGGTTTTGCAAAGGGAACAAAGGGCCATTTTATTTGTCCTCTTTTTAAAGTATTCCCATACTTTTGATAACAGTGGTCTCTGTTTTTGTGAAAGAATGCAACTTTCTCCATTCACAGTATGCCGTTACGCGAGATGTAAACAAACAGTGTGACGCGTCGACACATTTCACGCACGTCGACGTATTTTTGTAGTCGACGTAATCGATGACGTTGACGCAGCACTAGTTTGCAGTCCTCTACTTAACCCTCCATCATTCGTGTTGCTTGTGCTGCAGACATAATCACTCTAGTAGTCGTACAGCGAAGCACTTCTGCAGCATAACGCAACCAGTTGCATCTCATATAAGATAAATAACATACTATATACATAAACAAAATATTGCAATTTACAGTTCCACAAAAGGCTAAGAGTGGCTGCACAAGGGACTGTGCTAGTCATGAAGACATAGCCTATGACCGATTTGTTCAGCACATGTTGTCCTTAATGGCACCTTCCTTTAAAAAAGTGATTCAAGCAATTCAAAACCATCATGGCCATATGTGTTTGAAGTGTCTCAGCAGGGGACGGGGTAGGCCAAGAGAATACCATTAAATACCATTGCTCCAGGAGAATTGTGTCTGCCATGAGGGAACCGAAAATTGTTTTGGATAAAGTATGGGCTAAATGCCAGGTTAGTATTATACAGTAAGCTTATATAAAGTAACTTTTCACTTTGTCACTATATGGGCCACCAGACCAAAGACACACACTTGTGTAAAGTTTACCTCACATGGGATATTCTCAGTCGTCTGTATCACGTCACAGAGAGAAATCCTATCTCTAATGTCAACCTTACATTAACCCAATGTTTTCCTTCATCCTGGTGAGTCAGAGGTAACGTCTTTATGTCCAGCCTAAAGGTGTTGATCTCTGTGCATAGCCCTACTTTCTGACAAGTAAACAGTCTGCCTTATGAGAGTCTTGTCCTCAGCTGAACGGACTGCGGGGGCTTACTAATGCGCTAACATATATCTAAAGCCTCTCAAGCTAAGGACTTCCTCTTGATGATTATCTAACGTTCCCTCATAAAAGCAGAAGGAAATTACATTGAGAAGCATGAATAAATATCAGTTATTTTCTTCAAGGGGACTGAAGCTTGTCTAGCCATAGAAGTGATTGAAATGATAGGACAAAAATGTCTTTAACTCTAATATTCAGGTGTCAGCTTTCTCAGAAAGCTCTGGTCTTGGCTCATCCCTAGACCCTAAGCCGCCTTGTTGGCATGATGCAGATTTAACTCCAGCCAATTAGCCTCTTAGCTTTTTCAGTTCTGTTAATGTACAGTATACTGTGTCAAAGTCCATCAGAAGGATTTTGATTGTTCCAATGTACCAGTACTACAGTGATTATTGTCTTTAAGAAAGATTTGTGTAGCTTGTTAAAGATGATCTTTGCTTTTTTATATTCTATGTAATTTAGCAACTTTGTACAGGTAGAGTGGAGATCTGTTTATACACCTTCCACTGCCTTACACACAGACATAAGGGACATTAGCCCCGCTTTTGACCACAACCCCCAAAAATTGCCAAGTTAAAACTGATTCATGAGACCTCGCCTACATGCATAATTAATATGGAGTTGAAATGACTTGTTATAAGAAAAAATTTCAGGGTTGAACCATATTGCTAACAATTTTACCCTTAAAAATAAAGCTAGGTCGATGTCATAGAAGAACCATTCAGTTTCAGAAAGAACCTTTGGTAAACAGTTCTTTTTTTTTTTTAAATGTTGTGAAGAACATTTTAATAATTTAATAAGAACCATTTTAAAACCGAAATAACCTTTAGTCCAGTGGAACCACAGATGCCATAAAAGAAATGACAAGCCAATTTTTAAATTTTTCTACAATATTTAGTAGTATCTTATCAGTGATGACTGTCAGTTTATGTACATATATGGCAGAAATGTACGGAAAAATAAATTAAAGACGTAATCAAACAGACGATGAACACTATTAACAGCAATCATTATATATATATATATATATATATATATATATATATATATATATATATATATATATATATATATATATATATATATATATATATATATATATATATATATATACACACACAATCAAACTTATTAGCAAAAAATGGGTAGTTCTTTATGTTGTTTGCATTATCTCTTCTTTGCTGTTGCAGATAAAAGCCTCTGCTACATCAATATCTCCTATTTTCAGAACAACTGGTATCTGTCACAGTAATTGTTTCATATTTTCCACTTCATTTCATTGCTTTCAATGCTGCGGGTGTTCACAAAACCACCCCCTTTTTAGTAAGACTGTTCATTAGTTAAGGGTTAATTGATAGACTAATGCAATTACTGACTAATTATTTTATTTTATAAATCCATAGCCATTGTCTATTCTGTCACTTCACCTCTAAAAAAAGGATAGAGATGGAATAAAAGGGAAAAATCCTATTACTATGATTGCCAAGACGGTGATAAACCTCAGAGCAGGGCGAGAAAGAAAAAGACATGAGAAGATGAAGAAAGATGATTGTAAGCTGTGACAAGAAGAGTGTATTGATTGGCTTAGTGCGCTCATGGCTTTTAATTTCCCTGACTGGCTTTCCACCCTCAGTCTGTGATGGATGAGAGAAGGCTTCAATCGCAATTCACAACCTGATGAGACACATACGTGCATACACAATGACAACACATCACAAATACAAAGAAAAATCCATGCTGTTACATACTGGATTAAGAAGTTTGCCAGTAGTAACTTGCAGTGCTGACTGCTGATTGAAAGCTACTGCAATTTAACACAATCTCGGCTTGACACGCATCTGCATATGCACACACAGCACAACACCCCATAATATGTTACGGGGCCGCTTAATAATAATAATAATAATGATAAATTATTGAGTTGAGGCACTTGCATCTGAACCCTTCCAGTGCTCACCGCATGACTTTCAGCATAGCATTCATCAAAACACATTTTCTGCATTTTAATTTTTTTTAAATCAGTAACACATTGGATGAGGTGATCTAGCTTGTTCGATGGAGGGAGGCAAAGACATGAAGACATGGATTGTGATGAGTGGCAGGAGGAGGGTGTGTGGATATGAGCAGAGAGGCCGAGGTAATTAGAGGCCTTTTAGAGTAATTATTCAGTCATAACAGAGGGGATCTGAGAGGAGATGTTTAGTCCAGACTTCTCATATCAAAACACTAAGGGACTTACACTGATTATACACCATTACTCTGCACCGCTCACACTTTTATGCTGATTGCTGCCTGTCCATGTGTGTATTTATAGCCATCAGTTTGAACGTGTTTTACATTGGGCATACGATGGATGGATGGATTTTCGAAAGATTAAAAAGAACATGGAATCCAGAAAAATGAAAAAAAAAAAAAATCTAATGGATTTCAAAGGGCCTTATAATATGCTGATTCGGTGCTCTTATTAGCAATGCCATGCAATGAGCAATCTTACTGACCCCAAACTCTTTAACGGTAGTCTATAAATGTAGTTTAGGCATTTGGTATATAAATTAATTTTTATGGTTTCATGCTCTTGGCAGCCAACAATTCGCTGCACAAAACACTGTTGTTATACCAAACCATGTTTATCCTCATTGCACGGGAACTACTGTAGTATTTAATGTAGTCTGAGTCATATTTTCTCTTAGCTTGTGTAGTTTTGCTCTGGGTTTTGAAGAGTAGAGCACATCACACAACCTGTCCATGTTGGCAAATCTACATCAATTGGCTGCTGCTGTGAAGAAAAAGGTTTTGCACCAAAAATACTGTTAACAACAGAAACATATGTGAAGCATTCGCTACTTTTACAATTCTTTTCACTTTTACACCTAACTTATACAATCTAAGACAGGCAACTTTTACTTATTTTGCTTAATTATTATACTTAAGAAGTTATTTCTTATGTATGCCTCATTGTATTGTTAGTTGTATTAGTATTGTTTTCCCCCCTTCTGTCATCGACCATTAATTAAAAAGTGCAGGAATAAGGGCGCATTTAAAATGGTAGTGCATAAAAAATGGCAGGGGTTTTATGTCATTTCAATATAATGGCATGCTCCAAACTTACTCCATTTTTTTTTCTTTTGAAATGATGTATTTTAAGAGTTTTATAGCTCTCTTGAGCTTGAGCAGCAAATCAGATATTCTGTGTAATCTGTTAGAATCTTGAGAAACCTCATGAATAACTTCCAACTAGAGACACTGAAAAAATAAAACTGTAAAGCGTCCTTTGCTGTTCTGAAATATTTTCAACCAATTCAGAATTCTCTTTATTGTGAAACACACACACACGCAGACCTACAGTATGTGAAAAATCACATAAAACTTTTTCTCTCTTTGTGGGAAAATATCGATTGCCCCTTTCATTTTTCGCCTGGAACAAAATAGAATTATCTGCCTTGAAATGATTTGCCTCACTTGAACAAATCAATTAATCTGTCCCTCCTGACTTACTCTCAGACTTGCTGAATTTTTCGCTCTGTTGTCTGAAGTAGCCAGCACTTAAGAAAGAAGCTGCCTAACCCCATTAAATTCTTCTGCAAAAGCCTGTTCTTTGGACTCTATTCAACCATAAGAGCGTGTTGGGAATTTATCCAGTCAGTTCCTTTACAATATATTACATAATGAGCTGTGCACCACTGCTTCAAATACAAGCCAGTACAGCGGTTTTAACTCATTTGAAGAAGCTCTACCTATATGTTCTTGCATTGTTCCAAGCTTTAGAGGATAACAGAAATAAACCAAAGAAGAAAGGGAGTATAAGGGAATGCTGGACACTCTTTGTTCTTACATCTGGACGTACACTTTTCCACCAGAGGGGGACAGTGAAACAGTCACACAAAAACAGTCTAATACAGGTGAAATGTGTAGCCTTTTATTTTAATTAAATAAATTATTTTATTTTAACTATTTCTTTTAAAAAATTTCTACATGAATTTAACAACATTGTGAATCCTTTCTGACTGAACCTTTAACAATATTTATTGTAACCTGCTCATTAACTTCTTATCTTATCTAATAAATAATAATAAATATATTTCCCAAAAGTAATTAAATCATTTCATAATTCTCCTGCAACCTCCATTGTATTAATGTGGGTTATTTATGGAGTTTATTAACTTTTGGATTTTTTTTTCCCCACAAGTGCTTCTTGCAGCATTGACTGATAGAGACAGAACAATAGATAGAATGATGACAGATATTAATAATAATACATTTTTGTTATTACTTACAAAAATTCTGAAAAAAAATTATATGTTCAAATAAAATGACAAATTATATATATATATATATATATATATATATATATATATATATATATATATATATATATAAACTAAGCAGCATATATATATATATATATATATATATATATATATATAGAAGCCCTACTGGAGACTAAATCAGATGACACTGACACTGAATGAGATATACCAGGTCTATCTTTTTATGGCACATGACTCAATCAAATACTGCCCTCCTATGGCTCAACTGTGTAACCATCAATACAATGCAGAGGGGGGTTATTATTCTTTGTTGATGACATATTTTGTGAATAAAGGGCACCCAGGTCTCTTAGTCCTGAGCTGTGCGGTCTAACATAACCAAAGCTCTGAAAAAAGTTAAAAACATTTGTACAAGCAGCAATGCAGCTCAGTGCGACCTGCAGCCTTGGCTTCACTCTTGGTTTTTATATATTTACAGGTTACACACCTTAGATGCTTTCCTATATAGATGAACAGATGGAGAAAAAAACAAGAACTTAAACTTTCTTCTTCGCTGCTGAAGTTTGAACTCAGGCCTTCGTTATAGAAAGGCAGCCAGATGGGATTTTCAAAAACACAGAACCTTGATGAATTATTAATAATATCAAGACTGCAGAGTCTCGGGGCAAACACACGAACACTGTTGACTTTCTGCCATCAAATTTTAATGTTCTATCAGTACTGTAATGTAGAAGACGATGTGACCAGAGAGAGGAGAAAATAACAGACGGAGAAAATAAAGGACACATCAGGTGAGTGTTAGAGGCCATGCTGAATCTCAAGAGATACAAGAGCAGGAACATCTGTGTTTCTGGGGCCTGAAAAGAGAAAGGGAGCAGGGAGACCACCTGCAGGTGTGTTTGAGCACATGTACATGCAGGTGTGTATGTTTAGGAGGGGTTCCTCTCTCACCTCTCCCCAGGGAGCTGGGCTCTTGTGCAAGGAAGACAGCATCTTTTTATCTCGGCTGATGTCGCAATCAATCAGAGTGACAGTGATGGAGACCCTCATATAGACCCTACTCTCCCATCTGTCATTATTAACCCCTACTGAGGGAGAGCTTTGAGACTTAACCACAGCTATTTATTCAGTCAACATGAGTGAAAAACAATAAGATTTCATAAAGATCATCGCATCTGTGCAGCAGTTCAAAAGAGAAAGACACAGGAAGAATTTTTGTTTCTTTCTATACCATAATGTTCAACTAGTATTGGCTTAAAACTACCCGGGAGCTATTGAAAATATACGAAAATTGCTAGAATTATTATTATTAATATTGTTATTATTTGTGAAATACTTAATTCTTTCTGGTTGGTCATGGAATTCATGCAGTAAAATACGACTTCTCAAACATGCCATGTACAAAATATGACGAAACAAGAATCAGAGAAATCTGGAATTAGTAGAATAGTTTGTTAAACTTTGAATATTAAGCTGCTGAGTTTGTAAGTGGCATCTGAATAAGTGGTACTTCATGCATCTATCCACCTCTTTCCTAAGTAAGTGATGAGAGCCCTCATGATTTACAAACCCGATTCCAAAAAAGTTGGGACACTGTACAAATTGTGAGTAAAAAAGGAATGGAATAATTTATAAATCTCATAAACTTATATTTTATTCACAGTAGAATATAGATAAGATATCAAATGTTGAAACTGAGAAATTTTGAAATGTCATGCAAAATATTGGTTCATTTTGGATTTCATGAGAGCTACACATTCCAAAAAAGTTGGGGACAAGTATCAATAAGAGGCCGGAAAGGTTAAATGTACATATAATGAATAGCTGGAGGATCAATTTGCAACTTATTAGATCAATTGGCAACATGATTGGGTATAAAAAGAGCCTCTCAGAGTGGCAGTGTCTTTCAGAAGTCAAGATGGGCAGAGGATCACCAATTCCCCCAATGCTGCGGCGAAAAATAGTGGAGCAATATCAGAGAGTTTCTCAGAGAAAAATTGCAGTTTGAAGTTATCATCATCTACAGTGCATAATATCATCCAAAGATTCAGAGAATCTGGAACAATCTCTGTGCGTAAGGGTCATCCCCATGACAATGCCAGACCACATAATGCATCAATTACAACATCATGGCTGAGTAGAAAGAGGATCCGGATACTGAAATGGCCAGCCTGCAGTCCAGATCTTTCACCCATAGAAAACATTTAGTGCATCATAAAGAGGAAGATGCGACAAAGAAGACCTAAGACAGTTGAGCAACTAAGTGCCATGTGACAACACAAAATTAACTGACTTAACGGTCTGTGCAGTGCCAACAGCACAACATATGAAGCCTCACAGAACTCCTTTGAGCCAAAGCAAGGAAACAGATGAAAGCTGCCCATCTATTACAGCTCATAATCTTTTAACTTGTTGGGACAAAGGCCTACCCTCCTTGCATCCACTGCAATCGGACCTGGGGCAGAAGCAGGTGTCTATCGCCAGGAGGATATCAGGGTCACTTGGGGGGGGGGGGGCAATAAGTGGCTAGCAGTGGGATGGGATGGGTTATAGATTTTATATTTTTGTTTCTTTTTGTTTTACATTACTGTTTCTACTCAGTATAAAAATAAAAAGAAGAAAATTCAATATACAATTGTTTATAGAAAATAAAAAATGAATTAAAATAAGTAGTTACTTTACTTTACTCTGTTTCTCTTCTCCACGGGCAAATTAATTTCTCCCCGCAACTGAACTTTCACACTATTTGTCTGGCAGGCAACATCAAATGTACAGGTTATGTGTTCACACATTCATCACACAGAATAAGGCTCATTAAACATGGCACGTGGTACCACAGAGAGCAATTAGACCATTATGTAGCTTCCACCTGCCATTATTCTATGCCATACTATATGTAGGTAAAACTATTTGCTAACATCTTATATCAAATCGAAATGATGATAGTATTTATTATGTATCCTATTATCTAGTGCACCGAGCCAGTTTGGAAGGTTAACTTTCAACATGTGGCTCATGCTCGTAAATAAGATACAATGATTCATGTACCTGCGTTCAGACTTGTCACATTTAAATTGAATCAATAGGCAGTGAAACCTCTCCTTCCTTTCCCTTTCTTCAAAAAAAAAACTTGGAAGTGAGGAAAAAAAGTGAGAGGACTGGGGAAAATAAATTCTGAAATAGGGGAGAATTACTGCCCCCCTGAGGCCCTGCCCCCCTTCACCTCTTTCCTGAAATCCATTTGGCCTGGTCCCCCCATTAGGCTGGCTGTCAGGCAGTGGATGCTGGGATGGGCGGCTGTGTAGAGAGAGGCAGGAAAGGAATGAATTTACCCGGTCATGTAGAGCGGGTGTCAGAGACAGACACAGCCGGCAATCCATCAGTGGCACCAGCTTCCTGTCAGTGGGGGGAGGGCAGAGAGAAAGAAACACATTGGGTCATTGAAGCATCTCCATTCTCTAGTGGTTCACATGCCGTGGGGAGATGGTACAAGAGGGGGTCTGTGGAGAAGGTTTAAGTGTGCACATTTTAACAATGTATACTTCTTAATAGGCCTGCTGATGGGAATATAGTGGATGAAGGCAGGACAGAATCCAATTATCCCTTATGGTGGGTGCTTTTTAAGCAAGCCGGCTAACCTTTGACCGCTTTGTCTTTGCCCTCAGGGCATACAGCTCTTGAACATACATGCAGCCCATCTAAGATGCCTGAGAAAACATGCACTCACCAGAATCTAATGGACTTCTTTACTTTGTCATGTCAGTGCCTAGCGTTAGCATGCTATGCCTCTTAACATGGTGGATACATCTTGTGCTGACTGTCTTCCACATTCATTAAGGCAATGGACTCCCTGAAAAAAAGCTCAAGACAGGTGGGTGAGCAAATACCTAAATAACTGCCCATTAGGGATCCATTTAACATCCTGAAAGGAAGGGGGAATGAAGCCGAGAGTGATTTCTTGAACACTTTTTTTTTTTTTTTTTTTTTTACTCTGCTTTTCAGCATTTAATAGATTTGAATTTAACTGGACCATGGAAAATACCATGTAATTTTCTATTGGCAGAAGTATTTTGTAGAGCTTAGATACTGTACAAAAAGTACAAGAAGAAAAATACTTTATTGTTTTATTTCTGGAGATATACACTATACTAGTGATATTCAGTATCAGATTACGGTTTGTCCAAGCCATGAAAGACGGGTATTTTAAATTGTTTTGAAAGGTCATTTTGGCAATTTCATTTCAATTTGTGTCAGTACTATACTGAAGTTCTGTTGAATGCCACACTACTGGGCATTTGCTGCTAGCAAGATCTGTTTGGTAGCTCTATCTGCATCAACTTAATCTCTCAAACTCAGTGAATTAATACAAACCACATGCTGAGTTACTTAAAAAAAATCTTTATTATCCATAAGGTAGAATTAACAACAAACATGCGTCTTAACACAAAAGAACATTGTAACATATTGCACTGGTTCAACTCTAGCAGTTTTTTTTTTTCCTTTGCACAAACTTGTGTCTGTACAACCACATTGTCTCCTTTAGTCTTGGACAAAGCATGATTGACACCTGGGCAGAGCCCTAAACCCACAACGCCACTGTATCACCATTGACTCCCTTGTAAACTGAGTGTCAGGTCTTAAAATACACACAATATCTAGTCATTGTCCCATTCTCTCTATGCGTCATGTCTAAGGCAGTGGCCATTGCACACAAAATGACTTCTCATATTAAAGACACTCAGAACACCAGACTTAAAAATATTTACATAAAAAGTAAACCATCTCATTTGGGTCAAACACAAACAAACATACAGATATTAGGAGAGGGCAGTGGTATTTTAAGTGGGACATGAAGTCTAAGTGTGTATTTAGGGTAGGTAGATTTAAGTAGTGCGTGTATGTGTACTCCAAAGATTTTTCATTCATAAAAAGCCAAGCTATACCACAGGTGAGAGGTGGCAGGTAAATTTGCTCTAGATGGTGTGTGAGATTAAATTTCACTCTTGCGTGCATGGTGGCATGCGGGACATTGATAGATGACCACCCCAGGCATTCTGACACCCGACTTCACCTCAACAAATAGCCCAACCATTATCATCATCCCCATCACGTACATGAGAAGGCAGTTAGCACTCACTTTCACAGCCCACGGCAGCTCACGACTTTAGAAAGAGATGAATTTCGCACATTTACACACATAATTCAGGAAACTATTTTCCTTTTTTTGGTAAAAATGGGTAGAATGTGAAGCAGGTCATCAGAGACTACATGTAAAAAAAAAAAAAAAAATGTTAAAAACTAAGTACTAGGCTTGTCGATTGAATGCGACCGTTTCATAATGTCTTTATACCCTGTAAAATCTCAAATGCAATACAACCAGAAAGGAAATCACCAGCGGTCTGCCATCATCTAAGTTACAAAATGTGCCTGAGCACCCAAACTACACATATGACATATCATTTAGACATAATGCACTAGTGTGCCAAAAATGATCTATCAAACACATGTAAACATTTAAGGGCAGTTTCTATAAGCCCTTCAACTTTAGTTTAAATTGAGATTGAAGATTGGGTATGAGAATGATAACTTTGGAGTGGGATTCAGGACATAATCATTTAACCTTGTTTAGTTTTTTTAATAACTGTACTTTTATGCCTTTGCCACTAGTGTAGGATTGATAAGTGTTCTCTAGACACAACAGGAAAAATACTCTATTAAACCTGACTGCCCACAGATGCATTTCAAACTTTGTCCAAATGCCATTCTCGTTACAAGTGCATTTTTTTCACTGATCATGGTGCTCGGGTTAATTAGGTTCATTAGGAATGGAGCTTCAAGCTGCAATGCGATCAACAGCTCCAATCCTTAAAGAAACGTAAATGAGCAAGACATCCAGTCACTTTTTATATGGACAAAACATGAATTAGGGCATAGCATAACTGTACATCAGTTTTAAGACCAACTTAAAACACTTTAATTTTCCATATTGTCAGGGCCAAAAGTAGGACAGGAGTGTGTTGAAAAGAGATGGCACCTAGAACTTTTATAACAGGCAAGTGTTGAAATTTGAACAATAAGAATGAAAATGAGGAGGTAAACTGAGTGGATAAATGTAAAATGTGGTTAAAACATTCAAAGTTCCACAGGTTAACCTTTAAATACATTATGGAGTTAACACATTAAGTCAAGATAATATGACAACGTACCACAGTGTGACTTACTGGTCAAACCCCAACCAAGTTTGAGATCTAATTGGATACTGTATTTATTGGTTTTCATATTATTGTCACACAAAATAAAAAGGGTTTGTGCAAATACATCTTTGTCCAGTATATGACAAAGAGCTGAATCAGACAGAGCTAATATGGCAAAGAAAGGACACCAATCAAAAATACACTCCCATTGTCTAGGGCATAAAACAAACAAATAACAGACTTTTTTAAAATATGCATTATATAAGAACCCACACGAACATACACTCGAACATGCTTCTATACACAGGCGCACACACACACACACACACACAAACTCCAGATACAAGTCTGCCGAAATAATAAAAAAAAGCAAACAAATATACAGACACAACAGGAAATTGGTCCAGATATTAAGAGAAAGAGAAAATAAAACGGGTAAGCTGAAGAATAAATATAATGGTCCGCTTGAACAGAGACAAAACCAAACACGATCTAGACATAATGATGTGCAAGTAACAAGTGATGTCTTTAGCTAAGCTATGTAACTTTACATAACTTTAGTGGGATGTGAATGATGGCCAAATATCACATGATTTATTATACAGAGTATTTCCAAATCATTTCTAATAACATCTTTAATTCTGATTAGAAACATTAAGTAACACGTAAAGATGTAATTCATGCACTTATTGGCCATCATTATTCTGCATTACACTTCCAAATTCAGCTACCATATAAATATTACATTAGTGACGGCTGTGCCATAGGGGAAATCTCAAGTCCTCACAAATCTCACAGTTGTTGGACACAATTGAAAGCTGACACAAGTGCAAGTGGGAAAAGGAGGAAAATGCAGTTTGGTTTCTCTTTATATTACTTATTAACTATACTACAGGTGTGATGAAATCAACTTTGTATGTTTGTGAAAATTGCTCGGGATACGCTACTCTTATTGCTGCAATATGTCTTCCTCTAAAGATGAATAGGCAAAAAGAAATATGTGAAATGTTTAGGTGTTGTTTTAAGGCAACTATACTTAGTACAAGAGATGATTCTTAAAGTAATAGAAGGATAATATGAAGAGGTAATATACTTCAAGTTGACACGGTTTCTGTCTCTCAGGGTGCAGACCAAAGCATTTTTCCAGATTTTCTAGCTGCTGAGAATTTTTTTTTAAAAGGTGGAACAAGAAATCAAAGCAATTTGAAGCAAAAGCTTCAATTATTTAGTGAATGGCAGAGCATAAGACATTCTGAAATGAAGCTTTTGGGCTCGTCTGTAAACACCTCCATCTTATCTTTCAGAAATCTTTTTCATAGGAATACTGACAATAAACAGGACAACATGCCTTGTGTTACAGTGTGTATTTGTCAGTCATAGGCAAGTTAAATTAAAGCTGGAGAAAATGGGTCTTTCTGCAAGGCTGCTACGTTGTCTTGAATTTGTCTTGTGAAATAGTGGAACTAGACTTTGCCTGGGCCTGAGATTGTGCTTCAGATCTAGGCCTTGGTGTGGTGCCACACCGCAGAGTCTCTGGTCTCTCCTGATGTTCTTCCCCGGCTTGGGGGTTTGGAGCAGTTGACCTTTTGGTCCCTGGGACCACCAAAGATCTCTGAGAAGTTGAAACTGGCTCAGATTTAGATGATGATTGTTTAGAGGGAGATTCAGTCAGCTGTGGAGACTGGAAGCCAGAAGCAGCAGAGGGACTCAAAGAGTCGGGAGGATCACGACGTTCCAGACGACATTCTTTTATCTTCGGGTAGGTGGGATCTGTCTGGGGACGCTGGTCCTTTGTACGCTCTGAGGCCTCTCTAGTACCTGGGATGCTGAGTTTGACAGGGCCAAGCACACTCTTAGCCACAGTGGCCAGTTGAGACACAACTTTGTCCATTCCGCTCTCAGAGGCAGTGGATGGAGAGGCTGCAGCAGTGGCAGTAGCAGCAGCAGCCGCAGCCTGTCTGCGGTTGTCAGCCTCCTTCATCTCCTTTGTGATGCCTCCGGTTGGGGTGGTAGCAACAGGGATATCTCTGGCCACTCCAGAAGCAGTGCTAGGATCCATTTTACCACTGGTTCTGGACCTGGGCTCAGAAGTTTTAGGGGACCTCCGGGGATCCAATGGAGGTGTGGTGGGTTTGATGAATGGGTCTTTGCTGACAGAGGTAAAGGCACTACCATGGGTGGAAAAGGTACTGGACAGGGGGCTGGGTTGAGGTGGAGATGGCCAGATAGTGGATTGAGAGTCCTGTGCCTTTGATTCTTTATTTTTCAACTCTTCAGCTAGGGTTGAACTTGAGTTTTGAGCCATAATAGAGGTGGTGGGATTCTGTTCTGGGGGCTTGGCTGCAGCTTGCACTGATGGTGATATTGAACTTTGTGTCTGAGACTGAGTGGTACTTTGGCATTGTATCTGCAGTCCTCGGCTGGGCTGAGGTAAGGCTGGGGGTGCAACGATTGAGGACATCAGTCCCAGTGTCTGTGGAGCTGCTGGTCCCATCCTGATGCTATGGGGAGCGGCCATTACAGTTGTAGGCCTTAATATATGGCTAGGAGGAACATAGCTTGTCCTGCGTCCATCTTGACTATCTTCTGACCCTTCGTCGGTCTCATCCTCTGAGGAGTCCACCTCGTGGATGGCATCCTGCTTTTGAAGAGACTCACGGCGCTCAGCACGATCCTGGCGTATGGCAGATAGCTTGTCTTTCAGTTTACTCTTCCCAGGAACAAGTCCCAGAGTTCCAGTTCCAGACTCAGGACCTTCTTGCCTGCCCAGTTTACGAACTGAACTTTTCTGCAGACTGCCCTTTTCTGCAGGAGACACTCTTCCTCCCATCAGAGTCTCACTGGCTGACTCCTGCAGGCTCTGTAGACTGGGGTCTCGTTGCATCATCTCTTTTTTAAAATCTGAATGTGAGGTATCAAGACTGTGTTTGCGGCTGGCACCAACTGGTAGCTTTTTATCAGCAGTAGAGGAGGGAGGAGATGAGGATGAAGAAGAAAGAGAGGCTGCGAGTTTCTCAGCTGATTGGACACGTTTGAGCAGAGGAGAGCGAGGAGTGTCTGCACTCTTCGGGCGGGATATCTGTCTTACTAATGGAGGTGAAGAGTGGAGTTTGACAGGGAAAGACTGGCCTATTGAAGAAGTGATGAGCGGGTGGTTTGACAGGGGCGAAGGAGAACGTGGTGGGGAGGTGTTTTGAGGGGTGGGCGATGGTGTACGTGCTAATGGGGATAAGGGAATATTGCCTGCAGACTTCCGGCGGGGGGATCTGTACTGGCGCTGCAGTTTGGGAGCCAGACCATGCAAAGAGCTTGGTCTGATCTGTCCAGAACTGGCAGGAGAGTTGGGCACACTGGAGCTAGGTGAGCTACTTTGGGATGAGTTCCCACCCACTGCATTAGAGAAAGAGAAGTTTCAAGGTTCAAGATTAAACTTATTAAAGAAATATGAAGATGAATGTAATGGCTTGAGATATAATATTGATTACGTTATGGGAAACAAATTGCAATATTGTCTGTAGCAATGTGTATAAAATCACACTGGCAGTAGTTGTTTTTGTATGATGTATATAAAACTATTTAAATACTGTTTGCTACTGTGATTTCTGTTTTGACGTAAGAGTTAAAGACAAAGGATTCACCTGAGTGGGCAGAGTCAGGAGTGGAACGACAGCCCTGTGTGGGTGAGCGAGGGGACATGTGCGTGGGAGACCCTGGGACACTATCGCCTGATGAGACTGAGCGGTTCAGAGAGGACAGGCTACGACTGGTGTGGAGAAGGGTCGCTTGCTTGGTGATCTTACGAAACAGGGAGTTTCTCTTCTTACTGTAGTAGATAAGTTTATACAAACCATTAATGGGACAACAAATGTAAGCCAGAGGACTTGAAATCAGAAGAACTCTGTGGGACATAGGTATGTGGATTTGATGGATTTTCACTTCACCTATCTTGTCCATCTTTGGTTTTGGTTCTTTTGTTGCGCCGGGCCATTTTGGACTTGTAGCTGGTTTTGCGTGCAGGGCCAACCTTAATAGAAGTATTCTCAAAGGGCGTAGCAGAAATGGACACCTTACTGCCACTCTGCAACATAAAAATATGTTAACCTGAATATCAATCATTTCTAAAGCAACAATGCTTCAGTTTGTGGCTGTCAACGTACTTTGAGAATGAGTTCTACAACTTCTGTGTGCACGAGTCCATGGACAGGCTCTCCATTAACATGTGTGATGAGATCTCCCTCTCTCAGTCCAGCATCATGAGCAGGTCCCCCATCCTCCAAGTGCTGCAAAGCCATATGTTAGAGGACTCAAAACCAAACACTGGTATAGTCTAAATCCATCATGGAGAATAATTGTATCTGACGTACTCACCCAGACCATGTGGTGCACAGTGTAAATGTCTGTGTCTCCCATGTAAACCCTGATGGCACGCAGGGTGAAACCATATTTCTTGCCAGCTCGGTGGATGACTATGGCTGGTTTGACACTGCAGATGGCTGGGGAGAGATCTCGACTAGGCGAGGAGTCACGTGATGAGGGGTTGGATGAGAGCGAGTGAGGGGACATGGGACTGGCCAAAGGAGAGGCACCATGGTGATCTGAAAAAAAGGAAGAAATTGCACCTCAGTTAAAGTGTGATAGACCACCCCATACATTTATTCTATAAGACAGAGCCAGCCAGTCCAAAAAAGAGACTAGTAAGACATGGTCCATGTTCGTCTTGGAACAATATTTTTATTGACAAATCATAAGGATTTAAAAAAAAATTGGATTGCTAAAACTATCATCATATCATCCTATTGTTCAAGGACCAACAAGTCTTGCATGACAAAATCACAATTACCAATAATTTGTACTTACCAGCAGGAATCAAGAGTGAAAGTGTAGTTGCTGAAGCTGACTTAATGACTTTGTTAAGTGGGCGTGATGTGTGTTTTTCCGTATCTCCTGACAGCAGTCTGTGGCGAGCTCTACGAGCTGCTAAATCACTGATGGCTTTAGGAGTGAAGTTTTCAGATCCTTCAGCACTGTAGCGAGAAGCTCGATCCAACACATCACCAGAACCACCAGCTGAAATCACACAGATGAAAAATTAGCAGCGATATGTCTACAAAAAATGGCCAACTCTCAGAATAATAAATCCCATTCATTTTTGTATATGTGTTTTTTTTTTTATACCTCAATAAGTATAGGGCCTTAATAATACATGGTCTTAAAAATATTTTTAACATTTAAAAAATACTAGTTCCCAGAATAATTCCACAAGACTGACGTGTGAGTGTGGATTGGCTGATCTGGCTGGAAGTGGAGCCTGGTGTGGTTGGCGATTCATCCAGTCTGAGCTCTCTCTCCACAGGGAGCTCTGGTATGGCCTGAGGCAGATCTTCCCCACGAGGTCCCCTCACAGGGGTCTTCCTGCCCCCCACACCACCATCCTCTTCGCTGGAAATGGCGAATCGAGGCATTTCGATGATAGCCGAGCAGCAGCGGCGACGTACTGTCAGAGGCGGGCTGGAGTCACTCTCGGTGTGAGATGACTCGGAAACAGAGAGTCGCTTCCTTAGGCTACAAAAGACCAGTTCATTACACCATGCTGAACAAATATCTGACTACAATTTGACTACAAATGATTTATTTATCAGAATCACTTCAGGTGTTTCACTCACATCTCAGGTGAGCCCACCAGCCAGCTCCGGTCTCGAGACTTTAGGCCACTGAGACTGTCGATACGCTCTCCTCCCTCTTCACTCAGACTGCGTTTAGTGGGAGGAGGGGTGCGCTTCTCCTCATGCAAGGAAAGACGCTCCATACTACTGTACACCTAAACATGGGAGACCGATTTTGGTGGAGAGAATAAGATTGATTAAGTTATAAACAGTTAAAAACAGTATAAACTGCTGAAGACACTAGATTTAACTTAAAATTTAGCATAACAGATACAGTGTCTTTATATGTGACCCTAGACCACAAAACCAGTCTCAAGTCGCTGAGGTATGTTTTTAGCAATAGCAACAAAAAAAATATGGGTCAAAATTATTATTTTTTTTTTTTTTTCAAAAATCATTAGGATATTAAGTAAAGATTAAATTTCCTACAGTAAATATGAATTCATTTCATATACCGTAAGAATTCATTTGGACAAATTAAAAGGTGATTTTCTCAGTATTTAGATTTTTTTTGCACCCTCAGATTCCAGATATTCAAATAGGTGCATCTTGGTGAAATATTGTCTGATCCTAATATACCATACATCAATTGAAAGCTTATTTATTCTGCTATTTTGAAGAATGTAGACTTAAGACTGGTTTTGTGGTCCAGGGTCACATATATGCCATCCATATGCACTATTATACTTCATCCTACTTTGAACTACTGTATACTACTTGGCATAATTATTTTGATTTTAAATAAAACATTAGCTATCAATTGAATGTCTTATATCATTGTTTTTGCTGTCGTTAAGACATGTGTTGCATGTGTTACTTCACACCTTGCTGAATCGTGGTGAACAGGAGGAGAACTGACGGATTTCCAGATGGTCATCATCATTTGTGTCGTCCTCTTCCTCCGAGTCCACGTGATGATACCGATCTGAGCGTGCTAGTGGGGTCAAAGAAAGAGATTTCAAATTGTACTTTAGAGAATGTAGGCCCATGTGGTGTGCATCTGTATTGCAGAGAGAATAATGTGTCATTTTTTATATATAAATTTAACTACAGCCCCTGCTGCCTGAACACGTACTGTCAAAGTAGCTAGTGTCATCCTCCGACTCCAGCTGAGGAATGAACTCTGCCTTCTGCCTCAGGAGACTGTTCCAGTCCAGATCAGTAAAAAAACTGTGCTGTTTCACCTCAAACGCACTCCCTGTGAGACAGGGAAAGAGAAGATCTCTTCAAATATAAAAAAAAAAAAAAAAAAAACAGAGATGTAGGATAACATGAAAGAAAAAGTCTTTTTAAGATGTTCTGTTCAGGTTTATCCATAAACTATTAATCTCAGCAGATCAGTCAAGTCACTCCTCTAAGACTAAACTAGAGAATAGATCAAGTCAGAGTCTGTGCAAGTAAGTGTGAGCTTGTGTGCTAGAGGACCTGTTCCTAGACGCTCCAGAGGGTTTTGGCGCAGCAGTTTGGAGATGAGATCTTGAGCATCTGGAGGCAAAGCTTCATCACCTTCTGGCCAGATTATATCATCTATTGAACCACACATTCAGAATCATATTTCTTGAAGGACTCTCAACAACATCAGAATTAGGTTAACAGGTCAGATTTCAGAGCATTTTATCTTAGACAGTGAACAAAAGAATAGCCTGATTTTAGGGGTCTATTAAGTTTTTCAAAATTAATTACTGACCGGTAAAGAAGATCATCACTGATTAGGAAAGTAAGACTAATAATGATAATTGACATCACATACCATACAAGTCAAAAGTTTGGCCACTCGTGTTTGTATAATGTAAGCAATGTTTCTCATCATGAAAATTTTCAGAAAATAATGTTTTTTTTTGCACTTACCACTGATGACTTGTCCAAACAGCTCCTCAGGAGTATCCCCAAAGAAGGGAGCACATCCCACGAGAAACTCATACAAGATAACGCCCATGGCCCACCAGTCCACTGGCTTTCCATAGCCCTGCCTCAGAATGACTTCAGGAGCTATGTATTCAGGAGTACCACACACCTGATGTAGAGAGGAAAAAAGGGAGTATCCTTTTATTAACAATAATCAATAAATAAATATATAAATTCAACAGACAAAATACAAAGTTTCTGTACCTGTTTGTCCAGAAATTCACGGGCATCTTTTTCAATGTGGCCCTCATATAGATTGGTTGTTAAGCTCATTAAACCAATCTTGGACAGGCCGAAGTCTGTCAGTTTGATGTGTCCCATAGATGTAATCAGCAGACTGTTGAAAAACAGGCCATTCTTATTTCTGACATCAGTGAATATAAAAAAGGCCATCAATCCATCTAAAAACATAGCTGTCTAAACCAAAGCCAACTGATCTGTTATCAAGCTTGTTTTTGTACTCTTTGAAAGTGAGATGGAATCTAAAGAACAAATAAAAAGCCTTAAATAAATGATGGAAAGTCAACTACAAGCACCGTGGTTTGGTCTTAAGTGTACTTACTTGTCAGGTTTGAGGTCTCTGTGCACAATGCCATAATTGTGAAGGTATTCCAGTGCTAGAACAGTCTCAGCAAAGTACATGCGTGTCATGTCCACAGGCAGAGCCCCAATGTGCTTCAACAAAGTGGCACAATCTCCACCTTCAGAAACACATAAACACATTCAACTACAGCATCACTCTGTGGTGTATCCTATACTAAAATCCTCCATGACCTTAGTCACCCATAGTTCTATAAGTGTTTCTTACCCTCCACATACTCCATAACCATGCAAAGATGTCTCCTTGTCTCAAAAGAACAGAACATACTGACAACAAAAGGGTTCTCTGCAAATGTTAGGATGTCTCTTTCCACAAAGGCTTGCTGGATCTGGTTTCGCAGGATCAGGTTCTGCTTGTTGATCTTCTTCATGGCAAATCGCTGACGGGTCTCCTTATGCCTCACCAGAAACACAGCCCTAAGTGGAGAGAGGTATGCATCACTATTAAGCTTCTAATTGTTTAACTGTCTTCTTACTCTACAATTATTAAAGACAAGTGATGGGAGAGCCGATGGATAATGACAAATTTCAAAGGATTTAGCATTTATAATTATTGATGTGACAGTGAAATCCTGTTGTCTTACCCATAGGCTCCATTACTGATGAGTTTAATGGTCTCAAAGTCTTCCTCACGTGGAGTTTTAGTTTTGGGTTGAGGCTGAAGCTGAATTGGTTGTACGGTGGCTCCTCGACTCTGCACATGAACATCAACACTTTGTCTTAGTTGGATGTTATTGTACAGAGTCGGCAGAATCATTTAAGACTTCTCAATTCTATCACTCACGTCTGTGGAATCTGTCTCGGTCTCTGGCGTTTCAGGGTTACCACTGTCATAGCTGCTCAGCTGGGCCATTTCTAGAGAGTGAAAGTAAAAGGAGGGAATGAAAGTGAACAGGTGTCATTGAAAAACATCATAAATGTCATTGTAGTTCCCAATGTAGTACTACAAAAAGAGTTGCTTCATAGAATCCCCAAAAGCTTTTGGACCCTTATGTCACACTTAAACATTTATGTCGGGCATAACAAAGCATGACAACATTTCAAACCAACAATTTGTAAGTGTAGCATAATGTTCATATGCTTTTAAGACCACTGTAGGTAGAATTCTTACCCTCAAGGGGGTCCCTGGTGAGTCCCAGCTGGCTGATAATGTATCGAGGGATGTCAGACTTGATGCCCTGACCTTCTTTAGCATGATCTTCAGCAGCCTCCAACAGGTGGTAGAACTCCTCTGGATCAAACTCCTACAACACACACAGGGAGAAATAGATTCTCATGATATGATTAAAATTTGACATCAATCCCAATCATTTAATTCATTCTAGAAATTTTACTCTATAACAGCAAGGTACTGGAGGTACTACTTTCTTTAATCCTAGTTCCAGTCAAATATTTATAATCATTACATTCATAAGGTTCATTATATTCATTCATCTTTACTCAATGATTTATCAACCTTTTGTAACAGGCTAAAAAGTTATTCACACAAAAAGATGAAATAATGTCACACACACAGTATTTTAACAAACTACCATTTGAAAATGAAAGAACAGAAAAAAAATAAAAAGCCAAACAAACAAAAGGCCCAGCAAGGGCTAATATAACTAATACTGTAATAACAGGTTAGAATATTTTGTGTGTGCTTATATTTGGCAGGTATGTCTCCTGGAGATATTTGCGATGCCTTGTGCACACATGAAGCAATAAAATGTTAACAGCTCATTGCTCTCTCAGCTGCTTGTCCTCGATCAGTGCTGAGCTGTACTATATGCTGTCATACATCTGAACGCAAATGATTACTCAAAATACACATGTGGCCACAGACATGGAGCCCTGTAGCTTTGTGTGGAAGTCAGCTTTTGGGTTTATGTGTGTTTCCATAATGTCTGGTGTGATTTTTTTTTTTTTTAACAATTCAGCGAATCTGACAAATCACTGTGAATTTTGAAGGTTTACAATGTGGCCTTGATTCAAATACACATATCCTCCAGGTAAATCTACCTTTTTAATTATATGGTACCAAGCATGTGCTTCATTAATATGGAAAAGCAGTTTGCTCTGAAGCCTCAGTAAAATTATTTCCAGAATAGAGTCCCTTAAATTATCGGTGCTTACCAAACACTCCAGCAGACGAGCGGGTCGGGCGATGATTATCATCAGCTTTTTAACCAGCTGGGTGACAAATGTCACCTCCCCACTTTCTGAACGCTCATGAGCCTAACAACAAACAGAGAAAAAAAATGAACAGATTTGAAATAGCTTGACCTAACTTGACCTTCCGCTTACACAGTGACGAATGAGCAAGATGCTGATATCAGAAGCAATATCAGTCGAGATTTTTGACACTCAAAGCACTACGATGAGGGATAGGTTAAATTATGCGTACAAAAAGAGTACATACAAAGGAAGAGTGTAAAAGGAGCAGAAAGGAGAGAGTTCATCAATAGAAGAGCAGTACATTGTTAGATGGTTAAACAGCCGGCTGACAGTAATAGAGCCATCTCTGACAGACAGCACTGCCACCTCAGGGGATGTCTAATCAGCCTCTGAATTATTTATACAGGTAATGAAACCGCAAGTGAATCGCACACTCAGGATAATAAAGGGCCTCTGCACTGAGTAAATACACTGCAGACAGACAAGTATCAGCAGTGAGAGATAAACGATGACGGAGTGATTTGGTTTAGCACACCTTAAACTAGATGAAATGAGATACTCTACACATAATCTATACATAAAGTCAATAAGGTCAAGCGTACAAAAGGTCGATAGAAGATCCTCAGGATTCCTCTAGGCCCAGACATCATGGTGATAGCCAGGTCACTTAAGTGACCCGGCCTTGAGATTGGCTCCTGTGGTTTTTAATGATGCAACCATGAAAGACTGAATGATATAGACTCATCATTTAAAAAGACAAATGTCCAGTTTAATAAATAAAGCCTATAAACGAGGACAAAGAAAAATGCAGGTCAATAGTGAAAGACCTTATGAAAAAAAAAAAGAGGAAGATTGGAACAGTGGAACATATACCTGTGCCATATCAGTTATGAGCCAATATTAGTGGTTTTTATTTATTTATTTATTAGTATTGGTCAATATTAATTATATATTGGAGGACATTTAATTGAACATTTTATATATTTTTGATCTATTTATTTATTTTTCAATACAAAATAGCGTAGAATTATAAATCACGGTCATATAATAAAAATTTGTATTATATTGTTGGTATCACCCAGAATGTTAATAACAGTGCATCCCTTTATATTATGGACTAAATTCGGTTTAAAGTGTAATATACTATAACTGACAAATATTTAAAATCCTTCTACAATTATCCATTTGATTAAAGTAAACAATAACAGGTGTATTATGAGACATAAAAATATTCTAGTTACAGTCCATATTTTGCATGTGAAATTGTCATAGCACAGGTGAGTCTACAATTCAACAACATAAAACAGCTTCTATTAGACTATGAGCTTGACTCAACGCAACTCTGCATAGTAAAAACAATCAGGAACTCAACTGTTAGATCCACATGGTTTCTGAGCGTGCTCTGCTCCCAGCACTCTAAAATCTGCTGAAGAACCTCCTCTTCCTCCAGCCGCCTCTGCCACGAAACGCAAGACATCCTCTGAGATAGCGAGAAGCGTTAAATGGAGAAGTCGGAAATGCTTTTCGGAGCACACCTGCTAAAGATGCGGTTTATACCACGATCCCCGTCTGGCCCACCTGTCACCATCGGCCCCCAAACTAAATTAGCCAATTAACTCGGGCTGAATGATGTCATCCGTACTCGCCTGAATGCCAAGTATGGCTGCGGCAATAGCTCGGCGACTGCATGAGATCACGATGTGCGCATTTTTGATTCTGGCAGGCAACAGCAACAAGATGGTTATGGACCACCAACCGAAAGAGGGGAAAACCCAACCTGATCCCACCTTCCATTCTCACTCCCCCCCTTTCTCTCTCTCCCACTCTGTCTCTCGCTCCCCGCACCCTCCTCTTGGGTGCCTGGGATACTCATCCATTACCAGTGGTGGTTACTGGAGTGTGAAATTAAAATCAGGAAGGTGCTGCACCCCCATTCCAACCCTACACAACAAACACACACTCTGGTACATTCCTGCACACATGATTTGTGGATTTGGAATGGGACCTCTGGGAGTCATAACGCTGCCCCTGAGGCACTGTGACTGAACTAATCAAGACATCAGTATCCTGACTAATGCAGATGTGACAGGTGACCACAGACCCAACAGAAGAAAAAAAATCGTCAGGGAACCAAAAATCACAAGAGTTGTTTGTGACAGCCCAGCTGTCATAGAGATGACCTCTTCTCTGATGTGATGACATCACCACTTTGGCTGACATAGATTTATATTAAGGAATCCACAAGAAAGGCCTTGCATGACAAGGAGTTAATACCCTTGAAATAAATGCAGACAACTTCCTACATACTCTCCACATGGGGATAATCTTTGCATACTCACATCTTGGTGTAGCTTCTCAAGGTTCTCCTGTAGTTCATAGAAGTAGCGGGAGGTGATGAGACCCTCACGGGATTTGTCCAGGCAGTCCCGAGACAATTCTATGACCTGGTGGTGGATGAAGCTCAGGACGCCATCAGCTAAAGGCATGACTTTGTCAGGAGCTGAGGAGAATATGAAATCAGCCAGCCGTTCCTCCATCTGAGCAGTAGCCTGTGGGATAGAAGGGTCCTGGTAAGGGCTGGGTTGAAACAAAGGCCAAGCCATGGAGAAAGAGAGGCAACCAGCCACCCACAATGTGTTACTGTACATTTATTCAATCACTTTTTTTTTTTTTAATTTTCAATTGTTTTTTATTTAAAAAACCAAGTATGATTTTTTTTTATATTATGCATATAGGCAATGATAAAACACGGATATCTCTGTGTGTGTGTATATGTATTTTTTTTTTTTTTTTACAGATATCAAGCAACAGAGAGTGGTTTATTTATTATTTATTGTCTATACACATTAATGGTAATTTGAGTCTTGCCAATTTTTTTTATGTTAAACAAGCTTATTTATTTTTATTTTTAATATACTTTTTATTTAATTATTTAAAATTATTATTACTATTATTATTGTTATTAATATATTTATATGATATACAGTTACTATTCTATTATCATTCTAATTTTTATTAATAATAATAATAATAATAATAAATATTTTCTTTCGCTATGTGTATTGATGCTCTGGCAAAGCAATTTTAAAAAAGTATTGTGTGAAAATGAGACTTATCCAAGTGCAAGTTCATGAGTTTTAGACCTCACCTTAGGGAAACGCTCCTTGTAGACATGGTTCATCATGACGATCTCATGGTCAAATAATATGGGTGAGCGTCCAGGGCTAAAGACGAGAATAAATAAAAACAAAATATGTAAAAAATAAATAAAAAATGGGACTTAGCCATTATTTATTTTTAAACCAATCATATATTTTCAACTCCAATGTCCCTCTTCCTTCAAGCAGATGTTGCTTGTTGGCCTATACCTGTAATTAAATGTTGATGACAGATTGGAGCACCTGTATTTTCTGACATAGCCATTCATGTCAAAGTAGCATCTTCAATCAGAAACACTCCGGAGGGAACACTGAGAGATACAGGTTCTGTAGATAAGTGAGTATGTGTGCATTTCAGTCAGGGACAACGATTACAGATACAGCTGGGACCGCATGAGTCACTCCTGTTAGTAAAGATAAGCAGGTCATGTGACCTTAAGGATGAGGTAATGCTGTTAAGTCATCAATCGAAGGCTTGTGCTCCTTATTAGACCTCCTGATTGAATGAATATATACTAACCATAGCACATTTGATCAACCTCCAGGGTGCTGTTGAGAAATGCCGAAACAAACACACACACACACATACACTAAATTGGCTCATTTACAGCTCTGTCAGTAACAATAAGAGAAGGGAGAAATATTCTAGTCAAATCTACAACTTACTTGAGAGCCATTTCAATCAAACATTACGATCTGACCATGGCTGTGATAAAGGTTAACTCTGACAGAGACTGATTCGAAGCCGAAGGGAGCTGCATTAACAATCACACTAAGAATATTTCCCCCGCTGAGTGAGGTAGAGAGAAAAGACAAGGGAAAATGAATAAAAGAAAATACCTTAGAGCGATTCTCTTATTAAATAATGTGTGCAACCACCATGTGGTTGCAAAGAATCACAGTGATCTTCCTGCGGCACAATAACATTCTGCATTATACAGATGATAATTAGTGAATGCGATTATTTTTCTCTGATGGACGCAGATATGTCCTTGCAGCCCTAAAAATCATCACGTTTTTGAGAAATGACCTTGTAAAAAGATTCTCATTATATTTTTAAGTCAAATAAATTTAATTGAAATAGATGTATACTGTATGTTCTGTGCAGGAACATACTGGAAATAAGTGGAAAGGACAAGTATTCTTATGAGTTTTTTTATGGGTAAAAAAAAAAAGGAAAAAAAGAATAAAGTGTTCACATATGTTAGAAAGTATAAAAAAGAGAAATAGAAGTACAAAAAGAGAGAAACAATATTTGAACAAATTTTCAACTCTAAGTACGAAACCTACTTAATCTGTTACAACTTTATTTTTCCAAGGAATTTGGATTTTTGTGTCCGAATATGAAAATCTATAAAATGTTAAATGCTTAATGTCTGAATATTCAGCATTCCATAAACCTGAAGCAGACAACACCCAATCACCTCCATTAAGATTCTGAAGTGAAAAATGCACTTCCATGTGGGTAATTTTTTTGAATGAAGTCTGTTACACTCACCAAGGGTGCATGTCTTCGATCAAAAATAAAGTAAAAAAAAAAAAAAATTATATATATATATATATATATATATATATATATATATATATATATATATATATATATATATATATATATATATATATATATATATATAATTTTAAATAAATTAATAAATAAAATTTTAGATATTATTATAAATGTATTTATTTAACATAGAAATTGTTTCTAGCCCGGTAGTCCATTATGTCTATATTGTATTGTATATTGTATGTACATATACATACATACAGAACATAATTATTTAATAAGGATTTCTTTATCAACATCATCGTGTTGATTTTTGTACAAGCACTCACCTCTCGTACTTTCTTTATAAACAAAAGAATTATCTGAAAAGTATGTGAAGACTCACCAAGACAGATACTATCACATGGAACAAAAGCCAAACAAAGGAAGGGACTGCTAGAGAGAGAGGAGGGGAAGAGAGTGTGTAAATGTGTCACAGTTGAGCACAGACCTCTAAATGTGCCTCAGAGGAGCTGGAAACCAGGGAAATCAGCTAGTTAATTGGCTGTGATAGAGTGGTCTGCACTAACACAAACACACACAATTGGATGACGTCACCAACAAAGCCACATGCACCACTGTAGTCATTTCAGACATTCTGATTTTACATTATGTGCAAGTTTAATTAGAATTAACATATTAATTTCAATAAAAAAAAAAATGGCTTGGCCAGCCAGAAGGAATCCAGAAATTGACCAATGTATTCTGTCACGGAGTTCTTTATTCCAATAATATTCTAATCTCCAGCTACTGCTACCAATTAATTTGACATATGGATGATGGATGGTGACCACTGTACGCTGAGCTCATTACTCCTTGAGTGTGAGTTGAAAGATGTGAAGAGAAAGAACGATGGAAAACCGTCAATGACCACTGCATTAAGAAACGTCCCTGTCAGTTCTTTCTGCGTGTCTGTTGTCAGTGGCGTGAAATTAGCATAATACTGCTCCATTAAAACATCTCTCATTAACCCGTTCTACCTAATCTCCCCCTCCATCCAGTCGTTTTATCCTTCTCTCCCTTCTTTCAACAGTAGAAATGAATAATCCTGGGAAGATGCAATCTGTAAGATGTGGCAACTGCAAACCACACTACCTCATCCAATATTTATGGATCTAATTCTGGAGTGCTGAACCCCCTGCTGAGTGTGTCTAGATACTAAAAGAGGCAAAGCCAGTGTTTCCTGAATAAGTCATCTTAACAGAAAGAGAGAAAGAGCCAGAGGGGAAAAGAGAGAGAGGAAGAGAGATGTGTTTACAGATAAGATGCTCATGAAGGAGGTCTCTTTCTTAGCATTGAAGAAGAAAGAATTCAGTCTGTCAGGTCCTGGGCAGAAGTGTGCGAGTGACTACTAGAGTAATCATACAACTCTTCTGCGGTGAAAGAGAGTAGATAAGATGAATCCAGGTCAACACAAAATCTATGCATATTTGTATATTTCACAAAGGCTTTGGATAGCGTGACATATTTCTTAGATATTATTTCCATAACAACTACATAGATTCCCCCTCGTTCACAACAACAAAGATGAATTTGGACATTTTTAAATACTACTTTAAAAAAAAAAAATATATATATATATATATATATATATATATATATATATATATATATATATATAGTTTTTATTGCTTGTATATAATGATTAAAAAAGCAATTACAGATTTTTTTTTTTTTGAGGGGGGGGGGGGTGAAATATGACTTGGACACATTGACAGGCAGAGAGAAGCATAAAGAAAGTTGTAAGGCAGAGGAGTGACGATGCATCAATGTGAAGGGCACACAGGTGAATAACATGTCTGCTACCTTGGAGGAGTCAAAAGTCTAGAGAATGAGGTGTGGCAGTTTCCTGTCAGAGCTCAAGATTTGGCATTTAAGAGTGGGAGCCTGAGGGCCCAGCTGACATCACAGACTCACAACGTCATGTTCACTTGAAGGGCAACTTTTGATTGCTGTGAAATGGGAATCTGTAAGTGATTGTACCTGAGACTGCGGGAGCGTGGCCGCATGGCTGGAGATCTTCTCCCATCCTCATCCGTGATGCTCTCTGAGCTGAAGTGTTTGGTGAGGAAATGCAGCTCATCTGCAGTGGGCTGGAAGGGCAACTGGTGCAGCTTTTCCTGAGATGAACATGATGACTGTGAGAAGCAGAGAGGGAGGGATTACAAGGATAGAAGGCATTGCATTGGCTGCCCTGACTGTCAATCAGCTGCCTTAGTTGGCATAATGTTGTTGATTGGTAATTTGAATAAATTTTTTATTTAGATACATTTTTTTTTAAATATATATAATCTACTGAGAAAATGTCCAGGTAATATTTAAACTCAGAATTAGTTACTAATGATATTTTTCATAAAGAAAGTAAAGCCTAATTTTAGGATCATTAAGCCTTTTTGCATTGTGACATTATTAAACTTCTTATTACTTTAGTACTATAAAATAAATCATTCTCATTACTATAATACATAACGATAATTGCCATTATAATAATGTCACATTGTAAAAAATCTCAATGACCATAACAATAGGTTCCATTTTCTTTAGAATATAATTTCTGGACCTTTCAGAGTTTTTATGAGCTTCACCCAATTGATCCAATGACATTTGTTCTTAATCAGTAGATTTTTTTCCCCTAGTGTTTAGTGCTGAATAAAAGCTCTGCAGCCTTTAGAATAAAAATGTGGCGTAACTAGAAAATGTATTTTTATGTTTCTGCAGAGAACGGGGCTTATGCAATTTGAGCATATTCCCCAATGAAAGCAACAACCAGACTGAGTTACAGTCAATTTTCAGGGACAGAACTCTTTTGAAGTGAATGCACTGGCTTCACTTCAGGCTAAATCGAGCTGCTTTGTACCTAGAGTTTATCCCACTGCAGGGTCAATAGGATAAACCTTCTGGGTAAATTAAGGTTTGGGATCAAATGCAATACCAGACAATGATGGATATATCTGGGGGTTGATACATCACAGAGGGACTACAGAAAGAACATGAGAACAGACACATGCAGACACTCACAGAGACTGTTGAGCTTGGGGTGTTTGTTCCATAGCCAGAGGATGGCAGAGAGGCAAGAGACCAGCGACGGCCATCAGTCCTAAAAGAGTGGATGAGGGAAAGGTGAAAATGTGTTCTTTACAAATCACTGCGAAAACAATAAAAGCAACACTGATTCAAATGTCCACAATATCTGACATTTGAACAATAAACAATAATGATGATTGTTACATTCAACCGTGCTCAATAAGCCTTGCATAAAAGTGCCATATAAAGCATCTGCAATCATGGCTAAGTGGCCCGCACAGGAACTTGTGTGTACTTTTATTGCAGATACACATACAGTATTGTTCAAAATAATAGCAGTACAATGTGACTAACCAGAATAATCCAGGTTTTTAGTATATTTTTTTATTGTTACGTGGAAAACAAGTTTCCAGTTGGTGCAGTAGATTCTCAGAAAACAAACAAGACCCAGCATTCATGATATGCAATTAGTTGAAAGGGGTGTGCTCAAAAAAATAGCAGTGTCTGCCGTTGACTGTACAAACTCAAAACTATTTTGTACAAACGTTAGTCACATTGTACTGCTATTATTTTGAACAATACTGTATGAAGCCTTTTCATGCAAATAGCACAGTGTGAATATGCCTTAAGTGGCATGATGGCTAGTTATACATTCACTTATCCCTCAAGCACATTAACCAATGATGACTGACATTTACAATTTAACGGACTGTCAGTGTTCCTTTACTTTGACAAAATAAGGAACTTTAATCTGTTTGAATGCTGATTGCAATAAGCATTGAGCAAAACATACCTGTAAACAAGGCTGTAATGATTTTAATACCGAAGACAACCAAATGAACACATTCAGGATTTTTTTTCTTTCATTTTTTCTTGAAATAAATGAATTATTTTATTCAGCAAGTGGATCAAATTGATAAAAAAATTACAGTAAAGAATTTTTTTATGTTACAAAAGTTTTCTATTTCAAATAAATGCTGTTCCTTTGGAATTTTTTTAACCATCTGTGTACAAAACTATCTGTTTCCACAAAAATATTAAGCAGCACAACTCTTTACCACACTGATCATAATGACAATAAATGTTTCATGACCAGTAAATCAGCATATTACAGTGTATTCTGAAGGATTATGCAACACTGAAGACTGGAGTAATGACTGCTGAAAACTCCCCTATCACAGGAATAAATTATATTTTCAAATATACTGAAATAGAAAACAGTTATTTTAAATTCTACAATATTACAATTATTTGTTCTAAGCACACAGTCAAGCTGTTTGTATCCAGCCAGCTGATGGAGGAGGGATGATTAATAATGTAGCTTTCCGATACATAAATGAAGTTGTCTGAGATGTTTTTAAACAGATTTGACTGTCAGCTCTAATTAAATGGAAACATGATGGTTGATGTAAACAGCCATGCTTGAAGCATACACAGGAAATGATGTTATAAGAGAACTGGGTAAGTATTGAGAAGTTGGTAAATATTACCTGTCGGCCCTGTGTCCATGGCTGTATGGAAGAGAATAAAGCATAAAAAAGCAATGCTGCTGTGAGAAAACTCCCTGGATTCTTATCTGTAAAACCTTTTGCATTATTAGAGTGCTGTACTGTGTCCATTAGGTGGCACTGTTGGTCCACGAGTGTTTTGGACTGGATGACTATATGGTTTTGATCTATGGCTGACATTCAAACGAATCCTTTTAATTAAGCCTGGGGTCATCAGCTCTGCGTGTTCTCTCCCAGTTGTTAAAACATTACCATCTTTTGCTGCTCAGTTACCAATTCAGATTCACTCATTAACATTCTTGGTGTCATTATTCATAGCCACAGTGAAGGATTATGGGATATTACAAATTAATTGAAAGCAGGGTGCTTAATAACCTGCACATGAGAAGCAATCTACGACAACAATATTTGCAAAAGAGCAAATATATATTACTAGCTCAAACTTTAATTTGCAAACATTTTAAAAAGACTGTAAAAACTTTTATTAAAACTCACTGCCAGAATGTGGAATATTTTACAATGAAATGTTGTATATAAGATAAACTAACTGTGGGAGATTGACCTTTGACTTCACTCACCTGCGAGCTGGCACAAAAGAGAAGTGGCCTGCAGTGTTTGGAGAGAAATTACGTGGGCTGTCCAATGGGCTGCTTCCTGAAAGAGACCAAAAATGTTACATTTAGGGAATTATTTACAAAAATCAAAAATCATTATTTACAACTTTATTGTTTTATTGTTTTTAAGTTCAATCAATTATTAGACCAGACTGTTAAAAATAACTGTCGAAATAAACATGCAATTACTTCATACTTCACCAAGAGAAACATATTGGGCCCTATCTTGCACCCAGCGCAATTGACTTTGTACACCGACGCATGTGTCATTCCTATTTTGCATCCGCGCCAAGCGCGCTTTTCCCTCCACAGAAGCACGTCGCTAAACTAGTGAATGAACTTGCGCTCCCTGGGCGGTTCAGCGCAAAAAAGGAGGCGTGTTCCGGCGCAAACAATCCCTGGTGCTATTTTGCTGTTACATTAAACAATTGCGCCACTGACCAGAAAAAACCTAGTCTAAAGTCAGTGGCGCATTGCGCGTTGTTCATTATGCTATTTTAAGGGCGCATGCTTGACCATAATGTATAGCGTGCACAACGCGCATACACTTTGCTCATGTAATCTACACAGATGCAACAGTTATTTTTGCAAATCATAAATTGTTACACTAAAAAAATATTAACACATGAGATGACGGAAATCATTGTGGTGTGACACGAAGATGTGAAAAAAATAGGCATAAATCTAGTTTACAAATTATTCAGGCTAATTATTCTCCCATTCCCATACAACACAACTTCTCTGTCTTTCACTGCTCTTACAAGAACATCAGTCTCCTCGGCTGTGAACCGCTCCTGGCGTGCGCCTGGTAAATACGCCATAATAATAGCAATCCATAATGGAACTTGCGCACCTGCTTTTAAAGGGAATGTTGGATGACGCTCTGATTGGTTTATTTCACGTTACGCCCAAACCACACCTATGAATAATGAAGCTACTTCAGACCAACCCATTTTAGATTTGCGCCGGGCGCAAGAGCCATTTATCCCGCCGGGAAAATAGCAACAGCGCCGAGACCCGCCCACAAAGTTACTTGCGTTTCGCGCTTTGACACTTGCATTTCAGATCGTTAAAATAGGGCCCATTTTCCATCATAAGTAAACGCAATTACCCTAAGGTCTTCTTTTCTGCAGATCTTTCCCATTTATTTTATGATTTAAAGCCCTTATAAGATAACAAAGCCCTTCAGAAGGGTGGGCTTCTTATGTAGGGCGCGTTGAGAGCTGAGATACAGGGATACAACATACTTTGATCTTTCCTATTCTTCTGCACAGCTCATCGAGAATAGATTACTGCTTAGAGAGTGAGGCACTTACAGTGTTTAAGTGCTTTAGACAACAGCCCCTTCCATCAAAAATAACTCAAGTGCAGTGATACTGCATAATGAAGGTTATTTAATGATTTGCAGACCATGAGCAATTAATCCTTTTTTGATTAACTGAAGCTTGAAATCATATTCAGGGGATTTTGCTAAGAACACATTCTTTATCTCTATTCCAGAGGTATTTAAATGGCAAGATGATTTCAAATCAGGGCTTTTTCACAGTGTGGTACATTTTTACATCAAAATTGAAGATGAAATGCATAAAGAGTATAGCTAATAGATTAAAACCTACATGACAGCTATGACTCATTTTACTAGATAAAAATGAGAACATTTTATCTAAAAACCACTATTGTGAATTAATGAGCACAGATACAGTATCATCAATCAATCCAGTCAATCCAAACAATGGGGCACTCCAATCTGGACTGTGTGGTATGGCTCGGGCCACAATCCCCCATGCATTAATCATGCATTAATGCATTCACCAAGCGGCCTATGCCAAATCTTAAATATTAATGAGAGCATAATTCCTTGTCAGGAAGTGACTGTAGGAACAGCTGCGCACAGCTGGACAGGGACACGGAGCAATGTGGATCCGTCACAGAAATGCATTCTTTTAAAGGAGAATCCAGTCACGGAGAGAGAGGGAAATGGCACACTGGTGTGCTACACAGTGAAGCACCAGCTTATTTTTCATCATGAAGACTGTAGTGGATGAAGGGTTCACTGAAGGGATGCAGACACTCTCTCCTACAATGCACAGCTGAGAGAAGACAACCAGTCAGCACCCTGTTGAATCACACATGCTACATTCACACCACAGCTGAATGTGGTACGGATGAGGTTTTTGGAAGATAGTCTGAAAATTCATACTGAATCTGACATTTTCAACTTTCATATGTGGAAATAAACATGTTGATTTTATAAAAATGTGACTTCATGTGAACACAGGGGAATTCATGTAATGTTTTAGTCATTTTAACTCGGCATTCTTCATAACTGCATGCTCATTTTGTCCTTCCTTCACTCAAAATATCAATGTATATATTGCACAATATAAAGTAATATACAGAAAGGACCAAAACATACAATTACTATATAGATCAAATGTTGTGACACTTGCATTGAAAAGTGTTAAAATACTAATGGTAATAAATTTATGAGTGAAAGTCCAAACTTCTTTGAATGTATAATAATAATAATAATAACAACAACATAATTTTTTTAAAATAAAATAGTAAATAAATAATATGAAAGAACGGTATGAAATGTATTTATTATTTGTTTTAATTAAATAAATAATAATAGTAATAATATAAATATGTAGGGATATTAAGAGCTCGAATAGACAAAGGTCAACAGGCTTTGCTTTAGCCAGGTAGCAGGCCAGCAAAAAAGTTAAAAATTAAAATTACCCTCCTGCTAAACCATATATACATATCCGGTTAAATACATAACAAATCAGATTGTTCTACCCTCACACAGTGATTTATTATTATTATTATTATTATTTTTTTTTTTATAAAAATCTATTTAATATGCTTACACAAACAGCAGGATCTCAGTAGTAGTGAGTTCTTCTTGTCTTAAGTAATGACACCTCACAAAGCACTGCAGTATTTAATTCTTGTGCTGCTGGTGTCCTAAACTAGCAAACAGCTTCCTGAAACCAACTGTAATGAGTGCAGTGTGGCACTGCAAACCCCCTGTTGAGTCTGAAATCATTTAGCCTCTGTGCTGCTTCTGTTGGCAGCCGCATTAGAATGCTGCTAATGGCTTTGAAGTGCTTAAAATGAAACCGCGTTTGGGTTAATGTTCCATTTTAGGCCTGGTCATTTCAAAATTGCAAGCACACAGATTCAAGTGATGCAGTAGGGACAACACAATCAGTGTTTCCTTTTAAACTCATGTGGGTTACATCGAGACTGCAAAATATATTATCATTATAATAACCCTGAATCTGTATTCTACGATTATAGTGTGGTATTAAACTAAGCTATTGGCTTTTTTCACACTCTACTGTGTATGCTGGTTGTTCAATCCAGTAATTTAGTGAGTAGATGGGGTTGTCAAGCAGACTTCAATGATCAGGACTGCAGCACATTATTTATCATTTTAAGAGCCCTGCTGAACTGTGTAAACATGATCTGTGTGCTTTACGTGTGCTCATGACCTAACATCAGTTATAAACACACATCTAGTCATCGCTCTCTCTCTCTCTTCACACACACACATTCACAGAAAGAGAGCAAGCCGGCTGGTTTTGACAGCTGATCTCTCCATTTCTCTTTCCTGCTCAGATTTTCCACAGTGTGGAAGTGACACAAGGGATACACCCACTGGAGCAGCAGCACTTTTACGAAGTGTTTTATCACCAGCTTCAGCTTTATTAAAGCATTACTGTGACAACTGAAGTGTTACATAGTACTTAACCATTCTCTTGGTTTTCTGAATGACAAATCTCTGATATACCGTACTGATTTTTGTTTTACCATAATTAGTTTTATAATTATAAAACATTTAAAAAATACATAAAAATATTGTTTTCCATATTCAATATTCGAAACAAAATACTGAAAATATTCATTCTGTGGCTTTTTTTAATGTAAAGTTGTAATATTTTACAAAAAGGCTGGTTTTGCTAACAGTAGTTAATGCATTACGTATCATTAACTAACAATGAACAATTTTAAAGAATTTAGTAAAGTTAACTATTAATGTGAATTATTAAGAGTATATTCATAAACTAACACTACTTAATGCATTGTTGTATTATTCATTTGTACTTAATAAAATAATCAATTAACTAATGTTAATAAGTTGAACTTAAGCAATGACTAGTGATTGTGGTCACTACCATGTTGAAATGTTTCAAACTCCAAGTTTATTATTGGACTGAGAGGATCTACTGAAGCATTCCACATATTTTGCACCATCCATTCTTCCTTCTGTTTTAATAAAATGGCTAGTGCCCAAAGCATGAAACTACCATCACCACAATTCACTGTAGATATAGTGTTTTGTGGTCTGTATTAGATATTAGATTTTACACCAAGTAAATCATATTGCATTTCAGTTAAAAAGGTATACCTTGGTTTCTACTGACCACAAAGTATCTTTCCCACATCACTAATGGGTCAGTATAATAGTTTATGGCAAAACCCTGATGTTTTCACATCGCTTTTCTTGACTAATGGCTTCTTTTGGCCACCCATAGATTCTTTCCTTATGAAACATTTTGTGAATTACTGAAATGCTCTTTAGCTTATTTTCACAGCAGTTCTTCAGATTAACAATCTAAATCACGATCCTTTAACAGTTGGGTTATTATCCACATAGAGTATTGGCTACTTTAATGGGCATTTCATGTTATTTAAATGCACGGGTAGAGGACAATTAAACAGCAAATATGCCCCCATTAGAACAACTGTCTTTTGTGCTTTTGTAAAATGAAAATGTTTGGTTACTCTCATTGACAATGAACTCACCACTTCACACACAACCGAGAATCAATCATCTCATCTCCATGATAACTTAAAATGACCTCCTCCTTGCATACACACTTGTCTAGTCTGTGTGTATGTATAACACATGGATTTGATTATGCCTCATGTTTTACAGGGAAAGGCAGATAAGAAGATTTTCAAACTCAGAATGACGTATTTCAGACAAGATGGAAAGTACAAATCTGCCAATCCCTAAGGAGGCATACAGAGAATTTGTATTAGAAAATGTCAACTGTCAATCCATTCATTATGCCCATGAATTAGATGAGAAATCCCTGCACCACATTAGAATTACTCTATGGCAAACTGAGATGTGATTGTTGCTATGGAGATATAATGTAATATTTAGCGAACAGCTGCCACACAGCTTTCCATAATTTTCTGTGCAACAAGACAAACAGCATGTGAAGCAAACTTGTGAAGTGTGTGCTGTTTGTATGGCTCTGGTCCAGAGTCTAGTAAAATGTCCACAGTCTACATAGCCAGCTACCTATAAAACAGCATTCTAACAGAAAAAGACACCTTAAAAGTGTCTGAATTTTGCAAAAAAATGAAAATAAAAATCGCAATCAAAGTTTTTTGTAAGGCAGCATAAAGTTTCTGGAACAGACTTTACATAGGGAGCATCAAATGCAGCTCAAAATGGTTTAAAACACATCTTGTATAAGGGGGAGGGAGAAGTATATCTTTTACCTGGGTGTCCATGCAGTGGTGAATGGGGCCGAGGCAGAGTAGGAGAGGTGCTGGATGTCACTATCAAACTCTTTCTGTTGCTGGTCCGACAGCTGTAGAAAAGAACCAAAAACAAAATTCAGGATGAACACTTGTCTCACACGTTTATGCATAATAATGACTAAATAGATGGCACAAAAACAATTAAGAGGATGATTTGTAGAATGAGCCAAATGTAAAAACAGGTCAGAGTTAAGACATTGTAATATACTGAATCTGAGAGTATGCCCATTCAGAAAGATTACAGACAGCAATGTATGGAAGAACTCTAAATGGCAGTGGAGTCAGATGATCATAGTCTAATTCAGGTCACACAAACCTGTCTCATTTTATGAGGATGAAAGCACACGGAAATATCTGCTCTCTTTTCTCTGGCCGTAAATGGTAAAAGCCTCCAGCTCAAACTGACAGGGGGAAAAACGGCTACCTAAAGCTCAGCTCAAATGAACCTTGGGATTTCCAGCTAGGACAATACATCCTCACGCTCCATTGTAGAGAGGAGAGATGACTGGCTGAGCTTTCAGAATTGCAAGACGGAAAGCAGTGCAGTGAAAAGTAAGGGATGAGTACTCCTTAATACAGTGTGAGAAAAATATTGACATACACGCACATATAGCTGAGCAATCAGAAAGGCAAGCTGTGGCCTTTACAAGACATCATGCCACTGCTGAATCTACAATCTACAATACATTTTTTGAGCTTTGAGCATCTGAATTGACATAAAAAGCCTGTGTTCTATAAAATAATGCCAGGACAAGACATCAATATACAAGACTATATCTTTATTAGGCAATACCTTAAGTGATCTTAAGTGAACTCAAAAACAAACAAAAACTCAGTAAAAAAGAACAACTCACTAAAATCGGTTGGAATCAACTATAATGATCTTTCTAGAGCTGCAACTAACAATTATTTTTTCGATTAGTCGACTACTCTAGAGATTATTTTTATTAAAATAAATTATTAATCTAATGTTCTTTTTTTGATTAGCTAATTAATCCTTTGGATAACTTTACAAAAAAAATATAAGTTCAACTTCTAATATATAATCTTTCAACCTTTATTCATTTTTTTTTTTCAAAAATACTTCAATGTGGATGATAAATATGAGTTAACCATAGCTTTTATGATTAAACCACAGTAGCCACAAATTTACAGTTGTCTGAGACGTCATGAAATATTCTTTAGCATCACAAACCATAAAATGTAGTCAGGGTTCTGCTATGGTTTATTTTCATAATAGGTAAACACAGGTCACAAGTTAACACAATCACATTTCCTTGATTCAGCAGCTGCACAATGTGCCGTTATATGGTGTTGTTATACAGGTGCATCACAGCACATGTCACGAGAGAATGCCAGAATTACAAAAAAAAAAATCTTCTTCCAATCTTTGACTTTTTTTGTGTGTGGATCATCTCATTATGTTAGTGACACTGTATGTTACAAAACCTTGCTATTTTTTTACTAACAAAAAGCAGTTTTTGAGAGTGAGTTATTCCATTACGGACACAGACAATACTGTCCCTGAAAAACTGCAACATAAAGGAAATATCATCCATATTACAATGTTATTGCTTCGTTAGACTAAATGTGCTCTATGAGATGTCATTCAGTGGAACCTTACCTTTCTAACTAATCTGGAATTTACAGCTGTGGATGTGTTTATTACTCGCTATTATGATAAATCTGGTATGTACTGTGTTTTGATTCTTCATGTTTTGATGTGTACTGCTTACACAAATCTAGCAAATACATATTTTATAAGCTTTCCATTGAAAAAAAGCAATCTGTCATCGATGCTTGAGGCTTAGATCTTTATAATGATAAATAGTTGGTCGAGATTAATTTTGTCCTGTTTTATTTAATCTATTTGCAAACATTGACAAATATCTCCAAACTAACTCCAAGGTTCCTCACTCTATTCTGGATTTCCAAAACAGAGTCATCGAAAGTCAGAGAACCAGCTTTAGAAATTGGATAACAGGAACCAATGAGCATAACTTTGATTTTACCGCTGTTCAGACACAGAAAATTATAATTTATACATGTTTTTATCTCCACAATATAGACAGAAAGAAAAGCAGTGTCATGAGCATCATAATTTCAATGTATAAATATCCGCATATCATCAGCATACAAATTAGAATGGAGGCCAAGCGATCTCAAGACTGAGCCCTGAGGAACACCAGTGAAAACAGAGCTAGTCTCAGAACTAAACGTTTGAAATTTGAAAATGAATGTCCCTTGTTTGATATTTTGGTATATGAGGCAAAGACAATAAATCAATTGAATGTCCAAAAACTTTTTTATTATTATTATTTACTTGGCTGTGTAAAAAAACTGAAATCTGTATCTCACATTTCACAGAAAATTAGCCTTGGCTGTTGAGCATTTCACACATTGGACAGTATGTTACTGATGTTCCATGACAACGAAATTAAAAGTATTTGGTAATTTTCTTGATAACTGCAGAATGCATTTTGGTACAAACAGTGTTTCAGAAAGAGTAACTATCACAGCAGAGACCTGTGCCACTTTCACAGTGGCAGCCATCACTCAGTGTGTAATGGAGGTTTAGAAGTGAGTCACAGAAGGAGATATGGAGAAAAAGAGAAAGCAATGGGTGTGAGGAAGAAGAAAAGCAAGAAACCAGGAGAAAATCGATGACTCACAAGCTAACACTGGCACATTAATACTTTAAGAAAGACATTTCTTCTAAAGTGGCTGATAAGAAAAGATTTCTATTGGTGCTGGCTTAAAGATTCGATTTTATTGGAAAAGGATTGTTAGGTGAACAAGACATCAGAAAAGCACTGTGATGTTATCTGCCATGTGCACGCTGTCCGCAAAATGCTTAAAAATGGTTATGATCAAGACATCTCACATCCCCTATTCACTATACTGCATTATTTATTCTGCAAAAAAACATCTTAACAGCAGTGTGCACTCATTCAGTCTGTTTGTTTCAAACCAGTGCCAAGCATTCTGCAATATTAATGAGTCTTCATCAGATTTATGCTAATATTAACAATGGAGACCATTCAATGACTTAATACAATGGGATACAAGTATAAAGACTATAAAATATAAATATAATATAAAAAAATGGATCTCTATGCAAATGTATGTTATATAATCTTTAGCAGATAAAGCAAGTTAATAAAACCCACTACTTTCCATTTTACCAATATGCAATGATTAATATTATTTCAGTTTGAACTGTAATTCAGTAATAACCTAAATGTAATATGTAAATGTAAATGCAATAAACATCTACATCTAATTAAGAAAAAAACTATTATTCTTAAAAAGTCCACATATCCATTTGCATATCTGCATCAAAAACATATGAACACTATCGCCGATTTATTCACATTTTGATTTTGCTTATTTAGACATTTTTATTGTATATTTTTTGTAACATTTGAGACTTATATTGTGGCATTTAATAAGCCATTTTACTGGTTTTTATCAACGAGCTCAGAAGACTGCTTACATTCTCAACATGGATTGATCACAATAACGTCGGATATATATGCCACACATTATTATCCCTTTAACCCCTTCTCAATGTTGCTGCCCATGAGTCTTTCTGACTAGATACATAACCAACATATATTTACAAAACTGACACTTTTTGATGCAGAGTATATGCAAATGGCTATGTGGACTCTAAGAATAAGATTTTTTTCTTAATTATATTGAAAGAGGCACTTTCATTAAAGACATTTAATTTACTCAAGCACTTATTGTATACAAACAGCCACAACTTGTCAGTGCTGTCATGAAAGTTTAACACAACTGATAAGAATAAGAATGTTAGCAATTTACATGCTAATAACATGAGCAGCTGTGTAGGATTCACATGTGTGAAAAGAAAGTTATCTTGTAATTACAGTAATTGCAGAGAGAATTGCTTCCCCCGACTTCTAAACACCAAGAAATGTCAATTTTATTCACTAGCAAACCTGCTTGTTTACATTTTCGTCCGTGTTCATTGGAGTTTGTTTGAGTTAATTAAGCTTCATATAAACGAATTAAAGTGTGACTGGAATTGTTGTGGGCTGTTTTGAATGACACATTAGGTTTGGAAGAATTTGTTTATGTTTAGATACAATTAACAACTGTGAACATGAAGTATAATTATGAACCTGCTGCTGTCTCTACGCTTTAGTCAACAGGTTATGTGTTACATACTTAAAGCCATATGTGCCTTCTAAAGAGGTCTAAACACAACTATGTATGTGCACAGATTGATATGCCTCAACAGATGGTAAGTAATACACTTTTAAATGTACAAACAAACATGCATGAACAGAAAAGATGCTGATAATAGTAGTTAAAATGCTATGGAAACATCATTTCTGCTGTTCAGCATATCAGATGATTATCCACCTCATGGACTGGAAAAGAGTCTGTTTTTTTGGTCTAGGATGCACACTGCCAAATGCCATGAGCTGAATGGTGTACTTGCCATGAGCAGATGCCAGGAGCCACTTAATAGTGAACACTGCAATTAGGAGCAAACACCTGCTAGCCTTGTGCTCCACCCCAATCAACACTGTGGACAGGCTGAGAGGGGGAAATGAGGAAATAACACATGCATTGCCTCTGTTATAACAAGGTTGACCCGATTTGAGGTTTGGCGAGCATAATATAATATTTTATCTAATATTTTTTTCCACCTCAAGCTTCCTTTGTGTAATCAAGGTACTATCAATATTGTGCACAGTCATTTTCATTTCAAATTAGAGTAATATTCTTCTGGAAAGACGGAAATATGGTGGCCCAAAGGTGCCACATTTATAGTTATTATGCTGCCTGTAGCATTGCTTTGTGGGTAATTAAAATGTAAACAACCATCAACCACTGTCTAAACACAATGACTCAATGACCGAGACCTGCTCAGAGACAGGCTATACTGAGTGCAGAAAAAAAGATGAAAAAGAGAAAGAGAGAAATCAATTGCACGTAACATTCCATATCATCAAGGAAGAGGAAAATTTAACAATCTGAATGATATGAAATTGGTTCTGCTGAATGTTTCATGAGAGACTCAAAAACTTTTGCACGCATACACGCACACACACACACACACACACACACACACACAAACACACACATGCACCCACACAGAGAGACTAAAATGTTATGGGGAGTGACTACAATGAGAATGCTGAAGTTAGACAGAATGATAAGGGCAGATGATGGGGCCACAGATGAAGAGAATGATGGAAAGGAAAGAAGGCGTAAAGGGAGATAAAAGGTTTTTAGTTGTTATTATTATACCCAGCAGTGCCTATGACAGCATCACATGGGCTTAAAAAGCTACTGTTGAGAAGGTGTGCAGTCATTCTTCTCAGCTTTAAATTTTCTTTATATTTACAATTTGTAACGTTACACAGACTTCATCAAGACATGATATCACTGGGAATATTCTATAGAGGAGTCCTGCAAGGTGACAAGTGAGGTGTTAGACTGCAGCTAGTTCAGCAACACCCCGAGATGGGGAAAGAGGAGACTGGTGAGTTATAACAGCTTCACACACACACCCACACACACCCACACCCGTCAAACACTTTGTGCTTTTACTCTGTGAAGAATGCTTGCATGAGTGGTCAAGTGCACTTCTTGGTCAAAATGCTTGTCTAAGTGGAAATATTTGTGTGTAAATAGTCAAAAAAAAAAACAACAACATTGAAATGCCACCTTGGTAAGTAAAATAAAATATGTTCTAAATGGTCAATAAAACTAAAACTGAAAATAAATAAATCAAAGCAAAGACTAATGAAAAATAATTACTAAAACTAAATGTAAAATTAAAAATCTATTTTCCAAACTTTCTGTTAGGTCATTAAAATTTAAATAAAAAAAAATAAAATAAAAGGCAATGCCAGTTTGCTGGGTTTGCTCAATTTTGCCAACCAAAAGATAAAGACAAAGCAGAACCGTTCATCTCCGAGCAACCCACAGCGTTTCATTTCTCAATCCATGTTTTGAACGAATTTGGTGAACCATTTGGCACGTTAAACATTGGCACTGCCATTGGCTTTGAAGTGGCCCTGCACAGACCGATGACATCAAAGTACCGTGAGAGCGATTTTATCTTAATTTTGATCTATGTTTTATCAATCAATTACCCTTATTTAACAAATAAGAAGCAAATATATAGCAATGTAATAACCTTAGTGTAATTGACAGAATTACAAAAAAATATTTTGCTACCTAAAAGTTTAATATTTTTTGTGTCATGCATGCATGCATGTCTATTTCCCTCATATTAAATAAAAACGCATTTGGACTGATATTTTTCCAATGTCTGGACTCTTTATTATCATTAACTTTATTAATGGAGTATATAAACAGACGTTTCAACATATTGGTATTAAATGCATTTTCTGAGAATTTATATTTCAAGTTTATACTGCAAAAGTCGAAATACACGCTCTTTGGTCCATCAGTGCTTGAGTCATTACATGACTCAATACAATATCTCATAATAAAATACAAAATTGACTTATTTATGAATGTATATGCATAGTTCTCATCAGTCGGAAAAGCAGATAAACGCTTTCATTTGTTGTATTTTTGATCATGAAAGAAAACAGAACAACAAAAGAGCGAATCATAGCACTGTCTGAGATTGTGCTTCAAGTCGAACGCACCCATTTTTAAATCGTTCACAGCTGAGCATCGCGAGAGGCGGATCTGCGCCAGAGCGCAAATGTGAATGAGCTGCACAAAATGATTTTCAGAAGCAATTAAAAAAAAAAAAACCTGGATAGCCTAGATTAGGCCCATATTCACAAATGTGTTAGCTATGGAATGAAATATCTGATATTTGAATGATAATGGAAAACAAAAACAACGGGAAAAAAAAAAACAGCTGGCTGATCTTTTATATCTGTTAACTAATGACTCATGCAGCCGTTCGCGAGGTTGTGATTTTTTAAAAAGTGGAACGTAGGCCTATTTTAACGTTGGCACGTGACTGTTTTGAACCCATGTTTAGACCCGTGTTTCCCCTGTGTCCGACCCGACCCGCACCCGTATCCGACACAGTTGGATATTTTTCACCTGTTTCAGCCAAATTTGCGGGTCACACGTCGGATGATAGCCTGTCTGATTCTTTACACAATAATGACTTTAAATTATCTTCATATATATATATATATATATATATATATATATATATATATATATCACCTTAATTGTTTTGATTCTTATAATGCATTAGCCTATCTTCTTGTCGATCCAAGTTTATGTTTGCAGCATAAAACATGGGTTAATTTTCACATTAGTCTGAACAAAAACAGCAAAAGAGCTTCTCTGATGCTTGTGGAATGTCAGAAATATAGCGTCATAAACCTTCAAAAATAATTTTTAAATATGTAGATTTCGTGCTCAAGAAATTTTTCCTATTATCTGTGTTGAAAGTTGAAAGCAGCTTAATATTTATTTGAAATAGAAATAATTTTTAACATTATACGTCTTTGGTCACTTTTGAACAAATGAATAAATCCTTTCTGAATAAAAGTATGTATAATAAAGTATGATACTGTACACAGCAAGCATATGTGACTGTGAAAATTCTGATCGCTTAGAAAAGTAACAGATCGCCTCTCCTCTACACAACCCTCTACATTGCGAGTAAATCACTCGCATGTGTGACTAAATCTTCATTATGGTGACTAAATGATGTCCAATATTAGGCAATGGCTAAAAATTTTTTTTCTGATTTTACTCTCCATTGTGTTAGTTGGAAGCTAAGTATAAGTTTAGCACAGATTTTTTCTTTCTTTTTTTATATAGTTCTTATTATTTGAAATCGTATCATTATTATCGTATCATTTTACAAATGTTTATTAAATACGTCTGGTGAGTAAACTAAAATATTTACTAGCTAATGGCGAATCAATTGCCAAGGTGTCCATAGAGGGACACAATTTAAACAAACAAAAACCCAATTTCAAGTCTCATTCATACTTTCATGCATCATTCACACAAGGCTATTTCAAAATTCGACTTGGACAACACACTGTGCACTGAACCAATGTCATGTCCACTTAATGATTCAGACAGCATCAGAATTTGAGAGTAACTACAGAGATAGATGTGGAGTGGAAAGAAGCAGATCACTGTACAACAGCCTTAGTTCTGTTGCTATGCAAGCACTGTGCCCTCCCCTCATCTGTCTCTCCAGGCTACAGGAAGAAAGTAAAAACACAAGCAGGGAAGGATGGAAAGGAATCACAAATGATCTCTAATAAATGATCTCTCAGCTTGCACATGTGAGCACATCTGCGTGCAAGTTCACTTCGGCATGGTAGGTCAGAGCAGAGCTGTCAACTCTCAAACATCATGTCATTAAGACTAACCTTGCTCATCTTGTTTGTGTGCATGTCTGGCCGAGTCATAATTTGCCCCCCTTGCTGAAAGGCGGCCGTTGCTTTTACGCACACTAACTGAGAGGAAGGAACATAGAAGAAGGAACATAGATGTGCATGCAGAGGGTCTAAAGTGTGCATGACCACATGAATACAGCACAAACAACAGGGAGAAAAAATCATAGAGCACACCAACATAAGCAAAATCTCAAGACAGCCTGCAGCATGCCATCAATTACAGCTCATATGACCGCAAAAAATCAAAAAAAAAAACAATAAATGATTACCTGACCATCAAGAAAAGACAGAAAAGAAAGCTAGACAAAGAGATGAAATTGGATAGCTGTACCTCTTGGATCGACGAAGCATGCTTCTCTCCGGCAGGGAGAAATTGGAGAGAACGGTCCAGAAGGAATCAGACATGATATCTGTGCACTAACATGGCTGTCATCCAGAGATTAAGTTCGATAAAGCACCAGAGATGGAAGAACAGCTGGCTAAATGAGCATTTCCTCTGATAGCAATCACTAGATGATGTTCCTACAGCTGTTGCCGGCAACCTGTCACACTACTAGAGTTATCGTGAGAAGCTGTCACGTGCTTTTTCTCTCCTCTAAAACCCTCCCTCTTCTCTCTCTCTCTCTCTCTCTCTCTCTCGCTCGCTCTTTCTTTCTCCCTCTCTCTCTCTCTCTCACACACACACACAAACACACAGCAGTGCATATATAAAAATGAAGACAACTAAATTCAATCAAGCATATTGCAGCTAGACAGCAAGTGTCAGAGAGACTGCTAGCAAAACTACACATTTTGCGAGAAATAGTGAGTTTTAATGTTAAATTATCTGTCAACCAGAAATACTGGATTTGACAGTATTCAATGCAGCGTTACTGGAGAAAGTGACAGAATGACAGAAGATAAAAGTGTGCGCACACACTCACATATGCAGGATTATTTGGTCAAATGATACACGCATAAGAGAGATTCTTCTGTGTTGTCCAAACTATTTCATCATTAGCCCACCAGACTCAACTCAAGGGAAAAAAAAGTGAAAAATGAGTAATCAAGAGATAAACAAGGCTGGTTGAAATCATATGTGTGTCTGTGTGCATGTCTTTGATCAGTTTTGCTGCAGGGTAGATGCAGGCAGGCATGGCAGCACTGTGTCACCTTGAGCTAACCGACAACATTGGCTCGGCTGCTTCAGACACACATCACAGAACAAACAGCAAGAGAGAGAAAAACACCTCCACCTAATACCACGCACATCTATACACACCAAACAAACAAAACAGCAGGTAACAGGGCTGACACTGTATATTTGACAGTGATTTCTCTGAGGAAGCAAGGGATTTTTTTGGCTTCTGTTAAAAATAAATAAATGAAATGAAGCTACACATTACAAAATAAAAGTATAAAACACTAATTTTGCTAAAACAAAAGTCCAACAGTGACACGGACTGATTAAAGGTTTAGAGGAAGGCAGCACCTCTTTTGCCTCCCTTGAGCTCAATGCACTGTAATTGTCCAAAAATGCAGTTAATGAGAAGTGGTTATAGCTAATTATAGGCAGAGCATGGGGGGGAGGGGTTAGTGGAGGTACAATGTGGTTAAAATATTGATCTAATCAGACCAATGGCAATAACTCTTGAGATAGACAGATAATGCTCACCGTTCAGTGAGAAAGTAATTACCAGATTTATTGTAATGTGTGCATGTTTGTGTGTGCGTAAAAGGAAAAAAGAAAGAAAAAGTTTAAAGTCACCATGAAATGGAAATTCACTGTTTAAATTGTTGATTTTCTTGATTTTCCAGTGAAAGTACAGGCTTCTCTCTGTAGACACAGACTTCACCAGTCAATTGTGTTTAAAACTTCATTGTGCAGTGTGTTATATGCTTTACACCGTCACCTACTGTAAATTATACCATTGTAAAAAACAAATACACTGACTGAACAAACATTTAGGTAAGATGATAATAAAACAAAAGTCTAAAAATTACCCTATGGGGGAATCCATTTTCTTTGAAGCCACACTTGCTGCATTTGAGCCCAAATAATTAATCTGTTTTGATATTCTAAATATATTTGATCTATGAGATTTATGTTCAACTAGTAAATACCAAAAAGTGTTTATACAGTACCTAGCTAGCCAGTAAATCAAGATATGATATGAAAAATCTAAGCAAGTTTGTTTATTTCATTGACAATTTATATGGTTAGATATGTTCTAGCTAGCTCAAGCTGTGATGCTCTTTCTGCTCGCCAACTTTCTGTTCTCATACTGGTCAAAAGTTTGGACACATTATTTTTAATGTTTTTAAACATTGCATCTCTTTTGCTCATCAAGCCTTCACTTATTTGATCAAAAATACAGAACAAAGCCGTAATATTGTGCCGTATTACCAGTATTATAATTTAAAATAATGCTTCTCTGTTTTCATATACTTTAAAATAATGTATTTCTGTGATGCAAAGCTGAATTTTGATCATCATTACTCCAGTCTTCAGTGTAACATGATTCTTCAGAAATCATTTTGATATGCTGATTTATTATCAATTTTGGAAACAGTTGTGCTGCTTAATATTTGTTTTATTATTATTATTATTACCTGTGATTCTTTTTTTCAGGATTCTTTGATGAATAAAGAGTTAAAAAAGACCAGCATTTAAAATAAAATCATTTTTCAAGAATACACTATCGTCCAAAAGTTTGGGGTCAGTATTTTTCACCCTCTTCTTTTTAAAAGAAATTAATACTTTTATTCAACAAAGATGCATTTAATTAATAAAAAGAAACAGTAAAGACTTATTTGTTTAGAAAAGATTTATACTTTGAATAAACACTGTTCTTAAGTTTTTGTTCATCAATAAATCCTGAAAAAAGCATCACAGATTCCCCCCCAAAAATTCCACAAATGGTATTTTTTACATTTGTATTAGTTTGCATGCAAATCAGCTTTTGATCAAACAAAATGTTTCTATTTATGTTTGTATATGATACAGTTTTATACATTTCCCCAAATTTCCAAATAATTCCCATAAAATCCAGGTAAGTTTCCAACTTGGAATATTTCCAAAATTCCCCAGACAAAGTTCCCATGGAAAGCTTCCGGAAGTTTACCAGAAAGTGTCTGCCCCTTTGCAACCCTACACCTGACAACCTCAGAGAACCTGACTATTGAAGTCAGGTACAGACCCTCCTAAAATAAGCATCATCAAATCAATGACTACGTTTACATGCAGCCAATAACCCGTTCAAAACCGGGATATTAGCAATAACCCGGTCGCGCACGGCCATGTAAACACCGGCAAAAACCCGGATATGCTCATATCCCGGTTTTTAAAAACGTCGCCGTTTACATCGTTTACATCGGGATATTGGCGACTGATTACACATTCCATGTATACAAAAGTAACTCTCGTAGTCAATGATTTCATGTAAGCCACCAAACATGCTCCTTTTCCCTTCTCTTTCAGTTATGAAGAAGACACTCAGTCTGTCATTCTTTTTCATTTGATTCAAAGAGACAACTAAAGAGGCAGAGATTCCAGTGGCAAGAATTGCATTTAAATGTAACATAATTATTAAGGGCTTATCAAGGGACATTGATGACCTTGCCGTATACCAAACTTTCTTGTGCTTTGGGGAAGTTCTTTTGAGCAGAGTGGTGTGTGACAGTAATGGTGAAACAAAAGGCTATTGTTCAGTCCATTATTCCACATTAAAGACTGCTGAATTGACAATTATGAAGCTAGATGGTATGCTGCGTCTAGTTTCTATATGCCATAAGCCATACGAGGAATGTCAGGCAGACCAAAACACCTTAGTTAGGGGCATTTAATATTTGGCAATGTCATTTGCCTGCATGGACACTATTGGATAAGAGCTAGACGGAGCTGATGGCGAGCTGATGGTTTAACTGTTTTTCCAGAGCTGCCTTATAGATGAATTAAACTAATCTCAAATTGATTTAATATCCCCAACCCCCATAAAAAGTATATAACAAATGTGCCTATTCCTTATTATAGCGTGGGTATTTTAACCCATTAATTTCCAACCACAATTTTTTTTTTTTATCTTAACACATTTAATTTCCATTTAAAAATATGGGGATAAAAATGGTCCTGTATAAGGTTCTGTTTTTTATAACATATGAAACAGTTCAGCAATATCACATGACTCATACACACACACACACACACACACATTTTTTCACAATCAGGCAATCTGACAAATTATTGTTATGAAAAAAGACCAGACCAGTTATTGATCTCTTACACAATATCTGCTATATGGCTGATCAGTATGACAATGATGACAATCCAGATATAATCCAGATATCCCATCATAAGTAAGGTGGGGTTGATTAAATTTTCTGATATAGGGTACAGTAGGTCAGAAGAATAACACAACAGAGAAACAGAAAGTCTAAATACAAAAAGGAGCTTTCATTCACAAAATGGGGAAAAAAGAAAACTGAGTGTGTGTATGTGTAGTGTGAGGAAAGACCCAGCGATGGAGAAAGGAAATAAGAAGCAGTCTTTGGAACAGTTCCCTGCCTCTCTGATGCCCTGTTGAGTTGAGCTCTGAAAGGTTTGAAAACTTGGTTTCCTGCAGTTTCTCTGGAGGTCTAAACCTGTGGGGAACTGCAAAACACAGTCTTTCCACTCATACAATAATATTTTATAAATGGGAAATGATGTCCATACACATGGGAAATGAGGCTTCAAAGGAAAGGAAAATCATTTTGAACATTTTCTATTATTGTAATCATAATCAATAGAAGATGGACAGGGAAAAGGAAGGCAAGAAAATATTTGTGCATGAATAAACAAAAATTTAAAGAAGACTGTAATGATTTCCTCAAGCTTTACTGAATGTGAATGAAAGGTCAGAGTTTCCACTGATGTTGATGATCACTGTGGCCTCTAAATAACCTAAAATATGACCTTGCAATGTGAAAAGCATGTACACATTGTGTTATTAACCCACAAGTTAAAGACAACCAAAAGGACTGTTTCTCAGCAATTTGTGTCATCAAACAAGAGATCAGTGAGGGATCAAGGTTAACACACACACACACACACACACACACACACACACACACACACACACACACACACACAGTCAATTAGGACAGAACATGGTGTTCTAACATTCTAGAGCTGCTCGTTAGTGTAGAATTACTCTCATTCTGCTCTACAGGCATTAGACACACACACACACAGGTACACACACTCGTGTTAATGAGCAGGGATTTAGCAAACCATATCAAAGCTTATTGGAAAGTATATTTGCTGAACATGATCTGCTCAATAAGGCTAAAATATACATTAGCATTCAAAAATATGGGGTCAATAAAGGAATTCATATTTTTAATGAGCAAGGATTGTAACGGTTTTTACAAAGTTAATTTCTGTTTCAAATATATTTCATAATATTACTATTTTGACTGTATTTTTTATAAATAGATGCAGCCTTGGTGAAACCTACCCATGCTTTAGTGTCAAGTTAAACAATACTTTTAATATAAGTCCTAAGTTATAAGCCGCTGAGGCAGCAACTTCATCCGATTAATTAGTTAAATCATACTTTATTTCTATAAAAGCAACAATATGAGATGAATCTTAAAATAATATGAATTTTTTTTCTTGTAACGTTGCAATTTTATTACTACGGTAACCTATTAGATTCAAAACATTACAAAATATGGACTAGACAAATCAGCAAGTTATGTTTTCCACTGACTTCAATTAACAAAAGGAAACTTAACCTTACTGGCTCAGAGGGTGTTTTTGACATGCACTGGCATTTGTGCTTTTTTTCAGTTTCTAATAAAATTATTAATGGCCAAATTAAACGGTCAATGAAATCAAAATGCAATGTTGCATATTGTCAATATAACCTAATTGTTCTGCACTGTAAATGAAAAAACAGCCAAAAACACCCAAAACCTCAAACCATTTAACAAGCAAATATCCATCCATCCAACCATAACATATAGTAGCAAAATGGCCCTAGGAGAATAATCAGCTTATAGTTATTAATTAAGTCAATACAGAAAAACTCTTTTTTTTGTGCTTTAATCAAAAGTGCCATAGTACATTGATAACATAAACAATCCCCTTGAGTAACCTGGGGTTAAATTCATTGCTCAAGGGCACAGTGCTGGAGGTACAATGCAGGTACATGCCGCCTTCCATTAACCCGCCCTGAGCATTTAGCCACTAAACCACACCACTCCATTAGGAAAACCGATTAGATGAAAAAGGAACCACACAATGCCAGGTTTCCAGCATGCTGTTGAAAAGGAGGTTGGATCAGGAGCAAAAGCACTCTCACAACATAACCTTACCTCCAGAAGAAGGGGTTGGTGCTGGGGGCAAGGACAGGGGCGGACGCAGGCCCCTCGGGTCTGCCAGGGGATGGGAAGAGGAGACCAGAGGGGGAGGTGGTAGGGGAAAGGAGGTGCTGCAGAAGCCTGCTGTTGCCATGACAACGGTACTGAGCGGTTGGCCAGATTCTTTTAAGTGAATATGGCAAGAGAGGAAAGCAAGGAGTAATGTGAGTGGTTTAAAAAAAGGCTTTAAGAGTTTGTCCTTGTGAAGGGCATGGAAAGATAGGACGATCTAAAGCAGTTCATAAACATGACCAAGGCAAAGGCTTAATCTCACACCGTCAAAGATTCTGTCCCAGTGTATGTCCACACTTCAAACATAGTGTAAACTGAACTCTTCCTACCTCTCAGTTCCAGTAACACATGTCAACAGACTCCAAGTAAACGCGGTAAAATGATCCCTTTTTGAGTTGTATGACAGTCAGTTGCCGTGGTATTCCTGAGAGATGCTGCTGACAGGCTGTTTCAGCGTTCAGCACACGCACACTCAAGCTAAAACTGGTGCACTAGGACAGGAGGACAGTTCTTCAGGCAAAAGTCTCAAGCAGAGAGAAACTGGAGACATCTACAAAATGGGACATATATAGTTGGGGGACCGGATCCTGTTTTCCATCACTTCACTAGTAGCTTTTAGTCTGGGGCAGCAAAAACACTCAACACACAGGATGTAATCTTCCTTTTAAACGTCAAGACATAGCACAACAGAGATTCTTCACAATAACAGGGAAAAAGAATGGGAATGGGACCGGGATATGACTTGGGCCTGATTTGAACCTTGGTCCCCCAGAGCACAACAGATCTTTATACAACCATTTATTTTAATAGGCCTACAACCTTTACACAACCACAGTTCTGACATAACTGGCTATTTGTATTTGCTATTCAGGCATATTAACACCAAGAGTGACACTACGACACAATGCAAATAACCAAAAGATTTTTCACAACAAATCTGTTTCCTTTGCAAGCCTAAGCAACTGCTGAATATCTGAGTGAAGTTGGCAAACAGTCTCCTAGAATGAAGCGGTTATAGTAAAATAGTGTGATTTAGGAATATATAAAAATGCAAAACAATAATGTAGCTAATAATACAGCATTAAAATAAGCATTCCAATTTGTTAGCAATTATTTTTTTCTTTAGATCACATCGCTTCTTTTTGCTCTGCTTGCTGATAAGTATTTTTTTTTAATCAATAGCAGTTTTGAATCTTGTTATATAGTTTACTTTTATTATATGACAAGTCTGCACCATATGTAAAGCATACATAAATATTTTTTTTTTAAGGAATCCATACAGATGCATTGTTTTGTTTCACATCTTCGTGTGAAAGGGGAAACTCAGTCTGGAATTGAAATTGTACACCCATGCTAGACTAAAACTTGGTTTTCAGGCAGCATGAACTGCTTCAGCCTGCCAAGGCACAGATGTGCTCTCAATGTGGAGAGGAGGGGGAAAGAGAAGCTGACCTGGCAAAAGCTGTTATTTGACATGACTGAATCATGCATAAACAAACACATACTCTGCTGAGTAAAGACTTCCCTTTGCCTGAGTCCTTCTGGCATTCTGATGGGTTGTGCTTGAAACTGAGATACACACTGTGGCTGTCAATCAACCAGACGAGAGCTAGAAATTCAGCCACCACTCACAGCAGGGGAAAACAGGTTTTGGGTTTCCAGACAGACCGAGAGAGGTATAAAAAGGAAACCTGGTGCTTAACTGTCAAGGAGGTCAGAGTCTGCGGTCTGTTTGTGTAAAGCTAATGCTGTGGTCATGTTTAGAAACCTCAATGGATAAAGTTCATGTATTTTAAAAATGAGCCACAGATAGCTGGTCTCAAGTAAAAGTTTGAGAATAAGAAAAAAAGGTAAGGTTCTTTAAACAAACACATGCAAAACACTGGCTTATACCAGGACTGCATGATAAATCAAAATAAAACCAAAACTGCAATATGGCTTAGTGTTCATATCAAATAGCAGATGCTGTGATTTAATTAAATATATGCGCTGTGTGTTTTAAAGTGATGCAAGCCACTGTATTATTTGACATGTGAGAAGCAGTGTCTCAGAGTGGCTTGGGCTGCAGTAAATTATGCTAAATATGAATTAATCTGCTCTGATTTTGGGTCGCTTATAAAATGATCTCCATACATGTAAAGAGAAGTGCTTATAAACCAGCTACTGTCAACAAAAGAAAAGCTCTCTGCAGCGTTTTGCCAAAATGTACAATTTGATAGTTTAACGTATGAAAATAGAGAAATTAAGACAAATAGTAGTACTGTAATTTTACACAAGCACTGTAAAATAAAAAATATTTTTAATGAGTTCATATTATATTTATTTTTTTACTAATTTTTAAAGTTATTAATAACAATAATAATAACCAACAACAATAAAAAAAAATTATGTTCATATATAAATATAATCAGAAATTTTGTTTGCCAAATTGTGCAGCCCTACAAACAAGCTTAGCAAACCTTGAGGGTTTTTTTTGTTTGTTTGTTTCCTTCTTTTTATTATCAGAAAAATCACAATTTGTTTTTTTTTTCTCAAATCGTGCAGCCCTTTCTCATGATCTAAATCAACTCTTACTGTAAGTGCAGGTTGGGGGCTCCAAATCTTTCCTTTCTTTTCTTCATGGTCATGAGTATTACAGCTGGATATGCAACAAAATGTCTTTTACTCAGAAGTGAAACTAGAAAGAGTCTCCAGTGACAGGTTTATCACAGTTACATCGCATACTGTAAAAGTCTGCTACCAAACTATCAACTCTGATTATAAAAGTTTCAGCAATTCCAGCCATATTCCTTTATCTTCATCAGAACCATCAACTGTTAGATCACTATTCTTGTCCATTCAAGTCTCAGCTTGTCCATGGCCAGAGCAAATATCCACTTCTGTGTAAACTGAGGTCATGACAGTATTTGTTGTTAAATGACAATCCTCTAAATGTTCTGTCCAGGAGTGTTCTGTCTTCTGAGGGCTGTGACCACGAAATGAGAAACTAAAGAGCGTGAAGGTTCACTCTCCTCTGAACTCGACTAGTAAGGTGTGTATATGCTGGCGAGATAGTCAGAGACACACAAACACACGGAGCAGTGAGGGAGAGGGCATTCTCATGATATCACAAGACCCTGAGGGAGGCGCAGCTGTTGCCCGTACTTCACACACCATACACACAGTTCTGGGAACCAACAGAATATCAGTGTCTTATCCACTGTTCCCAGGCCAATGCTTTTGGCTAAATGCAGCCCCTAAGAGACAATAGGCAGGATCAAAGAGCATTTAACATTGACACACACTGCTGCAAGACAGTCTAACACAATTACATTGAAACAAGATCTACAGTTCTCTGCATATATGTATAAAAAGATGTTTCAATTAAAAAAAAAAAAAGAAAAAAAAAAAAAAAAAACTATCATGATTAACTCCAACAATTTATTTTAGCACTAATTTTGCTCCATCACAACATTATAATATACAGTATAAAAAATGTATATACAATTTGAGATTCCATTTTTTGAGATAATTTAATATTACATTTAACAGTATTGATTTTTTACAATTATGTTAATAATAATAATAATAATAATAATAATAATAATAATAATAATAATAATTGTTATTTATATAAAAAAATTACTAATGTTTGATAGATTAGGCCTACTAGGTATTAGATGACAAAACATAACCTCATGGTGCGCTTTCATCCTTTTTTGAGCTTGACAATGTTTTCATGAAGTTCCTTTAATTACGTGAACAAACACAGTGTGAACATTCTGTTAAACATCTCATTTTGTGTTACAGAGAAAAAAGTCAGTCATAAGTTTTGACCAACATTAAGAGGTCGATGTAAAAATAATTACAGCATAAATCAGGGCTGCAAGATCATGACAAAAATCATAATTGTCAATTATTACCTTGAAATTGTAATTGTGATTATTAATTACAATTATACTGTATCATGTTCATACCACTGTTTGAAGCAACTGGATTGCTTTTCTATAACCTTAAGGTTCAAATGTCAACCATCTGGATTGGTTTCTTCTTTAAAAAAATGCATGGTATTATAAATGTTATACTTAAAAACGTAAAACAATGAAACGACCCATAAGCTGTAAAAAAAGAAAAAAAAAACACATCTTAAGCACATAAGTGGACTTTAAACAATTAATTCCCGCTTTGAACGATTACGTAATTGTGGTATCTGTGATCGTAATCACGATTAGAAATTAGATTAACTCTGCAGCACTAGAATAAATCATTTAATTTCCCCTTTATAGGGTTCCCACACCAAGTGAAAACGTGAGATGGAAAAATAGATATGAGAGGGTGAGTCACAAAGTACCAAAAACCTAGGTAAAATGAGATTTCTCCAACAGGCAGTATGGCTGAATAGATGGTTTAATTTGATGAAACCCTGTAATCCTGCGGCGGGTAGAACAAACACAATGAACCCTCACAATAGCCTGCATTCAGCAAGTCACTGAGATATACAATGACAAAAAAAAAAACAAGTGTATAAGAAGTAACACAACAACAGTCTGCTCCCACACTGCCTTTGCAGCACTCAATACTACACCAAAAATATAACACCAAAATATTGTCTGCCATCCACTAATCGCATGATGCTGATGTTGCGCTTACTTATGATTGGCTGTAAAGAGCACATTCTTAACTGGCACTGGGTTAAAAATAAATAGAAAGGAAGATATAGATAGGTGTGTCAGAACAGAAACAAATGCTCAGCTGTCGGAAAAGGCCTGCAGTAATCTGCCTGTCACTGCCCTACCAGTCACCTATGACCCCCGTGACCCTGTCCATGTGCAGTGAACAGTGTTGACAATGTGATCTGGTAGGAATGCTAACTGAACTGATACAGCGGTGTGTGAAATATTAAACATGCTGTCTTATCAGGGAATATCCAGATGTTGGAAGGCATTAATAGAAGTCTGATAGAAACAACTGAAACAGCAACTTTACAGAAAATATATATGAAAATATATATGAAAATTGTTTTATATATAAATACACACACACCCACACACAAATATAGATTTGGTTTTCTATAAAGGACAGTTGAATTTGCTCTAGATCACAATCTCACAATTTCAAAAGAAATGTTGTGTTGAACAATACATACTTGATAATATTTACTTAATAATCAACTGCTGATCTGTGCTTTTCCCACTGTGCGTTTTTAAGTATTATAACACACACACAGTTCATGCTAAAGCAGAATTAAAATACATGACTAGAACTTTGCTGAATAGGCTAAGCTTCCTTTTCACAACGTTTATAATACAATTTCCTAAAGTCATATTATTCACCATAGACCATAGATTTCTCTATTCTCTAAAAGAAGAAGAAATGGTTCACTTACAAACTGCCTCTTCTGGGAAGACTCAGCTCCTTCTGAAATGAAGAAAGAGAAGAATAAAAGATTAAATGTACATCAAATTCTAAGACGACTATCAAAATTATTACAAATAAATAGCTTGTAAACTTGTGCATAAAATTTCATGGAGAAACTTAATTTGATGCAGACGGTAAACCATCCACCAGGTGGCACAATTCAACAACCACAATTCAACTCAGGTCACATTGCATGAGACATATTTACATAGTTTAATTTGAGTGAACTCTTTAACATGCCTTTCGTTATTATGCATTGTTATGGTCAATACACGATTCAACTAATGATACAATTGAATCAGAGGACTGTATAAAGCTTCACACACACACAGAAGGCAAAAAAAAAAAAAAACACCACTAGATGGCAAAAGTGATTCAATATTGCAAACAGCTACATTTACCTTGGAGCAATGCATGCCTACTGATAGTTGGACTAAGAAAAGAAAACTGATATCAGGTCCAGAGGGACAGAGGACAGACAGAATAAGGCCATTCCATCTGTCATCCATAGTCACTCTCCTCTCTAGTGTAAATATCCAATGCACAAACATTTAAATGAAAACACTATCCCTCGGTTTCACAAACCAGGCTTAAACCTAATCCCAGACTAAAATGAATGTTAACCATTTCCTTCAACCCTAAAACAACGCAATCTATAACTCAAAAAAAAAGAAAAAAGAAAATTATTCCGTATTAACAATAGACTAGGTAGTATTTTTATGGACTTTTATATTTTTTGTCGTTATTCAAAACAAGGCCAATTTTTATATGAAACATACATATTGTTCATATACACGTTATCATCTTAAATGTGAGAACTCTTCTTTTACTTGTGGTTGTCGATGGACTGTTAAAGACTTTTTTTTTTTAGAGAATGAGAATTCAGTCCCATCGGTCGCTGAAAGTATAACTCATTTCAAGGGCACTAAAAAACTCTAGCCTCCCACAAAGCTCTTATTACTGCAGGGATGCTGGACAAAAGTGGAGAAAGAACATTATCAGACAAAAGAACAAATTCAACAGTGAACTGAGCAGAACGGAAACAGCAGGTGAAATTATGAGAGGATAAAGAGTGAGAGAGTGAGCTCCAGCTGTATTAAGAGCATGTCTTTGAGACATCAGTCTCCCCATATCGGTTGAAGACTGAGCCAGGAAACCTTCACGTCCTCCTGACCCATCTGCAGCAACATCTCAAAGTGCAGCCTTGGCAAAATATGAGCCTACTTTTTAATTAGTAACTCCACCGTCCGATAGCATCCTGATATGCCTGGAGGCTTCATATATACCAGCTTTTCCTGCTTTTTATGTCAACTTGAGACCCCTTCTGCATCTCTGCCTCTCTCTTGACCTCTGTAGCTCTTTCCCCTCTCTCTCTCTCTCTCCATAACAAGGCTGAAGTGCTCATCAGTGCATTCCCACTGCTCTGACTTGAACTCAAGTATGGATGCATCAGCCTTCAAGCGCTGTAGATGGACTAAATCTTGGTAGCTTGTGTGTGCAAAATGAAGTGAGTATCTACACTTTTTTCCGAATCTGATTAGTTGTGAAGCAAAGCAGCACTGCCTGAAATCTGGATGGTACGTATGTGTGATAGTGATCAGGGGAACTAAACCCAGCTGTGTTATGAGTGACAGGAAGGAGAGCAAGCCATAGAAATGTTCATGAATATCTACAGCTCTGCAATGAAAACAGAAAAAAATAAGGCAAGCCCAGACTGGGGATGTTTAAAAAATAACCCACTGTAGAAAATACATTTGGGACACTACTTCGGGGGCTTCAGAGCACAGCCTAAGTTTTTTTGTCTCTACACTAGCAAGCAGTGCACAGTGATCGTGCAACACAACTAGATCACTCTGATTTAATAACTGAAGCTGTCCTTAGAGCCATCAGATGCCTTATTCTTATTTCAGTAGCTCTACGCCAGGCACTTTTTACTTGTCTATCTCTGATAATATAATTTTCAGTTATTTTGAATCATTCTATAATAAGATTGCTATGCATTTTTGTTATATCAATTAAATACAGTTGCATCTCAATAAATTAGAATGTCATGGAAAAGTTCATTTATTCCAGTAATTTAACTAAAATGTGAAACTTGTGTATTATATAAATTCAATGCACACAGATGGAAGTAGTTTAAGTCTTGGGTTTTTTTTTTATTGTGATGACTTTGGCTCACATTTAACAAATACCCACCAATTCACTATCTCAAAAAATTAGAATATGATGACATGCCAATCAGCTAATCAACTCAAAACACCTGCAAATGTTTCCCCGAGCCTTAAAAATTGTCTCTCAGATTGGTTCACTAGGCTACACAATCATGGGGAAGACTGCTGATCTGACAGTTGCCCAGAAGACAATCCTTGACACCCTTCACAAGGAGGGTAAGTCACAAACATTCATTGCCAAAGAAGCTGGATGTTCACAGAGTGCTGTATCCAAGCATGTTAACAGAAAGTTGAGTGGAAGGAAAAAGTGTGGAAGAAAAAGATGCACAACCAACCGAGAGAACCGCAGTCTTATGAGGATTGTCAAGCAAAATCAATTCAAGAATTTGAGTGAACTTCACAAGGAATGGACTGAGGCTGGGGTAAAGGCATACAGACGTGTCAAGGAATTTGGCTACAGATGTCGTATTCGTATGTCCTATTTAAGATAAAATAAATTCAAACAACTATTTCATTTCATTTCCTTTATTTTTGGTACAAAAACTATATCTTCTACATGTCACTCTAATCTCTGGTAAAAAGTAGACTATGTGCTTCAGTCTTAGTATTTCATATTGAAAAAAAAAGTAATCTGAAGCAACTGATCTCTGTTCTGGCATGCTGATTACATTAAGTCATACTGAGAGTAGAATCTGAGGGAGACCAGGGAGCAGTTGCACAAAGCGACACACAAAGTCAGAGCCTTAAATTAACTTTTTTTTTAACCGGCCATGAAACTCTTATTGCAATTATCACTACTACAATAACTAAACACATTTACAATGTCTTTAATTTGTCCTGCTGGTGCATTTTCCCTCAATTTTCCCCATCAATTATAGCCATTCAACATTACAGTAGGCTATACACAAATCCGGCAAAGCACGGAAGTAAAGCAGTGCCGCCATTAGTGCATGCCTTGCTGCTAATGAAGTAGCAGAAGTAGTGTGTTGGTCCTGTAGGTGGCTGTAGCAGATGCTAGCTGTATGAAAAGTTATTTTTATTTAGTTTTTTTTAATACCTATGCTGTCCAGTGATGCTGGGAAGAGTGTGTTGTGTGGTTTTAACAACAGCACAAATCTACAGGCCTGGAATAAACCGTTTGTGAAATTCACGAACCTATGTTGCACCTGCTTTGTCTAGTCTGCCGGTCTCCGTGTCCTCTTTGCATCGCGATTTTTCTGTGCATGAGAAAATGGATGTGTGGAGTGAGAGCATGTGAAAAGCGTCAATTGCATGTGTCTCACATTTTATTGCATTTTTATTAATTGTTTGAAGAGTAAAAAAAAAATCTGTGGATCTTAAGGCAATTACAATCGGCAAGTCGGTTGGACTAAAAGGGGAGAAAAATAATTAATTCGGTCGGTCCTAAATTGACAGGGTCAGTCAGGTTATGGCAAACAAGAATATTTTTAAGGATGGCCCTAATAGAAACTTGTGAAGCTTGTGAATGAATTAGCAACACAGCTAGTAATGGCAACATTCGGTTTTATTGTTGTCATCAATTAATACACTCGTTAATTACATTACATTACATATTTTTACATTATGTTTTCAATAAATTACCTTTATCAGTAGGTTTTGGCCACTGCCTGACATCATCTACCCAATGTTCCCTTTCACCAGACATTTTCTTTAATGAGCAGGATCTGCTTTCATAGAAATGTCATTAGAGGGCATCGGCAAGTGTCACACTGTCACACTTCGCAGGCACGCAGTATTGGCGGCAGGCAAGATGGCGGCGCCCATAGAGTTTGCGGTGGATTTGTGTATAATAGAAAGACATTATTTGCAACATTTAATAGGCTCTGAAATATAACAACTTTTCATTTAGGCTATTTAAAACAATCTTCACATAAACTATATTATATATATATATATGCATAAACTATACATTTTAATCTTTGTTTCACATCAGTGACAAGAGTTCTTTAAAACCTGATGCATATAATGCGGATGAACATATCCGATTTTCTCCTTTACGGTCATTTAAGACTTTATAACTTATTTAAGACTACGTTTACAAGGTAACTCACCAAAACCACGCATTTTGACAATTGTGTGTGTTTTCGTGCATTGAAGCTGTCTGAAGCAGCTCAACGTCTGTGTAATCGCTTAGCGCGCAACCTTACAAAATATACTTCACTGCAGTGTTTATGCAGCGTAACCCCAAGCATGTGTCGCCGCATTCTCGGGTTATGAAGTATAAAGAAGGAAAAATGAAGTAGCAATATCGTCTCAGCTAAAAGTTATTAGAACCGTCTCTGGGCACAAGCTGGCCATCACTGTTCTAACCTTTTCGGTCCGTTTGTTTCCTATAATTTGATTCGCTGTTGTCGCTTATGACCGAACAACTATTCACGATCTTGTCTTCGAAAATATGTTATCCACTTACATCAGAAACAGATAATCGCTTCAAAAACTGGCTGTTGTTTTTACTTCATCGTTATAATTCGTAAGAGTTGTTCCCGGCAACTGGTGACAGACACATTACATGAACTCATAAACGCTGATTTTTACTTGCATTTGGCGCTTGGCAAGTGTTCATTTTAGGCCCTGCATACAGCATCTTGGCCAAGGCTCTGTCATTGCAATGGGCTAAAAAGCTAGGCAATGAAATTAGCCAGAGTGACAGTTTGGAGAAGGCCCCCTGCTCTCCCACAAAAGCAATCTTCCCAGTGGAGGCCATTAACATTTCTTAAGTTCGTCCAGCATGACAGGAAGCCGTAGTACAGGGAAATGTAATGAGGGAGATGGGCCGAAAGCAGTATCGTGCTGCTCAAATGGACTCCTGGAGACAGTTAAAGCCATCAGGCGCTGCAGCAAGATAAGCAACTCTGTGTTTACACTGTTATAAGAGCATACCGGAGATGCCATATTTCAGGTTTGATGGGGTTAAGCGGTACGATATGTCACCTCAAGATGCTGTGCAATTTCATTGTGACCTTGGGTAGAGTTGAATCTGATGGGACTGGGTTATCCTGAGCAACAGTTTTATGTTTGACTGACAGCTCTAAATCTCTACCCGATTAGTACTGACTTCTGGTGTCATGCCCTCCAGCTTATTTTCAAGCTAGCAGAGCTAATTACAAAAGCCTCAGAGCTCTTGAAGCTAAGCAGCCATACATTAAGACAAAACAAACACGGAACATACATTTAGCATCATTATGATTCATTACAGGCAGAGTCAGGCTCCAACCTGACCCAGCATGAGCACAGTTCTCAACAAAAAAAACCAACAGCAGAGCTAGAGAACTGAAACAAACCAGAGCTGCTATGCAAATTGCAAATGGGTCCTTATGACTCTAAAGACCATCCAAGAACAACATCGCCCTCCGTGGAGACACTAAATGCATATATTAATTTATTATCAAATGTTTTAAATTTGTAAATGTAATATACACACTTTTTTATGTATATGTGTTTAATTGTTTAAACTATCGTTCAAAAGTTTGGGGTTGTTTATATATATATTAATATGTCTCTTATGCTCACTTAGTCTGCATTTATTTGATTAGAAATACAGTAAAAAGAGAAATATCACGCTGCTTATAAGTTTATATTTAAGTATAAACTTAAATATATTCACTTTAAAAATAGATTTTGAACGGAAGGGTATAAATAACGGTTTCCTTTACAATGAACATTTTGAAAAATAGCTGGAGATTGTACAGACACAAAAAAAAAATAAGACACAGGAAACAAATAAACCCTGGAAAAAGAAAAACAGCAAGGGATGAGTTATGTGCTGAAGCTTAGTAATATGAAATAGATATATAGTACAGTAGTAATAACAGGGATGTTTGCCTTAGCAAAAAAAAATGCAGCCACGTGAGGTTCAAACTATTCTTGCAGACTGATGGCTGAAGGTCTGGAATTCATGGCAGCTTTCATTGGACAAGGCCCGCCCATGAGGCTGTTTGACTGACATGTCAAACAACCAATCACAGTTTGTTTCATTCAGTGTCACGTTTCAAGGCGTGGAAATGTCGCCACAACAGACCAGTGTGTTAAACTCGCAGGCATAATTCAAAGATTCTATGCAGCAAAACTTTAAATATTTCTCATACTTTTGAAAATCCAGCATTTAGTTGATATTGATAAGTGGTGGTTCGTCATCATATTTGTAAATACGATGGCTTTCTTCTTTCGTAAGGGGGTTTGGCGACACGTCATCTTTGCTTCCAGGTGGAACATTGAAGAACGCGACAACAACATCTCCCGGAATTCAAAATTAAAGATGCAGATGGATAAACTTGATGGATAACAATGATGCCCATTTCTAAAGCAAACAGGATATATGACATCTCTACTGTAAACTGCTGCAACTTCAACAAATTAGGAGATATTTCATGTTTAATGCACTACTGTGTGGAGCAGGCCAGTTGCGGGAGTAGAATAAGGCATAAATATAGACTACATGAATAACAAAATGCCCTACTGCTGTTGGCTTGTTCAAATTAACAAGGAAGAGATAGCTTTTATCGCTTGTAGCTTTACCCAGTCATACCTGGTTAGGACATAGTGTGAGAGTGACAGATATAAGCACACTGCCATCCCTGGATACAGTCTTGGCTTTTTTCATTACACAGGATTAATAAACTACAGTGGACCCAGGGGAGGCCTTGCTCCCGGTCCGAGTTTCTGGGGTAATGACAGAGTTATGGAGCTACAGAAGTGCTGCAGAGAGGAAACATGCTACTAAAAGCTCAGCAAATATAAACAACAGCTTTGCATCTGCACATTAGAAAACGTAAATGTGGAGTGCAAAATTTCTCCATTGCCAACTATCGAAATAATACATCTTCAAAAGCAAAGCAATGCAAAATTTGCACCAGCAATTTTTTTTGGAGGACTCTTGTCAGTGTGAAAATTACTTTTTAAATATTTTTTTATTACAGACCTACATATATTTTTTCTTTCTTTCATTCAAAAATATGTTTTTGCTATTGTAACCTAATATGCCAATACTGCGTTTAATCATAAATACAATTAAAAAACTGTAATATTGTGAAATATTATGACAATTTAAAACAACATTAAATATTTTTCTATATTCAAATATAATACACACACACACACACACACACATTCCTGTGATAGCGAAGCAAAATTTTCAGCAGCCATTACTTCTGTCTTTATCCATCAGAAATCTTTCTCATGTGCCGATTTGGTGCTCAAGAACCAATTCTCATTATTATCATAAATATTGAAATATGTTTTGAATATTGTTACCTTATATTTTTCATACATGTTTTCAAGATTCTCTGATGTATTGAAGGATCAAAAGGAAAGCATTTTATTTGAAACAGAAACCTTTTGTAACATTATAAATTTATATAAACTTATTGCAATCCTTGCTGAATAAATACATACAATATAAAGCCAATATTCATGCACACTAGTAAACCTACAGTAGTGTCCTATTATGAACACTCCGACATCGCCAAGCTACCTGCAAATATATTTAAACAAATAAAGGTCAAAAGTTGGTGTAGTCTAGTGATTTCATGAAGCAGGTCTTGGGCTGTTTTATCATTTCATGGAGCAAATGGGGCATAGTACTATTCCTGTCAAGACTAATTGCTTGCAATGAACAAGTAAATTAAACTGACGGGGGTGAACAAGAGAAAGGGAGGGAAAGGCAAATCAAAGAGTTATATGTAACAGGAGAATATTAATTAACTGGGTCATTGTAACACAGAACAATAAACATGAGGAGAATTTGGCGCCATTGGCAGAGCAAACATCATTATAATGAGTGATTGAAAACAGTTGAGCTGGAACAGAGGATGATGGACTATTGGAAACTGCACAAAATAAAAAATGTAAAACATGATTTTAATATACGTTTAGGGTTACAAATAATTGATTATGGATCATTAAGAGATCCACAAGTGTTACAAATTGAAATGGTGATCAAAATAAGGAGCTTACTAGAAAACGAAGGAGATTACAGACAAAATACTATATTACATTCACTACACTATAACAGCATTAACCTAGACATTCACATACAGATGCACATTCAGAAGTGTTAATACAATCACGGACGAGGGAGAACTAAACAGACAGGGTATTTAAGCACACTGAAGGTAATGAGGGAACTGGAGACAGGTGGGGAATAATCAATTAACCAAAACAAGGAGGAAGGTGACCAAATAAGGGAACAGAAAGTTCATAAACTTAACAACAAGAGCATCATTTATTATTTATTTTTTGTTCATAATATAAAAAGCACCATCATAATTCTAGATAGTTGTAGATGGTAACCAGGGTGCTGCTATGCAGCTGCTAACATCCCAGCTTTCCCATAGTCATTATTTACCACAGGATTCATGGAACAGACTGAACCCAGCTGTGTATGAGAGAGCAGTGTGTTTCTTTTGGGTTGTAGCTCATTCATATTAATTGAAGTTAGTGCTGGGAGTATGTAGGACAGGAAGATGGCTGATGCGGACCCACAGGGAAAGAGGTTCAGGAGAAAAGATTGAATAAAAGAACAGAGCGAGGGCAAGCGGAAGGATGCAGAGAGAAATGCTGTGAAACACCTCTGATAGATGCAGCTGCAGATTTTAAGAGATGCCTCCATCATCATAATCACACACAAAGACAACTTGGCTGGCGCCAACTGGCGTCATACCGCATGAGGGCTAAACGGGCACAATTATCAGTCGTGATATATGAGGATCTCCTCATGTTGTTGGAAAGAAGCACCAAGTAATTATCCCTACTACTGTGGTACGCTTTTGGCAGAAGAGGACGCCTAGCCCTTAATTCACTCTTTCTGTCTTCTGTGCTCCCTCACTCTGAGGCTAATCTAGCGATCAGTCTAGCTATTCACAATGACTATCAAAGTGTTGAAATAAAAAAAGGACATGAAAAGCCCCACTAATCCAAATTATAATTTGCATATTCAAAATTAAATCTACATTTCTCTATGAAATATCTAAGTGGAGATAATGGAGAGTGAAGAAAAACACAATGCTGGAGTGAAGATTGGCAGATGTGTTTCTTTATTATTATTATTTTTATTTTTATTTTTTTACCCTTGAAGAATTAAAATGCAGTAATGATGTACCGGCATGTCAAGCAGGAAGCATATTTGGCGCTTCTGTTTGACAGCTATGTTGCTTTTACCTTTATTTGAACTTTAGTGCTTTAAGCTATCACCAGCACTGTTTTCTCTACAGATCATTCTGCATTAGCGTCGAGCTAACAGTACGTTTCTGCAGCAACGTTCTGTCAGATCTATGAAAAGCTCTACGTGTAGCAGCAGGCTGTCTCATTGGTATATCTCGCCAGCTGCGATATTCAAAGAGGGCTCATTCGTCTCCTACATATAGGGTGACAGTCGTAATCCCCCCGGTTGCAAACGGAGGAGCTTCAAAACACAAGGTTGGCAGAATTGCTCGTTACTGTGTATTGCCTCACCACAATGGGGCTTGAACATTACAGTGCAGCATTTGGTTTGATCGTGATGATATTCAATACCGTTTTGCTCTAACTGAGAGTTGCAGGAATGGAATGGCGCATTTGTGAGTAACGTTTGAAGTTAGAGAATGTACTAATGAAACCGTAAGGCAGTCTGACCCATTTTTGAATAACTGAAACGTCAGTACTGACAATATTACATTATACATAGTTGTAATATTTTCACCTTCTTGCTAATTTTATTTTGCAAAAAAAAAAAAACTTGAAAAGAAAAGAAAAACTTGACAAAAATACAATTACTTCTATAAAATAGAAAAAATATATTAAATGGAAAAAAATATATATAACCTATAAACAAATATGACAATTTTGGGTTCGTGATTTTTTTTTTAAATACTTTTGTTCAGTAAGGAGTGATTAAATTGATCAGCGACTGTTAAAATGACAGTAAAGACAATTATAATGTTAAAAAAATATATGTATTTCAAATAAATGCTGTATTTTTTTTACTTTCTTGACATAAAGGATCATGAATTTCATTAAAATATTAAGCAGCAAAACTGCTTTCTACAATGATAATAATCATGAATGTTTCCTGAGCACCAATATTAGAAGAATTTCTGAAGTATTATGTGACACTGAAGACTGGAGTAATGACAGCTGAAAATAAATAAATGAAATTTGAATACATATTAAAACAGAAGTTAACTGTAAAACTATTTAGTATATTTTACAAACATAAAAGACTTCTTTCAAAAACATTAAAAAATATTACAACCCCAAAATTTTGAATTCTAGTATATTTCTAGTGAATGTAAAAAAATTATCTATCCATCTTATTTTATTTATTTTTTATTTACAATATGGTCATATAAAGCTAAACCTAATGTGTAAAGTAAAAGTGTAAAGAAAAGTGTACTTTAAATTATATAATGCTGCTATACAGATCCTAGACCCCTCTAGGGGAGTAATGAAGTCATTTGAAACTATTTTTGTCTTTGACACTCTCCCTCTCTTCCTCCAGTCCCCATGACTGTGAGTATGAGTTTATTACCAGTAGGCGAACAGACACTTCTCCGGTTGTCATTATTCGACTCCCAGGTGCCATCAAAATAAAAAAAAACTCAAAATCTTCAGTTCACACTTCTGGCACAAGTGTGCCCACCCCCCCATCAATACTGAACACAATCCCCACACACAGACCCTGCACAAATATCTGCACGCTTCAGAAAGAACCTCATTTGTCTTGGTCAAAGAAAACAGCTACAGAAATTTCCAGAATAATAAAACAACCACTAAAATGCACATCTCAGGAATACAACAATGAACGCACTCTCGTAGTAGAAAATTAACAAAATAGGACAATGAAATCACAGAAGATAAAGAAAATTTTAAATAATGGGAGGAGAAAATTGACTGAGAAAACAGTAGAAGATGGCCACATGCCACACCCAGATGGATAAAAGATCCAATGTAGAGAAAGAGCAATCAAGCCATGAAGCACTTGAACATGCTATGGACTGCTGAGGAGACGCCAGAAACACAGAGAGACAAAAGGAGCAATGGTGCTCATTACTAGGAGCTGAAGGAGAAATGGCTGTGTGAGGGTAGATGGAGGTCTGGCTCCCTAGGGAGGACACCACACAAGAGGCAGACGATCAAAAACTGCCCCCAACAGCACCAATAGACAGACATACTACCAACAAACTGCTAGTTTGCTGTGCATATGATTAATGCCTACTGAGAGAGGTGTTACAGCAGAGTCCACTGACTTCAAGTGCCAGACAAAAGGAAAAAAGAGAGAAAGAAGCAAATGGAAGAAAAAAAAAAAGCAGAGAGAAACAAAAGTGATGGTCACAGTATTATAGTTTCCATCTGAAGAGAACTGTTAGTTTTAAGTGTAGGGAAAAAGTACAGTATGCATGTTTGTCTAAATGTGTTGTTTTTGTGAAACTGTGTTTGGAAACAGTATTTAGCCTACGGCCAAGTGTGGGCAGGGGGTGTCTAGACACTATTCTGACAACCTCCTCTATTCTTCACCCACAAACCTATAAAAATAATCTTAATGGGTCAATTTTACAGCCATACAAAAAAAAACAAAAACAAAAAAATCAAGAACAGTGTAGAACTAGATTGTTTTACTAACTATATATCTGCGGCAGGCTTTTAAATAAAGGTGCTTGACTGGGTCTTTGATAAACCGTCTGAAAGGGAAACGCTTCGGTAGAGGACATACTATTTACAATCTCTCACATAACTCTACAGCCAACAAGAAATCAAAACTGACCTCATTTACTTTAACACGTTCTTGGACTTTTAGTGAATTATTCATTAGTGCAAGTCATTCCAATTGAATTTTGTAGGGGAAAAAAAATGTGTTTGAAATCTTACATCAAAATGCAATGACTCATTCTGGCTCTGAAATGACCTTCCTTTTCAGTTGACGTCATCTAGCTTATGCCGAAAAAACAAACAAAAGAGTTAATCAAAAGCCAAAAACACAAGCCAAATAAATTATGAATTTTGAGACTACTATTGTGCCTGATGCAAAACATGATGATAACTTTATGCTGTTAACAGTGTAATAAACATAATGGAAATGACAGTCAATAATAATATATATGATAAAGAATAGGATATATTGAGATCCATTCTCCACAACTGAACGGAAATTTGATCAGGCTTGATTCTAATATGGACCACCCACTTTTCACAATGCAATCAATTCATGATAGATAAAATCAAGTCCCTCTGTACATTTTCTTCTTAGTAAATATCTTATGAAATGATATTTTACAGTGCAATAAGTATAAATGGTTGTGAAGAGTTTCCTGCTGATTTTGAATCTTTTCCGCAGTTTGTGATCTGTGATGATGCGTTTGTCGTTGATTGTCTTTTACTTTCTATCTTAATGGCTTATCTCAAAGACAAGGGGGACAACACCGATTAAGCTTGCTAGAAAGAACAGAATTAATTACCATTAAGTAATACTGTCTGCTGTGAAGCCACCAATCCAAGTCTGGGTTTGTGTATGTGTGTTTCTATCTCTGGCAGCTGAGTCCACTCTCTTTCTGGAGCTTTCCCCTTCACCCCTCCTTCTCTATTCAGTCTGAAACGATGATCTCATGCTCTCATGTTGGTCTCAAAGTGAGTTTACTGCTGCGCTCTTAATGCATTTATCTAAGTCTTTGATGGGGGGGGCTGGCAGCATCGCCTCACTACCCCAAGTAGGAGCATGTTGAAATTTGTAATGTAGACTACACTGCCTGGCTTTATTCACACCCCTTGTGCTTTAAAGTCGAGGTTTGTTAAGCAGGGAAAAATCGTCTTATTTAACCACAAGGAGTGCACAAACGCATACGTAAAAATTTTTTGCTATTTTTTTCCAGAACGTTGATAATCATAAAATAAAATAAATCATATTACAAAAACATGCAAAACAAACTCCAGTGAGGAACTTCTTTTCTGAGAAACAGGTACTAGGAAATAGTGAAAAAGTTTAGAGTGCACTGTACTGTTATGAGGACAGACAAAACTAGGACACAGGCATCTCTGCGGTCTGAACGACCTTACAGAGTGAGCTTACTTCAATCACTGTGCTGTGTACTAGAGTAATATGACTTCCACAGTGCTGGTGTTCATTCATGCATGCCTCATGCAGGGGCTGAAGAAGGGGTTGGGGACAATGCCTGCAGTGGGAAACACCATTCTAAACAGCTATTCTTAGTTTACACTAAGTGACTGATGTGCTGAAACAAATGGGCCTTTATCCTTTAATTACGATATCTAGCTTTATTTTTTATTTTTTGATATTAATAAGACTGTAAATCACAGGAGAAACTAGACTAATGTCGGTTCTAATACATAGCTGAGTCATAAGAAAGTATCCCTTTAGCTTCTTGTAAGCCTCTGTTTTGGTCAGAGTGTGCTCATGAGTTATTTAGAAGCTCAATAGCCTTGAATGTTGTTTTTACAGTGGAAAAACATTTACATATTGAAATATTCTGACAAACTTTGAGGCAGCCCTCAAAAATTCCTCACAATACAGAATTTTTGGAATGAATGAAAGCGATGCTTACAAACCCTAAATTTCTCTCGTACCTGCCCTGCCTGAGATGCAGCCTGTATTGATTTCTTGAGAATGCACAGTCTGACTCCGTACCAGCTCACTGAGTGCCTGCAGGCTAACGGCCTTCTGTTTTCATCAGTGTCTGTTGGTAGGATCCTGGAGCAGCCCATAACCATCAGTGTCCAGCATGAGCTCCAAACACCAGCCTTACACCATTCCCTTCAGAACGACTGCGGCTGAGACAGCTTGAAACCTTTCGGACTACTTTTAATCTGCTAAAGTAAAAGCAGATTACTTTATATGCAGCTGTTTTTCCTTACACTGCCCCAATATGATAATTTCTTGCTGAATTAGAACCATTTGGTAGAATATTGGTAGTCTGCCAGAAGACAGGTTGGAGACAAAATAATAATAAAAATAATAAAAATGTTTAAATACAAATAAATAAGATCATGTCTTAAATAGAGATTTAAAAGTTGATCCAGTTGAGAGAAGGGAGAGACAAGCTGTTTATCGAGGCCAGCAGCTGAAAATGAATAAGCATAAAGTGGGTCATTGCACCAGACTGTTGTAGTTAATAAAAAGCAATAGGAGTCGAAATATGAGCCATTACAACCTGAACTACCTCCTAAAGACCTCATCCCCCAAAAGCTGCACCCTCTTCAAGACAAGCTGTTTATCGAGGCCAGCAGCTGAAAATGAATAAGCATAAAGTGGGTCATTGCACCAGACTGTTGTAGTTAATAAAAAGCAATAGCAGTCGAAATATGAGCCATTACAACCTGAACTACCTCCTAAAGACCTCATCCCCCAAAAGCTGCACCCTCTTCAAGACAAGCTGTTTATCGAGGCCAGCAGCTGAAAATGAATAAGCATAAAGTGGGTCATTGCACCAGACTGTTGTAGTTAATAAAAAGCAATAGCAGTCGAAATATGAGCCATTACAACCTGAACTACCTCCTAAAGACCTCATCCCCCAAAAGCTGCACCCTCTTCATCACCCCCTCCCTTTCTTTTCCGATTCAATACAGCCCGCAGGTACAATCTCCTGATGTCTGAAATCCTCGCCTACAAATGCACCAGGGCATAAGAACAATTTAACACTAACCTGTCAGGAAATGGGAGAAACACAGATGAAGAGCCCAGCGGCACCTCTACGCTCCACTCCTCCACAGCTCATCTGCACCTGAAGACCAAAAGCCCCGACACCAATACCTCTATCTCTAGATCATCAACGTTAACAACAGAGACCAGTGCGTCAGGGCAAAAATAAGTTGCACTAGAAAACATCAGGCAGACTTTCATGCCGCATCAGTTCCGCCGCTTGCCGCGACCCGTGTGAAGAGGCTCGCGCAGGCTGCAGACATAGGCAGGAGGGTCGCCCCTCTCTCATTTTGGGGTATTTTGTGCAGTTAGTGCAGGAACATAAATACAAACTGAAAAAAACCTGTGAAATCCAAGTGGAAAGGTTCAACATCTGTATTTATTTTATTGTTTTACAAATGTTTGGTTTTCTTTAGGAGTCCTGTAAGCACTTTATTTTACAGAGATAGTAAGCAGATGCAATTATTTTATTCAGATCAAAATATTGTGTTACAATTGTAAACGTAAACTGTGAACCTTTAAGTAGGGTCTAAAAATAAATATGGTCTTTTTATAAAATTGTATACGTATTATACATTTAACTAAAGGATCCTGCAAACACTTAAATTTTTCCCCCTTTACTCATACTGCACAAAAAGTGTTTCAATAATGTTGAATGTTACAGGGACTGATTATTTCAAATGCAGATCCCAGTGTGTTCTGATAAAATAATTCTTATTTTATCAGAACACAAATAATTCTTATTTATGTATTGCTAAGTTTTGCATATGGTGGTGTGTTCAATGTTTCCTAAAAATATATCTTATTCCTAAAATAAGAAATATCACAATATATTGCCTTCCTTACATTATCGCAATGTATCGCAACTTGCCATATCGCAACATACCCAGTATCGTATCGTATCGTCAGATTCTTGGCAATACACAGCCCTAGTGACCAAAGTGTGTTTAACATTTAACATTTAATCATTTAGCAGACGCTTTTATCCAAAGCGACTTACAAATGAGAACAATAGAAGCATTCAGGTCAACAACAGGACAACAACAGTATACAAGTGCCATGACAAGTCTCAGTTAGTCTAGTACCAAACGCATAGCCAAGGTGGTGGTTGTGTTTTTTTAGAGATATATGAAAGACAAGAAATGGAAAAGTGCTGGTATTAGCGAAAAACATGAGTCTTTAGATGTTTCTTGAAAATGAGTAAAGACGAATTGAGATTGGGAGGTCATTCCACCAGCTCGGCACAGTCCAGGATAAGGTCCTTGAGAGTGATTTTGAACTTCTTTGGGATGGCACCACTAGGCATCGTTCACTTGCAGAGCGCAAACTTCTGGAGGGCACATAAGATTTAACAAGTGAGTTTAGGTATGTTGGTGCCATGCCATTGGTCGTCTTGTTGGCAAGCATTAGTACCTTGAATTTGATGCGAGCGGCTACTGGTAGACAGTTTAACCTGATGAGGAGAGGAGTAACGTGAGCTTTATTTTGACTCATTGAAGACAACCCTCGCTGCTGCATTCTGGATCAATTGCAGAGGCTTGATAGTACATGCATAAAGGCCCACCAGGAGAGCATTACAATAGTCCAGTCTGGAGAGAACAAGAGCTTGGACAAGAAGTTGGGTGGCTTGCTCTAACCCAAGGTTTAGGTCTAAGGAAAGGTCTAATCTTCCTAATTTTGTATAAGGCAAATCTGCAGGACCGGGTCATTGTAGCAATGTGGTCTGTGAAGCTTATCTGATGATCCATCACAATTCCTAGGTTTATGGCTGTCCTGGAAGGAGTTATGGTTGACAAACCCAGCTGTATAGAGAAGTTGTGATGAAACATTGGGTTAGCTTTGAATCACCAGGAGTTCTGTCTTAGTAAGGTTGAGTTGAAGGTGATGGTCATTCATCCAGCTGTGTGTTTGATTGCCAGGGACATGTGGATGATCACTGACATTAAACAGGCCTGGGCCTCAGGAGACCACTCTGAAGCATTACAGAGATTTAGTCTCCCCTCAGCCTTTAACCTCTTCCCATAAACACTGCCAAACGTGGCTTTCTAGGGCGCTGCGTCTCGCGCTTGCCAGCCATATTGAGCCAGGTTCCCACGTGACTAACGGCTCAGACCACTTTAGAGCATTAAAGGGATGCTTGGCTTTAAGCCGTAATGACCTATTCATCAGCAATCAGTCAATATGTTCATAAAAAATACATATCACAAAAGACCCCCAGTGAATGTGTGTATACAATACTATTCAAAAGTTTGGGGACTTTTACATTGTTACAAACATTTATAACAAATAAATGCCATTCTTCTGCAGTTTTGATTTGCTAAAGATTAATGAAACAAAATGCAAAACGTTTTACACAAAGATATTAAGCAACTGCTTAACATCCACAATAACAAAAATTTCAATCGAAAAATATTTTAATATAGATTTTATATTAAACCTTTTTTTTTTTTACTAATTGTTGACAGTAGTGTATATTTTTCTGGTGTTGTTCAGATTCTGCTGTGACAGTGATTGTAGAAACAGTATATGAAGTTAAATGATGTTACAGCAGAATAATCTGACTGTTTCATCTCACTGTCCGGTCCTGGCAGACAGATAGCCCTACGGTGGATTTACTGAGACAAAACCTCCCCACTGCACAGCTGAGTGAACAGACACAACACAGAGTTCATCTCAACCACATCCATCTCCACAGCCAACGGGCAAAAACACAGACACCCTCGCACAAATGACTGCAATGAGAACCATATAGTGCCTTAAAACCCCCACTATTACACGAAATGGCAATGAACTGCACCAGTGCGCCTCTCGATGCTTGTAACACAGAAGTACACACATCATCAGGGACAACACACCTCCTGGATACAAACTACTTCAACAGCGAAATGCCTTTCTAGTGAATGACACTTCAGTGCAATCCTGCACCGCTCCATTTCACATGAGCCTTTTAAATATTATCTGAATTACAGCAGGACAATTTTCTTTTCATCTCGTTTACCAACATCTTATCTTCCACACTAAAAACCCTGCAGAGAGGGAGCTAAAACACAATAAAACAGCTGCTCCAATAGCAGCCTGAATCCTGCACTGCATTGTTTAGTAACTATGTAGCTCAATTAGAATTGATACTGAATATGGATATGAGATATGAAAAACAATTACCGTATGTATCTCTTGACAGTGCACTTGAGAGCAAGGAGCAATGTTCTCAAATTTAACAGAGAAGCTGTCATCTACTCGGGTTAACTAGTGAATTGACAGCGAATGCAGTTACACAACACTCTTGGACTGTTATAATATAAAAAAATAATATAAAAAGAGAAACAAGACTGAAGGGTGTAAAAGAGGTGGGCGTGCAAAAAGCCAGGAACATATTAGTTGAGGTGTGAGATTACACTCCCTAGTTTAGCATCTGTGTCAGGTGATTAAGTGTTAATTTGTGTCTATATATACACACATGCATGTTTGTGTTGTGTCAGGCAAGTCAAAGCCAGAATGCCTCATGCTGTTCTTGTCACACAGGGCGTGGGGAGGTATGTACTGCACATGCTAACTGCCCCGACAAAGAATTGAGTTTGGTCCCATCAAGTTTTACTACAGTAGCCATGTATCCTCATTTCTAGTATTAATGGCAGTCTAAAACACTTTATCTGTTCACATTTTATTAAATCTTTGTTCAGCTGTCCAAACAAAAAAAAAGTTTAAAACACTGAGTCATGATGATGACTATTGACACAGTTCCTGTAATTCAAATAGGAAAGGAGAAAGGAAAGCCAGTAAGCAAATCATTTAATGAAAGACATAGATAAGCAGATACAAGAATGTAAAATGTTGAATTTAGCCAAGAATTAACTTAAAATCCCCCCGAGCATGGCAATCTGTTATCACCGAGACACATTTGAAAGGTTTACACTGCTTGAAAAAACTGGATAATTTGATCCCAAGAGTTTTCTTGCTTTCTGCAGTGCTTTAAATTTGTAAATGTGCTGACACATCACAGCAACAGTGAAAACTGAGAAAAGAAGCTAATCGAAAGGATGAAATGTGACTAGTCAGACATATTAAACTGGAGTAAACTGAAGCAAAACCTTTAAACTACTTTTTTGATAATGTTGGATGTATCATTTGTCCTTACCTGAAGGCCTCTCCTCCTTAAAATACTGGAGTCATCCATTTTATTGTATTGTATCTGATCCCGACTTAAAGTGAAGTTGTCCTTCTTTCCTAATCAAGGATAATGTCTTCTTCCCAATATTTATCAGAATTCAATGAGGCACAAATGATCATTCAGAGACCCGGCTTTAGGTATCAGTGCTGGAAATTCACTCTTTGCTGATGTCATGCTCATCCAAAGCAAAAAACATATGCGATCATCCTATTAAGTTTAGCAAATGACCACTGAACAGTTTTTCCCACATGCTACAATAGTCTTGTTTGCAACTTTTCTCACCTAAAAGTGACCGGCACTCATGAAAACATCAATGTCCTCTATTTGACAGTATAGATTTTCAACAAGTATTCCAAAAACTTTTAATTTTTTTTAGAATAGAGTTCTTGAATAAATCAAATGAAAGCAGGAAAGCATTTCAGCACATGGCTCACATTCTTGTTCCCCGTTCGCTGTTTGCTTGAGGCGGTTCAGAGAAAGGAGCGTTTTCAGAACAGTGCCACTGTATCTCTCTTTATCTACGCTTCCTTTGAGTGAGGAATGGCTGGAAAATATGCGTCTCCCTGAAACTCTTCCTTCATTCGTCCATTCAGCATAGGTGACCTCCACAATCATAAAAACATATTTTCACCCCAGGCTCAAGTAATCACAAGCAAGTTCTTATCCTGTGCCTCTCCTTTTCCCTCACTCTGACACGCTCAGTCTCCAGAGATTCCCAGATATCTTCATTTCTATGGAAACTACAACCTCTGCATAAACAGTGGACAGTTAATGATTAAAATGGCACCTCGGGGGATGAAAACAGAAAAATATTCAGGCCAGCGCAGTCTTCCAGAGATGTAGAATCAGTCTAAGACCGTTTTAAACTGACCAACAAAAGTTTATCCCCCCAGTGCATCCATTTATCTAGTAGGTTAATTCGAGTAATCCAGTAAGTTGTTTATCACTTGCTTCAGCCCAAGTGTGGCTAAAAGCGGAAGGGCAGAAGCAAGCAGAAAATATGTTCAGCCTACACTCTTGAGATAATCTGGAATCAGTCAGTAGCGGCAGCAGCAGGAGAATGCAGGCACTGGCTGCCCACTGACAGCACAAGGCAAACAACAACTCCAGTCAGAGCCGCATGGCTGGATTCCATTCCCCTCGGCCGAGAGGCCTCTGTCTCTCATTCGCCAGGAAGGCAGGCGGACGACAAAAGTCACGCTGGCAGAGCTGTGTTTTCAGTGGCAGGTGCAAACAGACGCTGCACTCATGCTCACTGCTTGTCTGCTTTTTCTTCACATATCTCCCCGCCTTTATTCAGCTTCTTCAGCTCAGCCTGATGAACTGGACTACAGCCAAGGTTGTTCTCCTGAAAACGGTTGAGATCGGGAAACAAGATGAAAATCCCATGCAGGATGAGTGTCACTCAAAATCTCCTCATCTTCCTCCCTGTCAAAGTGCTTGAAGCGGTCCGCTGTTTGTGAATGGGCTGCAATGGCAGTCACAATTCAGCCACACTCAACTTTGTCATTTAAATCTTCCGCTTGCACAGCCTTCTATCAGTGCACATGCAGGTGGTTAAAGGAATATAATAGCTGTATTTCTCTTCTTTGCTTGTGCTGTACATAGACGCCTTCTGTATCTTCCGTTTCTCGCTTTCTTGCTCCTTGTAAGCTCTCCTCCTCCTCTTCCCAGCGCCTCACTGCTGAATGCTGCTTTATCTGTCCTATCAGCCAGCAACACATCCAGCCAGCCAATCAGACACATACAGACTCAGAGCTATTTGCATAATATGAATGGGGGAGCAAAAAGGCCCCACCCCTTTACTCCCTTATGTGCCATTCTTCTCACAACGGTCTGCTTTACCCCATAACATAAAAAAATACACACGCGCACACACACACACAAACAAAACCTTTTCTTACTATTCTACCATATTCCTGCAAAAAGCACAAAATGTCCTATTCTTTATGCCTCTGCTTCCTGTTCAAATAAGCCGTCTGTGTTTTGTACAAGGAAAATAAGGGAGTTTAATATCAGTATATTCAGTAACGGCAGTCTAATGAGATTGTGCGGGGCTTTCCTTCAGTACAATGATGCATTAACAGTGGCTGTGTTCATCTCAAGGGACTGCAGGAACAAAAGCAAGAGGAATTATCGTCAAAAGGCAGAACATTGCCATTGCCACTGCCATACATACTGTATATATGTGTGTATTAATCACCCACCTCTTCTCTCTCGCTCTCTCTCTGCTTCCGACATCATAGAGGAAGCAGAACAGGCAAGATAACAAACATGAGCACAGAAGAAAATGTATGTGTAGTGGAGAGAGGAAGAGAGAGACGTGGAGAGAGAAGCTCTTTCCTCCCACACACACAGTGAAGAGCGGACAGACAGAGAGTCATTATGTGATCAGGTGAGTACCAGAGGAAAAGCAAATTATGTGTTTGGATTTTGTGTGTGCACATGCCTTTGTAATAAGATCACATGCAAAACCATAGTGACTTTAAATGTGAGGGTCAGAGTTTAGTGGAATGAACAAACTAACCTCCTCATTCACAAGTAGTTTTGTTAAAAAACATGTAATCACTAGCTTTGTAATTTGTAATTGATGGTTATGTAATTACTAGGACTCTCAGTTCAGCATGATTAATTCGAAACACAAAAGATTATAAGAAAATGAATGCACTTAATCATGCTCCGTGACCTATACATAAATCACATGAGGCATTTTCTTAAAATAACTACACAAAAAAAAGCACAAAATGTCCTGGTTATGAATGGTTAAATTGAATGGTTCAATTTAATCTTATTAATCACAAAGCATGCCTAATTAATTAAAATCATGAAACTTATACAATTTAACATCAATTTATTAAAAGTCTAACAAAAATGTAATTTTAGGGCCCTAGGAAATAGGTTTCATTTTTCTCTCACATTTTGTTTTATTGTTATAAAATTCAGTTTTAATCATGTATTATTATTTGAATGCATAAAAAAAACGTACTTTTGTGTTCGAAAATTCGGTGTTGTGTACTTACATTTTTCTGGAATAAATTTACATTTAATGTTAACTTAATATTAAAATGTGGAAAAAATATTGTGATTACAATACTGTGAAAAAAAAAACGTGCATGTAGGAGATGGATGTAAAATGTGATAAACATTTTTTCACAGTACATTTCCATAGCACTTACATTGATATACATGTATGTAAACATAATCTGGACCATGCAAGAACCCAAAATGTAATAATTCAAAATCAAATATTTAAAATAACAACACTAATTTTTATATTTAATACTTCTAATGTCTATGATAGTTATGCCCCTGCATCTTTGAAAGGAGAAAGAAAGAATGGTGATTCAGTGATTCACAAAATAAATGACTATAATAAAAGAACTATTCTCATTCTTTAGATCTCCAATGGCCTGGTAGTCAAGTTCCTCAATATTAACTCAAAAAATCTGTATGCAGAATTATTTTAAGTAAACTATCCAGCTAAACACACAAGATAAAGCAGCCAATATGACCTCATTGCACCCTTTACACACACTCTTAAATACAGAGCCTGATTTATCACATCTAAGTTCAAAGGTCAGTGGTGAAGTTAAGGACTAGAGAGGTATTATAGCCCATTGCTACAAGTCTTATCAATGTCAACTGTTCTCTGAAAAAAAGGGTGCTATCTCATGAGTAGTTACCCAGTAACTGAAATTTTGCAAGTTCGTTAAATGTGTGAGAATGAGGCATCTGCTTTTGGAGGCAGCCTACATTCCTTATAAACATCTTCAGGAATGTTTGAAGGATAGTGTGAAACACTGGGGCAAGTATTTTTAGCCTAGTACAAGCAGATTTAAGCATCTTAATCAACATTTATAGAAATAGAAATGCTGTACTCGGTAATTTAATGTCAGTAAACATTTTATGGAGATCTTTTACTAGCAACTTAACTGTTATACATACACTCTATATACGAGGACTGCTTAACAATAGCTGGGTTTCCATCCAGGTATTTTTATGCAAATATTTTAGATTAAGATAAAAAAAAAAAAATTGTGGTTTCATCCAAACATTTTTTAATCTTTGATTTAAATGTATCTTTTAAGAAATGTGTTCAGTATAAAGACTGCGGTGTAAACATTTATCAAATAAATACCTAAACTACTAAAATACTGAGTTTTCTACTTCAAAATTTCACGGTTAATGTGTTACTTGCCTTTTCTTTGTAACAGTTTGTGAAATTCACTAGTAATTTCTGAGTGACATTTTTTCTACACTAAATCTTTTTTCAGAGTGATAAATGAGAGGGTGGGTGGGGGTCACATGCTTATGATTTTAATTTGAGTGGGCCCCACAACTTGGGTAAAATCAAGGATGCACACTACATTTTATTTAGTTCAACACCGAGACAGAAGAGTGATGTTGCCTTGTTAGTGTCGGGAAGGATGATTCAAATGAATTGTATGCTGTAAATGCTGTAAATATACATCACTAATGAACCTGCTTTACTGCAACATCCGGTAAGGCTTCAAATAACTGTATAACATTACCAATGTGTGTCTGGCGTAGTTACACTCGATGACCTGCACCTGGGAGGCCTTTCATGCAATGAAAAGCTGACACATGACAAATACTCAGACTGTTCATGTAATAAGATAGTCCTGACCTAGCACACCCTCCACAGACACTAACTGCTCCTGTTTCAAACGAGACATGGACCCCCACAAATCACATTCTGGGCTTCAGTCCTAAGGGACATGGCAGAATATCTTATTGATTATGCATAGCTCTAGAAAAACAGACAGCACGTTCACTATTATTGATCTGAAGAGGTCATGAGTCTGACTAATGGTATGAATTCTTAAGGTTACATGCTCAGGGCACAAGTATACAACAATGCATAACATCAGCATCAAAATCTAAAGCCACAGGTATGTTTAAATACACACACACACATTTACACTACCATTCTAAAAGTTTGGGATTAGTAAAAGTAATTTAATTGTTTTTTTGTTTTTTGTTTTTTTTAAGAAGTCTGTTATGCTCCTCAAGGCTGCATTTATTTGATCAAAAATGCAGAAAACAAAGAAAAAAAAACTGATCAAACTGATACAATATAGAATAATTTTATTTTATTTTATTATACTTTAAAATATAATTTATTTCTGTGATGCAAAGCTCAATTTCCATTAGCCATTCATTACTCCAGTCCAAAGTATCACATGATCCTTCAGAAATCATTCTAATATGCCGATTTATTATTAGAATTATCAATGTTGGCAACAGTTGTGCTGTCAAATATTATTTTTAGAAACCGTGATACTTTTTCAGGATTCTTTGATGAATAAAAAGTTTAAAAAGAACAGCATTTAGTCAAAATATAAATCTTTTCTAACTATATACATTTTTGCGATCACTTCTTATCAATTGAACATCCTTGCTGAATAAAAATTTACATTTATATAAAAAAAAAATAAATAAAAAAAAATCCTGACCCCAAACGTTTGTACAGTAGAGTATATTGTTAGAAAATATTTATATTTTAAATAAATGCTCTTCTTTTTAACTTTTTATTCATCAAATAATCTTGAAAAAAAAGTATCATGGGTTCAAAAAATATTAAGCAGCACAACAGTTCCCAGCACAGATAATAAATCGCCATATTATAATGATTTCTGAAAGATCATGTAACACTGAAAACTGGAGTACTGATGCTGAAAATTCAGCTTTGCATCACAGGAATAAGTTAGATTTTATTGTAGATTAAAATAGAAAAACTTTATTTTACATCATAATATTAATTTTGTTCCTGTATTTTTTTATCAAATAAATGTTGATTTGATGAGTATAAGAAACTCCTTCAAAAAAAAAAAAAAAAAAAAAATACATTAAAATATTTTTGATCCCAAACTTACTTTGAATGGTAGTATATGCAGAATATAAAATTATATTTTATATATATATATATATATATATATATAAATTAATATAATATACACATGCATACAGAATATACACAAAGTATTCTTCGCGTCCACACTTCAAATTACATGTGAATGAGTCAGGGTGTTTGTGGACTACATTTCTCATTGAGTTGTGGAGTGATGTTCCTATGCCATTCGCTGGGCACATAATCAGGGAGTCAGAGAGGGCTAAAAGCAAACCTGACAGCAGAAATGGATGCCATTAATCTAGTGCACCATTAAAAATGTGTGATACTGCAAACAAAAACATTTAGACCAACCCGAGGGAAAGAGGAAAGAAAAAATCATTTGATGCCACAGGAAAGCATTGCTGTAAAATCAAATCTTATTCCAGACCCGCCAGGGTTATAATGTGTGTGCTCATTGACAACTAAACCATAAATTAATGATGAAAACACAGACATGAACTTGAAGGCTCTTCATTAGCATTTAGGAAATTAATGCAGATATAAAATATTTAAACACATACACCATTACAGGTCACAGGCTTCATTTAAAAGCAAACAGGTGAATAAGAAAGGAAATTGAAATTGGGTGCTTTTAAATCCGCACAACCAGTGAATGAATCACACACTTTCAATTCCTACTGAATATCAAAGATGTTCAAACCAAACCAGACGTCATCTGATGCTACTTATGCAGTCTCAGAGTGACGAGGAGCCTTTAAGAGCAGGTTCTGATTAGAGAGCTGATCAGACTACAGTAGAGGGTGCAGTAGAAATGATCTCGTCTCAAAGTATCTGTGGAGAGCAGGCACAAGCTGTTTCCAAGAACCAGCATCGTCAGGGGCACATAATAATGAAGTGCTGAGCAAGCTTCAGGCCAAAAAACCTCACTCAAGCCATCTTTAACTTTGAGAGCTACGTTTTGTGAATCCTGTGTGAGTGTGTGTGCTGAATATGCGTTTATGAAGGCCTGTGAAATATGTCGAAAGGTGTATTCCTGCATTAAATCCTGAATCTTATAAAATACCTCAATTATTCATTATAGAAACGTCCTATAAACCTGCTTGACAAAAATAAAATAAAAGATTTAAAATGAGAACCTACAGTGATTTATGTTCCACAAAATATTTATTATTTTCTGAATTTGATTTTTAAATATTTAGTTGTATAAATATCTGGACATGGTACTCATTTGACTGCTTTTGACAAAATACACGAGATTTGAGGGCAGTATTTTTTTTTTTCTTATTCAGCAAGGATTTATTAAAATGATTAAAAGTGATGACAGTAAAGACATTTATAATGTTACATATAATTTAATAAAAAAAAAGTTTTTGGCTGAAAACGTTATGCATTTTGCCTGTACGTTTATCCAACAACAGCGTTTTTGGGGACTGAAAACGCCTATTTTTGGAATCAGGTTTCAAAGTGCAAGCCACATTATCGTTTCAGTGTAAACACCCAATATGGAAATCTTTGAAAACAGTGACGTCATGCACGTAGTACATGTTGGTGTGTAGACATGCGCAGTAAATGTTGATTTTAAAGGCAAGTGCGAACAAACATATACAACAATGGTGGAATATATGGTACTGTTGTTGCTGCTCAAGAGTTTACTAATGCTTCTTCAGCAAAGTGAAGCATGCCACAGAGGTAGTTAGTTTTAACAAATAAATATTGTAATCGAATTCTTGAAGAACAGTTTATGCGGTCTACACTGGTTTCAACTAGAAATGCTCTAATATCTTGATTAATGCTTAAATGGATAGTTAAAAAAAAGTCAATCATTTACTCACCCCATGTCATTCTTTGAACTATTAGAAACTATTTCTTTAAATGATCAGGACTGATATCACCTATTTCATATGAGAAAAAGTGGTCAACAAAATTAGCTGTAAAAATCCTGATTTCAGACTAAAAAAAATTACTTTATCCTGACTGACATACACTTACGTAACAAATTGGTAGAACACATGTATATGAAAAAATTATTTGACTTTAATATACAATTATACAAATATTTACACAAAACACATTTAATAAAACAGTGTAGTAGTTCACCAGGAACTCTGGTAAAATATAAAGTTTATATTATTTCAAGTTTACATTTAGATTTTGATATTTGTTTTATTTTTCTTACAAGTAACTATATGACATTCAACTTAAGTAGAAAACAGCGGAGCTCTTAGTTTAGGCAAAGGCACAAGACTGTACGTACCCCCAGAGCTTTAAAAACAACAACTCTTGACTGGAAAGTTCAGTGTCTTGAGGTGCTATTCAGTTTCTGAGGTAGGAGAACGAAAACCTAAATGAGTGTCTGGAGGGCCGAAAACCTCACTGGCAAGAAACTGCATCCACATTAAATTTGCAGCAGAGGAGAAAATGCTATAATTATTAATGGCTTAGAGCCTAAGTCAATAGCAGCCTGTAGGACACTGATGGATTGGCAGAGAACAGTTTGTCTAATGATCTTTTAAAATAAAATAAAAAATAAGACTTATAATATATATATAATAACAACTCACACACACATATATATATATACAGTACAGCTCATCAAGCCTGCATTTATTTGATCAAAAATACAGAAAAAACAGTAATATTGTGAAATATTATTACTACTTAAAATAATAGTTTTCTATTTGAATATATATATAAAAAAAATAACTTATTCCTGTGATGCAAAGCTGAATTTTCAGCATCATTACTCCAGCCTTCAGTGTCACATGTAACATCCAGTCTATCACATGATCATTTAGAAATCATTCTAATATTCTGATTTATTATGAGTGTTGGAAACAGTTCTGCTGTCTAATATATTTGATGAATAAAAGGTTAAAAAGAACTGCATTTATTCAAAAAATAATAATTCTAATAATATATATTCTAATAATATATTTTCTTTACTATCATTTTTATCAATTTAACACATCCTTGCTGAATAAAAGTATAGATTTTATTTAAAAAAAAAAGAAAGAAAAATTACTGACCTCAAATTACTGACCAGTAGTGTATATTGTTATTACAAAATATTTATATTTTAAAAACATAGCTTTTTTTTTTTTTTTTTTTTTTTTTTTACTTTTTATTCAAAGTATCCTAAAAAAGTATCACAAGTTCTGAAAAAATATTAAGCAGCAGAACTGTTTCCAACTTTGATAATGAATCATCATATTAGAATAATTTCTAAAGGATCATGTGATAATGATCTTAAAAATTCAGCTTTGCATCACATAAATAAATTATAATTTTAAGTATAATAAATGTAAAAACAGTTATTTTACATTTTAATAATATATCACAATATTTAAAAAAAATTCTGTATTTTTGATCAAATAAATGCAGGTTTGATGAGCAGAGGAAACTTCTTTCAAAAACATTAAAAATAGAAATGTTTCCAAACTTTTGGTCTGTACTGTATATTTATATGTGTGTGTGTGTGTGTGTGTGTGTGCGCGCGTGCGTGTGTGTAAAAAAAAAAGCACGGAAGACAATAGGATCTTAGAGGATGAACAGATCAACAGAGCTCAAATAACCACGCTGGAAAATCTCTGATGGGTCAAGATCACAGGGAAGGGAAGGAGGAGAAAGGCAATACATCAGATGTACAAATAATACTGAGTCTACAAAGGAATCAATAGAGTATAGATTATTCTCTAGGTATCAATTATCAGTCCCTCCAGAAAAACGCAGAATTCTTTTGTGATTGTTGAGGGCAAAAATCGTTGATTTTGCGGCACGTTTTGCGATGTAATAGGTGGGATATTTTTGCAAATTTATGCAATGAAATTGCAGCAACAGTCAAATACTGTAGTTTGATGAAAAAGAGAAAAAAAGGTGATTCTCCCGACACTCACTAGGCTACAACCTTAATGTAAAGAGTCATTTCTTATTACTTCCTATGATAAGCAAGCATTCTTTCAGCCCTAGCAACTGTTTTGGAAGTTGACGCCTCGGTGTAGGTGCTGCTTCTTCCTGCCTGCTTCCGATGCTGCTTTAACAATCCTCAAATGTTTGGCGGTGGCAAAGTGTTTTTCCAGTGTCGACTTCCGTTGGTGGTCCAACACGCAGTTGCACGGAGTGCAAAATAATTTGCCCCCACTGTAATGTAACACACCGGGAAACTGCTTTGCGTGGTCTTTTGTGCTTATTTTTGTTGGCAAATGAGAATGATTTGCGTGCTTCACCCTGGTTTCACCACGGGATTTGCGTCACGTACTTAGGTCACTTCATAAGGCTCCCATGGCAATAGGGGGAAAATAATGGTGCTTTATTTTAAATGCGACACTTTACATTCTCAGTAAAGATAACGGCATTGCAACGATGGGTAAAGTAATTAATTAGATTACTCCGTTACTGAAAATTAAACTCCGTTAGTAACGCTGTTACACTTAAACGCCGTTACTCCCAACATTGCTCATGAGTTATCTCAGCCAAAAAGTTCTGCATTTATGGGAAGCTGGTGGGGGTTCACCATTACTGTGATAAATGAGAAATGATGCCTGACAGGCAACCAAAAGAAGTGAATCAAGACAGAGTATGATGTAAGGGTTTTATTGGATGCTTAATAGCTCTCTCTTAATTAAAAATTTATCTAAGTATAAATCACATCTATAGATCACAGGGCAAAAAAAAAACCTCCCATATATGCAACGTTAATGTAGAAACACCAAGCATTTTTTACAACTACTGAGGTAATAAAGATGTGCTCACGTTATACAAGAACACAAAGTTAAATGTTTTCGACGCAGCATCAGGCAACATAAAATATGTAGTATTAGAATCATGGAAACATAATCACAAAATGACTGATTAGTTTCTGAATATAATGCAGCCTGGTGATAGATGGTAGTCTCTTTCATCCTCCTGCCTCATTATAGAAGATGGAGCAACACAACCAACTCTGTCATTATGACATATTCCCCCTCTCTTTATGGTTCTCCGAAAAGCTTCACAGAGACGCTTTTAGTCCTTACTGCATCATTTCATTTTTTTTTTTCAATGTAGCATTTTTTCTACAGTTGATAAGCCTAATAGCAGAATTAGCCTATGTTTGTGCATAAGTGTCTGGAAGGATATAAATTAAAAAGTAGAGCTTGTTTGTTTCATTGTCTGTTATTTCTTAGTTAAACGTTAGGATCATAAATGGTGTGAAATCTTGGCTTTAATAGTGTGAGACTCCACAGCACTGGACGGTAGTTAACTGACCAGACTTTCCATGAGGTGACTCTACAATGGACCAACCGCAGATCTGCTTCCATACAACTAAATTAAACCAGCAGTGAGTAACATGGGACTGACATCAAATGAAATGGCACTGTTTATTGTGCAGAATTCAAATATAAGACTTTTTGTCCCAATGGGGTGAGCTTATTTACACAGTCTTACAGTGACGGTAAATGAGGCGCAGGGCTGGCTGCTGTATTGACCGATAGTCTGAAGCTACAAGCGGGTTAATTAAAAGGGAGACATCAGTTTCCTCCTTCACTAATCCAGACTTGACTCAATCAATCGCTCTACAAACTCAATATCTGTTTTTCTGGCCCACCACATCCATTTTGAGAGCATCTAATCAAACAGGGAAGAAGCTGGACACTGTCTTAGTATATTTAAATCCATATTTGGCTCTATGCTCCAAAAACCATAATGAATAATGAATGAGGGTGTCTCAGCAAAAATAAAAAAAGACAACAGGGTCAGCAGCATGAAAACCTTGGTTTTTGTCTTCTATAAGCATCAAAAAAGTATAGCAAATATATACATTTTTTTTACATTTCAAATTATATTTGCAGCACCACCATATTATCATGCAGTGGACACATAATATACATTACCGATTTAATGCAGCTACCTAGAACTATGTAAATGCAGATGCATTTATAAAGTCTTGGCTGAATGCGGCCAGACACACATAGGATTCAATCGGTTCAAGTCTCAACTCTCAAATATTGCAACTGATTGTAACTGAGAGTGACACAAAGAGCAACGAAAAAAAAAAAGGAAATGTGAATCAATTCACAAAGAGACAACATTCATAACAGCCCTGACAGTTTCCACAGCAACCCCACGTGGCTTTTATCCATGGCTGTGTTGGCTGAAGAAACAGATCCGATCTATGAGTGAAATGGCATTCAGGTAGAGTTGACCTCAAACAAGCACCTGATGCCAGAGCACAGACACCAACAAAATTAAATGAAAAGCAGGAGAAAGGAGAGTGTATTTGTTTATACAAGTGGGACAGAAAAACCTAAATCAATAACGCAACTAAATACAGAAAAGCTTGACATAGAGACCTTTTAATAATGGTCAAGATTTCATCTGGAAATGCCAAGATTAAACTTACAAAACACTTCTGCCTCAATGTATTTTCGATGCTTCAAAAGGTTTTTCTTACCTTTCTGGACATGGACAGTATACCGTACACACAGTTTCAGTGGAGGGACTGAGAGCTCTCGGACTAAATCGAAAATATCTTAAGGACTCACGGGTTTGGAACGACATGAGGGTGAGTTATGGTTTGGAATGACATGAGGGTAAGTTATTAATGACATAATTTAGATTTTTGGGTGAACTAACCCTTTAAAGGAATGGTTCTGCAGATGCCAGACAGAAAATTCTGTCATTAATTACTCACCCCTCATGAAAGGCCTTCAATTATCTTTGGAACACAAATTAAGATATTTTTGATGAAATCTGAGAGCTTTCTGACCCTGCACAGACTCCAATGTAATTGAAAGGTTTTATGGCCAAGAAAGGTAGTAAGGACATTGTTATTCCATGTGACATCAGTGGTTCAACCGTAATTTTATGAAGCCACAAGAATAATTTCTATACACAAAGAAAACAAAAATTGTGTGTGCATTCCTCTACTTGTAAACAAGGCACTGCACGTGTGTGTTCTATGTCAGAATGCTGGCTCCCGCATCACATGTAGATGTCGTGGTATTCTATGCAGTATTTTTTCATATATTAAAATTAAATCTAAATTTAAATCAATTTCTGAGCAAATCATGGGGAAAATACTGAAATATACATTTTAGTATATACATTTTTTGAGGCCAGCTCAAGAAACACCATTCTCCCCTTTTTTGAGGCCGGTTCGGGAAACAATTTTTTGAGAAACAGGGTGTGCCACATTGAATACTTAGAAGAAAGTGCCCACTGCTATGATTTAATAACAGTTTTGCATAGTAAACTAACTTTCTGTGTGTCTGTTTGTCATACAATGTCCTTCATAGTTGGAGCCTTCGGTCCCTTTGGTTAGGATTGTACATATAATTGGGACATATCAAGCCATCTCTAACAAAGCAATAGTGACACATAATTCAAATATTTTTCACTCAAAAGTGTGCTGCACTATTCCTGTTGGATCAAATAAAGAAGGAACAGCACTGCTTTTTAATCTCTCAGCAGATCCAGTGTCAACCTGTGTCGTTTACAAAGGAATCTGCGGTGTAATGAAGCGAACAAATCCTCAATGTTTTGCTTGTGTGAGCTTAAACTTCATTAAAAATAAAAGTTCAAGCACACATTCCTAATATTTGATTCCAAATGAAGGTTATACAGCAATGACCACTTATATATAAAAACTCAAGTAAAAGCTGATTTCTCAAATCATGATCCTTTTAACATAATTGACAGAAAATGTTATTTCTAAGCTCTGACGTCTCAGCTACCTGCTAAAATACAGTTTAAACGAGGTCTGCATAAAAAGGAAAGTGAATGATAAATACAGTGTCAATAATAGGCATGGGCCGGTATGAGATTTTGAGGGTATGAGAACCAAAAATATCACGGTTTCATGGGTAAAGAAAAAATAGTAATAATTTCCCGCTAGACACAATATATTTTGTTTTGAGTAACACAGAGAATATAAGAAACAGTAGAATTTGTTTTTTTTCTTTGATTTGTTTCCAAAAAAAAGAAAACAAAAAAAAAAGAAATCTTAATTTAACCTAAATCTGTAATTACAGTTATTTAATTTTAGTTATATAATAATATACATATAATTTATAGCATTTCATATGATTTAGTTATATACTAATAGTAATAATAATAATAATAATACATACAATTTGATTTAATAACCCAATTTGAAGCAAAAACAGAATGTTCTGAAAAGCTTTTTGAAATTATACCACGTAAACTTTTCAGAAGACAAGTCAGCTCCCCCAGAAACACATAAACCCCCAAATCAATATTGAGGATTTTCTTCCAATAGTTTGTGCGTCATTAACCATGAGTGATCTGCCTGCTAATAGTATTTTTCTCTGTGTGTCCGTCTTCAGCGTCTCTGATCTATCTTAACGGGTGTTTACAGACTCCATATTTTCACATAAATTACATTTTGAAAAATGACTGCATTTCAACGGGGTTCTTGCAAGACCAGAACAGAGAGTTGCAATAATGCAAAAAACAGGCGGTTGCCAATCGAGTAAAAGGCCAAAGTATACTTGGTACTGTACACACCCCATGGTACAGTACTGCGCATGTGTCGAGCTCATCCGTCCGTGCTCATCTGTGGTAGAGTTATTTTTTTGACAGCTGTGCAGACGCTGCGCGAGACGGAAGGGAATGCTGAATGTGAAGTGTACCCGGGCCTTAAGTTCGGCCATCCTTCACACACACGTGACTGACCGCTCGCTCACACCAACAGGAGAAGGATGGGTCACCGTTACTCTCTACACTGCACTCAGTCTGAGGGATTCCTACACATTCGGTCTTTGAAGAGACATGGAAAACAGCCCATACCGCATGAATGGTATAATGGAAAATATTGTGAAATTTTCAAATCACGGTAAACCAGTGTTAATTTTGACAGCAAATTCGGATTTAGTCTTAGTCTTAGTCTTTTGAATAACACACCATTTAGTTTTAGTCACATTTTAGTCATCTGAAATTTTTTAGTCTTAGTCTAGTTTTAGTCGACTAAATATCATAAGAGTTTTAGTCTTAGTCTAGTCTTAAGTCTTTTAGTCTTAGTCTAGTTTTAGTCGACTAAATATCATAAGAGTTCCCTTTCAATACTTCACTCGTACTGCGTCGAAGACGCATATGGGAAAAACCCCCTTTTTCTCCTGAACTGAAGCCTTATTCAATCACGCAGTGAAACTGCACAGCCATTGGATCGTGCAGTGCTATTAAAACAAACCAATGGCTTGGCAGCGGTGCTGCACGAACCTATGGCAGCGAAGCCCGCCAAAGCCCGCCAATATGGGCGGGGAATCTGGCTATATATTGGCCGCTTCGCCACAGGAATTCAGATTATTTCTCCTTCAGCGACGACGTCACATCGCTTCGCTGATCTCCGCTGAACTGCTCGCCGTTGACACGCCTCGCACTGGAACGCGACGCGACTTGCGAGAACATGAATATCGCCTCTCTGCGCTCGCGAATCGCTTTCTTTTCAGAGAGCGATCTCGCTCCTCGCGCCCTCCCTTTTTCTTCATCCCGCGAGCCGGCGAGGAAGAAAAGGCGGGGCAGAGGATTAAAGCAGCAGGATGAAAGCGAGCTCACGCCGGCTCAGCCCCCGCGTGCCTCGTTTTCTCCGCCCAGAGGGGATTCCCCAGTCCTCTTTGTACAGCCAGACCAGTGTCCCTCTGCTGCCGTGAGTGATCTGGTTTTGTTTGGAGGGACTGAGGAGGAACTGCTAGAGGACAGCATGTCTCTAGCCGCTTCAGATGCTGAGGAGCTGTCGGGCTCGCCGGACCCCGCCCCCTCGATGTCATCTGAGCCAAACCGCTCGAAACTCGGGATGGACGCCGAGCTTATCCGCGTTCTCTCCAGGGCAGTGGACGAGCTGGGTCTGGATTGGTCTCCTCCAGAGGAACCAGCCCGTAGCCGTCTGGATGAATGGTTTCTGCCGGGGCGCCAGCAAGCCCCTCGTCAGCGAACTGCTCCGTTCTTCCCGGAGGTCCACGACGAGCTCACTAAATCGTGGCGCGCCCCCTACTCAGCGCGCCTGCGTACTTCATCTTCATCCGCCCTCACCTCAATTGACGGCGCTGATGAAAGAGGATACGAACGGCTGCCGCCGCTGGACGAGTCTGTGGCCGTGCATCTCTGCCCGCCAGCAGCTATTGGATGGAAAGCCAAGGCCAACCATCCGTCCAAACCCTGCCGTACGACGTCGGCGCTCGCCGGGCGTGCCTACTCATCGGCAGGGCAAGCAGCCGCGGCGCTCCACTCTATGGCGGTGCTTCAAGTCTTCCAGGCCAAACTTCTCGCCGCCACCGACGAGTCTGGCCCAGATGTCGCCACGCTCAGGGAGCTGAGAAGTGCAACAGACTTGGCGCTGCGTGCTACCAAGAGCACCGCCCAGGCCATTGGGCGCTCGATGGCTAACCTGGTCGTCTTGGAGCGCCACTTATGGCTCAACCTTACGGAGATCAAGGATGCTGACAGAGCCCAGTTCCTAGACGCACCGATCTCCCCCAGCGGCCTCTTTGGCCCGGCGATAGAGGGATTCGCCGAGCGTTTCACAGAGGCGCAGAAGTCGTCCCAGGCAATGCGACACTTCCTGCCGAAGCGCGCTTCATCTGCTACCAGTCGCCCCAAACAGGTGCCGATTCGTCAGCCTCCTAAGCAAGCGCCAGCTGCTACCACCGCAGCCCAGCCGGTGAAACCCGAGCCTCGACACCGTTCTCGCTCGGCCACCAGACGGTACCAGTATCCCAAGCGCATGGGACCCCGGCCCAAGATAGTGCTGGACCCTGCGCCGCCGCCGTCATCCTGATCAACAGGAAAGAAAGAGGAGGGGGCTAAGTCTCGCCACAGCCGGACCACCCCCCAAACTGCCCCGTGTGTTCTGCCGTCCATCTACAGATGTCGACGAAGTTGTTCCTGCTGCAAACAATGGGCCCTTGTTAGCGCCCAGACAGCAAAGCGCTGTTATAGTGCAAAAAATAAAAAACACACTCCTTCACAAAAAGAGCAGTTTTCCTCACACAACACTAACGAGTGCTATGTCCCCCCACGGCGGTCAATCACTCGAGTTAATACAACCTCTGTCCATCCGGGCCTCACAATGGCAAGCCATTCCCGGGGTATCAGATTGGGTCATGGGAGTAATAAAACACGGCTATTCCCTTCAGTTCGCACGACGGCCACCACGCTTTCACGGGGTGGTCACCACTTCAGTGCACAACGAGAACGCTCACGTTCTTCGTGCCGAAGTGAAAAATCTGCTGGTGAAGGGAGCTATAGAAATCGTTCCCCCAGCACACCGCGACTCAGGATTTTACAGCCGTTACTTCCTGGTTCCCAAGAAGGATGGTGGGCTGCGCCCCATCCTCGATTTAAGACATCTGAACCGTGCCCTCATGAGACGGCGCTTCAGAATGATCACATTGAAACAAATCCTCTCGCAAATACGCTCAGGGGATTGGTTCTTTTCGCTGGATCTGAAAGACGCTTACTTTCACATCCAGATAGCCCCCCGTCACAGGCCGTTTTTGAGATTTGCCTTCGAGGGCGTGGCTTACCAATACAAGGTCCTCCCCTTTGGGCTGTCTCTGGCGCCTCGCACGTTCACAAAGTGCATGGATGCGGCTCTCTCCCCTCTCAGGCAGAAGGGCATCCGCATTCTCAATTACCTCGACGACTGGCTAGTTCTAGCTCAGTCAGAGGGGGAGGCATTGGGTTACAGAACTGTGCTCCTCAGCCATCTGGAATGCCTGGGGCTCAGGGTGAACTTTGTCAAGAGCTCACTGTCCCCCAGCCGGCGGATATCGTTTCTGGGAACAGTGTTAGACTCAGTGACGATGAGGGCAACAATGGTGAAGGAGCGCGCTGCGGCTCTACAGCGACTTGCGGCCTCTTTCAAAATAGGTGCTTCTCGACCCCTAAAGACATTCCAGAAGCTGCTGGGTCTTATGGCGGCGGCATCGCCGGTGCTGGAGCTCGGGCTGCTTCGTATGCGCCCCCTCCAATATTGGCTGAAACCACGTGTTCCACCTCATGCATGGCGTCACGGACGCTTGAATATCAAGGTGAGTCAGGACTGTATTTCGGCCCTGACCCCTTGGAGGGACATGCAATGGATGGAACGGGGTGCTCCACTTGGTATGGTTTGCAGAAGGAAAGTGATCTCCACAGACGCGTCCAACAAGGGTTGGGGCGCGCTGTGCGAAGGGAAACCCGCTTTCGGCCAATGGTCGAAAGAGGAGAGCAGGCTCCACATCAACTGCCTCGAGATGATTGCAGTTCAACGAGCCTGCCAGAGCTTCCTGTCAGACCTAAAGAGCCACCACGTGCTGGTCAGATCGGACAGCATGACGGTGGTCTCTTATATAAATCACCAAGGTGGGCTGTCGTCGACGCGTCTCTTCAGACTGACGTCGCGACTGCTGGAATGGACCCAAAACAATTTGGGGTCCCTGAGAGCAGTGCATCTTCCGGGCAAGCTGAACAAGGGCGCGGATATGCTGTCAAGAAGCGGAGTCTCCTCAGAAGAGTGGAGACTCCACCCGCAGACGGTTCAGAAGATATGGGAGGTCTTTGGCAGAGCGGAAATAGACCTCTTTGCCTCAAAAGACAACTCTCATTGCCCAATATATTTTTCCAAGATCAAGGACGCGTTGTCCCAGGACTGGCCCAACCGTCTTCTTTATGCTTTTCCTCCGGTCCCTCTGATTCCCCAAGTAATCAGGCGGGTCAGGGACCAGAGATGCAGGGTTCTGCTTGTAGCCCCATTCTGGGAAAATCAGCACTGGATAGCCGACCTGTCGCAGATGCTGACTGCAGCCCCATGGCCCGTTCCCCTGAGACGGGACCTCCTTTCTCAGGCGGACGGGACGATTTGGCATCCACACCCAGAGAAGTGGTCTCTGCACATTTGGTCGCTCGACGGGAGCCCGCGGGACTCCCTGAGCGTGTGCTAGACACAATTTCACAGGCTAGAGCTCCGTCTACACGACGCCTCTATGCCTCCAAATGGTCTGTGTTCTCCACATGGTGTTCAGACCATGGTGAGAGCCCGACCTCTTGTGACGTATCAGTGATACTGTCATTTTTGCAAGAGCTCTTGGAGAAGGGACGATCCCCCTCCACGCTCAAGGTCTATGTAGCAACTATAGCGGCATCACACGCCCTTATAGCAGGCCAGTCGGTGGGCAGAAACGACTTAGTCGTCCGATTTATGAGAGGTGCCAGACGGCTTCATCCGCCTTGCCCTCCCACCGTCCCTTCTTGGGACCTGCCCACGGTGCTGAGAGCCCTGAAGTGGGCCCCCTTTGAACCGCTACAGTCCATAGGCCTTAAAGCCCTGTCGCTAAAGACCGCTCTGCTATTGGCACTAGCGTCTGTTAAGCGTGTGGGTGATTTGCAAGCACTTTCGATGAGCCCTAATTGCCTAGAATTCGGGCCTAACGACTCGAGGGTCGTCCTGAAACCGAGGCATGGCTATGTGCCAAAGGTGCTCTCCACACCTTTTAGAGCACAAGTGGTCACCCTCTCTGCGTTACAAAACACAGAGGAGGATCCAGGGCTGAATCTACTTTGCCCAGTGAGGGCTCTAAAAGTCTACATAGAGCGTTCTGCACCAATAAGACGATCAGAACAGCTCTTCATATGCTTTGGAAACTGCACCAGAGGGTTACCGGTCTCTAAGCAAAGACTTTCAAGGTGGATTGTGGATGCAATCCAGCTAGCCTACTCTTCTTTGGGCCTGCAAAGCCCAATTGGAGTAAGAGCCCATTCGACGAGAGCAGTGTCTTCGTCTTGGGCATGGTCTAATGGTGTGACTATCGCAGAAATTTGTGAGGCGGCTGGCTGGAGCTCGCCGTCCACATTTGCTAGATTTTACAATCTAGACGTCCCAGCGCTTCATGCTAGGGTACTTTCTGTGTGAAGGTCACCTTCTTGTTCCTCATTTGCATGCTCTTGGCCATTCTTGCCCAAGGCTCAAACTCTACTCGTATGCACTCGGTCCCTTGGCTACTGAGGCGATACGAACACGGGATGATCAGGCTAGGCCAGACGTAACCTCATTGAGCTTATTCTGCCCCTAGTTGCTATTATCATATCTTGGTTTAACAAATCAAGTTTGATTGCGTTGGTCGTCCTCCCTTCTTAGCATGGCGTGATTGAACTGGGTTCCCATATGCGTCTTCGACGCAGTACGAGTGAAGTATTGAAAGGGAACGTACTCAGTTACTAACGTAACCTCGGTTCCCTGAAATACGGGAACGAGTACTGCGTTCCTTGCCATGCTAAAAAGGCTGCACAACTCAGTCGTCGCTTCAGTCGAAGTAACCTGAATTCCTGTGGCGAAGCGGCCAATATATAGCCAGATTCCCCGCCCATATTGGCGGGCTTTGGCGGGCTTCGCTGCCATAGGTTCGTGCAGCACCGCTGCCAAGCCATTGGTTTGTTTTAATAGCACTGCACGATCCAATGGCTGTGCAGTTTCACTGCGTGATTGAATAAGGCTTCAGTTCAGGAGAAAAAGGGGGTTTTTCCCATATGCGTCTTCGACGCAGTACTCGTTCCCGTATTTCAGGGAACCGAGGTTACGTTAGTAACCGAGTACGTTTTAGTCTTAGTCTAGTCTTAAGTCTTTTAGTCTTAGTCTAGTTTTTTTTTTTGTAGAACAAAGTCAACTTAGTTGACTTGACTAAATGTTTCCATCAGTCTGTTATGGAATGGTATTCATAAAATAAACATAAGGCCTGCTCTCAATGAAAAATATACATGCTCTCTGAAAAAGATATGCATTCGTCCTGAATGATATGCAATGCATATGACATTCTTTCAAGATGAAGTACAGTATTATTGAAATAGACAACCACCTACATTATATTTGTATTGTATGTTCATTCTATTTCTTTATTTGTTCTATTTACACAAAGTTTAGATTTTTTAAGTTTGTTTTTGTTCATTTAAAATAGCACTGCATAGTCTTCACTGTAAAATAAAATACACAATCAAACCAAAATGTATTCAGACACCTTCAACGTTTCTTACAATATCACAGTTTATTTGCTGTAGTTTAGAAATTGGTAATAAAATATGACAATAACTCGGGGTTAAACGGTGTCAGAACAACAAATTCATCTTGATAATGTCTGATGCAATGCTTAATTTGGTTCAGTCTGTGGTGTGAAAAGGTTGCATTAGCAATTAAAGAAAGAAACACTTAAGCAAAACATGCTCAGGTCCCTAATACATTTATTTTTATTTTTTTGTATTTTTTAGTCACTAGTAAAACAATATAATCTATTCTATCTGATTTTTGGATTGACTTTGGATAAATTCTTGTTAAAACTACAAAGTAATTAAATCAAGAGCAGTGATTGATTTACTTTCATTTTCATACATTAAAGACACTGACAGCAGAGCTAGTAAATTAGGCGCGGTCACTTTAAGAGACAAATGCATCCATCATAAAGATACGCATCCGATTTCTTTCCAACTCTTTACTTTCACTGAAGACATAACTACGGACTTTTTCTTACACACTTTCCAAGACGGGTATTTTGACATATTTAGTATGTATTTGTTGTCGGTACAAAAGCAAGAAGACCTTGAGACGCGTCTCTGCTTGCTCCCTGAACACCAGAACACCACGCTGCTGAATTAAGCTCTTTCACTTTTCGCTCTTTTTCTTATGTTTATTTAAAATGCGATTTCTATTTGTTCGTTCAGGTGCAGGAGGACGCAAACGTCCTGAAGGAGAGCTCGGTTCAGTGTTGCACAAGTAACCAGCTGCTCAGTTCAGCTTTCCTGCATCGCGGGGCTGAAGCCAACTTGATGTGTTGAATGCTCGGAGCACGTTATAAAACGTATTCTTAAAATACACATTTCTGTTTTAATAAATGCTCATATTAAAACATAGCATTACACATAAGTAGGTACAAAAATAATCAGTGATACATTTACGACCCCATAAAAATTTGGCTTGCAATGGCATTTCAAAAGGACGCAGTGTAGTTCCCTGTGTAAACAACTAAACTGTTATGAAAACGTCCTCGAAACTGTGCGAATTTCTGCAAACTCATCTTTGTTCTCTTTTCTGTGTAACTGCTGCTGTGTTTGTTTAGCTGTGGCGCTTGCATTTGCCGCGGCTTTTTAAAATGGCTCGGCTGCTTCTGCATAGATCAACCTACCCGGCCTCAAAGATTCGCTCTGATTGGATCTCTTCTCCATTCGTCCCTACCATATATTTTCGTCTCATTTTTATTCGTTGACTAAAGTGTCAGTTATATTTCGGCACGTTTTTCGTCATCATATCTGACTTTTTATTTAGTTTTTATTTAGTTTTCGTCCTTGAAAAAGGTTAGTTGACGAATATTTTTCGTCATAGTCTTCGTCAACGAAATTAACACTGCGGTAAACCTTGCCTACGACACAACAAAGATGCAGATGAACAGAAATGGCAGTGGATTCATACATATACAGCGATATCATTCACCCAGTCAAAGGTTAACACAACCAAGTCAAGCTAAAGCCTTAGGCACAGACAATCATCTACCAACATCATCTCCTTTGTGCAGTGAAACCACCTCTAAGGCAAAGAGCCTGTTTAACAAATGCTAATAGATTTATACATATTTACAAGACAGCCGCTTAATTCGAAAGCAGACACACAAACCATATAGTCATGCCCTTTATCACAAGTACACAGTATGAAGCATTGTGCATGTAGTAAATAGACAGATCCTTGAACAGATGGGTTGTGAGATCAGCAGGTGAGCTAAAACAGACGTCGATGCTTGCCTTGAGGCAGAAATATAGTCCACCGACAGCGATTAAACAGACTCCTTGAGCAGCAAGCTAATGCATTTTAAATCAAGCTCTCACAAAAACCATATCAAATATGCTATTAGAGCACATAACACTTTATACAACACTCATTTTAATTGAACCACATGCTAATTGAGCCTCATACTCTAAATGCATGAATTCAAAGTAACAAGGCTGTAATATGGGCAAAAACAATGAGAAATGTATGACAACAACACTAGAGAGAGGGGAAGAATATTCTATGACAGACTGTCTCATAGCACTTGTTAAGACTCTTGAGAGAAACAACAGCTATTTCCATCTCAAACAAATTTTAAAACTGACAAAATAAGATACCCCAGACCCAACACTTTGTCAGAGAAGAGATATAAAGAGTGTATGATATTTAGGCTGGTGTGGGATTGCATAATATATAATTGCACAACATTTTTTTTTATGTTTTTGAAAGAAATCTCTTATGCTTACCAAGTCTGCATTTATTTGATTCCAAAATTCAGTAAAACCTGTAATATTGTGAAATAATCACAATTTAAAGTAACTTTTTCTACTTGAAAATTACGCCAGTCTTCAGTGTCACATGACCTTTCAGAAATCATTCTTATATGCTGATTGTATGCTCAAGAATCCTTATCATCAATGCCGAGAACAGTGCTGCTTAATATTTTTGTGAAAACTGATCCTTTGATGAATATAATTTTTTTACTAAACTTTTGTAGTAATGCATTTCATCCTTACTGTCTCTAGTTATCCAATTCAAGCTAGTCTAAATTCTTACTGATCCCAAACTTTTGAACAGTTGTTGTGTATGAATGTGTGTGTGTATATAAATATATAATTAATACATTTATAAATAATTATTTATACATTTGTAATAATTATTAAAAACAAACTTAACAAGTGTTGCCAAGTAGGGCTGGTAGTTGTCTCTGCGTATTAAGCTGGAAAAGTAAAAAGTATTTTTTTTTCTCAATTACACTCCTCACCTTTTGAAATTCATGAAAAGTGTAAAAATTACATACCACTGAGATTTCACACTGAACAACGGTTGAATTTTATGCCTTGTTATTTGTACCTGTCAATCGTAAGTAACACTCAAATTCAATCCCCATATTGTTAATTAAGGCACCTGCAGAACATATGAAGGCAAATCCACAGCACAAAGCATGAAAGTCTCTTGTACTCTTATTTTGCTTCGAAACACATAGAGGAAAGGGTTTTCTTTAGGAATATGTCTCACTTAAGCCCTCTAGCTCTAAAGTTCATATACCTTGAGGAACAGACATGGGAATAAGCAAAACAGGAACAAGGGAGCTTGCAAAAACAAAGCAAAAAAACCTTGTCAGACAATTTTTTTTGGAAAATGAGTTGCCGAAAGCCAAGATTATTGTTGAGCTGTGTTTATTGACTCTGTGCTTCAAACGTGCACTGATCTCAAGCAGACGCATTTAATTTTTCATATGCATCTTAATTGCTATCTGGAATATCAACCAGAATCTCACCATGGGGAGGAAGATAGACAAAAAGTCCTGTGGAGACCTGGGTAATTAACTAAATTAGGATCAGCTAATTTGAAAGGAACAGCCAGTATAGACAGTCTCAATCACATGCATTAAAATGAATTCAACAAAATAATGTTACTGGTCACAACAGACATATAAGCTTGCTTTTGAAAGCTTGGATATTAATGCCTACAGCGAATTCAGAACTGATTCATAATTACAAGGTCCAAAGCGGTCATTTCAGCTAAAGAATTCATATTCTGACCAATTAAAGTTTGAATCCAGACCCTGTGTGATGTTTAAAAGGTCACAGCTTTAACAAATGAGGATAAGAACATGTTAGAAAGAAAAAATACATCAAGAGGTGGTGATGACAGCAGAGAAAGTAGGGTAAAAAAGAAGAGGAGTTAAGAAATGAAGCACAAAAAGATACATCTAAAATTAATAGTGCTTTTTTCAGGTAGGTAAGCCTATAACAGTAATATTCGGGTACAGAAATACCACAGAAACTGAATAATCTGTTTAACTTTAAAATAACACGTTTGTCTTCAATGTATAAACAATTATTAATGACAGACAGCAACAGCTTTATTTAGGTTGCTGTCTCTTTAAGACCTCATGCACGGATCTGTTAGACAAGGTGTACAACTGTTTACATTCACTTAATAGACTATATACCGACAATGTTTAGTATAAATCGACTGTTTACATGAATACTTGTCAAGACATGCATGCTTTGTTTGTGAGCTCACAGAAAGTTGCATCACAGAGAGTGTGCATTTACTGAATTGAGCACCTGAATATTTAAAAATGTAAGACTCAAAAGCACGTGCAAATTATACAATATGTCTCAATAATATCTGTCCCGAGCGTCCTTCATGCTGAAATATTTGCGGGAATCAGTAGAATCCCATGCTGAAATTCAAGCCCCGATAGATTCCACACCGACGATGACAAGATTGCAGCACCAAATCATTTACGCCCCCACACATCCTTTACATCCTCACGCATTGACGTCATCACATTGCAGTTGGATTGGCAGATCAGCCAAGTTTAGTAGAGCACCGATGGAGTATGATTACCATAATCGATCGATCAGAGCATCCCTAACAAATCCTTTTTGAAAGAAGCATAAATGAAACGTCAATAATAAATCAGATTGTCTATTACATCAAAAAGGATTTCTACTTTAAAGAGTTGAATCGAGAACTCCAAGGACAAGAACTACAGCAGCTGTGGTATTCTTATAAAAGCAATAGGCATGATAAAATTAAAGTACATCATGGCATTAGCGACACAATGGGTTTGATTCCCAGGAAATGCATTAACTGATAAAATATGTACTGGTGCTTGCAATGAATTGACATCTGCATAACTGTTTCAGACCTATGCTAGTAAGTCTTAACAAGAAAATTAGAAATGAAAATGCTGCATTGCTTTTTTTTCCCCCAGTAAATAAATGATGCTTAAAATTGTGCCAGTTTAGGATACACTTGCTCTTGTGAGGCTCTAACATAAGACACTGAGAGCACACATTTGGGATTTTTGACTGTATCATCTCTTTGAAGGCCATGCTGCAACCCTGTTTTAGCCTAAATGCATTCTGCAGGATATAGGTTAAGTACAACTATCCTCAGTTTCTGACTCCGAGCGAGACCAGGAACATCCAGTCAGTCTACTCTCAGAGATGAATTATGAATGTGTCCTGTGGCTCGACAGGTGAAGTAATCAAGGGCAGTAAAAAGAAAAGTAACTCTGTGTTTAGGATGTATGTTTTCTCTTCCTGTTTCTCTCTCTCTCTCTCTCTCTCCACTGGCTGTGAATGCGTAACCTTAAGGTAAAAGAGCGAGTCACTCCCTGTGGTGACAGGGATGATGGGAACGGTGCAGTTTCTATATTTTTCCTTTTGGATTTTCTAGAGTAGCACTGACATACAAAATGACTGAAATCACTTTGTTTTGCTATTTTGTTAATGTGGCATAACACTAAGGAGCACCTTAAAAAAAAACATCAAATTCCTCGTATGTTTGCGCATACCTGGCGAACAAAGCTAATTTCTAATTTGATTCTGTTTATGTTTTACGGATTCATACTGAAATCGACCGGTGTGAATTAGTGGTCAAAGGATATAGGCTTTTTTGATTTGTTTTTTGATGAATGATATTTTAATAATTGTATATTTATTTTACATAAATTTTGTTGAATAAATAATTGGAAAAATTATTTGGAAAAAACTATTTGAAAGTGTTTTTTAAAAAAAAGAAAACGATTTGGGCCAAACACAAGGAACGTCAGATTAAAAGCCTGAAGATAGAAACAGAATGTACATAGCAGAAAACAACAACAACTGTCATACCCAGATAAAGAAAACAAGCAGAGTGGGTAAATACTGTAGAAACAAAGCCAACAGCATAAAAAAAGAGAGATCCCAGCAGCCTCTACTGCTGCCTGAGTTGGTTGGAGCGTCTCTTTCAAGTAATTATTCACAATTGCCTTTTGAATATTTAATCCTGTACAAAGTCACTCACTTCAGTTGTTTGTGACCTCAATAATGGGAGATGAGCGATCATACTGGTCTTGTAATTTTCTTGGTCTTCTTTGTGTCTCGGTTAAAGCCTATTGCCTCTAGGTAACATTTTTTCATAAATGAATCGATCAAGAAAGAGGTATAGGCTCAAGCTTAATTTTTAAAGGATGGAATCACATTTCACTCTCCCATTAAAAGATTTAAGTGACAAAGGATTGACTGTGTACTCATGAGAGCCACAGCTACTTACGCAGGCCTCCGACTGCCTATAAAAGCTCCATTAACCACACTAAAGACCAGATTCCCTGGGAGGGGAAAACAAATCACCATTTAAGATATACAACCACTGCACAATTTAAGTCTGGTATCCTCTGTGCAAAAGGAACTTCAACTGAACTTCAACTGCTTCTTTATCCGATCTGTCTTTAGCTGATAAAATACGGTTTTACATTTCCATGGCAGACCAGCTGTTTATTTTAACATGATATCTGAACATCAGACAAGAATATCGACGAGGCACAAATAAAGAAACAGGAATGAATAACAATATTTCCTGCAGTGCTAGAACAACCTTGCATGCCTATATGCAAATTTTATGCAAATATCATGGTATGTTAATGCCACTGTTGACTTGCTCCAGCATCACTGCCATCTCAATTTAGACTGAACATGAAAACAAAAAAACTTTTTTTTCCCTAAGGCATGCCATTAAAAGATCTGAACAGGAAACAGTGACCTGTGTATATTTCCTGCTATCATATCCCTTAAAAATATGAGAAGAAATATAAAAATATAAGAACTTACACAATTATATATAGTGTATATAATTATACATGTTGCTATGTTGTTGCAAAATAAAATAAAAACTTAAAAAAAGTGTCTATCTGGTCCCTACGAATGGCTCCGGTCCTCCTTTCAATGAAAATCTAATTTTTGTAATGTCTGATCATGTCCCAGATGCATGTCTGATCACTTATATAGGTAACAAGTTAAAAACTTATGGTGTGTTTTCAAATCTCTTAACTCAATGAATAATGTCATTTTCAGCACCTTATCTGCCTCTTGTTGGTAACTTGTTGGCAAAACAATAAGTCTTATGAAAACCAATCAGATATATCACTTTGCATAATCAGTTAAGTGTTCCCATCACAAAAATATCACACACCAAAAAAAATAAAAATAAATAAATATTTGCTTACACAAAACACACAAACACAGCTCCATGGCTGCAGTTGGAAGGTAAACACCATCTGCCATCTGCCTATCCTGCATGGTCACTCCATCCCTCTTCTATGTCTCTCCCATACCTCATACAATCAACCAGCAGAGAAGCGGCTCCCCTGGCCCTCACAGCCCGGACCTGAGGATTATGAACATCACCCCGACAGGATGAACCAACAGTGGCTCATTTGCCATATTATTATGCCTATGAATAAGAAGAAAGTATAACCGCACACTTGCCAGGCTCAGAGAATTGTCGACCAGCAAAGATTTATATTACGTTAGATATTTTTGATATCAGTGGGCAGAATTATGTAAAAAGTGCGGATAAAGACATGTCCCAAACAAGTGATAATGTGAAACAACATGTGAAATTGTTTTTGCTGTCAGACTTTTTCATTTGTTTTGAGTAATGGAATCTTTTAGTTGGCATCGATCAATTTCCAAAAAAAAGAAAAAGAAAAAATAACCAAATTAAATTAAAAAAAAGTACCTTTTATCTGTAAATTATGTCCAAGAGTGTCCAAAAGATTTTGTATATAATTATTTACCACAAGAACATTTAATTCAAATTTCAGCCAAAATAACTATTTTCGATGTATCCAGTTACAATAGTATAAATAATTATACTGTGAAATAAGATTTCAGACTGTCTCAAGATTTTTTTTTTTTACTTTACTTCTAATGTCAAATCCATTCACCATAATATGTCTAGAACACAATTTCCTAATAACCAGTATGTGTATCTACAAAGAGTGAAGCAGAAAGAAAAATATTTATGTAAATAAAGAAAAAGAAGAAGCAGCAGCAGCTCAGCAGTTTATATATTCACCAGTGATATTTCTAGAAGCTGCTTTGTATAGTATTGCAATGTATTTGAAAAATGATTTGTCATCTTGATTGCACACGTATAAAAATGAATAATTTCCTTTTAAAAACATGATATAGTGCTAAATTACGATGAATATCATATTTATGATGCTGCTTACTTGATGCACAAAGGAATTTGTCATCCAAAGGCAATGCGCCATAAACAGACCTTTACATTTCAGTTGAGATATGTAGATGCATTTATTTTAATAGCAAAAACAAACTTTAAAATACCCTGAATCCTGTCAGAAAGCCTTGCAAGTTGCAAATGTAAATAATTGTGGTCCATTACATCTTATTATCAGCGTGCTACTGTTTGCTGGCATATAACGCCTAATAAGCAGCAATTAGTGTGTTCATGGCTTCTCTTTTAAACAGACAAGGCCTTTTAAATAGAGTCTGCTGAAGCACTGGCATATTAATTACTACTTTATTAGAACACTGTGCTACACTGCAGTGCTGAGTACATTATTCATGCATAAACCTAAGGGCTGAAATAATTACAGCCCATGTGTAGCACTTTACCCATTCAAGATTTGGACCGTTTTCTTCGACATGGTGTGCATTCGGTGCCTCAGTGTGTACAAGATGTGGGTAATGCTGCCACCTCATGGTTAGAAACAACCATGAGAATCCCAACTGAAAATTATGTACAAGGCTTTTTCTAAACAGCGTAGAGGAAATCCACTCAAACACTCCATGACTAGCCATTTATCAGACAGTAGTGGACTTAGGGATCTGAAAATAGCAAACACAGTATAGGGAATCATGAAAGCTTTACTCCTGTTTACTATGGTTTACAGAACAATTCTCATCCTGATTAGCACTAACAGTCCATCTCTATCTAGTAATCTTATTATACAGTCATTAAAAAGGTACAGTATGCCACAAAAGACTACATCCAAAAAATTAATTGGATTATCGAAAATGGGCAAAGAGGCAGAAGCTGGTTGCTGAAACCATGTGCACCCAGCTCGACGATGTTGATAGCAGTGGTGATCCACCTGTCACTCAAGTGACCACGCCCTTAATTATGCAGAACTTTAAGGCTTAATATAATTTATACAGATGAGTTTTAAAAAATAAATAAATAAAAAAATCACCCCCCTCACAGCTGTCATGAGGAGCAAAAATAGCTATATAATATTGGCCATTATAACATGGGTAGTCTATGGGACTGACTCCCTTTTGGAGCCAGCCTCAAGTGGCCAGTCGATGAATTGCAGTTTTAGTTACTTCCGTTTTGGTTTCAGGAGGGAGACCTGGGGCCTGTACCATGATGGGAGCTGAACAAATTCAGAGTTACAGGATTAGTTTTGAGTTGACAAAACCAAACCTCTCCAATCCAGCTTTGTTGGTACCATGATGCGGTTCATCAACTTTCTTTGTCAACTCGGGCTTTGATCCTGAGTTTGTGGAACGTGTGCACATGAATGTGTGACATCACTGGTGAACAGCCAATCACAAAGCCTTGCAACACAAAAGCAAGTTTGATTTACTTCTCGCGAGAAACCCAGCGAGATTCAAAACTAAAGGATAAAGGTTTTGCTAAAGGTTAAAAGATTGAAGAATATGACAAATTTAAATGTCATATGAAAAATGAAGGAGGACAAATAAAATAAATTATCTTGCTCTATCAGTACAGTCACAAGTGAAACTTGTGAGTTTATACATTATACATTTATACATTAAAGTGAGTTTATACATTTGAAAATATATAGTATATATAGTAATAATAATATATAGTGATAGAGACTCGAACATGTAAGGTTAAATAGTGCAATCTTTTAACACTACAGCTTATTTATATTACACAATCTGTATACATTAATTTTTTAAATAAACGATTTATAATAACTATAAAACTAAAATTGCTTGTGTGTAAAAGGTAATTATCATTAATATCATTTTATTATATAATTTTCATTTGATTTTTGCATTAGTGACCTTTAATTTAGAGCAAGATAAACTAGAGGAGTGACTTTGTGTCAGACATGAGTAACTTTTCTCACATCTGATTGGTCCAAATTCAGTTTGAGATCTCTAACCCAGAACATAAGCTGCCCCGGAGCAGATTAGCCATGGAGTGTAAATTACTACGACAATGAATGCCGCTAAAAGCCAAGCCACTTATGTGGTACCTAAAACCCAGGATTGGTGCAAACTAACCTGAAACTTACCTGGCTAGCCAGCTAATCTAGCTTCATGGTACAGGCATGGAAGTTTGCCAATCAAACATAACCAAAATCCCCTTTACTATTTTTTGCCACTTTCAATGCTGCAGTACTACACATGGACAGCAGATGTAGCTATGGCACTAGGCTTAAGAGTGCACAACAAAATAAACTCATCACTCAATGTATCCTATTCATTCATTTTAAGTTGCATCAGTGGCATTTATTTAAAATTCAGTCCTTAAATTTTAACCATTTGCCACAAAGGTAATTTTAGTAGTTATAACGGACACAATTTTGTAGTTTTTATTAATAGTTTGAATTCGTTTTCATTTTATATTTTCTGTTTTCCTTTTAATTAAACATTTTAGTAATTGTTGTTGTTGTTGTGTTTTTAAATGTCTGTATAGCTTTTATTCATTTTTATGTTAGTTATACTAAATGTTAATAAGAAATGCTTCCTGGGCAAATTTGTTATTTAATTATTTATTTATATATATTTTATGTTGTTTTAGTTAACATTTAGAAGTTTTTGTTGTTTGCCACATGGGTACTAATGTACTAATTTTTACCACATGCATCACAGAGATCTGGAGTAAAAAAAAAACAAAAAAAAAACAGATTTACACCAAGCATTATGTTGCAGTTCCTTATAAATATCACTTTTAATTGCATTTGTCAGATTTTCACTTGCATTTTGGGTAATTTTGCATCCATCGGCTTGTGTTGGATGGAAACAGATAGAGAGGTTTCATGCGCATGTGTGGTGCACGTGCACTCACCAGTCCCGCAGTGAGAGAGGGGGCAGACTGGCCAAAGGATTGACTCCTCATGCGGACCAAGTTATTGGGTTCTCCTGCATGCTGCTGCCCGGCCAGCTGACTCACTCCACCATGCATGCTGCTGGACAGAGGCAGAAGCTGCTTTCCTGCAGCACACCAAGGAAACACAGCATTAGGACATAGTCTTTTCTTGTTTGTATACATGTCTGTATTCTGTGGTCAAAACCAAATCTTCTCTCTGACAGCTTTAATATAATGAAAACCAATTTCTGCAGTCTGTGTAGATCGCTTATTAAATAAAAGCAAATTTATTACATAAAAAAAAATTATCAGATATTCTGGCTTCCATTGAAGCAAATGGTGCTCTCAAAACATTCTCAAATCATGTTGCATAACATGATCATCAGGATTAACACAAACTTCTTTTAAAAGCGAACGGAGTGAGGCATACAAATTTGTGATGTCTCACCGGTGAGGATTCCAGCCATACTGCTGCGTCGGGCTCTGGTGTCATCCTGACTGAGCTGCCGCTGCAGTTTGGTTTTTCCTGCGGCAGGAGACAGGTCAGGGTTACTCAGCTTCCTGAACAGCAGGGAAGGCGGCGCCGGCAGCTCTCGCTGTAACACAGAGATTAGGAGGGGTTTTTTTTTTTGGGTTTTTTTCATTAACAAATACCATATAACATACATAAGTCGCACCTGAGTAGAAGTCGCATTTATTTAGACCCGAGAACCAAGAGAAAACATTACTGTCTACAGCCGCAAGAGGGCGCTATATGCTGCTTAGTGTAGACTACAGGAGAACTGAGCAGCATAGAGCACCCTCTCCCGGCTGTAGACGGTAATGTTTTCTCTTGGTTCATTTCTCTCGGTTAATGTCAAATTAATTTTGATAAATAAGTCGCACTTGACTATAAGTCGCAGGATCAGCCAAACTATGAAAAAAAGTGCAACTTATAGTCCGGAAAATACGGTACTACTGAAACTTGGAATATATGAATTCGGTGAATTGAATAAGACACTGATATGCAGTATAGTTATAACACTCCCACACTGTGGCATTGCATCACACAGAGTAACACTGCAAAAAAACTAATCTGAAAATGTTGACTTTCTGCTAACACTTGAGCTGGGGGACATATTCTATTCATTGCAATTCTTCAGCAATTCTGACACTCATAAATTCAGAATTCATTGGATTAGAAGCACATGACTAGATTGCTTATCCACTTGAGTTGGACAAATCTGCATCTTGTGAAGAAGAGCCATCCAGGTGTGAATGTTACTAAGTTTATTAAATCTATGGGTATTCTACACATTTATGCATAATTAAGCTTAATGCAAAGGTCTACGTAATATTCTAATTCAAAAATGGAAAGACTAAATGCGTTTTATTTTCGAAGGCAAAATAATAATAATATATATATATATATATATATCAACGTTTTGCCTTTGCACAGCAGAACAATCAATAAGAAAAAATGTTACAAGAAAAAAAAAATCATGAGGTGTCTATAAATTCTCATACCTAGCCAAGACACCTGCATGAGTTTTTCTGTTGGCCTGTATTTTAACATCAGTACATTAACAAGTCACAAAAAGACAACAGAAATGTGAAGCTGTAGTCAACACAAAAATTGTGTCGACAGGAAAACAGCACAATCAAATTTTAGTAGTAAGAAAAATAGAGCCAAACAGATTTCTTTTAAGACGCCTGCAGATTCATTCATACTCCCTGTGTTCTTCGTCAGGATGGGAAACAGACATTGCCATGGAAATCTGGCAGGATCTCTGCACTGGTCACATCCTCTCTGTAATGTCACGAAATTCCAAAAACATCTGGAAGGACTGTGTATATCAAACAGGCAGAGCTCATAAAACCACACCGCGACGCCTCAAAAGCAAACATACGTCAGTTCTGCAACTAGCTCACACAAACAAACCAAATGCAATCCTACCAGTGACCACTGGAGACAGAAGAAAATAAGAACATTGCCCTAAAGGAATTTGTTTTATTTGCATACAAAGAGTATTCTCGTTGCTGCGGTAGGTAACTTTTGACCCTCTAACGGTTAATAAACAGAACTGCTTGCGACTTGCAGAAGAACATCGTAGCCGGAACTACTTCTCTCTGTTTATGTCTATGAAGAATCACAAAGGTACTGGGTGACTCCACCGCGGTACCCCCGAAGCAATCTAAAATAGTCCGAATATAAACACTTATTATAGGTGCACCCTAGTGATTCAGGACAAGCCAAAAACACGGTTTGGAAAATGGATTCATGGTGTACTTGCTTATTATATACATTTTTCTACATTTTGAACACAAACAAAGTTACGGACCGCAGCTCTGATTGGTTGTTTTTTACCGGGAGCGATGGAGTTTCTGCAAATGGCAATAGGACCACTGGGAGGAGCCAGAGGAGCTTGATTTTATTCACATATTATCTGTCTCATATTCTACTGTCAGGACATAATGACAGGTTTAACAAATATGTAAAAAATATATTTTTACAAAAGTTACCTACTGCAGCTTTAAGATGCTTTTTTTCTACATTATCTGTAATAATGGGTTTTGCCATTGCTTTCATTTTAGTTTTAGTATTACACTATAATACCATTCATATTTTTACTTTTTTATGATTTAAAGAAGAAACCAATCCAAAGTATAGTTGACATTTGAGGCTTAATACTACAGAAATTTTTTTAGTTAGTGTTTTCAGCTTGTTTATTTTCATATAAAAATACGGCATGCAATTGCAACAAAAAAAATTGCTACACAACAGTTTTCACCACTGAAAATAATAATTTTTTCTTGAGTATAATATCAGCATTTTAGAATGATTTCTGAATTATGTGACATTTTAGAATGAAGAAATGGCTGCTGAAATTTTTGCCATTACAGGAATAAAATATATTTTACAATATAAGCTACAACAGTACATTAAGTACATTAAGTTACGCATTTTTTACTTGACAAAAAAAAACAGCTTTCCTTTGCATCGCTTACCTTGCGCATACTTGATGATTGCTTTTTCGTTGTTTTTAATTTATAGACCGGTTGAGACAGGTCATTGGCACCAAATACCACACACGCTATTCTTAAGATTGCTACATCTATCATATGCTCTCAGCTCCTAAAGTTCAGCTAAATTTACAGCCAACACCATACATTTTCTCCAGCCTGCTATAGTCCAGGTGAGCAAGTGCACACTCCATCAATGACAGGCTTGAAGATGCAGCCGTTAAGTCCTGCCTGAGAGAATGTCATCGGGAGAGGCTGGGTGACCATGACGTGAGTGTGGAGTCCCAGGGCTAATCAGCTGAGGATCAGGGACACAGGTGAACACACGTGAGAAACAAGTCTGGGAGGGACACTCATCTGCCTCAGGATATGCACTGCAGTAAGACTTTAACATCAGCTCTGTTTTAGATGGCACAAGCTAGCAGTACTTTGGTCAATGGATCATTACTATGTTTGGAAAGAATGGAAAAATGTGAAATAATGGCAGCTGTACCTCAAAGCATGTTTCTGCATGGTTAAACAATGAAGCAGAAAGTGTACTTAAAAGGTAAAATTCGCACAACATTTTTAATTCTGTTCTGTCATTGTTTATTTCACACTTGTGTTGTTCAAAAAACATATGACTTTCTTCTGTTATTCTGTGAAATAATTTGCTACAGTACTAAAATAACCAAATTAAATAAACTTAAAAAAAACAACTATATAGACATTAAACAATTTCATCAAAATGTTTCCTTTTGTGTTGTAAAATGAACACGGTTCTGCAACAATATAAAGATGAGTAAATTAATACAATTAGAATTTTGGGGGTGAACAGTCCCTTTAAATAGCTCTGTTTGCACTCCAATACATTGCTGTTCACTTGGTTTGGTCAGTCGTGCTTTGACAGAGCATGAAAGGGAAAGCTACACAGTTATCTCATTACCTCAGAATCTCGAGGCCTTAATGACTCTCCAGTGAATGCTGTACGTTTATACTCCGCTCACGTTGCACACTTGTAGCAGGGTTAATTTCACTTCCCCAGATGTTTTTCCAGAGGCCTCCCCAATCAGACTGACTTATGTCAGCTCAGTGAAGAAAGCTCACTGATCACTGATAAGAGACCAGGGAAATGCATTGGCTAATCACTGGAGACGGCTGATTGGGTTTGATCTTATTTACAAAATGTTTAACTGAATGATTCACACAAGGGAGGATATGACATAAGAAGATCAGCTAGAAAAAGAAAAAACAGCATTGTGAAATCATATCAGAATGCCAGAAGTATATCAGCAATTCATGGATACTTATTTTGTGAGACCAACAAGTAGCTTATATCAATACCACCACTACAGCCATGCACATGCAGACAAAAGTCTGAAATGTGACTGTGTGTAAAAGAGAAGAGACATAGACTGCCCTTGGTCAGGATGTGATGGATAAGAGTTGTCACTGTGCAACCACATAAGGTCAGTGCTCAGCACTGTAGAACCACAGAAGAAAAAAGTGAGGGAGTTGCATATGTAACAAAATGTGTCACAGTAGCACACAGTGTTTATTGCAGAAAGCAACATTTAACATTCTCACTTAAATGTTATCACTGTGAAAGATGCAGAGCTAAATTCCTGCTGACTGAACGGTTGATTTTGACAGTGAGAGCAGGAGAGTGAGTCATTTCTTAGCTCCCAAGCCTGATGAGGAAACAAAACACAACCAAACAAGTCAACCGCAAACCTAGTACCATAACTAATCTGTTAGTTCCTGTGATGTAACACTCAAATGCCATGACACCACCAGCCTTTGCCCTGGAGTAGCTGGGATTATAGAGCAGTGAAGACTTCACTTCAGGGTCCAAGTGTAATGTGGCCATGCTTCTGTTGGTTCGTAGATTACCCTGAGCTAACCCACAGACAGAGCGACGCAATGCAGGCAACATTATCACTAGAGCAACTCAATCAGAAGCAAGAAATTGGATCTGCTTAAAATTAGATCTCTAAAGACCATTTCACACGTCGCACCCGGCATATTGCCGGAACATTGCCGGGTCGCCTTCTGTGTGAAAGCAGTCACGTCCCGGGATTGATTGCGGCATTAAACATGGGTCGGGGACCTAGTATTATTGCCGGGTTCAACCCGGGACGAGCGCTGTTTGAACAAAAGCCAGATCTAATGCCGTGTCGCGTTATCGCGCAACTCTTTTACCGGCTGTTTGAAAGAGGGTCAACGTTCGCAATGAAAAAATGTGTGCAGAGATCAGTTAGTTCCTCACTTTCCACGCTGGCGCCGAGATCGTTCGCTTGCTTCAGTGAAAGTATAACGTGCCTAACGTTTTCGATTCGTACTAGAGCTGAAACTAACGATTATTTTTTCGCTTAATCGACTACTCTAATGATTATTTTATTACAATAAATAATTAATCTAATGTTCTTTTTTTGATTAGCTAATGAATCCTTTGGATAACTTTACAAAAAAATATAAGTACAACTTTTAATATAATATTTCAACCTTTATTAATTTTCAACCAATGTGGTTGAAGTTTTTACAGTATACAAAAATAAAGAGGCAAAGAAAATTATTTTACTATGGTAAATATGAGTTTACTATAGCACTTATAATTAAACCACAGTAGCCACAAATGTACAGTTGTCTGAGACGTCATGAAATGTTCTTTAGCATCACAAACCATAAAATGTAGTCAGGGTTCTGCTATGGTTTAGCATGGTTTCCAGAGATCTGGAGCTGATTCTGGGTCCCTCGGTGGTCTGTGATTGTTGTCTCGTGGCGCGGTGTCTTTTAAGGGGCCGTTCACATATCACATAGCACTCATAATGGAAAGGACGCGGTCGCGACGCGCATGCGAAAACAGGCACTGCATTGAGTTAAAAACATCTCAACTTTTCAGAATGCCGCAAGCGCACCGCGAGTCATGTGACAAGAATTAACCAATCAGTTTCATCCTTTCCCATAACAATGATGAAAGCTCAGCTAAGATAAAGGAACTGCTGATCATAGCTGTATATGGAATGCCATTTTTAAATAAATTTTTAGTGTTGCAAATCCATTTAACCTTTGCTGAAATTTCCACGTCTTCATGGAGATAGCACATTATGGTTGCTTAGTAACGGCAGCGCCGCAGCATAAATAGCTGCCCACTGCTCCGGGTGTGTGTTCACAGTGTGTGTGTGTGTTCACTGCTCTGTGTGTGTGCACTTCGGATGGGTTAAATGCAGAGCACGAATTCTGAGTATGGTTCACCATACTTGGCTGAATGTCACATCACTTCAGACATTGCAGGGGCGCAACTGACCGAGTGCTTTAGGCGTGATATGTGAACGGCCCCTCACGCGTGTTCGAAACCCGCGCCAACACAGATTTACTTTATTTTTTACTTTATCATTACGAGATGTAAACAGTGTGACGCGTCGATGTATTTCACGCACGTCGACGTATTTTTGTAGTTGCAGCACTAACTGGTACATTACATGTCACGCGCTGATGTCACGTGTCGTTATGGGATCTTTACAGCTTGTGTGTGAAAGCACGCACATATCCTGGGTAATCACTGGCAGTGTGAAAGTGCAAAATCTAGCAACCCGGGAACAATTTCCGGAACACTTTACCCGTGTATTTGCCGGAATGTCAGTGTGAAAGGGGCTAAAGATATCCATTCAACACCTATGTTGAATGAATGCTGACAAACAAATTTAAGGTGTTGACTTGGGGTATGGAGGTGGGGGGGGGCACACCTGCATGCCGATCTTACAGTAATCTTATTACTGTCATGCAGCATTTTTTATTTACTGAATGTGAAGCCAAACACTAATACTAATTAAGGAATTAGATTAATTTAAAGCCATTGCAAGGGCCTAAAGAGATTTGTAGGGAAAAAAAAGCACATTTCAATGTTTGTTTTTTTCGCCAAAGTTTGCATGTCTGTAACTCAAGTAGTATGAAAGAGATCTCAAGATGATTTTACATTCTGGGTTCTTTTACATTCTGGGATCTCAATGCAGGGTTTCAGCAGAATTTTTAAGCTCTATTTTAAGATCTTTTTATGACTTGCACAAATAAAATTAATACCATTTGAGCAGGATTGGGCAATGTCTATAGTATCATATTAAACTGTTAAAAGCATTCAGATACAAGTTTTCTCAAAAACAAAACGTTTTATAAAATGCTAAACTTTAAATTTCAGCCTTTAAACCATTTTTAAGAAAATGGATGAGTCAAAATTATTATTATATTAATTGTAAAAAAAATTATCTATAAAATATTATATCAAATTACTAATATAAATAAGGGCTATGCAATAGACAAAAAAAAATATCTCTCTACCATTTTTGGGAATTTTATCAATAGCGGTAATTAGATAATATTTTGCTATAGAGTGTGTTATTGTGCTGATATCTTATCTCTAATTGTGCTGACAGCTGGTTCCTGATTTCTTTGATATTCTTCATCTTTTGTGCGGTAAGTTCACAGCAATAATAGAAATGTAATTTCATATAGTTGAGATTGTTCCCAACCAAACAATGAAATAAATGGTGAAAAATCAAAATAAAAGTCATAAAATTGAGCACTGCCTTGGGGTTTAAAAAGTGTTTTGCTTCATACTTTGATGAAAGGGAGTCAATAAAAAAATACAAAATAAAAGCATGAGAGAATAATGTCCTGATCCTTGGTTTCAACAGAGTATAGATAACAATCAGTGCAACTACAACAACAAATCAAATACATCCAGCATTTGCCTCCCTTTCTCTCTGGTGTCAGTGTGCAGCTCAATGGTTCATAGCATCTTTGTAATGTGATTGGGTTCACCATTGAATCATAAATTGTAATAAAATACAGGTTTGTCTGTAATCCATCAGCTCTGCCATGGCATTTTCTAATCTAAACATTTTGTGTCTAGCTGTGATTCACTCTTTCTTCAAGACAATCCATGTTTTTTTTCTTTCCACCCACTCTATCTAACTCCTGGTCCCACCCTGTGGTGAAAAAACAGATCTTATGAATTCCAATGACAAAACAGACTGCAACCAGTCCTGCTCTGCACTCAAACACACAGGTAACACGTATAACTCCTTAAAAAACTGTGAGCCAGACAAACAATTGAGCAAGACAAATACATTATCAATGGCCAAGGAGCTATCACCAGTCTGGCTGTACTCCCCAAATGGAAGTTAATAAACCTTTAAGGATATGTAAAAATAAATTAATAAATAAATTATTTCTCTCCTGCTACTTCCATAATTCACAGCACCATCCGTTGCAGTACAGAAAACAACTCGTAAAACCAGTCAATCCCTCAGGAATAGCAACATAAACACTCTCACTCTGCCTGGCATTCTGACTTGCTGTGGTCTAAGAGCTACTGGTCTTTCTGTTTGCCCAAGCAGATGAAGTTGTCACTTTTAGTTCGAAAATCGATTGCACAATCAATCGGACCAACCAAAAAAGTTTCGAAAATGAAAATAGGGAATCGATTTTAACCAAATACGTACACTATTAATTTTAAAATAATTAAACAATTAAAAAATATAGATGTAACAAAACTCACAAACAAGCAGAAAAAGAAAATAAAGAATTCCCAAAGTGCAGTATGCCTTGCGAAAGCTAGACAGAAAATACCAGCAATATTATGCACCAGACCCAGTGACGTCGAAAGCGACCTCTTATGCTGCGTTCACACCAAATGCGAATAGAGCGCCTGGCGCGAATGATTTCAATGTTAAGTCAATGTAAAGACGCGTTCACATATATTTACATTCATATATGTTTATTTTTGCCCCAATCATCAGTTCTTCTAACTAAGTTCATCCTTACACAATACATATGCTTTTAAATCTATTACTCAGACCTTCTTCCTATTATAGCACAACCAATTGCTTTTACATGCGTTGTCTCAAAAAATAACAGTAAATTACAATCCAAAAAAGACACTGTGAAATATATATTTAACATGGTTTTTAGGAAATGTGGGTTTCTGACATCAAAACCCTCAAGCTCTAATAGTCACTCCTTTCAAGAAAAAGGGTGAGGGAAAAAAATGGGCAATTTATTTTCCAGAGGGCGGAAAATGGTCACATAAAACTAAATTACAAATATTTTTGGCACAAGAACCTTGAAAAACGTTATACAAGGACCTCAAGGGGAAAACTAAAATAACAAAACGTCTTCATGATACTACCTGCTTCATTTTTCTACTCAGCAGAAATGAAAACTGTACAATCGCAGCACGTCCTCTACAGTGTAAGATGACCGGGAACAATCAAAACTGCCATGGAGCTGAAAATTAAACCTTTTTGGAAGGAACTAAAACCAAGGCAAAGGACATTTGAAAAAAAGATGGAACTTATGCAAGCAAATATGGCTTCAGTCAGTTCAACTACTTTCAACTCTCTTTTTTCACTTATCCATTTTATTTATTTATTTTTACCCTGATGGCTTGAACGATCCTTAATCATCTCTAGCAGACCTGAGTACATAATCCTCTAATCCTCAATCTAATCCTCTCTGCTTCAACTTCCCAACAAGATGTGATTTATCGACGTATGCGTGTCCATGCTTAGCGTGTAATGCCTACTGTACATGTGCACACAACCAGAAACACAATGTCCCATTAGTCAGATTGTAGCTTGTGTGCTGATGTCTTCCAGATGTGCTGAAGGTATCCAGGGTCTGCTGAATGAAAGAATGGATGTTTGTGAACTAACTCCATGGGAACGACAGGACGATGTTCTCATACACTGGGGCTATGCCAGGGTGCTGGCTCACCTAGCTAGCTGGGGTGGCCTTGAGAAGACATTCAAAAACCTGACACTAGCATTAACAGGGATGAGTGAGAAACAGTGAACTCAAACTGTCCTTCAAAGTGGCAATGTTTTTCACAGCTCAACTGTACTGTACAACATTTACTATTGTTAAGATGCTTACAATATCAATATCTTTTTTTTTTTTTTTCTGAAGTGCATTTGTCTAAAGTGCCCCTATTATGCAATTTTGTCTTTTATGTAGTGTATAATGTAGCTGTATGTGAATGCAAACGATCTGCAAACGTTGTAAAGCTGAGAGTGCAGGATAAATAAAGTTATTTTCTCCTAAATGAAAGAAACTACTCTGAACATCAAAAACGAGTCATTAGTAATTAATATTCCACTTCTGTGATGGCTACGTATCACAGGTGAACACATTTGCATAAAATCCCCCCAAGGTTTATGTTGGCTGGCCGCAAAACAACTTGACCCTGCCCTCAAACACTGTAGTAGCTTGTTCATGTGGTTAACATGTCAATAAGAAACGGTCCTACGCTGTGTAAGTAAATTTGTTTTATCTTCACTTCTGAAAGATGAGGCTGCAAAGAATCAGATGGTTAAAATTAATTTTTTCCACTGTACCATAGCAGTACATCTTTTTTTGTTCCTGTCATTTTACTGACAACTTATTCTGCTTGCTCACTCAGTACCCTGTTTATTTAGACCAGCTGTCTCCACTGAATCACCAATACATTTTCTATCAAGCATTAAAATACAGAACGATTGCAATGGGTACATCATTTCTGACACTTTCTGTACGCCAGGGTTCCTCAATAGGTGGCCCATATGAAGGTAATTTAATGGCAAAAAGATTTGCATACGGAGGGTAAGATTTGTGGAAGTGTACATAAGACTGTAAGTATAAATTACATGCATGTACAAGAGTAACTTTGTAAAGGTGTAAATCACGTTTCAAGCTTAAAGGGGGGGGGGTGAAATGCTCGTTTTCACTCAATATCCTGTTAATCTTGAGTACCTATAGAGTAGTACTGCTCTTTGGTAGTACTACTCTTTGGTAATCTGTGCAGGGTTGTCTTGCCCTGGCAACCAAAAACACACTCCTTTTGTGACATTTCGCGACGCTCTCGCTCTGATCAGTGATTGTCTGTGCTCAGCCTCTCAGTGCTCTTCTATACGGGAGCGTGCGCTCTTCCGGCAGACCCGCCCTAGGACCCATATAAAGGAAATTCCGCTCCATCTAACGTCACACAGAGCCATACTCGAAAAAAACTTTCCGAAACTTGTGACAAACCGGAAGGAATATTTTTGGAACAGAAATACTCCTTCAAACGTACAACTTAATTTTTGAAACTTTGTCCATGTTTAGCATGGGAATCCAACTCTTTAAAGGGGGGGTGAAATGCTCGTTTTCACTCAATATCCTGTTAATCTTGAGTACCTATAGAGTAGTACTGCATCCTTCATAACTCCAAAAAGTCTTTATTTTTATTATATTTACAAGAGAAAGATAGTCTGTACCGATTTTTCCCGGAAAAACACGAGCGGCTGGAGGCGTGACGTGTGGGCGGAGCTAAAGAATCACGAGCGCCAGTAGGCTTTTGAGTTGAGAGCATGAGGAAGCTGTGACACAGATCCAGAGGCTGAAATTTAACAAGAGCAGCATCAGCACAGGCGGTATGCTATGTGGTATGTACTGAAACTGTATATATTTGCTTAGCGGTTTTGGAAAATGACTAAGTTCCACTTTATGTAGTCTTTTTTTTTTTTTTTTTTTTTTTAAACTGTACATGTGGAAAGTGCAGTTTGATGGCAACATCGCATGTCGTTTACTTGATGTGCTTACGCGCTGATAGCTAAGTTAACAACACAGAGATATTTGAAGCAGTTTTACTCACCGCCTGCGGTTCCAACAAACTATCGTGACCCTTTTCCGTTGGGACTGCATTATCCTTAAGAAATAAACGATGTGCAATCCGAAATGCAGGGAACAAACAAAAACACTTGCACAACTCTGTTGATGCTCTGTAAAAATAAACTCCATCCACTGGTCCCTTAATGCTGTTTCTCTTTTGGTAATCTGTGCAGGGTTGTCTTGCCCTGGCAACCAAAAACACACTTCTTTTGTGACTTTTCGCGACGCTCTCGCTCTGATCAGGCTGTGCTCAGCCTCTCTCTGCTCTGCTATACTGGAGCGCGCGCTCTTCCGGCAGAAGAGCGCGCACTTAGGACCCATATAAGGAAATTCCGCTCCATCTAACGTCACACAGAGCCATACTCGAAAAAAACTTTCCGAAACTTGTGACAAACCGGAAGAGGTTTTTTTGGAACAAAAATACTCCTTCAAACGTACAACTTAATTTTTGAAACTTTGTCCATGTTTAGCATGGGAATCCAACTCTTTAACAGTGTAAAAAACTCAGTATGCATGAAATAGCATTTCACCCCCCCTTTAACAGTGTAAAAAAAACTCAGTATGCATGAAATAGCATTTCACCCCTCCTTTAAGAAAAAATTATTTGCAGCATTTTACGGTTACTCATAAGCGCAATTCAAGTTTTGTGAAACTGCAGCTTCATGCTAAAACAAAATAAACATGATCTGCATTTTTTCTGACTTCCATTTTTCTGCGCATACACTTATGGCACACTGCTTTCATTAAAGATGGTCAAAAGCACTGCAAGCCTGTGAACAGTAATTTGCAAGCGAAAACAACTTTTTAAAGAACTGGAAAATGGATTGACTGCAAAGAAACCAACGTGTATGTGTAAAAAAAAACTGTTGCAAATGTCTAAATGATTTGTTGTGCATGTGTAGCAAAAAGTTCCCGAAATAAACCGATATGTACAGTTACGACTTTCTTTTTTCTGTGCTTACAATTTTGGCACGATTCTCTCACTAACTGAGTTTTGCAAGTGTGAGGGCGGGTCCACCACCTTCTTGTAGCCAATCAAATGAGCCTTTCGCGGACCCTCCATTTACTCGTATCCGATTGGTTCAATAAACACATCATATGGCAAAACATTCATCTTCTGGATCATTCTCGCTATATATATATATATATATATATATATATATATATATATATATATAGTGTTGTGACTGTTCGTGTTTGTGTCCACCCTTAGTAATTGTTATTAGAAAAATGGAATGTATACAGTATATGTATTATTAGTGCTCTTTCATTGTGTTCAGTATATTCCAATAAAAAAAAGAAAAAAAAAGAAAGCAACATTAACTTACATCATGTCTACACTGATGGTTAGTGACACATGATGTAGCCCAGCAGTTCTCAATTCCAGTGCACATATTTTGCATGTCTCGCTTAGTAAACACAACCGATTCAGATGACCAACTCAAGCTGTCAATGAACTGTGTTCCGATCATTATGATCCCTACATCGTGTTCATTGCTTCCTACTCCCTGAGCAGGGGTTTACCTCACTTCGGAACATGGACTGGAATTGGGAACTGTTGATGTATCCTATTGTAGTAATGTTGTCTCTGGTATTCTAGTCTGTTCCCATTTTCACTTCACTTTAACTTCACTTCCTGAGGCTATGCTAATGAAAAAATATGCTGTGTGCTTTGAAAGGAAATTCATTTTATAATTAAAATAGTTAAATTCAACGCAGCTCTAGAATTAATTTTTTTGGTATATTTGACGTTTGCATTCTATATGTTGTTTCTCAAACAAATTTGCTCTAAATTCATTTGCGGAATATAACTGGTTGTCAAAGAAAGCTAACTGCACAAAAATCCATCAACCATGACTACTTCACCCACGACTTCACCTCTGAACTGTAAAAGAACTTTCATCAGAGCTTAAATTGACAGGCACATGAGTAATGTTGCAGCAGTTCTTCTCCCGGGTTATGTAATTGTGTTACAAAGTGTGACATGACTCTGCCAGTTCTCCAGTTGAACCCCACCACCCTGTAACTTTCAAAGCCAAGACAAACCAATAGTGCTGTGTGCAATGTAGAAGTGAGAAGACAGACAATGAGCCAAGACCTGAATGTGAACTACAAGGCTGAATATCAAGTTTGATTCTTTTTAGGTAATGAATGAACTCCCTCGATACCATGAAGTATTGAAAACGTTCTTATCGTTCTGTACCGAATTTTGAAACCTAAAGGACTAATCTCGAATCTCGTGAGCGAATAAGCATGCAGCATGCTTGATGTGCTTAAATGAAGTGCTGGTGATTGGCTCTGGTGAGGCAGCAAGAAAAAAACACTAGTTTACACCAGTCACGCCCAGATAAGTAATTTCTACATGAGCCTGTAGTGCGTAATTGTCCAAACCACCATAGACGTAAGGCTACTTACACTGGTGCGTTTTCATTTTAAAATGAAAACTGTCCTCGTCTATACTGGCATTTCCACTGTGTTTCAGAAAAGAGCCCACACTACATCACTAAAAACGCATGTTACTGACCATTCCTGCACACAGTAGCATCATGCTACATAAGACAATTTATAAGATTTATACTAAGCTTTTACTCATGACTCAATTTAAACCACAATTGACTAATAATTTCCGATGACAATCTAATGTGTGTTTGGCCATGTAATGCTACTTAAATATGCTATTTGTAGCCTTTTATATCAAGCTAATCGCTATACCTGCTTAGCATTTCTCATGTAAACAATCATGTATTGTTCAAATATCATATACAGTCAATTAATTTTATGTTTATTATCTTTATATATTTCATCCGTAGAAATGTTTTCCTGGGTTTCTTCTGTACTAGTGTTGTCAAAAGACCCAGTACTTCGGTACCAAGTCGGTACTACTTAAAAATGAAAATGTTACGGTACCAGGTTTTTCTAAGTACCGGTGGAACGGAGTACCCAGTCAACCTGGTTTTTGATGCGCTATCTGAAGTGTGCACTGATGCGCTCTCTTTAAAGCACTGAGATGTGGCGACAAAAAAACAAGGAAACACACCAAACTAACAAAACACTTTAAAGAGAGACACCCATTCATGTAGATAATTTTCATTGTGTATACCATTCATTGATTTTTTTTTTTTTTTTTTGTGGCGGTCCACCACAATATCAAAACTGACAGCCACAAACAGATTTTCCAAAAGGCTTTAACTTTGTTGAATAAACATGAGCACTGCACGTGTCAAAGTAGAAACCCGGTTTGGGTGTTTTTATATCACATGTTTGATATCTTCCAACTGGATGGAATCATAGTCTAAAGCATAAAATTAGGAGTCTGTGACCATCATACACCACGCAATTTTCTATGGAATCTTATCAACTCAATTCCACAAACTGGCTCTGACTTTATAGTGTCAACTTCTCCAGACTGTAAAACAGCATAAAATCGGTGCAAAACTCCTGTAGTGTATTCCAGTCTTTATTCAAAACAAAAACGATCCTTTTCATCGCACCAGTGCATTGTAACACAGGCCAAGTTTCTTTGGACCAGTTCTCTACGAGATGTCTTGAATGATGGGAGTTTATGGTACCTTTACTGATTATTACATAAATGTGTGTTTGTCTCAGAAGAACTTCACAAAACAACCAAACAAAATGGATAATGTTTAAGGGGGTTTTCTTGCCATACTGTATAAAAGTGCACAGATGGTGTACATCTGTTTCAGCTGTTAAAATTTATTTTAATCCTTTAAAGTAACCATACTTGACAAGTTATATGGCTTGAGCAAGTTTTAAATGATCATAATGGTAGATTTTTCAAGGATTTATCTTATTTTATCTTCAGAATAAAGTATATTTGCATTTCCCTATAAATTCTTGTGTGTTAAATTAAAACTGCTTACTGTTTCCGAGAAAAAGGATTACACTTCTGAGACTGTCCTGACAGATGATGAGATGAAAGATGACAATAATGATTGAAAATGATGCATCAAGAGACAAAAGTCAGATTTAGAACGGAATCATTCCAAATAAACTTGACATGCCCAAGCAACAAGCCAAAGGTTTATTGCACACATGCATGTCTTTAAGATCTGATTAAAGGAGAAGATTACATGGAAACAAATGCAAGCTGTCTCTGTAGGGCCGAGATCTGAGGTAATACCATGCACAGGCGGTGAGGGAATCTGCTGACATGTTTTTTTAAGCATTTTTAAGGAACTTTAGGAACATTAGGTGCTGCCAGTTCTATAGTTAACTATGGCCACGTTCACACAGCAACAGAACACGGTTGTCATTCCTGTATTTTAACAGTTAATATGGTTACATACACACACAGTATGGATATGTACAGGCAACAGAAATGGACAAGTAGTCATCTGTAACATCATAGAGTGAAAGAGAGAGCCATTCTGCTGCACAAATGCGTGTCTACCGTTTTTTTTTTATTGGTGGCCTTTTGCAAATATCGGTATCGGCCAATAAGTTTATCTGCTTGGCCAAAATGTTCGAGGCGGGACGTTTATTTTGACGGTGCTGAGAGTGGCTCTCAGCGCCTGATTGAACACACAGTGCTCACATTCTCCCTCCAGTTCGCTGTCGTCATTTACAGTTCTGTCTAATACAGATAAAAGTCGGTCTAATACTCAGATAGAACAGTTAAACAAAGCAATTGATGTATACAAAAAAAAATTTAACAATTGCTTTTATATTATTAGTATTAGGCAAACATTATCATTAGGGCTGGACAAGTTAACGCATTATTATCGCGTTAATAGTACAGGAAAACAATCAGTTTTTAATTATACAGCTAGCTTGAAGGATCAGTTTCACACCAATCAAAACACTTAGCACAGAGAATCACTCCCAACATGTGAGGAGACTCCACAAGCTCAACACAGGTCATTACCAGAGGGAAAAAAGCCTTTGGTGGCTCACTCCCCACTGTTTGTGACAGCAACGCCCTTTCACTGCGCTAATCAAGGGAAAGTTCACAGGTCTGAGCCATAAGCACAGCATTACTGTCTACAATGACTAATGGATTCATTATAGTGGTATCTAGAAACAAGAGAACTCTACCATCACTGGACAATGTTCCAAGAATTAAGTTAGTTTGTTAGGGCAACAGCATTTGGAATTGAAGAGAAGAATAGAATTTCTAGGAGCTCAATCTGCCTTGATCAGTACTTGACCTTCTCTCTCATCTTGTTAATTTGCTATGTAAAGTTTGAAATGTCATTTAACAGTAAAAGTGTCAGTGTGGTTGTCTAGGCCACTGTTAATCGCATAAATCCAAGCAAACAATTCAAACAGACAACTGAAATGTTTCCATTTATATTCTAATGTTGTAATTTCTAGTAACATTGCGGGGTTCGACCCGGGACGAGCGCTGTGTGAACAAAAGCCAGATCCAATTCCGTGTCCAAGTGATGACGCGCGTTATCGCACGACTCTTTTACTGGCTGTTTTGAAGGAAGATCAACGTTCGCGACGAAAACACATGTGCAAACTGCAATGAAGCAGAGATCAGTTAGTTCCTCACTTTCCGCGCTGACGCCGAGATCGTTTGCTTGCTTCAGTGAAAGTATAACGTGCCTAGCGTTGTCGACTCGTACATTACACGTCATGCGCTGATGTCACGTGTCGTTACAGGATCTTCAAGGGTTGTGTGTGAAAGCACGCACATATCCCGGGTCATCACTGGCAGTGTGAAAGTGCAAAATCTAGTGACCAGGGAACAATTGCAGGAACACTTTACCCCTGTATTTGCCGGAATGACAGTGTGAAAGGGGCTAGAGGATCATCGAAGGAATCAGAAATGAGATGGCTTTGCAGCTCTGCCAGCTGAACCCCTGTAAACCTCACTTTTCTACACAATTTTAAATGGTGTTCTTGTATTCAAAATTAAGCTTGGTCCACTACTGCACACGTGCCACAATATTAATACGGGGCCAATTGTATCAATACTCGTATCGTCAAATCTCTGTGACGATACATCTTCGTATAGATGTATCGAACACAGCACTAGTAAAACCATATTACAGACTTTTCCTTAAGATCCTAAAGAATCATATCAATTTGTGGTAAATGGGCATCTAATGACCCCTTTAAGACATAGCCTCATGACAACAAGTAACTGAATACTTTTCAGTCAACACAGACAAAGTGTTGCTGTGGTTTTGTAAAGTGACACTTTACAAGCACTGGTGTAAACTACTGAAATTTAAGTAACAAGACAACAACCACGCAGCTGTGTGAATTGTCACTTTCCGGTGTTGTCCAACAGGAAAGCAAAGTGCAACTACTGATTGTCCTGTACAAATACCTTGTTTCCTTTTGACAAGGAAAAATTCTACTTACTCAATTGCTCTTTGCCCTTGTCACACTCACAACAAATATACTGAACCACTCCCCTCTCTAGTGACTGATAAAACAGCCAGAATGCTTTCCACTGCATTCAAACGGCTGTTTTTCGGACATATTCTTCTAGTACACACACAGGCTCCCGCTTGTAGCATTCCTTCTCCTCCTCTGACCTACCTCATGATATAGTTCCATTCTCCAGTAATCCAAGCCCTGCACATTGATATGTCCTCAGTTCAGCCTGTCAGTAACCACCAACATCATCTCACAATCAGAGAGCACCATTATGAACAAAAACAATGCATGTTTCACTGTTTTCTATTCATTTACCATGTTGCGGCTGGTGTGTTTAATAAGTTCCAGTTTATTGATCATATTCAACAATATGGTCTGTGGTACTGAAGCTGTGCCATAAAATTTCAGGGCTCATAAATGGATCTGTAATTTCTTGTCATTTATGACCGCATAGTGCAGTGACATGTACATCATAAAACCTGCCATTCGCCACTGATTTCATGTCTAATTTGCACATCTGAGAAAGGACTGAGAGAGGAAACAACATCTGATACACAGGAAATAATTGAATAAATAATAAAAATCACAGAAAAGTAATTTGATCCTCATGTGAAGAGCTTATTTACCTCCCCTTTGTAGGCACACTCAGTGTACCACTGCCGTGCAGCAGACACAACTCCATGACAACTAGAGATTAAATCAGTCAGTCATTTACTATTGAAAGTAGTACAGAAGCTGTGTATAATCATGCATTCATTATTCATTCAACCATGGTGAAGACGAGTTTAACTTCTTCACAAAATGTTATTTTATTAGAGTGCACAAGCATATTGATGGCCTCAAAATTAATGGAGCCTAAAGACCATAAAACACCAATTTCATGGAGTCTTTAAATGATCCAATTCATTTGAGCAGAGACCAACAAACACCTCGAAAATAAAAGCTGAGCACAGCAGAGTGAGATGAACTGAAACACCACTGCTGTGTGACTAACTGCATGCAGCGGAGGGACAATGATCTTACTTTCTTCTGGGAGTCAGCATCTTCCTGCATTACCCAGCCCCAAAGTTCTTCCTATAAGGATAACAATTTAACAATACTTATAAAATCAATGCTAGCAGTTTTTGGCCATGTCACTTTTTTTTCTTCTAGTAAATACACGATGAATGAGTTTACACTGAACACAAACATGATTTGTTTGTCAAATGAAATATTTAGGACTGAATGCAGTGTCATTTATATGTCAAGTGATAAAATGGGATCTATTTGTTCGGTGCAGTCAATATCTGATGCAGCTTCACTGGTTTCCATAGCAATACTGAGTCTCATAATTACCCTGAGAAGTGTGGAATCAGAGTGGGGAGAAAACTCACAAGACAAACACTCTTGATCGGATGGCCGTGACCTGCTAAATAATAGTTCTGCATAATGAGTTGACTAGTGACAACATCTTTTCCTTTTGCTTCACTGTGGCTCTAAATGAAGCCCTTCACTTACGCATTAAGTACACAGAAGCAATTCCCAAGTTACCGATTCACCCTATAACAAAGGCTAAGAGTTAAATGATAATCTAAATGCTCTCTAATGACCTAAGAGAGAAGTATTCAAGACTATGCAGGGCTCCTAACTATTTTTACTAGGAGCACTGTAGCCCCTGATTGCAAATGTTTATGCACACAAGCAGAACATTTTGGGGCACACCTTAAATCAGCCTGCAATGCAAAATTGGTTACATAGTCAGGGGCGGACTTTACCATTAGGCAAAGGTCGGCAATTGCCTTGGGCCCCGAGCTACCTAGGGGCCCCCAAAATGCCCCATTAACTTGCTTAAAGATTTTTTTTAAATATATATTTCTAAAACTCCATTTGCCCCCCACCTCACTACATTGGACTATTCCATTATTTCACTTACTGCGCATCTGCGAAAGTGACAAGGCTGTAATGCGCCCAAAAACTGATGAAGAAGAAGTGATTGACAGTGATAGACAGAGTGTACAGAGAGAGAGTGTTGACAGTAAAAATGAAGCGAAGCTACCTAAGCGGTGCTGAAAAAAGGAAGAAACAGGAGGAAAGCAAAAAGTTTTGAGTAATGAGTACTAGCAGTCACTAGCCGCATTTCCACTGTCGGCCCAGTGCGAGCCAGGGCTTAAGAGAGGCCGTTTGTTTGCATGCTTTGTTATATATTCAAATTCAAAAGCATCGATGTTTTAACTATAGAATTGATTTAATTTATCAGGACTCAAAATTAATCACACATAAATACACTTATTTCTATTTTATTTATTTATTTTTAACGCTTATGCAAATAGCCTGCTTATTCAGTCGAGTCTGTTTCTGTTTATTAGCCACAGTATAGCCGTCACATTTAGAATGAATGATAATATCTCTATTTTTATAAAAGCTCCCGAACAAAAAAACATTATTAGGCTATATTCTTTTATGATAGGCAACGTGAGATAAACTCTCGAGACGAGGCTTGTGAAAGATAATATAAGTTACTTAATACACGATTGTGATAGAGAATAAGAAGCTGACGTCTGATTTCTTCAAGCGGTCATATTTTACCATGTTTACTACTATGGAAATATGTTTAGCGTGCATATCTTTTTCATCGCTTATAAATATTTCTGCCTTGTATGGTGATTATCCACATTGGATCAAGTTATTTCAAACACTCGCTGCTGACTGAAAGAGAGTTTTGAGCTCAACTTATTTAAAAAAAAAGTGTTTAATGCTGGTGTTAAAGCTGTTATCTTTCTGAAATGATCCTCGCACAGACTCGCTATTTTTATAAAAGCTCCCGAACAAAAATCATTATTATATTTTGATGATATGCAACGTGGAGCTAAACTCTTGAAACGAGACGACAGATAAAATGTTACTTAATAAATACACAATTGTGATAGAGAATAAGAAGCTGACGTCTGATTTCTCCAAGCGGTCATATTTAACATGTTTACTGTGTAACGTTAATGTTTAGCGTGCATAGTCTTTTACATCGCTTATAAATATTTCTGCCTTGTTTAGTGATTATAATCCACATCAAATCAAGTTATTTCAAACACTTGCTGCTAACTAAGAGTGAGTTTTGAGCTCAACTTATTTTAAAACGTCGTTAATGCTGCTGTTAAAGCTGTTATCTTTCTGAAATTATCCGCGCTGACGCTCTCTAGACACAGAGAAACTCCGCCTTTGTTCATAACTCCTCCTCTACCCCCAGCTGGCCCGCTTTGGCCCAAGGTTTTCGTCGGGCCAAAAAACCCTGGCCGTTGGCCCCGAGGAAGCCCCGGCGAGGCACGATCAAGCCCCGGAAGTGACAGTGGAAACGCGACTGGCCCTGGCACGCACTAGCACGCCGGTCTTTGCTTGGTAGTGGAAACACAGCTATTCTGACCAATGTGTTACACTTTAACTTGAAGATGACCAAGCACTCTGGCCAAAACATCTCACTGACAAAGAACGGTGCTTAATCGTGCAGAGAGGCCCAGTTAAGAGCAAGGATAGAATTTATCCTTTTTATTTTTCTTCTTTTCTTCTTATAGATACAACTCCAGATGTCTATACATCATTGCTGTGTGAAGACTGCTGAAGAGAAGTAACAAGTAGGGCTTTTTTTTTTTTAAATAAGGATTGACAAAAGGAGGGAAACAAGAGATGCAGAGGGCCCCATGTCTGTGTTTGCCTTGGGCCCCAAAATGTCTAAATCCGCCCCTGTACATAGTTTCCCCATTTTAACTACATTACGGACTAAAGTTTTGATAATTTATAGACTCAGGGGTAGAGGTTGACTGATTTATCAGTTTTGCCGGGTAATCGGCACCGATAGTTGATTGCTGGAACAATCAGTTATCGGCAAAAATCCATTCCAATAGTTTTTCCGCGTTCTGTCCGTTGCTGGAGCGGCTGACAGTTTCCCAGGTCGTGTCCGTTGCTGGAGCGGCTGATGCCGTGTTCACACCAAACGCGAATAGAGCATCAAATCCGCATCTGCTGCATCTAGTTTGCTGCTTGAACATTTTGAGATCATTCGCACATAAAATTTGCTTCATTTATAAATCCGAACTGGACGGTTTTTGGACTTTTTTCGGCCGATTTTTCCCGGAAGTGCGCCTGCGTGCACATACTACATTGTAATCATTTGCTATGTCATTTGTATGGAAGTATTTTGAAATCTGTGCGCAGGACACAGTTAGCCGCTCAGCACTGGAAGTGCAGAACTACACGTCTGAGGCACAGATAGCAGGAAGCGATCAGCCGTTGGTGTACTGGCACACAAATAAGAGTCCCTTTCATACAGTGCTAGCGTACTGTATGATCTGTCCGCGCCCTGCACCAAGTAGACCGTGAAGAGATGTTCAGCTAAACTTCTCACGTGTTGGATGAGAAACTAAACGGAGTTAAAGCTGCGGTAGGTAACTTTTGACGCTCTAGCGGTTAATAAACAGAACTGCTTGCGTCTTGCGGAAGAACATCGTAGCCGGAACTACTTCTCTCTGTTTACGTCTATGAAGAATCACAAAGGTACTGGGTTACTCCGCCGCGGTACCCCCGAATCTAAAATAGTCCGAATATAAACACTTATTATAGGTGCACCCTAGTGATTCAGGACAAGCCAAAAACACGGTTTGGAAAATGGATTCATGGTGTACTCGCTTATTATATAAATTTTTCTACATTTTGAACACAAACAAAGTTACGGACCGCAGCTCTGATTGGTTATTTTTTACAGGGAGCGCATGACTTTCTGCAAATGGCAATAGGAGCACTGGGAGGAGCCAGAGGAGCTTGATTTTTTCACAGATTATCTGTCTCATATTCTACTGTCAGGACATAATGACAAGTTTAACAAATATGTAAAAAATATATTTTTACAAAAGTTACCTACTGCAGCTTTAACTGTGACAAAACTGAAATGCTTTTTTTTTTTTTTTTTTTGTAAATTAGAACTTTACAAATTGTAAATTGTAAATTAGCATACATGTTTGAGAAGCCAGAAGTTAACATTAGGATGATTATTTTTATTTTACCTTAAAATTACACCTGCTGTAGCACACTGAAAACAAGTGTTTCATTCATCCAGTCTCACTGGTAAAGACCTTTTTTAATTTAAAACCAAATTTAAAAACTAAAATGCTGAATGCGGATTAAGAAACATCTTATTGAATGTGTGTTGATTGTGGTGTTTGGACTGTAGAACTATGCAGTTATTTCACATGGTTAAGGTTAATCTTTTAATTTAAGGCCAGTTTTATGTAGTTTCAACCCAATTCAAAAACAAAAGCTAAATACTGATGTATGTACCATCTATGTTTGTATTGAATGTAGGCTACTTACTGTGCAGTTACTTCCATTATTTCAGATGGTTGCGGTTAACTCGGGCAGCAGACGCGAATTCGCGTCAAACACAAATGCACATCAAATCATTCGCGCCAGACGCTCTATTCGCATTTGGTGTGAACGCAGCATGAGAAGGCTCTGTTTTCATTATACAGTGCGAGAGCAGCCTCTAGTGGTGAAAATCACTGACAGCATGTGCTGTTTGTTTAGACAATTGACGCTGAACAGAGCGAAAAACTTCTGACAGAAAATACTGCCTCGCCTCAGAGCGCCATTCACATAGTTTAACATTAAATTACATTATATTCGCCCCGAATCGTTGTCGCAGAATCCATTCATAAAAACAGAATTCACAGTTTAGAGCGTGTGACGCTCGCGGTGATTTCAGCGTCTGACATCTCACTAAATGAGGACGAAAACACATTAACAACATCTCCAGAAGTATTAAAAACAAAGATAATTTAATCTTAAAAATACTATTGTTTTGAATTAACAAATTATATATTCTACTCTCAATAACTGTTCCATTATTCTTTTATAGTGGCCTTTTATATTGAACTGGTCGACAACTTAAGCGATTTTCAAAGCAATGCTCTTTGAGTGATTTAGTTGCAAATTGAACAAAAGTTTGTTTTTCAAGGCACTTTGTGACTTCTTACTTCACACACATGAAAAGTGCAAAACTTTGACTAAATTTGATTTCTTGATGATTTAATATTTTATAATAGTGATTTTATAATATCAAAATATAAAGCAAAAAAGTGGACATGAACGACTAATAACTGCTCCACTGCTGTTATCTACTGGTTATAGTGGTAATTTGATGGCTTTTTTATTTTATTTTAAATAAGTGTGTTTACTAGGGCTTGTCAAAAAAATTTTTTTTTGATTAATAGATTTTTGGAATTATGTAGATTTAATATTGAGTCTCAAAAGTCACAAATCGATATTTTCCGGTATTTCAGCAAACATTTAAAAGATCTGATTAATTTGAATCTTTTCAATAGTCTTCTCCACTAGATGTAACCCTCTTATTTACCTTACGCAAAGAGGAGACTGATGACAAGAACAAAGCAATAAGCGCAATTTGCAATGCTCAGGTAAAATTCTATAGTAATACTAAAATTCTCCAGAAGCATTTGATATCACAAATGCGCCATCATTTCCGCAATGAATGAATTAATGAATGAATGGCGCAACGCACGGTTTTATTTAAACAAGCACGGCCGAAACTCATGATTTTTAGCCTCTGTCATCTCACTATGATTATATGAATACACAAAATCTCCAGCTTCTCTGGGAGTCACTTCATTATCATTTTATTGTTTAATTTGACGAAACTACCGCCATATCACATACGCAGCGGCTGCAAGTTCCTCACGGCAACCCGTCAAAATAGGTTTAGTTTCATGTGAAGAAACTGTCAAAATATATTACTATTTAGCAGTCTTAAGACTCATTGTAACAACAATGCTATACTACTACTACTAATAATAATAATAATAATAATAATAAATATGAATAAATCTTTATTTTTAAAAGGAATAATCACATTTTTTATCTTTTTAATTTTAACAGTAAACCTCTGTTGTGCAGCACTTTGTTTGCCAAAAAATAAAAGGGTTTTCCATTTTATTAGGATCAGTTAAATCGTTTTATGCCTTCATCTGTTTACCAGAAAAAAATGTTAAGAATGTTTTATATGTCCCTATTATTGTTTAAAAAAGGACCCTATACAAAAAAAGGGTTTAAAGCCATGTGGCTCTTAATTTATTTTTATAAATTCATGATTTGTAAACTGATGTTTACGGTACACATAGCATTTGTATTAAAAACTATATTCACTGAATGAAATAAAAAATGTAAAACAAGAATCGAATAGAGACATCTGGATCGATTCCTAGCCCTGTGTTTACCACACAGTATATTTTGGTCATCCCATTAAAAACAACATTTAAATTTGATCATTTTTAGAGCGTGGAAAAATTAAGTGCTGGAAAAATTTGTGTGAAATACTTGAAAGTCATTGAAAAGTGCTTAAATTTCTTTCCTTAAAAGGTTGTACAAACCCTGAAATGAAAAATGTAATAACATTTGACTCGTTCTGCCACAACACCATGGTATAGTTATCATTACTACTTGTGGTTTTCTACATCAGCGCTGTTTGATTGGTTTACAACCAAATTCCGTGCAAAATTTGAATACTTCTCACTAGATCTTCCAGCAATCTTTTTCATTCTGAGGTGAATTCAAACACTTCTCACTGCATCTCGCAGTGCCGTGCTGTAGGGTTTCACGGAATTACACTGGTTCCCGACACCCCGAGTAAAGCTGCTCGGGCTGGTTTGCCTGCTCTGTGCTCAATTGTTGGTGAGAGCTGATAACCAGTCACGCTGACCAGCTCAAATGAATACCGCTGTTTCTTCATGCTTCTATTTAGTTTGCCGTTTGATGTTTCTCATATGCAACAGAAATGGCAGCGCATATGAGTTGGGCAACCCGGTGGTCACGCCAGTTCAATAGCTTATAAAACTTTGTTGCACCGGCAGAAAAAATGGTTGAAGTCTAGAGCCCTGCTATGTCATCTGAGGGCAGTATGTATAACTTCAAATGATAAGCAGACTGCTTAAAAACACTGAACTAATTGGTGGACATATCTGGCACATCCTCTATTTATGCTGATGCGACAGCAAGTAGACAGAAAGCTGTCAACAACAATGTAAAAAGGGTCACAGTACAAGCTAGCTTTTTTTTGCCCCTCATTTCAGTGAAAGTGTTAAGCTTACATGCAAAAAGGGAATTAGTCTTCAGTAACATCAACAACATGTTGTAACCCATTTTCCATTATCTAACTGGTTATGGTATGTTAGTTAATCTCTCAAATGATCAAAAATAAGTATGTAAGTAAATTCAAGGATGAAAAGCTGATTTGGGTTGGGAGTTGCTTATATAACTGCTTTTTTGCACCAATCCAAGCCATCTGTGGAAACCAAAAATGGTTATTCTATGACATAATTGCCCAAAAAAAAAAAAATAATAATAATAATAATAAATATATATATATATATATATATATATATATATATATATATATATATATATATATATATATATATATATATATTAAATTATTTTTTATTATTAAAGAAAATACATATACACATGTTTACTATATACATCATGTCTTGAAAGTTACAGCCTAAACCACTCGCACTTTTAAACAAAAAGTCATGCAACACTGCTTGTTTAAAAAAAAAAAAAAAAAAAAAAAGTATTTTACTTTTACAGAAATTGCAGAAAAATAATAAGAAAAGAAAAAGACTCTGCAGTCTGAGTCAGCCTGCCAACTGGGTCAGGTTAGAAAGAAACCTGATCACTCACCTGAACAGCACCACTTGATGATCTATCTCATCAATTTAATAAAACTGAATAACATTAACTGAATCATAACAGTCACAAGAAAGTTAAGTTGACTTCCTCAAGTTATTTCAATTTGACTGGGGTGACAAAAACGTGCCAAAGTACCACAAGGTTTTTTTTTCCCCCACATGAACAAAGCTAATAATACCCAATACAAACACACACAAAACCCTGTGTGCACTCTTGATGTCCTGGGGTGTGTATTTTTTTTTCAGTCTGGATTATTATTGCAAATAAAACAAACCAGTCTTACAAAATGTGATCAAAATAAAGAACGTAGGGAGTACTAAACACAAACAAGCAAAAAAAAAAAAAAAAAGCCTTATTGCTTTAGATGACTCTGCCTTCACATTATCATTTGATAAGAAGAAATGCTCAATGTCATAATGTGCTTGATCTATAAGCACTGATTTATTATACATGGGCTGCATCCATGCACTGCGAAAGTTCTGCAGTATCAAGTTCTGTATTTATATTGTGTGATGTTTACCTTGCATATTAATATAAACATGCAAAGTATCAGTGTTAAAACGGATCAACTTTCCAGTGAAAGACCACTCACCTCGTCTTTTCCTTCAGTGCTGCTCTCCTGCTGCTCAGAGGTGCAGAGTTTCCTATTGTTTTTGCTCTCAGTCCTCTTCATTCTGATAGATGGGGGTTGAGTTATACTCTACAACAGTAATATATCGGTTTTAGAATCCGGTGGTCAGTGCATTTAGATGGTGAAACAAGCTTTGCTCTGATACATGGTGATCAACCCTCTCCTCAACTTCGTTAAACAAGCACACAGGCAGAATCATTTGTGGTTCGACACTGTGGCTTTTGTGTTGTTCTCTCGAACTTAAGTTACAACTCGAGTTACCATGACAGCCCGTCAGTTATCAGTCTGTTTTGACTTTAGTTTTACACGAACTGTGTGGTTTTAGCGCGGCAAATCAACCGGCGGAACTCGCTAGCTCGCTAGCTGTTTGCTGATAAAGTTTGACAACATCCGCAAAGTACAATGTGTAAAATACTCGCCGGGCTCTTAACTGTCAATGTGAGATTATAAGGACAGGTCACCATTACGCTGAATAGCGCGGTGTTTCCAACGTGTTTGCCGCAGTTTCAAGTCAGACAGCGGATTTTCTCTTCTCTGTAAACTAATACTTTAGCTTTGCGGAGTTTTCTGAGCCATAACAAAATCAAAAACGCGATTTTCTTCATCCAGTCAACCGCCTGACTGACGAGATACTTCGCCGCGGCGTCACAACACAGCGCGAGCTCAACTGTCCATCATGTCTCGTGAGTCAGGTCTCAAACGCAAACGCGAGCTGTGCTTTGACACAGATCATCATGCGGGGGCAAAGCTCCGCTTTTCTCCTCCAATCTCACTCTTCTTCAAACGTCAACCCGGCCGGTGAGGGAAACCTCTCGGTGGCGAAAATAACTACTAATCAGAGCCGGTCCATGTCGTTGGTTTTCTTTTGGGAGGAAATCTAACTAATTTCCTTAAGATTGGATCAAGAGAATGACCGTTGGTACGAGCCTAATGTGCTGTGAGTTCAGTCTGTATGAGCAAAGTCGGTATGTCTTGCATATTCACTGGAGGGCTGTTCTGGAAACGTTGTTTCCTCCAATGGTTAGAAGGGGCAATTAAAAAGAGCCGTTTTGGTTGAACTTTGCCTTTGCTGCCATCTGCAGACGAAAGTAATGTTTACAACAATTACTGTATTTTCCTTCTGCACAATCATTGTAGGTTGAACGATGGAACAGTACAAGATAAACAAATGAACTGAGATATACTGAGAACAAAAGAAGGCTCAGTAAATCAAAAGGTCTTCATTCTTTAATTCTCATTATTTCTTTTTTAATTTAATGATACCCACTGACAAATTCTTCATCTTTGTTATTGAATGTGGTTGTGAAATGAGATGACGAGGAAGGATTTGCAAGTTAATGTAGGGATCACTGAATTCTGAATTGTTGAACAGATTAAGCATCAATTTTTTAAGCCATAAAATATATATGTTTTTGGTTTATGTCAGAAAAGTTATGTAGGAGGGCATAGCATGAAAAAAATAGCATGAAGGATACAATACATTTGGAATAGCATGTAGCAAAATAGTCTATACATTTTGGTGGATATTACTTTAAAGTGTAGTTTCGTAAAATGTATTAATTGCCATCAAGTTATGTAGCATAAAAAGCAAAAGCATTAAAAATGAAAACTCTCAGAAGCATATTCAAGATATTACACAGAATTTATGTTTTTTATTTTTAAAGAGATCAAGACAACAAAGAGAAATAATCAGAGAAACTTTGAGAACTGAAAGTTTACTTGTTAAATACAATACAGATTTTAATTTCAAACCTTTCAATCTTTAAGTATGGAGTTCTACATTTTTTTATTTTACTTCAAACAATCTAACTGAAACAGTATGTAAATTAATATTAAAAGTGAGGGAAAACCATTTGAATTTGAATTCACTACTGTAGTATAATATCTGTATGGAGTGGACAATAATCAGACAAAAATAAACAGGAAACTAAATTTATATTTTATAAAAAGTAAGAGAAAATAACCAGAATCACCTTTAAACATGAAGAATATGGTAGAACTTTATGAGTGACGACGCTTTTAACTTATTTAATATTAATGGCTTGACAATTCAAATGTGCATTTTCAGAGAAATATTTATTCTCAGGATAATACTGATTAATGACAATAGTGCCCATTAAAGAGAAAAGGGCTACAACTGTGAGGATAGTCCTCAGTGCTTTAATAATAATGGGATATGTGGGCAGGTGGGACAGGTCATAATGCAATGCTATCCTGAGCCGCATTATCACAATCACAGAAGACTGTGTAATGTCATGGCAAAAGAGTAGTGATGTCCAAGCAGTCAGAGAGGGAACCACACTGTTGGCTAAATTGAGCCAGTCAGGTTTTGCTGGACTCCCGACAGGCAAGGCGAAACCCCAGCGTACCCCACTAACAAAAGAAAACAATAGATGCTCCATATGCAACTTGAGCAAATTCAACTTTAGGAAGGTATAATGTGACCGCAATAAGTAGAGGAGCGGATACAAAAGGTATGAGACCAGATAATCCGATATAGGGGGCAGGCTTTGGAGCTTTCTTCAGGTCTCTCATGTCATAACAAACCAAATCAAGTTCTCTTGGTGGACTCTCATCCTGAGGACGTTTCTTCAGTCTATGTGCAGACCAGTGAAATGACTGGGCTCCCAGAACAGAACCAGCAACATGTCTTGGGGGTGTTGAAGAGAGAGTGGGCCGCTGCTGGACACCTGCAGGAGGCCACTTCACTGTCTACCCTGTTTTTAGGGAGGAAAGAAAACAATTATTGAGAATTCCCATAAACAAGGGGAAATGCATCACGTGTTAGGGGTGTATTGCCATTAGGTAACAGATAGTATTGTTATTTATAAGGGGGAAAACGGTCTAATAAAATAGAAACTGCAAGAAAAACCTGATGGGTTAAACGTTTTCACTCACCCCAAAGTTACGAAGAATGTTAAGTTCGATTATACTTGTCAACATTTTACCTAAGTTACAATTCAAATCATTAAAAAAAAACTTTAACCGTTCGTTTGAGGACAGTCGCTGCAGTGCTGTCTAAATCAGATCCGTTTAAAGTTAAGCCGCTGAACTGAATTAAATTACACTGAATTTTATAAAGCTAACATGCTAACTGTGCACCCAGCACAAGCAGTGCTTATCTGTTACAAACAGATTCGAAAAAAATTAAGAAAACATACCTTGATGTCATATCATAATGTCGAAAAAAAAAAACAGGAGCTCTTATTAGTAAGCAGCGGTAAGCAGAAGGTCATTACATTTGGCAATGTAAAGCCAGACACATCATAACATGAAAACGTCCCGAAAGTTTTTATAAAAGTCCTACGGAAGTGTCCAGGGTCATGTATTTAAAACCAAATTATATGCAATTTAGCATACTGTAATTACTGATTAAAGAAGAAAAAAAAGATACAGTAGACGTTTATGGATAGGATGGAGTATCATGGGGATGTAATGTAGAAAAACAGCTGCAGTCTAAAGCCATACTTAAAAATTTATTAAAATTTGTAAACGTCAAATATTATTTGTGGTCAGGTATGACTGAAAATCAATACAGCCTTCTTTAGAAAAAAAAAACCCTTAAGAGAAGCATGCTTTAAGTATGCGGTCACAGCATGAGCATTACACAGCAGGTTTTTCAAAGTCACTTTAAGGGTATTTTGTAGTCTTTGGGTTTTATAGCTGTAACATGAAGGAAATTATAGTAAATAACTCTCTCTAATGTTTTGGTCATGATCATAGCTATGTCATAAATAATTAATGAATTAAGTAATAAGTAATTAAAGTAAATCATTTATTTATATTTTATGTATATATTGAAATTAATATTACATTTAAGCAAACTTTTCTTTATATAGGTCTGATACATCAGGTTCACATTTCTGGATCACTCTAAGCATACGCTTGTCCTGTTCTGAAGTAGTCACTCAAGAGAGCATCCGAATTTTGGAGTCATCTTTTCTTTTCTTTTTTTTTCTTTCTTTTTTTACAAATTAATAGATTTTTCAAATTATGTATGGGTGATTATTTACTGATTGATACATCAAAGTGTTTTTGCAAAAGAGGAGCTTACTGTTTCTGTGAGACCTGATATTATATTGTTAATTTTAATTACTTCACATAACTTCCAGCATGAAAGACATCTCTCTTTTTTTTCTTCTTTTTTTTTTCTTTTTTTACAGTCTATGGTCTGCACACATTATGTTCACATAGAAATCTTTTTAGTAAACTCTATTGGGTGTGTGTACCTGCTTTCGTACAGTCTAGTTTGTACACACACATCTGGATATTTTTGCGTTACTTCACGTTTACTAATGCGTGAAATTCCTTCATTCGATTTCTGATAGCAGAGCCAAATTTGCATTACCGGAGGGCACATAGTCTGCCATGTTGTTCACATAATATTCTGTGGCTATTTAAACTCAATATATTTAACGAGTAGTGCAAAGAGAGTGAAAACTACTTTAAAAGTCCACATTCTTCTGCGCGTGTCAAGCCCTCTCGTGAGCTGGGGGAATGTTATGACGCGGCGAGCGAGCTGTGCTCTGAGATCGATTAGCTCGTCTGTGCAGAAGTAGACAGGAACAAGCTAACGTTAGATTGGCGAAGTCGGAACGAGTGTGATTAAAAAAACACAAACAAAATACAGAATCATATATACGACAACCTCCAAGCTGTCAAATTGACTTGAAAAGCGGTGCACCATTGCTTCGACTAACTTATTGGGATAGACAAGGGATCAAGAGGTAGGTGTATATCGAAATGTTTATTCGGTGGTTTGGTGTCGAGAGGGAGCCATCTTACAACACTTTATTTTTGCTCGGAATGCTAGCTTAGCCTAGCTCGCGCCGTGGCTAAAACAACACGCATTTCCACAATTTGACACAAGCCCGAGTCGTTATAAGTCACTCTTGTGTATCCGTCTAATAATGCCGTAAAGTTCCGTTGCTCTAAAAGTTTACATTTCAGTTAACCACTCAGCATATAAACTAAAAGGTTTCTGCACACATTGAATGGCCTTCTATGCTAACTGTGCAGTGCTAGCGAGCGTTCAGCAAGTGGAAAGACTAGTAAGTTTGTTACAGTTTGTTAGTATTTTTAACTCCTGTATGCTCCAGAACGTTTGACTGAGCATATTAAATAATACTATGCAATTATCACAAATATATTTTAAAGTCGATTGTAGTTTATATTCTGCCGCTAACTCTTTTGCTACTTATACGCTTGCTCTTAGTTTTCCTCCTCTTTACTTTATGCTTCAGCAGTTTTGCATTTTACAGAAAACTTGTTTATCTTATTGTAACGTAACTAGACAGTTCACGGCGGTAAACGGATATATTTCATATAAAATTCGCTGACAAAGAGATGATTAGTCATGTTAAAAGTGTAATTGACAAAAATGTCATTTTTGAGTGATAATTTACTCGCTCTATGATATACTTTATTATGAGCAATAGAAAAAAGGCATGTTTGGAAGAATGTTATTGACCTGACAGTATCAGTCATTCACTTTCACTGTTTTTCCATGCAGTAAAAGTCAAATAACAAGACAAGATGTCATTCTGCATGTTATCTCCCTTTGTATATGATGTGGGAAAACATACAGGTTTTGAATATGGTGAAATGAGTGGCAATAATGTTTATATATTTTTTATGAATAAAGTTAAAAATTCAGTATTTTATTGCAGGTGGAGTGTGTTAAATATCCATTTTAGTAGCACACTTGTAACTTGTGAAAGGGTTATTGCAATGATGTTTTCGATAGTTTGCACTGGCAGATCACATTAACTTTCCTTTAATTTGACAAAGTAGTTCTGCTTTGTGACTTCATTTGTTATGCTTAAATATCTTCAAATATATTCTCTCAGCTTGAGGTCATAGAAACTGCATTCATAAAAATTATTCAAGATTGGAAAAGCATAATTTCGAAAGCTGTCACCCTGCAGAACGCAGCTGTCTTTGATTGATGTCTTGTCAGCTACCCATTTTTGAGAAGAAATTAATTTTGCCATTGATTGCTGAGTGATCACGTTTTTACACGCATATATTTATCCAGCACAAAATTGATCTAAATATTGGTTGTTGTTTTACAGAGTTGGTCTGCAGATAAATTGTGAAGATCTGGAGGAGGAACGACCTGTTGGATTTGTGACTGCAGGATTTTAAAAGACCGGGATCTCCCAACATGCAATAATACAATCTGGAGTACACCTGTTGTTTCACACTGAATGTTCAAGGTTGCTTGCACCTGGACGCTTTTGTTTTGGTTTCGTTCGATTACCAATGCACTGTGTTCAACAGGAATCAGTGCATTTTGGCTTCAAGTTACTCACCTGTGGAAGCTGTTTCGAATTTGATGAACTGGAAGGCTGGAAGTGTTGTTAGAGCTCAAATCATATTTACTTTAAATTTTTTCGGTAGCCTAACGTGATATTGGTTCACCAGCCATGTTATCAGCCATGTGGGGCGAGAATTAAAGATGTCAAGTTTTCATTGTTTGGTTCACTGAATCATCCAAAGTATGAGCTGTTGAAAGCTAAAGCAATTCCGATGACTTTATAATAAAAAGCACTTCTATCAATTGTGATGTGACAAATCAGCCCCCCTCCCCTTTTCATCCTGACGTAGCACCTTCGCTGTTTTGATGAGGTGAACATTTTAAGATCACCACTTGCGCAAAACAGCTTTGTGTGGTACAAACCCACTCCGTTTTTTTTTTTTGTTGCTGTGTGTGTCTTCAGTCCAAAATGAGTTCGTAAAGGAGCTTCTGAGTGTCAGAGCAGGCACAACGTGCTGCTACCACAAGAACCCAGAATAAGAGACTGGAAAATCCAAAAGTTTGACTTCAGAACCCCTTGGATTTGCTTCATTTGTATCCAGTCAACCTGAATGCACACAGTCAGCATCGGTAAACTAAAGGTGTCGCGGAGGGTCCCTCTGGCATTACTGATCAAACATATCCACTATTCTTCCAAAACTACACGCCACTGATCAAGAACAACTTGGTGCATCTCTTCCGTCACCTTACAGTTTCACCTTGGGCTGCACAAGTTTCACTTCCATCCTTTTCTTTGCACCATCCTGGAAACTGGAGCTTGCCTGTGACAGGAGTAGCGGTTGTCCTGAGGCTTCAAAGCCCGTGAAAGTGCATTGGTTGGGCCCTCTACACAGATACAGCCAAGGACAGGGTCATCGAGCCTTTGTCTCTGGGGTAAGAATCCAAAACATTTATTGGAACTTTCTTTGGTATTGATTATTTTGTACTTTGAATGAGTTATCACTTATGTAATGGAATGTGAGATGTGTCATTAAGTAGAATGTATTGGTTTAAATTTAGTTCGAATGAGTCTAGTAAATACAGTCAATCATATTAAGGCCATATTAAGAACATTAAAACAGAAGTTAGTGGGGGGGGGGGGGTGGTTGTTTGTGTGTGTTAATGCTCAACCTAGACACTTCCAGCTTGTCTTTACAAAATACGTGTCGTCTTTTCTCTTAAAAAAGGAAATTGAAAATGCATGTTATAGATCATCTTATGTTGTGTTAAATTTTTAAAACATTTTTTTGGCCTCATAATATTTAACTCACTTTGTCATAACTTGATCTTCTGGTATAAAAATGACAGACTTTTCTCTGGTAACATGCTGCACTTCTCCAATCATTTAGTCTGGTTAAACTCTGCCCCTCCACATTCAAGTGGTTTTCAGATTAGTTCAAATGTGTGGATCAGCTCCTTCATTCCTAGGGCTGGCACAGGTGTGGTTTCTATGGACACCTTTTTTTTTAGTGATATCTGTCAAGTTGTGGGGTATATTTTATGAAAGGTTTTCCGAAAATAATTTGCAGCATCTTTAGTATGCAGATATAACTGTAAGTAATTTGTGGGTTGATATCCACCAAAAGGCTAAGCACTGGCCCTGCGGTGCTTTCAAAATGTTTCTCTGTTTCGTTGAGTATCCCAATCAGCCTGACTCAGCAACATGGTCTCAAACCATGAGTTTCAGAGCAAGACTATTTTGTTTCCTGACCTTTGTCTGATGGGGGAGTATTCAAAAACTGTTTAAAAACAGTCATTAGGAGCCAAGCACCGAATGTGCGTAGGCACTGATTTTATCCATTGGCATTCTTATTCTTCTTCTTCTTCCGTTTCTTCCGCTCTCGAATCTATGAAAGCCCATAGAACCGCTTGTGAAATTTGGCATACTGATAGAGGAGAGTCCCGACATTTAACCATAGCAAATTTGTAGTCTCTATCTCAAACTCTTTAGCGCCACCACAGGTTTATTACTTTTGAACCGTAAGGCACAGAAGGAAAATGTTTTCATCTGAACCCTTGGCTCATGCCGAGTCAAATGAACACTGAAATTCAAAAGTAGCAAGGTTTCGTTTTTTTTTTTTTTGCTATTTTTAATTGTCGACTCCTTTGTCTGATTCTCACCAAAATTGGCTAAGATTTGATAACAGTGCCACCTCATTGTGACAAGTGATTAATCCATTAAAATTATATAATAAGTTATGATTTTACAGCCATTTTGCTTCAAATCATCCTAATCTTGCTTTAATTACTAATTGTAAGTTTACAATTGAGTTGGTCTGATGCTCAATGCTTAGCTCCTCATTTTGCCTTTGGGTGCTTGGCCCCTTAATTGATGTATTTCCTTTTGTATTTGGTGCTGTAGAAATCAAAATAACCTTTTCAAGTCACCTTAAATCAAATATTACTTTTTTATTTTTTTATAAATGATTCATCCATGTACGTCTTTATTTAAACATTTTTTATATGCCCTCGTAATCTTTAATCAAAAACACGAATGTCTCCTCCTATCCGGAATGATAACAAGGATGATGATGTGTACATCTGCTCAGGGGCTGGGTAGTGAAGTTATCCGATGGCTAAACCCTTTTCAAAACTTTTCCACCAACTTGCCACCTGCATTCACAATCACAGCAATTAGCAAATGTCCTGCATTATCAAGAGTCCAATGTCCAATGCGTTAATGTGACTTACTTGTATTAGTAGATTATAATGACTTGATGTTTTGACTAGTTCTGTCCAGGCTGGACTATTGCAGTCCTCTCTTGGCAGGTCTTCCAGCCAGTTCTATCAAACCTTTACAATTAATCCATAACATGGCAGCAAGATTAATTTTTATTGAGCCGAAAAGAATACATGTCACACCTCTGTTTATCAATTTGCACTGGCTTCCAATAGCTGCTCACATAAAATTCAAGACATTGATGTTTGTCTACAAAACCACCACTGGCTCTGCACCCATTTACCTATAATATGTGCCCTCTTTAGCCATCTTCAAAATTCGGCTTAAAACACATTTCTTCCATCTTTATTTTGACCCTCTAACTTTAGCACTCAAAAAAAAATCTAACTAGCTTTCTTATATTTTTGTATTCTGTCTGTTTTCTTTTCATTTATTATACAATAAAAAGACATCTCACATTAGCTTGCTCTATTCTTTTTCTATTATAGCGGTTTTCGTTTTATTTATTATATTATTTTAAAAGCCATTGCTACGTGTACTGTGTTTACCGGTAAGCTAACTGAGACTTATTATAGCACTTGTATATCGTTGATCTCTTGTTGTTTTTGATTGCTTCCATTGTCCTCATTTGTAAGTTGATTTGGATAAAAGCATCTGCTAAATGACTAAATGTAAATGTTTGTTGCTTGCATTGTCAGTTCAGGCCATGAGGTTTGATGCCTCCATCCATTGACGGAAGACACTGGACCTAAATGGCGCAGCATGACTTTGTTCCTGCCTGGCTTAACTTCTCCACGCCTCAGCCCGCCAAGGTATTGTAAGGGAATGTTGACTTTGAATCGATTTAAAAAAACATTTTATTTTATGTATGACTCAAAATCCTCTCTTATTCTTCTTGAGCCTAATCATTCTTCTCTGAAATCAGCTTTTTCAAGCTCAGGCTGTCTGTTTAATTTGTGTCCTTGTTTTTTAGTCCCCTGCTGCCCCCCTTGAGAAGCATGGAGAGCACTTTCCCCGCGGAGACAGCCGGCCGGGATTAAACCGCCGCAGGCACAACTCTTCTGATGGCTTTTTCAACAATGACCCACTAAGAGCACCTGGAGGTAGAGGAACACGCATCTAACCTCCTTAGCATGGAGCTTTAATCTGTTTCTTGCCCTATGTAATAGCTGTTCATTTTTTCTTCAGGTGATGTGTGGCAGCAGCCATCTCTGTTGAGGCATGACTCTGTAGACTCTGGTGTTGCGAAGGGGAGTCAGGGGGGATTGGGAGGACCAGGGTGGAAGGAGACCCCCAGCTGGCATGGGGTACAGAGAGGCCAGGAAGGTCCTCACCACCCCCATGCTCGGCATATCAAACGTGGTGGAGGCGAGAGGGACAGACAAGGGGGTCACCGACAGCGTAATGGAAACTTTCATCCACGCAAAGGTGGCCAATATCAGGACCGATATTCTGATGAGGAGCGCAACGATGACAAGCTCAAGTTTGTTGATGAGGACTTTGTAAGTATTTTGTTCGCCTTGAGTTTGTTTACTTGGATAGTGGAGTCACACCCCTCCCAGGCATGAGTTGACTGGTTGTGTCATTGAAGAGATTTAGTTCTGTCATACTTTACATGCCTTTCATGAACCAGCTGCATAGTTACTCTGCATTCAGTCTTTCTGTTTTCATGTGAATTTCAGCCCTCCTTGAACCCGGAGACAACTGGAAAGCCAGCCAATCAGCCTCGTGCTGTCGGTACTCCAGCAGGAGTATGGGGTAAAGTTGCTTTCATTAATTGAGTCACCTCCTTTCAGCTGCATAAAAATTTAAATATCATGTTACATTTTCTGGTTTGTTCTGTAAGTGATTTTTTTTTGCAACTTCTGTTACAGAGAACCCCCCTAGTGCTAAGCAGGTTATGTCTAAGATGCTGGTCATTAAGAAAGTGTCTAAGGATGATCCCAGTGCTGCATTTTCAGCTGGTTTTGCCAGTGCTGGCCCTCTGCCCACCAATGGTTCGAAAGTCCCCATCACTGGACCCAGCGTCTACAAGAATCTGGTCCCCAAACCTGCCACTGCCCCCACCAAGGTACTAAGCCAGTGGATCTGAAAATAGTACATGATGTTTGGGATATTGGGTGGCATCACTTATAGTGAAAACTAAGCTTTTTTTCCTAATGTTGTTTTGATTGTATTAGGGCAATTGTGTCATTTTTCATCTATAAATAAAACCTTTGCCTTCCTTTTTATAGCCTGGCCCATGGAAACCCAATGGAAGGGAAACTAAAGTGGGTTTACATTTCTCTGGAAGGGATTCGGCCTTCACCAGCCCAGTTTCTGTGACCAAACCTCTGACACCCGTCAGTACACCTGCCCACGGCACTTCTAAAGAGGTAAAATGACAAAGTCATGGATTCAGGTTTTTTTGTTGTTGTTGTTGTTGGCTATGATTTAAAAAAGTTAGGACAATATCTTTTTATTTAATTTTTTTCTCCATTAAATAAGAAACGCATGCAATGAGCAAGATGGCCATTGTTTCTGCACTAAATAGACCTCCTGACACTCTTTATTTTTAGGTCCAATTCAAATTTGCTTCATATAAATAGTATGGTAGTTGTTAAGTTTAGGCATGGGCTAGGATTAGGAGATTTAATATATAGTCATGCACAATAAGGCAGTAATATGTGCTTTATAAGTACTAATAAAAAGCCAGTATGCTATTAATCTGCATGCTAGTTAATAGTGAGCTTTGGTCCTTAAAATAAAGTGTTACCTTACCAGACATTCTACATTCCTTCTCATCTTTTGCCAGTAATTACCTAGCACCCAACATTTCCTGAAAATCTGATTGTTTTTGGCTTCATTTCAGAGCAAATGCTTTCATGGTATCATTATATAATTCCCATTTACAAAACACACATGCTGATGAAGAATGAAAGAAAGATGTTTACAACACAGCTGCTCTATGCTTCAGTATTCTCTGTTATTCATCAAACAAACGTTATCATGTTTATCCATAGGAGACCTTCAGTAATCAACACCGCTGCTTACCCAGCATTTTCTTATTTTTAACTGGTTTATCGTTCCATCTCTCCTTCTCTCTCTCTCTCTCCATAGCCGCCCTCCAGCACTACCCCTCCCATAGACATCACCCCCTCACGGCTAAAACTTATGCGGCGCAGCACAGACCGTAAGAGTGAGTTTCTGCGTGGGCTAAAGGATGAGAGAAATGGGGATGTGAGTGACTGCCACAGCCCAGGAGCTCCAACAGAGGTGCACATGAATTCATCTCTGATCTGTAGCATATTAGCTGATGTAATAGGTTCATTAATTTGTCATTCCAGGCTCGGTTTAAGATTATCAGAATGAGCTTATTAACCGATTGGGAGAAATCCTGTTTATATTAGTTCCAAATCCAACCTACAACCTTGTCAATAAATTATTTTAATTAACGTAATATGTTTCTGGAGGAGGGGGGATTAGAAAGTAAAATTATGTAATATATAAAAATTCTTTCCATCTGTTTTGTTTATCAGCCATGAGCAATAATAAATGGAAAGATTCGTATTCGTAGTTTCTGTCAGCTTGAATATGATGCATTATGTATTGTTTATTTAACTGATTTCAGTATGTTTAGCAAGTAATTAATAGATTTGCTTGACCTTAAATGTCTGTTTGCCGTGGCTTCATTTGTGGTATTTCTTTGCATTTAGGGAGAAGGAAGTACCCCAGAACCAAAAGAGTTTGGAGAGAGTCATGAGAACGGCATCTCCCACTCTCTCAGTGACTCAGACCCAGAGCACTTGTCCAGCTCTCTGGAGGCGGAACACAGGTCAGAGCGACCAAATCCAAACACTTCAATGCGTTCTCCTCCATCAGACACACACAAGCTCAATTCCAGATTCTAGTGAACGTCCAACCAAAAATGACAAATCGGTTGTCATTTACTCATGTCAAGTGTTACTTACTTTCTTCTGTGAAACACAAAAAATGTTTTGTTCTAAAGGATCCTCAAAACAGTTTAGGTTCCCATTTACGTGTATTGTATGGCCAAAAACATTCCGAAAGTCAATGGGAACTGAAATCAAGCATTAAAAATCTATTTTCTGGTCAAGAGAAGAAAAAAAAATACTGTATTTTCCAGGCTATAAGTCACACTTTTTTTCCATAGTTTGGCTGGTCCTGCGACTAATAGTCAGGTGCGACTTTTTTATAAAAAGTAATTTGACATGAACCAAGAGAAATGAACCAAGGGAAAACATTACCGTCTACAGCCGCAAGAGGGCGCTCTATGCTGCCAGAGATGCTGCTCAGTGCTCCTGTAGCCTACACTGAGCAGCATAGAGCGCCCTCTCGCGGCTGTAGACAGTAATGTTTTCTCTTGGTTCTTGGTTCTAAATAAATGCCCCTTATAGTCCAGTTTGACTTATATATGTTTTTTTTCCTCATCGTGACGTATTTTTGGACTGATGCGACTTATACTCAGGTGCGACTTATAGTCCGAAAAATACAGTACATACGGATTTGAAAAAACATGAGGGTGGGTAAATTATGACAGAATTTTCATTTTTGGGTGAATTTTACATGGGCAGCAAATATATGGAAGACTACTGGGTTCATGAGTTGCCAAATAGCATGTTGCTAAACTAGTAATTAAATATACGTATTTACAAGCAAATATCTCTTAATTCAACCACCACATTTAATTTATTTTTTCACATTGCATCTCAAATTTTCTCTTGAATGATACATGCAATGGCATCTTATAATGTGGCACCATATATTTGGTCCCTTAGGGACACATTTATAGTGTAATGCTAAATTTATAGGCAGCACACTAGGTTTTTGAACAGAGCCTCACATCGTCAATCCGCTCACAACCCAACAACATAGACAACATCCACTGTCCACATACTCACACATATGGATCATCTGTCACAGGTTGCTGAAGGCAATGGGATGGCAAGAATACCCAGAAAATGATGACAACTTCCAGCCCCTCACTGAGGATGAACTCAAAGAGTTTCAAGCTAAAACTGAACAGGTATGGGAAATGTATACATATGGTTTCACTATTTCACTTTTTTTTCCTTGAATTTAAAATTTAAGTGCATCATAGACATTTATAGTTCATTTTCTCTGAGACTGACTGTATTTGTGTTCTGTCTCAGATGAAGAAGATTGGTCTGGGACGTAACGGTGTGCTCTTGAAGCCACGTAGTGTGGCCCTGCTAAACTGGAGGAACACCCCTAACCCTGGCCTGGAAGAGGGCTCTGAGTCTGAGACGAGCAGTAGCAGCCAGACCTCCGATGATGATGATACCTAATGTGGCTTTAAACACCCCTCTCACATTTCCCTCTCTCTTTCACTTAATCGGTCTCCTCCATCACACCCATTTATTTCAAACTTATGGAAGAAGCGAGAACCGATTCTTTTCATGTACAAGAAACATCGGTCATATCCCCGGCGGAGATAAAAAAGTACTCACTTGTCAGCTCATAGACAGTGTCTTTCTGTTTGATTTCCCCCCCTCTCTCCTTGTCTGCATTTTGTTCTTTCTCCTGAACTAGAAATGTCAAAGAAAGCCACACACACCCTCCACCAGATCTTTTTTGTTTTTGCTTGGGAAAAAAAAGAGACTAATTCATAATAATAACACCAGTTATAACCGTGATTTACCGTGAAATATGACGTCATCTGAATGTTCTATAAAATGGCTTTGACACCTTTCTTTCAAATATTTTTTCCTTTCTGCAAAAACAATTCGTAGCATTAGTGTTAAGACGAAACAATCATTGTGAGCCGCTGACTGCGACGTTGCTCCCAGTCCCTCATAGAAATGAACTCAAGCCAGTCATCCCTGCAGCAAAAGAAAGAACTAAAGCAACACTGAAAGGACTGTCACATGCAGTCTGGCAGCTAGAACATGAGTCCATTTCTGGCTCCAGTTCCAGCAAACTGCTCATTTTCATTCTGCAGAATCATACTAATATACCTGATTTCATGCGTCTGCCAAGAACACGTGTGAGAAAACCTTAAAGGATGTTTCAGAGTTAGATTTTAAACCTAGCTTGCGGAAGAGTTTGTCAGGAACTGGTTTTCGAATAAAGGTAACGTTTGGATGGAAGGGTCTATGTTTTATATGTTGCATTCTGGGAAGCCAGGCGAACATCCACATGTTGAGTTCACAAGAGGTTGGATCCGTTTAGGAAAGATTGAAGTTAAAAAAATCCTAAACGGACTGTTCTTTTTCTTGCCCATATATGGTGTATTTTTTTTTTCTTTTTTTTTATGATTTACCTTAATTTAAACCATATTGAAATCCTGAACATTTCAGAGTTATTCTTTAAAAAGCATTTTCGTGCTTACAGAAATAATGCTGCGGCAATCATTTTCAATAGCTTTACATTCATTGCATGTAGATTGGTATGGGGTATTCAATCAACACAGAAAGGTTTGATGATCTTCCCTCACAGAACCCAAATAAAATCTACCCAATGGAATAGAAAGCATTAAACATTATTGGGCTTATGTAATGTTTACAATGCAGGAATTGATCTGAGCTGTCTATGGTTTGTAATGACTGTGAACTTTCTTTGAGTGATTCCGTAAGATGGCTTGCACGCTTTGTTCTGCTATTTTGTTCTTTAAACAGTTCATTATAGTTCCATCCCTGCTGCTGGCAGTGAAGCAGAGATCCATCTGTAGAAGTTCTTTATTTCATGAGGGACTGCTGGTGTAAATTGTGCATCTCCTTTTTTTGTACCTTGTTTTTGCTGATAGGGTATAAAAATTTGCTTTATCACAGATTTAAGTTTCTTTTTTTAATTTTGGTACAGCTGTAAAAATTCCCAGATAGTTTTTTTCTTTTTTGCATTGTTTCTGCAGCCTTGATATTCAGGGTGGATTGTAAAAAATATAAGAATAAAAAATTGTGAGTTTTGGAAGATTAAGATTATTTTGATAACATTATTTACAGATTTGAGAAGATAAAAGGTGTCATGTATGGGTTTATCTGTATGAAACCAAGCAGACATAAACTACTGCATCATAATGAAAAGGTCGGAGAAAAAAAAAATTGTAATAAATATTTTGCATCAGTTTGCCAAACATGTCCAGCCTTTGGTTTTCTGCTTGAAACACTTAGGGGATCATTCTTTATGTTTTAGGACTGTAGTTAGTAATGTTCAAAATATGCATGCAAAAGATAAAAATAATAAGCATAACACAGAAGGATAGGATTCGTCTTGCTCTAGCCCCATCCATTCTTTACCACTCCCTTTTTCCAAGGTGATTGTAACCAACAAACAAAACGTCCGTCAACAAATCCACTACATACAAGCTAAGGCAGACATTCTAACAAAAAGTATATCTATCTGGGTCCAGTTTAGAATTTGAATAGGGCAAAAGTTGCTAACTTTAATAATTTGCTGGAGAAATGGAAGGTTTGGGGGACTTAATTTGTCATAACTGTAAGATGGCATTCCATTCTAAAGGACTCTTGGATAAACACAAGGCCAAATTCTGCATTGGCACAGACCTAAAAGATCCAGTACCTCTATGGAGAGGTCAAAGGGGATTCACTCAAAAAGAACGAGCAGCTGTGAAGACGGTGCATCCTACAAGGACAAGAACACCTGATTTAATTATTGTAAGTAGTTGAATACTAAATTATTCCAAAAACCTGCAGTTGATTTGTACATTCAAATATACTGTGTATACTAATTTGAATAAACCGAGCAATTAATAGTTTGTTGATCAAATATTGATGAACTATTTCAAGATAATAATAAAAAAAGGGTAAAAAAAAAAAAAATATATATATATATATATATATACCTACCTAAAACTCTTGAATGGTAATTAAAGTAATACTGTTAGTATGTTTCTTGATCCATTGGCCAGCTGAAGGAACAGAGGAATCATGAGAGAGAAAGTGGACAGGACAATGTGTCAGAGAATACTGCACTAAACAAACTCACTGAGGAGGTACAGGACCACATACAAAGCTAATACATCTGGTTCAGAGTGGTCTTTATGCTCCATCTGATGATCTTCTGTTTTAGTTTCAAAAACTCAGGATTTCATTTGAACAAAACCTGCCCAGGAGACAGACAGAGGTCAGTTTGATATGCTCAGCTCTATAATGTAAATACTGTGGTAAATATGATGTGGTGTTACGTGTTTTGGACATTGGGTAAGTGTTCCTCAGGTGTCTGAGGAGCAGGCTTCAGTCCAGCAGAGAGCTGATGAGCACAGGGCTCTTCATGAGCAGAGACTGGCTGAGATCCGGGCTCGCAACCGTCAGCTGGAGAAGCAGAGAGAGGGTAACTTCTCCTAGATCAATTGTGTCATAAAAATGAGAAAAGAAAGCTATTGTTTTTTGTATGTACATACAAACACAATTAGTAACAATCATTGTAGAATTGATTTAGTTTTATATGGACAAAAACTGAGTTTTCAACTACACCGTAAAAAAAAAAAGAAAATATTTTTCAAAGTAGTTAATAAAACAATTATAATTTGAATAAGTTTTTCTTCTTAATTAAATACGTAACTTGCTGATTCTTTGTAAATTTAATATCAAAATTTACACTTTTTGTTTTTCTAACTATGTGCCATAAATTTTGTGGTTTTGATAAAGTAAATGAAAACACTTAAGAACTTTATTCCTCTTGTTATCTGAAGATCACTTATTCATATTATCAATCAAGCTGTAAAATGTGTGAATTTTGTATTTAAATGAGGGCATTTAGCATACATAAAATGCTTGATATGAAATTAGCTGGAGTTTATAAAAAAAAATATTTTAAACATCATTCCTACCACAGAACGCTAAAGAGTTTGTTTTCTAAAGTCTTAAATGGGACCCCAAAATGTTGTCCCACTGTTTCACTTAGCAACTGCAAACTCATGTTGTGATTGGTTGAAACACCTCAAAACTTGTCGAAATGAACAATGAGCAGAGTGTGAAAGTCTTCTCCACTACTTTTTTTTTTAATGATGTGTTTATCCCAGAAATAGAAGAGCGGCTTGCCGAGTTGGCAGGACGGGAGAGGACGGCTCATCTCGAGGAAGCGCTGCAAGAACTGAGGAATCAGGAACAGAGGAATGAGGACGTGCTGCAGCAGCTCAGCTCTCACATCAACTCAATGAAAGGGTAAGGGAGAGTGGAGGAAAAAGGAAATGTGCAGAGAAGCTATAAATCCATTTATGCATGTTTATACTCTGCTGGTGCTGTAGGCCTAAACCATTTGAAGTCCCCTCCAACCCACCAGAGGAAAAGAAGACGCAACATATTACTTTTGACTTGATCTCTTCTGTGGCTGGACCTCTCTCTGCTCAGATAAGGTTGGTGTTTTTAACTTATGTTGCCAGGATGATAAAAGAGGTGACAAAAACCATGCAATTTCATGATTTAGGGAAGTATGCATATCAAATCTAGGAACAATAATAGGCTTTTAAGTCTTAGGAGTAGGCTCTTTTAAGAACTGCCAAGAAAGCTCCTAAACACAACCTTGTAACCACGTGCAGCCAGTACACCCTTGCAAGCATTTAGTGCCACTTTAGCAACCATCCAAACCTCTCTAGGATTATGGTGCATTTGTTTTTTTGAAACAGAGCTTTGCGTCTGGCATACATGCAGTCCGGTGGTTCAGACCCAGAGGTTCTGGCCCATATGCATGACCTTCAAACGGAGGCTCTTACACTGGAGCAGACAAAACATAGAGCTGAAAGCAAGATAAAAGGAAGAAGTGAGTAGTACCATCATCACTGTAAATAATATTTGGAAAAATAAAATACCAATTAAAAGTTTTGGATTAGCAAAATTGATTCATTGATTGATTGATATACTTATTTATTTAGTTATTGTTCAATGAAAAACAATTCAGTTGATCAAAAGTGATAGTAAAGATTTACACTGTTAACAAAAAAAGAAAAAAGCAGCACATTGATTATAATAAGAAATATTTCCTGAGCAGTGTAGAGGTAATGGCTACTGAAAATTCAGCTTTGTCATCACAGGAATAAATTACATTTTGAAATGCAATAAAATAGAAAAAACAAAAGTTATATTAAATAGTATATTACTTAAATAGTTTTTACTGAACTTTGTCAAATAAATGCAGCCTATGAATGTATGTATGAACATTTGAATGTTTGTTCAAAGAAGTCCATGTCTACCAACGAGTCTGAATATATTTGGGGCCCATTGTACACTATTCTTTAGGATCCAGGGTCATATCTCATTTCTGTCCTGCCAGGGATGAGGTTACCTCACAGAGTGTTGGACCCTGATGTTCTTGCTGTGGAGCAGGAGAACCAAAGGCTTGAGGAGGAAATCCTCAGAATCCAGCTGGCCAGGGAGAAGCACAAAGGAGAGCATGGTATCTGTTCCTCTAAAATCTGAAATCTTGAGCATGACATGATGAATGATAAAGTGATGTTTAACATTTGATAGAAAATGTGTTAATTGTGTGATGTCTAATTTGCATGCTTAAACTCTGCTATAAAATTATATGCTCATAGCATTTGATATTATTTGAATAATACTTGAATATTTCAATATATTATTTGAATATTTGAATTAATCTTTTCTGGATCAGGATTCACTGATATCCAGAAAGACCATTTCCAACAAATGGCTAGCCTCCAAGTTGAGATTGCCTTTTTAAGAAGAGAAAAAGAGAAGGACCGAGAGAGGAGAGCTCCTCTGTCTGTGTTTCCTGGATCTTCTATGGCCTTAACACATCTTGATCTGCCACTGGTGAGACAAAGCTTCAGCCATCTTAATTTATACTGATGTAATATCTGTTGGGTTAATGTGATAATGTTTAAGAGTGCACAAAATTCTCTTTGATACTGCCTATTTTCATTTTGTCTGTAACGGAGAGATGGATGATATTCAATTCTACTGAATATTATTTTTAATTAAATGAATCCATTTAAAAAAACTATAACTACAATCAGATGTTTTAAATGCTACAAGTGAATTTAGGCATGAGAACATAATATAACATATAACATACAGTATCAACATGTCCAAGATCCAATAATTAAAAATAATAATAAAAATAATCAGCCAATAACCATTTTATTTATGAATAAAAGGTTCAAAAGAATAGCATTTTTTATATATATATATATATATAAATCTTTAGGATTATTGTCTTTGCTGTCACATTTCAATCAATTTAATGTCCTTCTTCATTCTATGGCATTCTCACAAAAGAGTGATTGTGAGAATTATAGTGAATGAAGAATATGGTGCATATTTATTGTATTTACCAATGTTATTATTGCAGGATCAGAGTTCAAAACAGCATTCACTGATGGGATCCCATATAACTGATCCACTGGAAGCTTTTGGTCCTGCTCCATATGATCCTGTGTAAGACACATTTTCACTTCGTCCTCTACGGATTTCTTTTTCTAATTTAGTCCCTATAGATGCTTGTACATGTCATACTAAATATATTATGATATGATTCAAATCCAGCTATTGTCTGAATGTGTGTGTACAGGGCTGGGTTCGTGATCTTCTATGACCTGGTGATGGGTGTTGAGGCTACTTTGAGAACAGTGCGTTTATTGGCAGGGTTATATTTTAATGGGCAGAAGTTGGGACAGACCACCCCAATGCCACCTGTGCTGTGCCAACCTACAGGACCATTACTGTCCAACAAGAGTCCTGGAAACTATGCTCTACTAGCTGTTACACAACCTGTGCCAAGGTAGTTTGGTGCAGACATAAATATGGATAGATAGAGCTGGTATGTTTACATAATTTAATATGCGTTTCATTTCAGAGTACAGCCAACTTCAGATCTCTCTTTGGTCATAGAGATCCAGACTTCTGAAGGTCTGGATTTGTTCAACCATGAAACTGAGGGCTTGGTGACTTGTGGCTGGACTAAGCTTGATCTCTTTGACCAGCACAACCAGGTAAACAGTGGTCACTGGAGGCTTCCCTTCCGCGCTCCCCCAGTTCAAGCATCCTTAAGTCCAGGTCAACTCAATTCCGTGCAACAAGTATGTTCAACAAATAATAAAAGTCTGATGTTTTATTAACATGTATAAATGTCCCACGGTACTTTAAACTATTAAATCTGACTAAAAATGGCTTCTTTCTTTACAAGCTGGGTAACATGGAACTTTGTCTTCGAGTAGCAAATGCTCGTGATGGAGATAAACAGACCCTCGAAGAGATTGACCCCAACAACACAAACCAATACAAGTCAATTTCCATGGTAGGCAAAATATTTAACTTGCTTTTTTAGAAGCAAAATTTACAAAAGGTTTTCTTGTTTAGGTGGCCTCAAACACAGTCCTGGCGAACCAAGAACCATGTTAACACTTTGCAACCCTCATCCAATCCATTACCTTCAATGCTAAAACAGATCACATGGAAAGAGACCAGTTTAGGACAAATTGAGTAATTCAACCCAAATCTAATTAATCATAAAGACATTTTTTTCCACATCTATGAAACATTAGAAGTTGTTAATTACTCGACATGGATACAAGTTTTGTGTGTGTGAGACTTCATATTGCTCTAGGAAAAGTGATTTAAGGCAGCTTTATCATTTTCACACTAAATAGCAAATATACTAGTATAAACATTTTACTTATAGTTCAACCATTATATTCATCATCTTCTCATGGGATTCCATAACTTTCTGTCCAATGAATTTCTATCATTCCATTGGACATCTAGCCGTTTTTGAAGCAGAACACTAGTTTAAAAAAAAATAATAATAATAATTTAAGAGCCGCATTCACATATGCAAATATCCTTTATTCAAAGTTTACTACAATTATACAAAAATTGGACAAACGGGTTATTTACAAAACAAAAGAGACAAAAAGTTGTTCATGGAGTATGAGGCAGGCATGCGCTGCTGGTTGGAAGATAAGTGGTCAATCAGAAGAGGCCCATTATGCTGACGTCTCCACAGAGGAAGACTTGGCTGGCTGCAAGAGAAAGTGAAAGTATTAAAACAAACCGCTGATTTAAAAAAATAATAAATTATACAATAAACTGAAGCATGACAAAACGTACCAATATTTAGCCAAAAGAAACAAACTTCCTCTAAAATAAGATTTTGCTAGTATGTGTAAAAGTGCATCCAGCTGAACCAGTCCTCTCCTTGTATTCTAACAATGTTATGATGCCAATATTTTAGAATCCTGCAAGTAACAATTCCAATCTCAGGGTCACAAAAATGTTGTATTTCTCGACTAAGTCGCTTTGGATAAAAGCTTCTGCCAAATGAATAAAAACCCTAGCAAAAGAGCAGAGGGATTTTCTTTTAGCATGAGAGCAGGTATTAAGGCCGCTGTCTTGTTATGTGGCAGTATATTTAATCTACACACTGGATAAGAATTTTTTACATTCAGTTAAAACACAACCGTTCATGTAACATGCCAACACAGGCTTTGATATTTTGGGGGGTGTATTTGCACAAGATGCAAAAGCAAACAAGTTGCACTGTGTACACGGTGTCAAACAGTGCTCAAGTGGAGCTGGTTCACAGCTTCTTGCGTTTGAATATTAAAATTGGCAAGACTTGATGTGAAAATGACTTGTGATGCTGCTGTACTGACAATTGTCAACTATTCCAAGCATCTTTTACACTGGGCCAGCAAACACTCCTTATGGTCAAGCCCTGTGACTTCAGAGGAAACAACAGGCCTATCAACTCGCCTCCTGCTCCATTTTCTCCTGGACTCCATTGCTGTTGTGGGCGGAGTCGTCGCTGCCATTAACTGAGGTCTCCTGTTTAGTCTTTTTAGCATCACTGTCCTTTTTTGGACTCTCCTCTTCTGGTTTCCTCTGTGCAGGAATAAAGCAGGACAGAACACTTATTTTTTTTGCACTGAACACCTAGTCTCTACATGCTACTACAGCACATATGGCCACTTCAACACCACAACTACAACATGCCAAGCCAAAATAATGAAGCACAAAACACCATAGAAGCACCAAGCAACACCAAAACTAATCTAGTTGGCAAACTCAGCTAATGACCCAGCATGCAAAATTGACCTCAACTAAGAGAAGGTAGCACTGCAATTGCCCCTTTAGAGGCAGACTACCCTCATTCACTCCAGTTAAGAACCTCAAAACATGCTAGACCAACCACATACCCCCCCCCCCATCCCTAGGTCTACTGCAATGGTTAAAACTACACTTCAGTGATGGATACTCACCTTTTTGCGAACAAGGTGAGAAATGTCAGAGGCAGACTTTGAGGAAGATGCACCATCAGCTGGCCTTACAGGAATCTGAAAAAAAGAAAAGAAAAAAAGGGTGGCACTATGTATTATAGGCTAAAAGATTAGAAAGGGATACAGCAGTATCAATACTGACAGTCACTTAAGCAGAGTTCAGACAGCACGATTTTTAAAGTAGTCAGATCACCGTTCTTTTCACACTGCATGACTATCTTAGCCAGCATTCAGTCACTGCTGTGTTCACACTGCACGATGGATCGGCGACAGAAGGTTTCGCACTGCATGACTTTACAATAGGAAGAAGAATTGCAGACAACTCTGTCTGGCACGCAAACTACGTTCCACAACCAAACACCCACGAGATGTGACAAGGAAACAACACGATATCACGTGCAAGACCGGAGTTTTCACATGAGACTGGGATAGCGGAGATGAAATGTCAAAACAGACACAGGTGCTCTTGCTAAATTTATACCAACTTATCTTCCATTTCATGGGTCCAAATAGACAGAGAAGAAAGCCTTTTTCTGAAATGAAGCCATGCTTGCTGAGATTGTGGTCTAGAACACCTCCCCAAACTCCCCGCTGCTCTGTATATTGTGCTCTCATTGGCTGTCGGTCATCGCCAATGTAGTTTTCAGTCAGAACACTTTTCGCCGACAGGTCCAGATATTTAGTATGCCAAATATCTCGTGGGCATCGCGACTCGGCAATTCTCTCAGATCGCGTCGTTGCTCATTCACACTGCGTGATTGTCACTCGCGTGAACGAGCACAGATTTGCCGGTGATTTCGGGCATTTGTCTGCAATTTCTCAACCTGTTAGCGAGCCAAAAATTTGGCTAAAATAGTGCAGTCTGAACTCAGCTTTATTTGTGATCAAAAAAAAAGGTTTCTCAACTTTCAAGTGTTTTCAGTACTTTTAACTTTGGTGCCAAACACCCTTGACATATTTAGCTGGTCCATGTCATGAGGAAAAAAATAAAACCCATACACAAAACAGTATGGTCCATTTATGAAATTGTAACAAAAAGTATCACCCATCCCTAATGCTAAATCAAGGTAACAAAGCATTAACACACCTGACTAGCAGTAGAGGAAGACGGGCCACCATTTTCAGCTGGAAATGCAGACGAGGTGGATGCTCCGGCCTGTAACAAAAATTTCAAAAAATCTCAGTGCCCCTTCAGCCATTTTTTGCTGCATCCTTGATGACATGCGCCCAATTTCTCCACTTTGTGTGTACTAAGAGCAATGCTAGGGATGCATGACATAACGGTACCATATTCAATAAAATGTATAATACAAGCTAATAATATCATCAGCCACTGCAAAGCACTGAACAATGGATATGCATTTGCAATATTGCACCAATGCAACTCACAAGAGTCTGATGGATGGCCTCAGACGCTGCAGCTGCCGTCCTCTGGCTCTCCTTTGCATCTTCGATCTTCTCAGCAATTTCTGGCAGTAACAGTTTCAACTCCTCAAGCTCAATCTTCTCTTCCTTTGCTGCCTCTGCATCTTCAGCCTTTTCTATTAGCTCCTGAAGCATAGCTGCAATAAGAGTGATGTGGAAATAAGTTGAGTGCACCGTTCTTGCTCATGGCAACTAGTGTTATCAACAAGCAATTCCTCAGTTAATAAATGCATGAGGACTGACAAAAGACTACAGTAAAAATGTACTTACCAAGACGGCTCTCAATGACTTTGACAGAGTTGGAGAAGTGCTCAATGGCTTGGCTGTACTGGGTTGTGTAGCTGTAAGTTGTGCCCAGCTGGTAATGAGTCTCAGCCAGAAGACGACTATGAGAGGGAAGGTGTTTCAGCTGCAAGGTTAAACACTCATTGAAGTCCTCCAGAGCCTGGCTGTAGTTACCTGCATAAAACAAAACGGAGAAACTAATTAAGACTGAAGAATGACTAACGGATAACTTCCATTATACAGCAACTTGTGAAACCAAAAAAGGTCCTTTTTTCCCCCATTTTAATATACTCCCACCACATACACACCTGATTCAGCTCCAACTTCTCCAAGTTTCAGGTAAATCTGTGCCGCCATTAGCTGATCTTCTTTGCTCTCTTTTCTACAAACCGAATAAGAGAGGTTTTTTCAAAAGTTAAATTTAAAAAATAAAAAGATATGGGCATACCTTTTATAAATGACTTTTGCAACTTCAAGCATCTCCCAGGCTAACTGTAGGTTTCCAACTTCATCCTCATCACTGTCCTAAAACCACAAAGACAATAAACCAATAAATAAATGGGAGAGGGTTAAAAAAACAAACAAAAAAAAAACACTTGGATTACAAACCTTATCCTTTGTTTCACCCTCTGCATCCTCATCATCTTCATCCTCATCGTCATCTAAAACATTAAAAAGGTTAACTCACGGACACTGAAATGTGAAAACCCATCACTTTGGACACCCCTCAGTGACACTGCAGCTTAAAATAACAAATACTCTGTGGATCCAACGGAGTTTAGAACATTCACCAGGTGAAATTCAGCAAAAGTATTTAATACTGAAATTGTGCTCCCCAGACACCACACTTCACTACCTCCATCCTCTTCCATGGGCTCTTCATTTTCTTCATTTCCATTTTTCTCCTCAAACTTTTCATCTTTTTCAGTTAGTCCATTTGACACTGTGACATCTTCCTTTTTAGAAGCGCTTTCATCCACACTTTTTAACTTCTCAACTTCTTTGGCAGGTTCCTCATTTTCAGCAGGTTTATCCTCATCTGGAGCAGGTTTTGCCTCATGCTCAGCGGTTTTCACATCTGGAGCAGGTTTTGCCTCATGCTCAGTGGTTTTCACATCTGGAGCAGGTTTTGCCTCATGCTCAGCTGGTTTCTCAGTTTTCGGTGATGCTGCATCCCCTTCCTTTGGCTCTTCAACCTTCCCCTCAACTTCTTCATTCTTCTGCTCACCTTTTCCCACCTCTTTTTCTATCTCTGACTGAGTTTTGTCCTCTGACATAGCATCATAAACCTGTGCTCGAAGCTCATCTCTGGTTTTCTCTGCATCATAGCACAAATGGATGGATATTTCTAGGTTACAGCCAGAGCCCCTCTTAATCGGAATCAATTATAAAATAAATAAAAGGCACTGTTTTTTGTGCAGAGCACAGACAACTGTCAATATGGTGGTTCTTTGGAAACAATTTTTGCAGATGTCAAGCCTTGAGTATGTATGAAAAAAATTTAACTGGCAAACTAAAACTTAATACAAACCATCCAAGTTGTCTGCACTTTCAATTTTAGAGTCATTCTGTATCTCGCCTTCTTCAGAGGATTCTTCAGGGACTCCCTCTAAAGCATTTCCAAGCACAGTATTCTCCATCCTAGAAATATAAAAAACAAAAGTTAGAAAAACTGAAAATCTTTTCCTTTTATAAAAGTTTATAAAATTCAAACCCAACTAATCCATATACCTAGCAAGCTCCAGAAGGGCTTTCCCACACAAGAAAAAGGCTTCACCACATTCATCAGCAGTGTCTCCATACTTTTCAGCTCTTAAGGGGGGAAATGGGTAACACATTATGCATTTAAAACTCAGTGTTAAATAGTGTACTGAATGGCAGACACCACATCTTTAGATAAAACGAATGCATTGTAATATTCCTTGACTACTCACAGCATGGCACAAGCCTCCTGAAACACACTCACTGCAGACACAACATCACCCATCACCAAGTGCCGGTTTCCTGTGCCAACCAGCTTCTTTGCTTCCTCAGAAACATCGACGGAGCTGAAAAATGTAACGAACATGTGAGTGAAATGAAATTCTATACTCATTTTATTGCACCGAGTAAACGAAGTATGGATACCAACTCACCTGTCTGCAGCGCTTGACGAGCAAGGTTTCTCCTCCATGCTGCAAAGATAAAACAGTTATAAAAATAGTTATACAATATTAATAAAACTTGCTTCGTCTGAAGAATACGTCCAATGCTAGGAAGTTTTCAGAAAAAAAAGTTCGCTTCAGAAGTTCTACGAGTGTGTAAGCAACATTTACACGCGGACATGACTAAAATCTAATGTCACATTTTAATGTCAATATGACACGCAAAGTGGGCAATTTTGAGTGGTGTGTTTGTTGTTACCGCCACCTTTCAAACTTAACGCTAGATTTCTGCGCGCGCGGCCATTTCAACGCAGCGCCTTGCGCGCTGACGGGCCATCGTGACCGCGCGTCGACAGAGCGGGACTTTCCTCATTTAGGATATAACGTTAGAAAGAAACTAGCAGTTCATTTTAAACTATCTCCCGCCAAATGAAAGCAGCCAAACACAACACATCAGCGGGAATAAACGGCGATGCCACCCCGTCGCGTGCGACGATGTCCGGGCGCAGGAGAAAAGCGAGCATTTTTTCTTCACGGAGAACAGAGCTGCTGCAGCTTTGTTATCAAACGAAACCAGCCAAAAACCTCTCACTCGGACTTCCTTTAACTTATCTGATTACTTCCCAGGCTCAGTAGCGCACTTAACCTAAAAATTGTATTTTACCTTCCAGCAGTTGAAGCAGCTGCTGTTTCCTCTGGCATCTTAACGCGTCAAATAAACAAAGCTGTAATGTACTGTTGGGTGATGTGCGTGCAAATGGCAGGTTTGTGAAGCTGCTCCTGAATTAGTCTTTGTTGGCGCCTTTAAATACGGATACAAGCCGCACTTCCGCTGAACTACGACCCTGTCACAAAAACGCGGGAGAAAAAATTTAAAGGGCAAGTAACTATATTACGCTGCTGTTCAAAGCCTTATGAACTACAAGACATATGTCTAACTGAACAAGAGGAATGGGAAGTATATATTTTTTCATTAGATTATGTGAGACTCAAAAAAAAATAACTTTTTAAAAATATGATTTATATTAAATTAGATTTCGAAAAAAAAAAACGTTCCAGGCATTTTCCCATATTCTATAATAAAACTAATAATTATTATTATTTTATATATTAAGTTATATTAATATAACAGCTTTCCTTATCAGATGTCTTTACCAAGTGGGACGGCAGTGGAAATTGTTGAAATATATAATGTAATATAATTAGAATCTGGCTAATTGACATACAAATAATGTCAAAATAAACTTAAGGGTCTTTATATGCTTTGAAATATGCTTTTCTTTTATTTATTTATTTTTTATATAAATTTGTTCTTTTAAAAGTGATAATCCAGATTAATTCTTGACAAGTTTCTCAGTATATATATATAACATTGTGAATATATTTTAACCCATCCTTGTTCATTAAGTTTAATTCTACAGACACATAACAAAAAAATCAGCACACATTTCAATCTGTAACAAATTATTTTTTTTTTTATTGTGTTTAGAAGTATACAGAGTAGTGAATGGACATTGGTTCTAAGGCAGTGAATGGACAGTGGTTCCAAGGCACAGAATCACATAGAAGTGTGAATTAATAGGGGTCATTAAAAGGGTAGAGAGGATGTCCTGCATCCCGGAGGACAGACTTACCACCAACCTACAAAAATAGATGCAACATACATAATAGTGAACTACTTTTGGACTCTATTTGTTTTTTGCAAGGTCTCAACACTCAGCACACTTAAAAAAAGCAGCTTCAACATTATGTTTAATTTTAAAATAAAATTTTTGTTAATGGCCATGTAAACTTTAGTGCTAGGCCCATGTTGTATGCTGTGGCTTACAGTAATGTAACTTACATTAATGGTTGGTACAATGTAACGGCAGCCTCTGTGCAATGCTGTCACTTGATTCATTTCCTCAGGTTCAAGAGTGAAATCAAACACCTGTTATTGAGCAGAGTAAATGCATGGTATTGTTAAAATACATGGTCATAAACACTCTAGAACATGAAAGAATAAAGAAAAACATTCAGAAACCTGGATATTCTCTTTGATCCGAGACTGTGTAATGCTCTTTGGGATAGTCACTACTCCTCGTTGAGTTTGCCACCTGCCACAATATCAATGAAGAAATAATCATTAATAATCAGTGAAGAAATAGCATATACAACTTGTACAGAAGCATGAATTTACCTGATGATAATCTGTGCAGGAGTCTTGTTATGTTTCTTTGCTAGTGCAGCAATAGCTGGTTCCTCCAACAGCACAGGCTCTTCTGGATGCTTCCAAGCTCGGTCAGAAGATCCTAGCGGACTGTAAGCAGTCATTACCAAACCTCGATCCCGGCAGTGAGCCAGCAGCTCAACTTGTGCGAGGTATGGATGAGACTCCACCTGCAAAACACCACTGTTACTCAACAAATTTATATAAAAGACCATATAAATTGGGACATCACATTTTCTTCTGACCTGCAAAACAGCTGGTTTGATGCTTGCAACTGCTAAGATGTCATCGATCTGCCTGCTATTGAAGTTTGAAAGCCCAATAGCCCTGACAAGGCCCTTTCCCACAAGTTTTTCCATAGCAGCCCATGTCAGCTTGTAGTCTATGTTGTTAAACCACAAGGTTCCATCCTCCTTCCTAGGGAAAGGGTTATCACCTCGTCTGGATAAAAATAACAAGACAAAACACTTGACTGAGAAATTATAACACAGTAAAGGGCTAGTCCACCCAAAAATGAAAATTTGGGTATATTTACTCACCCTCATGTCATTCCAAACCAGTATAACTTTTGTAATAAATAATATTATGATTACAAAATGGGGGCAGCTGTGGCCTAATGGTTAGAGAGTTGGACTTGTAAGCCGAAGGTCACAGGTTTAATCTCTTTTAAAAAGTCATAATTTTGATTTAAGTAAGTTAATCGTAAGTTAATACTGAGAAAAGTAACTAATTCAAAGTCATTCATACACAGTACTCTCTTTCTCTCTGTGTATATAAAGAAAACAAACCTGGCGGTACTGAGGCTTGAACCTGCGACTCTCTAAACATTAGGTCTTTCTCTCTCTCTATATATATATATTCTCATTATAAGAAGAACTGGAGGCTTACTGGTAGGCATGTGGCCAGTGCATGAGGTAGAGGTCCAGATACTCCAGTTTTAGGTCTTCTAAAGTCTTTAACAGAGATGGTTCCACATCATCTGGGTGGTGTTTTGTGTTCCACAGTTTGGAGGTCACAAATACATCCTCTCACCCTATGCCCTGAAAGAACACAACAGCTGTAAATCGAATTTATCAGTTAACACGAATGTGTAGTTTACATCGATTTGATTGAATGAAAATCGGTTTTCTTTTTTAACATCCCCCGATGCTCCACTCAGGGCTCCCGTAATTCCGAAGGGCCTCAACCCTCCCCCCGCATTTGCTATAGAGACATGCTGCAGAGTAAGAGAGATATTTCGCACTCTGAAATGAAGAAGACCACGGCAGCACAAGCACACCCACCAAAAAGCAACCTACAGCAATATTACTCGTAGCGCGGCTCGCCTATGGTTGACTTTTGTGGCTCGCAGGGCAGTAAATAATACGATGCTATGCTAAAGCAGTCAATACAGATATTTCATTATAACATTAAAAACAAGCAGGACTATAACATAACCCATTAAAAACAAAAGACAATAGACAAAAGACAATAGAGCCCAGTGATGTTGTCTACAATGGATGCGGTGTGATACGACATGATCCCCATCAGTAAACTGATGCCTTGGTCTATTTTTGAATAAATGTACTGACACTACATTCAGATGATTTGCAACTGTAGTGTGATGTCATCAAGTTTAGACAGACTTTTAGCGAGTCACACACCCACACACACAAAGGTGCTGGTCATATAATTAGTGATATTCTATAATAATATATTCTAATAATGATATTCTAATTATATGACCAGCACCCGTATACCTGTATATATTAACTTAAGGTCTTTACAGCATGAAGGTAATACTTTAAATCATCTTGTCTCAAATTTAACTGGTAAATTATAAATAATGATATACCCTTTTATACTGCATTGCATTACATATTAGGGTTGACAGATTAATAAAAAGATATGCCATTTGTGACTAGATGTAACTTTTGATACTTTGCGGTAAAAGTGTCTCTCTGATTGACTTTGCCCTATCATTGCAGCTCTCATTGAAGAAAAATAGTGAAGACCTCTGACAGTCTTACAAACATTTACAAACTGTATCCAGTATGATAAGAATGTTATGTTACATTTTATGTTATGTAACTTGTTCACGGTTTACAATGACAGGGCCTGCCATCTTGTCTTTTTGCCTTGTTGTTTCTGATTGCACTTTAACCCCAATGGGGAAATCCAGATCAAATCCCACAAGGTAAAATCAAAACAAAATAAAGTTAAAACTTGTTTTGAACAATTTCTTTGTCATCTGAATATTGATTTTAAGTAGGGGTGAAAATTGATTTGAATCGTTAATCGAATTTAAAAAAATTTAGGCCATATCGCCCAGCCCTAGTTGTAAAGCACACATTGTTCCTTTATATTTAAGTGTTTGGTTAAGTATTTCATATCTGTAATAAACTTGGTTGACCTACTTTTTCAGGTCCCATCATTTCCTGAAATGCTTCACCAACCTCGGTCTCATTCCCATAAATGGGAGCACAGTCAATATGCCGATAGCCAGACAGTAATGCCCAAATAACTGCCTGTTTTACCTGCAATTGAAAACATATTTATACAAAATGCTTTTTGGAGATCTACACACAAACACAAAAGATTATTGCAGAACATAATGGATAATATACTGAAGAACTGCATATCCAAGTAAACCTGCTCACATTCTCAATACATCATATTCAGATTCAAATTCTGTCATATTTACGGTTGGGATGATGCACAGAACACTTACTTGTCCTAGTTCACTCTTCCATGTCCCAAGTCCCACAAGGGGCATCTTTTGTCCAGTGCTGAGCACAGCAAAGTCATTCATACTCATCCTGTGTGCCTTCAGAGAGAGAGAGAGAGAAAGAGTGAGAAAATACAGTATGAACCATGTTCATAAATGGAATAGACTTAAGGATATTAAATATATGATTTAATCCTTGTACTAGTAAATCAATCTAAACCCTAAACACTCACAGAAAGGTTGCAGAAGGCGCAGTGAATGCAAACTGTTCAGTGTTCAAATTCAGGAACGGAATAAAAGGAAGTGTAACCTGCTGACTTATCAGCTGACTTCTACAGAAGCTCTAGCAGAATGTGAAAACTGTAACACCATGCACTGCATTTTTGAGGACAGGATAACTTTAGGGCTGGCAAACTTTGTTAAATTAATAATGAAAATTAGTTTGAAACAAACGGTCTTTGTATTTTAATATAAAAGGCATTTTTTAAAAACCACGTCAATTCAACCTCCATGCGTTACTGGCACGCCCCCAATCATTATTCGGGATCAGTTTGCTCCGAATTGTCTAGTTAGTGCTGTGAATCACACAGACAGTTGCATAACGTACCATTCTACAGTTAAACTTGTGAGCATGTTGAATATGCTACATTTCTCCCTGTAAAATCAGGTCAACTAGTGTCCCACGTGGCGCATCATAACAAGGAAAGTTTCTCCTAGGTCAGGGATAGTTTTATATTATTTGTTCAGATACTTACGGTGTATAAGTAGTTCAAAAATGTCTTCACTATATAGTTAAGTTACCAAGGTTGATTAAAAATTATTTACAAATTTCCTCACAACGTTAACGTATTTACTTCCTGCTCACAGTCCTTTAAAAACATCCGTCAAAATAAAAGCCTCTGTAACGTTACGAGAAATTCCTCACCCTCACTCTATTCTAGTTCAAGTGAAATGGCTAAAAATTTAAATAAGATTTGATCTTAGTTATTTGCCAGTAATATTAATAAAAAAACCATGTCATTTTAGTCACTGATCATAAGAAAATATTATGATCAATCTTAAACTCCTTCAAATGTTTCCTAACCTATCTAGAAGTCCACCACATTTTGTACACTTCTACATGGCTTTTCTTTTTGATATGGGGAAAGTTAGTGAGTCTTTATGATTTGCTTATTACCCTACTCTCATGAAATTAAGAGCATTGCCAACTTTATACCAGAGCCCTAAAATAGTATAGGAGTGATTATGTCCAGTCTTTTCATGGCTTTAGCTGTTCAACTTCAATTCTGATATAAATTTGAATGTACCTGTATATGATTTTCCAAAATCAGAGACACCATCATACACCAAAATAACAGCAAAGGAAATTTTCTTTCAATCATTGTCTTACATTACATCAAATGTTTAATTTACACAATAGTTAATTCAGGATGAAAAAACCCCCCTGCAATTCCTGGTTTTAAATTTCAATTAAATGTACAAAACAGCATCAAAAACATATGATGACAAAATTTAGATGGGCAGTTTACACAGAATATGATCAAGCTTTTTATGACATAAATTGCACTGTTTCTCCATATATTACAAAGCACAAAAATATCTGTACAAAAACAAACAAACAAAAAAAAATTCACTCGTTTCCTCTTCGACTTCTCTTGTGACTCTTCTTTGACCGACTAGAACACAGAGACAAATGCAGCATGAAACAAGAGGGGTAAAACAAAGAAAACCATCATTAATTTCATATATTAGAGCATTACCTCTCTGGGGACTTAGAGTGAGTGCGATGCCGGTGACTTTTGTGGTGACCTGGAAGAAAATATACCAATATTTCTTAAATAACAGTTTTTCCACTTACTCTTATTATTTTAAACAACATATTGTGGACTACTTTTCTTTGTATTCTTGAAAAGAGCCTCGCTGTACCTGGAGATCTGGAGCGATGCTTTCTGTCCCTGGATCTGCTGCGGTGTCTACGGGGACTTTTGCTGCGGTGACGGTCCCGATCTCGATCACGTCTGGGTGATGGACTGAATGAAAAGAGTAATCAGACAAATATATTACACTGTATAATCTCCTAAAATAACATGCCCCACTAATAATGTATCTAAAACACTAACAGTGTGCCTAAAATTTCTCTATACCTTCGTCTTTTAGGTGATCTGCTCCGTCTAAAATGAAAAACAAAAAACAAAGAGAATCAGAAGAATAATTATACATCTTTTAAGCAAGCAACCAGGAATAATGCGATCTGAATTACGATATGCAAGCACCATCACTGACCTTCTGGGTGAGCGGCTGCGTCTATAGCGTGGAGAAGGTGACCTGCGTGGTCGGTCCACATCTCTGTAACTTCTTCTGTGTGGCTCTGGTGTATGAACTTTCTCTGGCTGCAGTACATATGGAGAGGTGGTGTAACGGTCACATTCACTATATATAATTATTCATTATAATAATAATTTGTGCTTAGATTGTCGGACATTGTGAGTTCACTTTTACCTTCTCTTCTTCCTCATCCTCTTCCTCACTGGTCTCCACCTCATCTAGATCTTCTTCCAGAGCACTAATACGAGTATCCAGCAGCTCTGCTTCCTCCAAAACCTGTCTCTTCTGTGAAAAAAAAAAAACATACCCAAGTGAACAAGTTTTTTTTTAAATAAATGACTCAAATACATTTCCTTTAAAATTCACATTACTTTAAAGGACAACAAAAACACACTAAATTCATATAAATAAGTATAAGTTTTATACATATACACTACATGTAACAAGTCCAACCAACCTGAAGTCTAGGGAGGATAACGTCACACACTCGCTCGGCATGAAGCAGCTCATCTATAAACTCATCAACGTGCATCAACTCAAACTCTGTGTAAAGAAGAAATATTATTTACAAATGTCTTTTTCAGCAAGGATAAATTACGTCATGCCACATACCCACTAAATCAAGAAAAATGCTCACCTCCATTTCTGTTCTGGCTTTTGATTTTTCTGTAGTCATTGTATAATGGCTCTAAATACTTGTAGCAATCCACAGAAGTTCCAGTCAGGCGCATATACATTGCTCCAAGCAAACGGACATACCTGGATGGGGAAAAACAGATCGGTAATGCAAAACCTTCAAGCAACGTGTAAACAGAAAAATGACAAACTGCATACAGTTAGAGCAGTAATAAAACACTAACTTGAAATCTTCATTCTTGATGAATTCCACAATAATGTCCTTTTCAGGCTGGATCTGCAGCATCTTTAGGGTCAGGCATAAGAATGGAGTTGGCTTGATGTTTCCTCCATATACCCCACCAACAAACTTCAGCTCCATTGCTTTGTCCACGACAAGCTCAGCTAGATTTTACAGAGGGGACAATAATAGTGACAGTTAAAATGATACTTGGCACATTAATTCCACAATCTACAATTTTCATAGTCATGAAAATAAAGAAAACTCTTTTAATGAGAAGGTGTGTCCAAACTTCAGGCTTTACAGTGTTAACAATACAATATATATAGGTTAATACACTTATATACATGTAAATGCCGCGTATTTACATGTATCCCAGCAAACTTCTCTCACCTGTAAGTCCAAAACATTCCTCTTTCCAGTACTTGGACTCATAAATACGTGTCCTTATAATCTTCTCGACAAGATACTGAGGATTCGTTCCATGTATACTGTTGGCATCTTTTACTGTTCTGTTAGCCATGGTTCAAAATTGTAAATGAACGAACGGTTAATCTTCACGCTAATGTGCCATATTAGAGAAATATCGAAGAATGACTTCCGGGGAAAAGCGGTCGTCACATCCGTAAGGCAACGCTGTATTTTGCTGTCCAAACTCTTCATACGTCATCTGCGCGCGAAAGAGACGTGTGAGTTGTATGCTTGTTGTATGATTGTGCTCTCTTGTCTGCTGTGGAGTAAGATGCGTTTAACTTCATATTTACGCTGATTTTAATTTCTACGTGTCTAAGTGTGGCGAAGACGGAGTATTGTTGCTTATTTATTTGTTTGATAAGGAGATTTGAATCAGTTGCAGAAGTTACCGGCTGGTGAGTAAGAAAGAGCGGAGCGGGGGATTTAAAGTTTACTTTACCTAAAGTTACCTTATATAAAGAAGACTGGTTATTTTAACAATTTGAAATTTATTCTTACCTCTCTGATATATTTAGCTTTTCCTAATAATAATATCATAATAATAATAATTAGTTACAATAGTTTTATCCCTAGTGACAGTTTAAACCAGCTACGAATTGATAATAAATAATAAATGTTGCAAACATTATTATATTTGTTTACAATTATAACCGACCATATGTTTGTGTTTGTGTGTATACACACACACACACACACACACACACACACACACACTCACTCACTCACTCACTCACACGTATTTATATTATATATATTCATACACACACATGATTATTTTTAAATAATAATAAAACTTTTTTTCCTGGTTGCCATTGTTACTGATTTGACTTTAGGTACACACTATTAAATACATAATCGATGCTGTGCTTTAGAGACCTTGTATCAGACCTGCACCATGAGCCGCTACATCACAAGACTGAGAATGAAAAGAACCTACAAATGGAATGGGAGACCAGTCGGTGAAGACAGGAAGCTGAAAAGACAATACTACGAGTAAGTGCACTTACCACATTATGATGAATACAGTGTGATTTGAACAAATGTGCTGTACACTGTAACTTGATTTTGAGGCCTTGTGAGAGAGAGCAATCTCTATAAAATGTTTTTCAGTCATTTTCCAGTAGTCATGGAAATTCATTAGTCAAAAGATGTTTTAACTCTGGATGTAAGCGCTGATGATTGATCATCACACAGGTCCATGTCCATTTCTGTGGAGGGAAAGACACAAGATGCAACTGTGTCTTTAGGCCAGTACATTTTGATTGAGGGTGATGATGATGACAATCCCTTTGTGGCACAACTTCTCAAACTGTACACTGATGGTAGGAATATGCCCTATTTTTATTGAAAACATCATGTATATTTGCATGCAATCTGAATCAGACACTAATCTGGGTTGGTGTATCTAAAATTTGTACCCAGATTCAGGAAAGAAGAAGACTGCAGTATTGCAGTGGTTTGTGCGGATGTGTGAAGTACCTCACAACAAACGCAAGCTCTTGGGCAGAGATCCCCATCCACAAGAGATATTTTTCTACCAGGACCGCTCTTGTGATAATGAGGTGGATGGAGAGACCATTCTTGGAGCAGTACAGGTAGGCATTGTGTGATTGTAGGATTTAAATTCCGGAGGGATTACTCATATTCATATACGATGAAAGTGCATAACACTGAACAAGTGTTTTATGTGATTTCATTATATTTTTAAAATGTAAAATAAAATGATTTTTTTTTTTTACATTATTAAAAATATCACTAAAAATAAGTTATGCCTTTTATTATATATTATTTAAAGTAGTATTTATATAGTTAATTTTAAGATGATTTTCATTATTATTATAATTTACATTATTTGCAATAATAATTTATAACTTTGATTCTAGATTGAGTATGTCCCAGTTGAGGATCCTTTCCCAGTGGGCAAGAGCAGAGACATACTTTTTGTCAAACTCTTGTGGGATACCAAATCCTTCAAAGCATTGGATCCTGAGCTTATGCAGCCCCCTCAGAGCCCTAAATCTCCCCCACCATCTACACGTAGACCTCAGATTCGGGCTCTTCCGACCCCAGACCTCTCGGTAATGAAACGGGCCACGTCAGGCATTCTCTCCCGCGGCAGCATGAGCACCGGCAAAATGAGCTCCAGTGAGGCGGAGTCTCTCCACTCTGCCTCCAAACTCTCTGCAGCTAAAGCTCTTAGTGCTAAGAGGAGAAGCCGAGCCGTCTCTGGGCCACATGTTCGCAAAAAGCTGGACTTGTGCAGTGAGTGCCATGCGTCCACACACATTTTGCGTTTTAAGGAATAGTTCACCTAAAAATGAAAATGTAATGCATTCAATATGTAGATTAGTCTGTTTCTTCATCAGAACAGATTCACTTGCTCACCTCTCTTCAGTGAATGGGTGAGTCATGTCAATTACTTGGTGAGCAAGCATTTTTGTATGAACTAAAGAGCACCTGTTCTTTTTGGGGGAACTATTCCTTTTAATAGTTTCAAAAGCACTAAACTGAACAGTGTTTCTCTTTCATTTACAATAGGTCCAAGTAAAAACATGTCCCGAGATGATGTTCTGGGAGAGATTCTTGATGAACGTGCACAGAAAACGCTGACATCAAAGTTGAACACGTCTCCAACGGGTCGCATCTCCATTTCTATTAGATTGTCCCCACTCAATTGTAATGAGGAGAGCGTCTCCCCTCTGTCCTCACACAGCCCCGATAAACCCAGAATGACTGCTCAAGACAAAGACGATTCCACCAGGTACATCTATTTACATTTGAAAGTATGGTACTTTGTTCTGTAGGCCTAGTACTTTGAATTAGTACTGTGCTGCTGATCGTTTTAGTTAGAAATAAGCAAACCAGTTTTGTTCTTCATATGCTGAAGTCTGGTTTAATATCCTATATCTATATAAAACTGAATAAGTAGGGTCTAGCAATAAAAGTCCTACTGCCCTCCTAGTGTCTTTCTTGGGGTGCAGCCTATTGGGGATGATGATCCAGAGCCACTTATTAGCACAGGCAGAACTCCCAGGAAGAGAGAGGCAACCCCTAGGAAAGCAGGTCTAAGAGGCCTGAAGTGAGTTGTGTTCCTTGATTGCTCCACAGAGGGGAAACGGATTCATTTTTTTTTCTATTCTGGATGGGCTTTGGTTGCCTTTATTAAAAACAAAGGCATTATGTGTTTATTTTCTTTTTTCACACTTTATGCACTGCTTGAGCACAAAGCTACTTTTATCTAGACCAATGCACTGTTGGCCCCTTCTTCACTTTCTTTATGCATTGGTATGTTTAATTTGAGGATGAAATGACTCAGAGTAACATAAGTATATGTTTTCAAACAAGGGCAAGAACTCCATCCAGGAGGAAAGATTCAGCTGCACTCAGAGAACCAGCACTGGCTGCTTTGTAAGTGAAATTAACTTGGGCAGCACAACTTTTGTTTACAGGTTTTAGAAATGTATTTATATATATTTTTTTTTTTTACTGTTTTCTTCACAAAATTAGTGTTATTTTTTTTCTCAGTCTTTGTTGATTACTGTTTACTTTGCCCCTGACCATTTTTGACCAGTGGGTGGCAGCATATAACAGTTAAGATTGTGTTGTTGGACAGTAATTTAAAGACACTCACCATGACCAGTTCTTGAGGCAAGCAGACAAATTTCTCAACAGCTACATTAAAAAAATTATGTCTGAATGCACACTTGATTTCTTGATGTTTTTTATTATTATTATTTTGAAATTATATACATGATTGGTTAGGGGCATGTAATTGTAAATTGCAATGGTATTAAAATCTATTACATGTGATGAAAATGTTTGGAAAAAACTGATCCTTTTAGTTGCATCGCTGATAATTGAAAAAAAAAAACTATTTGTTTTATTAATTAAATTCAGCAGGCAAGTTCTTGGGAAAACATCACTTTTGCCTTGTAACTTATAGTAAATAAGAGGCATGTACTGGGCAGTGTGTAAAACGTTGACCTGCTTTGGCATTTAAGTTCCTATGGCACCATTTGAACAGTCTGACCTCTTTTTCTAATCTATAATTTCAATTCTCAAGACCAAGTTGATTTTTTTTGCGTTTACCTCTTATATGATCTCGCAGTGGTGAGAGAGTAATAGATTGTTGTAATACATGATATTTGTGCATGCATACATATTACTTGTTATAGTGTTATTTTTTCTCTTTTCTTCATATTCCTGTTAACAAACTGTTAGAGCTGAAGAGGAGCATGAAGATTCTCCCGTCCAGACTGCTGCCACTTCTCGCTCTAAGAGGAAATCTGCCCAACTTGTGTCTTCACGCATCAAAAAGCAGCTGTAGGTCCCACTAAGGCTGTGGATCAATTAAAAGAAATATAAGAAGTGTGTGTGTGTGTGTGTGTGTGTGTGCCTACTTAATTTGGGGACAAATTTGTAGTCTATAACTATCTATATAAAAACAATAAAAGTCTATGCGATGTCCCCATTTAGATAGCTGTGTGTGTGTGTGTGTGTGTGTGAGATGCACGCACACACACAGACACCCTTGGGCCTGGATGCTTGCATTCTACATGCTACACAGGATTGCAATCCAGCCGCATTGTATTTAACTGAATGTTTTTTTTGCATTTGATTAATCTATTAAATGATCCATGTTATCATCTGCTTTTAAAGAAATTTATTAGGCAACAAGATTGACCTTCAGTCAGATGGGGAGGATGGTGATGATGATGACTGCTTCGTACCTGCTAAAATTGATCTCCAGAGTAGCAGCGATGAGGAAGAGGAGGCAAAGATCGACAGCGAAGATGAGCTTATAGTAAAGAAGCGTAGAGGATCCGGAACATCCCGGTCTGCTGAGAAAACCAGAGTCTCTGCTAGGACCCCACGTAAAACCCCCAGCAAAAAGGTTCAAATAAGTCAATTTTTGCTGTGCTTAGTCGTCCTGCTAGCAGTTTATGTGTCTTCACAAAACCAAAGCTGCATTTCACATAAAGATAACATGGGACGTGGCAGTTAGTTCATCTTTTACTGCATTTATCTCCAGACAGCTCCAGCCACCCCACGTACACCACGTCATGCCACTCCCAGCATACCCAGCAGGACCGTGCCAGCCAGGAAGCCAGGGAATGTTCTGGAAGAAGCACGGGCACGGTAAGCATATGTTTTCTACATTGATGAAAATAATAAGAAATTTTTCTTTATCACCAAATCAACATATTAAAGTGATTTCTAAAAGATCGTTTGACACTGAAGACTTTAACGGCAGTGGCTGCCGAAAATCCAGCATTACCATCAAAGGAATAAATTATATTTTAAACTATATTTAAATAAAACAAATATTTTTTCACTATATTACAGTTTTATCCTATTTGTTATTAATTTTTTTATTTTATTTTTTGCAACAGTTTACATGTTTCCTCTGTTCCTGAGTCTTTACCATGTCGAGAACAAGAGTTTCAGGACATTTACAACTTTGTGGAGAGCAAGGTCATTGATGGCACTGGAGGGTAAGAATCAGATTTAACAACCATCTGTTTTTTGTTGTTGTTTTTTTTCATATAGTTAACGTTTCTTTTGCAGGTGTATGTATATTTCTGGTGTTCCTGGTACTGGTAAAACTGCAACAGTACACGAGGTGATCCGGTCCCTTCAGCAATCGGCTGAACAAGATGAAATCCCTCACTTCCGCTTCATCGAGATCAATGGCATGAAAATGACAGACCCACATCAGGCTTATGTACAAATACTACAGGTCTGTATGCTGCCGCCGCCTCCTCTATAATTTTGACATAATTTCCTCCTCTTTAGTCTTATACAATATTTTATGTGAATTTATACTCTGGTAGAAATTGACTGATCAAAAAGCAACACCTGATCACGCAGCCGCACTACTGGAGAAACGCTTCAGTGCTCCCGCACCAAAAAAAGAGACCGTTGTGCTTCTAGTAGATGAGGTGAGACCTTTATAACTAGTGACACTTATACTGCCACCTATGTTACATGTTTTTAGCTAATCATTTATTGTGATTAGGTGATCCAAATCGGTCTACATTAGTGGTTCTCAAACTGTTTCACTTGAAAGAGACCTCAGCCCCTGTTGTCCAACGCCATATTCAAACCCCCCCCCCATCCCATATAGGCTATAATATTTTCAGTATTCCTTCAGTAATCATAAACCTGCTTGTTTTCAAACATTTTTATAAACTGATGAAATTAAACGTGATTCATGTTATGAAGTTGAAGTTCCAAGAACTGTATATTCTTCAATGAAAACAATAGTTATTTAGGGGAAAAAAGAATTGGAGTTGGCATCTTTGTGATTTATTAATGTAAATATTTTTGAGTCCTCCTTTATGCCCCAAAAAAACAGTTTGACCTCCCTAAGCTCATATGAACCATATATATATATATATATATATATATATATATATATATATATATATATATATATATATATATATATATATATTCGTTTTTCAAAATTATTTTTTGTCATAGAGTTGTTGGTTTTTTTACCATTTTTTTTTTTTTAGTTTGTCTTCTATTTCACTCATTTCCTGTCAATCATTGGCTAATTTGTACTTGTATTATATCTTTCCATATTCATTTCATTTCCATATATTCTTCTACAGTTTGAAAGAATATCTTTCTATTTTTTTCTCTTTTTTCAGCTTGACCTCTTGTGGACCCGTAAACAGAATGTGATGTATAACTTGTTTGATTGGCCAACAAGGCGCAATGCTCGTCTGGTGGTCCTTACCATCGCAAATACTATGGATTTACCCGAGAGGATCATGATTAACCGTGTTGCTAGTCGACTGGTAAAACCATCTTACAACATTGAGATGTCATTCAGTTTTGATTGAAAGGCTACTGCAAAAAATGGAAATAAAATATGAATGTCATTTATTTATCTTCAGGGACTGACAAGAATGTCCTTCCAGCCATATACATTTAAACAGCTACAACAGATCATCACATCGAGACTGAACAGAGTGAAGGCTTTTGAAGAAGATGCTCTCCAGTTAGTTTCAAGAAAGGTGTGAAACCATGTTTTCTTAGGCACAGGTGACTGAGGCATTGTGGGGTACCTCTTGAGCACTCTAGTGGTGTCTGTACTGATCTTGGGCTACGGGGTTGTTTACTAACAGGTGTTGTCGATTTAAATTATGTGTTTATCTTATGTCATCGAGTCAGTAAGAGATTGTGGTCTTCTAGGTGGCAGCGCTTTCGGGTGATGCACGACGTTGCCTTGATATCTGCAGAAGAGCCACAGAGATTTGTGAGCACTCTGGTAGTCAGAAGAACAGCAGTGGATTGGTGGGGATGAGTCATGTAATGGAAGCTTTGGATGAGATGTTCTCCTCTTCCTACATTGCATCTATCAGGTAAAAAGAAGTGAAAGAACTATCACCAGTTATGGCCATTGTTCCTTAATGTGACTTTTATTTGTTTGAGAAATGTAATAGTTCGGCTCCCATCAGACTTCTATTCTTTTTAATGTTGCTATTGTAGGTGTGCTTCAGTCCAGGAGCAGCTTTTTCTGAGGGCTGTTATTGCAGAGTTTCGTCGACTAGGTCTGGAAGAAGCCACTTTCCAACAGGTAACTAAACTGTTGATTTAACTCATTCATAATAATCCTTACTCTTATCATATATATATATATATATATATATACACGCACACTCTAAATTAAAGTTGAAGACTTGTATAACCTGAAAGAATGGATGTTTTTCTTCTCTCCAGGTGTTTGTTCAGCACCAGGCTCTGTGTCGTGTTGAGGGTTTGCAACCGGTGAATGTGTCTGAAGGACTATCTGTCTGTCAAAGGCTGGGTTCCTGTCGCTTGCTTCTCCTTGAGGGAAGCCGCTTGGACCTGTTTCTCCGTATCCGACTCAATGTAAGTCAGGACGATGTGCTTTATGCATTGAAGGCTGACTAAAACGCAGACCTACCATTTTCACATGTTCTGACTGGCAACCTGTGTGGATCCCCACTGGGTCTGTCCACTTTTTTGGACATTATGGACAGCTTTTTTTTTTCTTTTTAAATCTTGCCTGCAGCTTCACAGTTAAATTCTTATGAACTGAAAGTGAGATATTGTCCAGAGTGTGTTCTTAAGTTATACAATTTTAATGCTCAAAATTAAATGTTTTAAATGTACGTTTTGTGTATTCTAATTAATACCTTTTTGATTCAGATCATTGTGACTTTCAGTTCACTCTTAAACGTATTTTAGAAGATCTTCACAACATTTTTATGCATTTTAGTGTGGGAGAGCAAGACCCACACATTTATCATTTCACGACTCTGTCAGGGTAAAAAAGTACAGTTTTCATATAATGCACCAAAATGTTGGATATTTGTCAGATTTTATTTTGTGTGATGTCTTGATACAATAAAGCTATTGACTGATCAGACCAGATCATGAGACCTAAATTGCTTCTTGTGTAATAATCAGTACAACATGTTACAGACAACATATTACAAATATAACAAAAATAATAATTATTGAAGAATGATATAAGAAATATAGCCAAATCGTATAACATAGTAACATTTAAGGAATATTCAGGGTAAATTGGCACTTGAGAAAATATATAAAATACCAGTCACATCCTAATATAACAACAAAAAATATCTTCGTGATTTTTAAGTTTATCTATGACACTTTACCCGTCATGAGACTGCATCTGATAGATTTGTTTACAAACTTTGTCTGTGCAAAGTGCAACCGTTAACTTTACCATATAAACCTGTTCACATTTGCATGATAAACACCCAGAAAAAATCATTTATACTCCACAAACATTATGTTCATCTATCTATAAAAGTACTCACAACTTTAAAGCTTAAATATCAAATATTTCACCGAAGAATCTGAAAGCTTCTAGAAAGAATACAAACTTCACATTTTTTGAAGCCTCAAAATACCCCACAGTCATCCATTAATGTACATATTTGCATTCGCAAACTGAGAACATTCCACTGATTTTTGTTTTCTATTTGTAGACTAGAGTCATATATAACCCAGAACTTTCCCGAATGTTCAGTTTATAAGATTCATATTATGCTTTCATATTATCTTCTAAAGGCTTTTGCGAGCCATGTGTTCGGACATTTGGCACATCTAGTTATTGTTCCTCAATGTTTTGGTTTGTGGTATGATGAAACGCAAGTGCAGTTCCCTTTTACTGATGATTAAGGTTCATGCATTGAACAATCTCCTCTGAACATACTTGACTTCAGAGCTATGAAGACTGGCATACATAAGTTTTACGGTGCAACCTGTCTGTTCCTTAAGGTGTCACAGGCCTCTTCTCTCATTCCACAGAATCTTTGAATTTGAGAGTAAGGATTCACCCAAAACCTAATATATACACATTTAATTAATAACAAATTACACATCACTCTCCACTAGCATCATATGTCATTGATGTGATCTCCATATTGGTATACCGGCGACAGGCTGGGTGATACTCTCCAAGATCCGACTGTTCTGCCAGAAGGAGATAGGAGTGGTTGAGAATATTTGTGCTGCATTCGCGGAAGGTGGTGGAACAGGGACTGGGGCAACGGTGTAGTTTTTCACTAGCCAGATGAGATAAAGCAGTATCCCCATACACATAGTCATTCCCCGTAAAGCATGGGGTTATATCGTTATTCAAAATGACATAATCTTGAACCATCTCCAAATCCTCTCTGAAATTCTCTCTGTTTTTTACACCAGCCGAGAAGCCACGATCAGGGAGTGTATGACCGGTGGGCTTCTTACAGGATTTTACTGAAGTTTCTTTCTCGGGCAGAATCTCCAATACTGATGTGGCAGTGTCATCGTCACATTGCTTAATGTTGAAGGTTGGCTCCTGGATTGAAGACAGTATAATGACAATAATATGAGAAACACACTAAAAAGCATTTTGTTCACATTCTGAACACACTGTTTATTGCCACAGTAAATTTTTATACTTAAAAAAAGTTACAAACATTGCTACTAGTAGATTAATTATATTTTTTGAAAGTAGTTTTAAAATAAAACCTAAAAATCTAAATCAAAATGATCAAAGCCGATATCAATTACCCAATGTGATCCACTGATATCCGTCAGGAAGCTTTCCAGCACCTTGTTAAGATTTGGGACTGATGGCCACAAGGTCTTCTTGACCTTCCTAACAGAGTGAAAAAAGGACATATTTTACATTTGTATTCTTTAGATACAGTACAGACCAAACGTTTGGACACACCTTCTCATTCAAAGAGTTTTCTTTATTTTCATGACTATGAAAATTGTAGAGTCACACTGAAGGCATCAAGGACTATTTGACCAAGAAGGAGAGTGATGGGGTGCTGCTCCAGATGACCTGGCCTCCACAGTCACCGGACCTGAACCCAATCGAGATGGTTTAGGGGTGAGCTGGACCGCAGACAGAAAACAAAAGGGCCAACAAGTGCTAAACATCTCTCAGGGAACTCCTTCAAGACTGTTGGAAGACCATTTCAGGTGACTACCTCTTGAAGTTAATCAAGAGAATGCCAAGAGTGCAAAGCAGTAATCAAAGCAAAAGGTGGCTACTTTGAAGAACCTACAATATGACATATTTTCAGTTGTTTCACACTTTTTTGTTATATATATAATTCCACATGTGTTAATTCATAGTTTTGATGCCTTCAGTGTGAATCTACAATTTCCATAGTCATGAAAATAAAGAAAATTCTTTGAATGAGAAGGTGTGTCCAAACTTTTGGTCTGTACTGTATGTTTTTAGTCATAGTACATAGGTTAAACGCATAGCATATTGTAGTGTAATTAGAAGAGAATTAAATTACCGGAAGTATCTGGAGAAGAAAAAGATCATTGCAAAAGCAATGATGAGCAGAGCCACTGGAATACAGACAATGAAGATCCACTCTGATAATAAAAGAAATGGTTTCAGTTTTAGAGTTGTTAAGCATTGTTCATAATCTAGAGTCAGAAATGTCTACCTTTGCCTAAAGGTAAGAGGGCGGTAAAAGGTTTCGACCAGTCACTCCATTCTCCACTGAACACCGTTCCATTGGGTTGGGCTCGGACTTGGATAGTGTATTGACTCCCTCTGTGTACATCCAGACAAGTGCTGGTCTTGGAACTGGGTGTCGTAAAATCCTACCACAGAATTTAGTTTCAGCATTAGTTGTGTGGCTATTTAACAACTGAATTAAACCAGAAAGAAGTCAACATATAACTGATATGTGTTCACATGCATCTATCTACTATCAGTGATCATTAAACCATTTAATGCCCAGTTTCTCATTTCACATTATTTAAACTCACCTTCCACTCACTCTCTCCTTGACGCTGATAGCGGATCTGGTACATTAGATACTGAGAGATCTTCAAAAAGGGTGGATACCATGACAAACAAAGACGTCCCTCTTCAGGCTGTGCCTTCAGACCTTCTGGAGGCCTTGTCTGGACTGTCAAAAACGGCAAAGAGACAGACTAAAAAGCTTATTAGAGCTTGCAGGCCTATTAGATACCATTGAACTCTGAGGTAGGGGAGACCAGGGATGGTTGCAACACTTTTTGATTCGTGTCTGCAACTCTGTGGTTTTTTGAGTCATGTGTCTGAAACTGATATGATTTTTTTCACATCCATCTGCCGCAAGTTATGTTGAAAAATACAACTTATCCCTAACTGTTTAGATAGTCAATTACAAAACAAAAAGGAACATTTTTATATTACAACAGCGATCAACTTATACACATACAAATATGTCAAATAAATTCTCCCCTACCATCACATATTCACATGGTATTAAGTGGCTACAATATTCAAATGGTATTTACATGGTACTCTGCTCAGTGTATATGCGTTTAAAAAAATATTAAATATTTAAGATCGAAAGCATTTGGACAACATATGGTGGCTAACATGGTTTTCTTCTTTCTTACTTACTGTTGCGGTTTATTCTGAAAGTCTCTGCATAAAACGTGCGACCAAATGGTTGCAATCCAACACGGAGGTAAAACTGATAGACGCTTGACTCTTGCCCATACAGGACACACTGGTGGACAGTGTAGTTGTCTTTGTTACACAACTTCCAGCTACCCCATGAACTTCTGAAACACCACACAAGAAAGACTGCAGTTAACAAACCAAACTAACTGCTATGCTGCGATTTCTATAAGATGTCACAGAGGACATGAAAAGCGTGACACCTGTTTATTTGTCTGTAGTGGAAGCTGGATCTGCCATCTTCATATAATTCTCCTCTCCATTTGCATAATACTTGATGCAGATTTGGAGTGTGGCACCGCAACCCTATGTCACCTGAAAATTAGTCAGATACTGAAAGGTGAGTAAATTTTATAGCGGTTATTTTACCTAGGTTAATTTCTCAGTTTGTAATTGTTTGTATGGGATAGTTCACCGATAAGGAACATTTTGTCATAAACAGGTTCCATATGCCCCTGTATGATTTATGGTGCAAAAGGAGATGTTGATCATATTAACAGCCTAACTAACCATTCACTTTCATTATAAGGAGAAAAATAAAAAGAGAAAGATGACCAAAATGGATGTTCCCCAAATTTTGCCTAACATTGTGTGCCACTGAATGTCTTATTTACCAACACCAACCAAAACACTAAAGCACTACATTTAATAAAAGAGCACATTTTTTACAGAAACCTAATATTTAATAGTATTTATTTATTTGTGAATTACAATTAATAGATTGCACTTTGATAAAAAAAATATATATATATAATAAATGCAATCGGTTTGAAAATGGTGTCAAACGTACACTGTATAAGGTGTCAGATGCATGTTTGACTGAGTTTGCCATTTTAACCAAGAGATGACTCAAATGTGGTGATGTGGTGTTTTGTGCTTTTGCGAAGAAAATGGTTCATTTAATTCAGACTTTCAAAGGCTAGATGGCGTACAGCAAAAACTACTGGGCATGCACACATTAATATAGTTTAATTATCCTCACACTGTATAACAATAATTACTATTTTAGCATTATTTTAAGGGGTGGGTTTTGGTTTGGGGTAGGTGTAGATGTTAATAAAACACAATCTTACAGGTAGAAAAATAAAGTTTGTTAACTTCCAGTTTTTGCTGTATCCCTTCTAGCCACAACCTCAAAAAGCATTGTTTCTAGCTGCAGGATGGAGTAATGGGTGTGGAAAAGGTGGCGTGCCAAAAGGTGACTGCTATAACAGAAACTAACCCCTTGCCAAATACCCAAACATGCAGTCTTGGCCACTTGAGAGCGTGTGCGCACCAATAAGTGTGCAAGGCTGTTCCAGGTGTGGTTGTGTCCCTCTGGTTGTGTTCGGATTCCTGTAACACTCAGGGTTTTTCTGGTCAAAAATGACTGGTGTTCTGCCGATTTGTGATACCTTGTAAGATTTAGCTACCTCTGATTAAAACAGTGCATAGTACAATTCGACAACAAAAATGCTCCCTGTAAAATTATGGTTCCCTGTCGATACTATACTTGTACTGTGTCTGCTAAGAGGCTATGGGGAAAAAGCTTTTTTTTCTCCTGAACTGAAGACTTTTTTCAAACAAGCAGAGAAATCGTATGGTAAGTATTACTTGTCTCTATTTCATCCTACCTTAAACGGCAACAAATATCATTTTGTCAATCTGACATGATTAATACTATTATCATAAAGCTGTTGAAGCCTGTTTCTGCCACTGAATAAAAAAATAAAAAATAAATAAAAACCAAGCAAATTGAGACTTTTTATCTCACAATTCAGACTTTTATCTTGTAATTGAGACTTTATCTAGCAGTTCTTTTTTCTCACAACTGCGTGTTTATATCTCAAATGGTTTTTTTCTTAAGAGTTTATATCTTGCAATTCTTTTTCTTGCAATTGCATTTTTATCTTGCAATTCTTTTTTGTCGCAATTGTGAGTTTCTTGCAATTCTTTTTTTTTTCTTGCAATTGTGACTCTATCCCACAATTCTTTTTTTCTCGCAGTTGCGAGTTTCTTGCAATTATTTTTGTGAGTTTATCTCGCAATTCTCCTTCTTTTTTTTAAGTTAGCATAGTGAGAAGTTGCAATTACCTTGTTTTATTTTGTATTCAGAGATTTGAAATGGTAGTGTATTGTAGTGTGAGTATGCATGGATACAGGCATGCACAGGTCCAAGGCCTTTATGTTTGCAAGCACACATGTTCAAATGTGAGCATAATCAACACGCTCCTCAACACTAGTTTTTTCTCTTACATTTATTCTTCCCCATTCACTTTCAATGGCTGTGGAACACCACAAGTGTGACTTTGTGCCATTTTTTACTAAATAAAAGCATTTCAGAGCAAACTTCCAGATTAAACATTAAAGGACAGTAGTGTGATAAACAGTGCAAAAAAAAAAATTATCTCCCCATTTTTGTGAAAATTATTTATAAAAAATACTTTTTTTACTCAAAATTGATAAATAAGGTCCTTTGATTAATTGGATGCAAGTAAAAAAACAAAACCAGTCCTAAATGAAAGAAAACAAGTTGACAAAATGATTGAGTCTAATATATGGAGATAATATAGTATAATGAGGGATGTATAAGCAATTGTTTACAGGCCGGTTATTTTTGACCAGGAACACCACAAGTGTGACAAGGTGAAATAAAACCCACAAAAAATTACGAAAACTCCCACAACATTTCTGAGAAGTGCATATACCCTGTGTAAACAAAGTCATCAAGTTTGAATTCAATGCAATAACATAAACTAGTATGTTCGGGACAGACTGAACAGACATTTAGAAGTTCATTTTAAAATGCAAAGCACTGAAAATAAAATAAAGCTCTGTAAACACATTTTAACAACACTAGTCTGTCGGATCAGGTTTTAAAAGTTCTATGTACACTTGTAGTCTTCATGCTCACTTAAACACTTGTCCAAACAAAGGAAATACGTCATATAAGTAGTCAAGTGGTCAAGTGCAAATACCGCAAGTATGGGTATTTGGAAAAGGGGTAACCGCTAGCCTTAACCCTAACCATAGACATATATGGCTGAACCCTAGACCTTTTCACAAGACTGTATTGATGCATTTCAGTGGTCATCAGCATCATAAAACCTCCAAAGTTTGTGTATTTTCTTTTTTTTATGCATGTACATTTATAACACTATACTTTGTTTTATATTACATTTGATGGTAAATCTGACATTGTTCTCTCTACTGACTGTCATTGTCAGACTCTCTCTATTTTGTTCCCTTTTTTTGAAAGCCATGAAAACACTATCATGGTGTTTTGCTATTTAAGCAAATGGGAATGCAAAAAAATATATTTGACTTCTGCTGCTGAGAAACCCAGAAATGTGAAATAGGTCCAAAAGAAAGGCCTTTATCCACGCCTCTTACCTTTCGGCACGCTCAAATCTTTCGCAAAGCCCACTGCTCCAATCTGCACTATCACTACTTGCATCACTGTGAGTGAGCACTGCTTGCTTGCGTCACTGTGAGAGAGCACTAATGTCACGAATGAGCTAGCTTATATATTACAAAAGCCTATATAATATTAAAGTTTAGTATATTATATTATTTTAACTATAGTAAACATAACATTGTAATATATTATACCAAGTGATAACATTTTAGCAATGAGTTCACACTTTAAATACCTTTAGTGTAAAGAGGGATCAAAGCAATATTGCTTTGTCCTTTTTGTGGAGCACTTTGTCAAAATAAAAATTGTCCACTCAATTTTCCCACAGTTTCCATATAGTGTGGCTGAAGCTGTGGTGATATTAAATGCAGAAGGGATCCTGCACTCCAATAAATCCAGACTTTTTACCGCAAGTGAATAGTTGGTTTAAACTAATTGGAAAATGGCATGTTTTTAAGTGTCCAAATAAATGTTCCTTTCAGCTCTCACCTGCTTTTTGTGACACCATAGCTGTGACAGGACTTGACCAGCCACTCCAAAATTTATGAAATTGACCTTCAGGCTTGACTCTCATTTGCACTGTGTAGTTCTCTCCTGCGACCAGAGACACAAGCTTATGGGAGTGTTTTGACACCTATAAAGAGTGAGTGTACACTGCATTTAGTAAATGGTCTTCTTTTATATGTACTATTCATACAGTAATTGTATAAGAATGATGTGTGTCAAACTCACCAGTGTAACTGTGTTTGATGTGTTTTTGGAGCTGTAACGAATTTCATACTGCGGGTAAACTGGAGGATTATTTGGTTTTTTCCATTCAACTAAAATTTGGCCCACCTCGCCAGTTGGACGAAGGGATATATTTGTTGGAGGATATGAAAGATCTTGGAGAAAGACAAACAGATGTATTTCATTTTAATTCCTGCACTACTAGCATAGCACTAAACTGTTGTTGTTTTCCTGTAGCACTTACGCTGATTCTCCACACTGACATTGCGATTGTAGATGGTTATGTTGGTGTCTCTGTCTATGACTCTGAGCTGAATCTCTACATATATGAAGACGTCACTTGATGGGAATGTGCAAATATGCAGGACCTTTTTCTCATAAGTTTGTTGTTTCACATCACATCTTTTTGTCACATATCTGTATGATACAAACAAGTTCGCTTGAAACAGGTCCTCAACCGCCATAGATACAGAAATGTGACATCCCCCCCATCCCATCGTTTTTCAGCTTAAAAAATAAAATCAGTTCTTCCAGTGACCTAGCAGACTCTAACCTCATGTAATTTCTTTACAGTAAACAATCCATTAATTTGAGTTTAAGCTTAACATACTTTAGAATATTAAAGACCCTAAAAAGTCCTTACTCATCCATTTGGTAGAAAAAATAATAGGACTTTTCAGCAGGTGCTTCCCAAAAGCAAGCGAAGCTTTCTAGATCCCTAGTAAAACATGTTGGGTCCTCATCCATAGACAAGAGAGCAAAATCTGGGAATGAAAAACAAAAACAAAAAACAACATTCCATGTAGCTAACAAAATGCATAGTTTTGCTGCATGTAATATTTACTGAAAAGTTTACACTTTAAATACACTCTCAACATTAATGTCTTGAATTAACACTTGTTTTTCACTACCAAAAGACAACTAGAACAGCTTTGGCAGAACTAACTTAACATAAAAAAGCTAGGAGCACAATCAACAGACTAACTCACTCTTGCGTCTTACCTTGTTTTGATAGGTGAGGCTCCAAATGCACCTGTTCGATCAGACAGAAAATAAGTATCCAGCTGAGTGCTGAATCCATCACGTACACAGGGCATCCATATACATATGACTATTTAAGTCTGTAGATATGTTAGTGTTCAGTACTTAATGTGTTTAGAACGGGGCGGGGACGTTGGTAGATGGTCATCAGACGGGGCCCAATGCAATAGGAAGTGGTTGCACTGGGGACTGAGGCAGGCACCCGTACTGACAAAGTGCTTCCTTCACACGCACATGTATAATCGAGCACAATCGAGTTTAAAAAAGCCTGTATATTATATTACACAGTAAAATGTGTAGAAGAAATATAAACCGATTGAAGGCATGAGATTTTCAAATCCTAATCTTGAGTTCCTTTTTTGGTACTATGTCTTTCGAACCATGAGAAGTGCAATAATGCAATTTCTTTGTGGAGTCCAGTTATGATGAATATCATGAAATTTGGTCAAATGTAAACATAATGATGCCTATAACTCCTTATGTAGATATAATATAGTATTAAATGGAATACTTGACTGTGGCGTTTAAGGGGGTTGGGGTGGGAGGCTGTCTGTTGTGTGTGTGTGAGTTGGAGGAAACTGAGTTGCCATACACTGACTGACAGCTCCTGGTCCTGTGGCAGAATAGGAGGAAATACCCTTGACAGATCAGCAAGCTGCAGCAGGGAAGAGGCCTGACCTCAACCCTTGGTCTTAAAGGAGCGAAAGAAAGAGTGAGTACTTTCTGTTCCATATCATAATCTATGGTTGTCTCCAAATGCCTCTGTGATGAGTCCCCTCACCACATAGATGCTTTATTTATCCAAGTGAAGACATTCTCTTAACATTCTTTAAATGATTACAGGATGGCTATAGCATGTCATACATATGTCATATGTAAAAAAAAAACATTTAAAAAGATCTTAAAAATCTTTAGTTGCTTTTTAAACAACATAAACATTATGTACAGAACTCACTCAAGCTGCACAAATGAGTTTCAATAAGGAAAATACATTGCTTTCTCAAGTGCTACATTGACTATAACTGGCGTTTATTGTCCACTGAATGAACTGTATATGATGTATGTCCATTTCAACAATCTCACACAATGATTCTCCCAATAAATGATGGAAAAAGAGTTCAATGCATGGTCCAGATCCCCACAGACCCAGTGTACTACATCTGTAGCTTATATTGTAGGTTCCATTTCCTCTTGAGTAATCCAGCATGTCCTGAGATATGAATACTTACAGAATCTAGAGTCACAGCTCATGAGAGTGTCCTTTCACAGTCTGTTCTCTATAGCCATGTGGTCTTGGTTGAGGGTCTCTTTGAATGATGGAACCTGGCCGCAGGGGAGTGACAGTAGCGCAAAGCTCGATGAGCTTCCCTTGGGTTATGAACCCTTCTTGGGTCTGGGGGGACTGGTAGTCAGGCCTCTTCAGCTGTAGCATCTATTCCAGCATAAGTGAAGTTCTCGAAGAGAGCCATGTTGACATAGGCCTGGATGGAAGATGAGAATTGGAGGTTGGTTGATGGCTACATGCAGACGGAACTTCTATGTGTCTGCTACTGCCACACCTTTTCTATTTCAAATAAATGCTGTTATATTTAACTTTCTGTTCATCAAAGAATCCTGAAAAATCATGTTTTGTGGTTTCCACAAAAATATTAAGCAGTTTTCAATATTGAAATTAGTATTATTTCTGAAGCATCATGTGACACTGAAGACTGGAGTAATGGCTGTTCAGCTTTGCCATCACAGGAAGTAATTGTAATTTAAACTATATTAAAATAGAGAACAGCTCTTTTGAATTGTAATCATATTTAACAATATTACTATTTTAACTGTATTTCTGATCAAATCAAACTGAAACCACCTAGCAACCACCTATAACCACACAGCAGTTCCTCTGGTAACCACCCACAAAGCCTCCACATGGTGTTCTGAGTTTTACATATGCAAGCATCAGTATGTTTTTTTTCCCTACCTTCCGTGCCTCTTGCATCCTATTGAGCTGAACAGATATTTGTGAAAATGGTGGTCGCTCGTAGGGTCTGTCTCGCCAACACTGCCTCATAAGTTCATACCTGCATGGATAATTATATATCAGTGATTATAATTCCAATAATTAATACGACTGCAGTCAATCAGTATGGAAAGTGACTACAAGAACACATGAACGTCTGTGCTTACACTTCATCATCACAGTTCCTGGGCTGCTCCATTCTGTAGCCCTGAGGAAGCTTCTCATAGAGCTCAGCACAGGTCATCCCACAGTATGGTGTCCCACCTTGAAGAGAACAGATTAATAGCATTCATCTGGCTGAAGCATCTTTATAATGTAGTAGACAACAAGCTATTTAACTCAACTTACCTAAACTTACTATTTCCCACAGAAGAACTCCAAAAGACCACCTGAAAAACCAAGGCAGATATTTTAATTAGAAAATAACCAGGTTTAAGAAGAAAAAGATCTGTAGAAAAAGTCAATGCTTATGACTACATTGTTTGCCATGTACACAAGCCACATTCTTGTGTTTAGAAACAGCTTTCAAGGCTGCATTTATTTGATGAAAAATACATTAAAAACAGTAATATTGTAAAATATTATTATAATTATTTCAATACGATTTCTGTTTTAATATATTTTAGTATTTGATATATTTATATTTAGAAACAGCCGAAAAGTATTCAATTTATTTGAGAGAAAAAAAAAAAGTATTGATCCCATATGGTAGTGTAATTATTAGAGCAGTTATGGGGGGTGGTCTGTAATTAAACATGCTGGTAAGAAAAGTAAAAGTAATCCACTACTACTGTAGATAACTACAGTATATGTTTCAGCTAGCACTGATGTGTGACTGTGACAATCACTCCATGCTTTGAAGGAAATCAGTAACAGGCTGAGGGAGAAAACTATGTTTGTATCTCATGCTGGTCATATTGTTTTCAAAATCTTCAGTGCGCAGTGTTCTTTAGTGGGTAAAAAAAGGTTATTTTGACAGAGGACTGTGGTCTTGTGGAACTTGCTACTCTAAATTTGAGCTTCCTGGTTGGGGTTATCAGTTCCTTCCTGCTTATTTATCAGTTGTCCATTAAAAATTTGGAAGGATGAAGACATGTTGTTTTGGATTGAAATTTAGGGATGCCGTAGCACTTTGTCTTTTCAAATATTTAATCAACAATGAATTCCTTTGTCACATTTTTCTTAGAAAATAAAGTGTCAGGCAATAACATTTAAAGTTCAGTTAATAAGCATGAGATGTTCAAGGCAATGTTCATATGTGTAAAAAAACACAATTTATAGGATGTACTTACACATCACTCTTTGTGGTGTAGACACTGTAGTTTAGTGACTCGATAGCCATCCATCGCACAGGCAGTCTTCCCTGAGACAGAGAGAGAGCAACATTCAAGAAGTTTTATGAGTAATATAGATACACTATGGACTCAACAGGCTGAGTAAGTAAAAGGAAATTAGTTTTATCATCTCATAGCTAACAGATATGGTCCTCACCATGGTCTTTTTCACATACAACTCCTCGCCACGTGAGAGGCCAAAATCGGCGATTTTAGCAACTAGGCTTTCTCCCACGAGTACATTTCTGGCTGCCAAATCTCTGTGAATGAACTGTTTATACACAAACAAGATAACCAGACATGAAGTTAGGCCATGTAGTAGTAATATTAATGTGGCACAAAATCTACAATGGCCTAGTTCTACTGAACAATACATACAAAAATATAAATAAAATAAAATATTTAATAGTAATTAATAATTTCAAAAATTATTGACATTTAAGACTAATATTTAAGCAAACTGCATGGAAGGGAATATACCATCCAAAAATGTGCTGAAAATGTGAAAATCAGCTGTTTACAACCCTCTACGCACATCTTGGCAATATAATTGCCATTGGCTAGTAAAGTTTTTAGTTTAGTCGCCAGACTGATATTCTATTTTACATGGGTACACGCACACACACACATACATATATACACACATATATACATATAAATATATATACACATACACACACACACACACACACACACATAGGGAATGAGACACTGGGGTCTTTTAGGGGTCACTATGGGGAATGCCTCGATGTGACCCGAGTCTGAAGCAAACATAGAAAACAACAATAACACACATTGGCCAGCGACAGCCTATGACGTCACTACATGTGTGACCACAGTATAAAGAGGCACCAGGAGAACACGTCATCCGCTTCTTCATCTGAAGCTTGCGTCCGAAGCATAGCAAGGAAACTAGAGGACTCGTTGTCTCGTTCTTTACTCAGGGAACCATGATTACATATGTAACCTGAGATGTTCCCTTTCAAGGGTACTTTAAACTGTGCCCTCAGGGGTCGCAATGGAGAATGGTATACCCATGCCACCATGCTGAAGGGAGTGCATGCCAAACCACAGATGAGCGCTGAGTAATGTATCAAATCTTCAAGGGAGTTACCCATGGGATGGTTAGATGGCGGTCAGTGACATTATTCCCTACAGCCAAAGGCCTAAGCTACATAGCCCATAAACTTGCCTGTTAGGGCCAGTAGTCCTGGGCCCGGGGTAGAGCTTAAAGGCTTGGTTTCAGGAAGAGATTGCTTTAAAGAGATATGACCAAGCTTCTAGAATCGTAACTAGGTCTTGGCCTGTCACCCAGGGGGCTACCGCTTGCTCTGCATGAGCTTGCTGAAGGAACTGTCTCAACAGACCCCTAGTAGAAACACCCTGTCAAAGTAGGTATCATTGAGGATACATAGGAAGAGTGGTGCCCAAGGTGGAACAGGGGCCTGACCGACTCAAAGAAAGGTCACAAAGCTGCAGCGCATAACCCCTACCACAAAGGATTTGATGTGCGAACTTACCAAAGCATAGTTTATATAAAACACAGACACTTTGCGTGCTCACTTACCATAACATGGATTTTAAAGATACATTTTACCAGACAGACCTAGAGACTTTATGTGACCGTGGCACTCTGAGGGAGCCGTCCATATCATATACAGAGCGCACATAGATGGAAATGGCACATCCCATAGAACAATTCGTGAGGAGTCGCCAACTCATATTAGACCTTGGCTAACAATACTCATATTCTGGTTAGCAGTAAGTTATCTAGCTGAAGGAGCATAACACCCAGCTGTCAGCTGAGAGGTGGCTCGACCTACAGCATGTTCATAGAAATCCTGAAGGATTCTTGAATCCTTTCAAGAAGTGAAGCCCAAAGAAGCCTTGAGTCCGGACCATCAGTAAGGTGGTTACTTTGTAACCATTTTGTCATACTGGTAGTGAAATCATATGCTGTCGCCGGCCATCGTGTTGTTGTTGTTGTTTTTTTAATGTACGCTTCAGACACGGGTCACATCGAGGCATTCCCCATAGCAACCCCTAGAGGATGCAGTTCAAAGTTCCCTTGAAGGGAACAGGCATATCTTCTGTTTTTTCTTAAAAGCTGAATAATTCCAAATGAACTTTGTTATTTTGACAGGAAAATACAATGAAGAATATGGTTTACATATTTATCGATTTAGAAGAATATGGCTTACATACTTATCGATTTAGTGTACGGTTTGTACAACTCTCGCTCTCTTTCTTTGCATGTGTGAGAAACAGTGGTCTCAGCAAAGCACTTTCATTGCAAAGATCCAATGGTGAGCAAATGATGTAATGCTAAATTTATGAAGATGAAGAACCAAGCTCATCTACATTATGGATGGCCCAAGGGTGAGTATATTTTAGGTAAATTATCATTTTTGAGTGAACTATTCCCTTAATTTTGCCCATCCACATATGGATTCTTAAATATTACCTCCATAATCTGAAAAACAAAAAACAAAACAAAAATATATATACCTGTTTGTCACTTAGGTAATGCATGCCAGTTGCTACATCAGCAGCAAACTGCAAGAGCTGCTGGGAGGTGAGTGTGGAGGCAGTTCCATGCTCTTTGGCAAAGGCAGGATCAGTCTCTAGGACACGACTCTTTCTTAGGAAGTCCAAAAGGTTTCCGTAAGGTGCAAATTCAATTGCTATGTAAAGGTAACCTGTGGATAACATTACCTGTTACATGTCAGCACTATTTAATAGAGAGAAGTTCATATGGCATCTGTGCCAAATAAAGTACTTAGACAAAACTGATATGAAGCCTTAATAACATTACTATGTCAAACACTTGTAGTCCTCTAGTCTGGTGCACTCACCTCTGTTTTCACAGGCACCGATTAGATTAATTATGTTTGGATGCTGTCCCAATTTACACAGCACTTCTAATTCACCAGCAAAGTCTCGATGGTCATTCTCTGAGGAGAACTCTGCAGGTTCACACAATGGACACACAAAATCACACGCATGTAATTCAGACCTTGGCTAACAATGCTCTGTTGGCTTGTGTTCTTACCCTTGAGCATTTTAATTGCAGCACTCATTTTTATACCATCTTTTTTGACCATAGCTTTGAGGACCTGACCAAAGTTCCCTTCTCCAATGACATCCTCAAACTTAATGTCCTCCCATTCCAGTATGGGATAGGTGAGGGGCTCTGTAGAAGGTTTCGGTCGCCGGGTCAGTGTGAGAGTTCCTGAGTTGAACTGTAAGATTGTCTCTTCTCCCTGAGAATGAGAGTTTATTTATGTATTTATTCTTGATATATTGATAAAGTAGATGCAACTATCCCACTATGTTGAATCATTAAAATATAAAGTTTATGACCACACATTATTTTTTGCTGCCACTGTACATATGCAAACATAAGAGTAGAAATAAAGTGTCTGCTCACCGATACAGACTGATAGGTGAATGTACGTTTTCGTTTAAAGACAGATTTATGAATGTAGAAGAGAATCAAAAGGGCCAGAAGGATGGTCACACAGGTCACAGCCACTGACCCAACTACAGCCCAAAGAAGCTGATGATCCTCAGCCATTGGTCGTCCAACTTGCTGAGTGGTGGGAATATAGCTTGACAATCCTTGTTAATATAAAAACAGCAAGTGCCTTTTTAAAAGTGCATTTTAGAATAGCTTTTAACTTCATATTTTGGCTTTATTTTTTATTTTTACTCGTTTATTCTCTCTTGTCACTTACCGTCTCCACGTGTCCTGGCTTGTACAAACTTACTCCAATCCCCTGGCACCTTGGAGAAAGCCCTCACCCTGAACTGGTATAATGTGCTCCCATTGAGGGATGTCACATCCTTCATGGTTTTGTTGCCATCGTCTGTGTCCACCCAAGAGTGAAAGCTGCTCTGACCCACTGCCTGGTATTCAATACTGTATTTCACAATGCCTCCATTGGGGTCCTCAGGTGGATGCCAGTGAAGCCTGACTGCATTGATGGACAGAGCATCTGCCTGGACGTTCCTTGGAGAAGAAGGACCTGGAGAGAGATCATACGTAATTTTGCCACTTCAGTTTCATTTCACACTCTGAAACACTTGGGAGTTATTAGTTTCCACCACATCCTGTCTAACATTCATGCCCTATTTTATAGTCAGTCACCTACTTGCGCCTACTTGGGGACATGAAAAATTTCTTTTTACCCTTCTTATAGATGTGAATATGGTGGGGCTTTGAAGGGGGCCCATGGCTGCCACAGTTTATCAGCCTGACGACCACTTGGTAGTCCCTGGTATACTCCAGATTGTAGAGCTTGATGGAGAGCACATTAAGCAAGGTGGTTTCCTCTTGCAGCTTCTCTCCATGTGGTCCAATGAGCTGTATTAAAAAGCCAGTGGCTTCTCGGGACGTACCAATCAGGGACCACCTGATGGTGGCATTACGGCCCTCCAGTGAGCAGGCATTAATCTCCGGCCTGGCCGTGGGCTCTAGTGGCACACAATACGCAATCAGAAAAAAATACTAACTAAATTCAACACATTACTAAATACTATGATAGTATATAAATAACACTAAAATAACATTGGTTAGACAACAGGGGTAAGATGACAACCTCAGAAGTGGGAGAGTGGTATGTTATTGATAATGTTTTAATTATTTAATAAATATTATAATGCCTCTTATTAGATTTAGGTTTATGATGTATTTTACATGCATCAAATGCACTGGTGCAAGTTTACTGAAGGGGTCTTATTGCCACAGCTAGGGGGCTTCTTAACCCAGTAATGTGGCAAATTTGTACACCCTATACATAGTCATTGTTAAACTCTAAATATGTTCTTAAATGAGGCATTTGGCCCAATCTTTCCCTACAACCAATTCTTAGTTCTAGGAGAATTGATTCTCACCTGGGCAGTCAGTCTCCATGATTGCCTCTGGACCCAACGGACCTTCTCCTCCATCCCCTGGGCGAGTGAGTTGTACACGGACATGGTATCTGGTTGAGGGCTTCAGGTTCGATAATGTGATTTGATCGCTGCCATACACTTCATTTGAAAAAAAAAAAAGATTATAAATTGTATTATTTTTATTACATATATTTATATGATTCTACATGTCAGAATGAACACTAGTAATTCCTAAAACAAGAAGTGATTTTGACAGAGTTACCTATAATGGAGGACCAGGAGTCTTCTGTATCCACTGACTTGTAAAGCAGCTTAGTGGAAATAATGGGACTATCACCCGCATAAGTGTCCACTGGCTTTACAACCAGTTGTTTGCTGCTCCTCGACAGCAGTTTAGGAGCAGTGGTTGGGTAGGGTGGCTCTAGTTCACAACAAAGTGCAAGTTTAAGGGTCTTTCAGCTTAAAAAAAGAACATTGTTAGTGTGAATCAATTTTAAACTGAATCTCACCTTTCACAGTTAAGGTAAACTTGAAGGAATCCTGCCCACCATTGGTGGAGACTCGACATTCCCACAAACCATTATGCTCCGCAGACAGCCTTGGGATCTCAAAGTGAGCTGTGCTTTTTTTGGAGTCCATGGTAGTGTGGGATGCCTGAGAAATCAACAGCAGACAATCATAAAGATAGTAGCCACATTAGAAAGACACAACACATTAGGCACAACATTACTACTTTGTAACTTTTCATTTTATAAGCATTCCTTTTTTCCAACTTCAACTTCTCCTTAAGATTCTTATGACCCTTTCACCTTAAGAACGGTGCTTTCCAGCTTGCGTAGCTCAATACTCATGTGGCTAGGCAGTGGATGGCCTGTTGCAGAACATGTGATCTTGTAGCTGGAGTTCAAGTTTCCCTCCAGGTTACTGGCCATGTCCAAAATCTCTGGTGCACGATCTGAAAGAAGGATAAGGTTAGACAAACGGCGCCAAGAGGAATAAACGTCAGATTTTTTTGAGTAGATGGAAAAGTAATTTTGAAGCCTGACCTGATTTCTCACAGTATTGCCCTCTCCAGCCTGTAGGACATTGGCAGCCACTGAATCGACTGCATTTGCCTCTGTTCTTGCAGTTGCAACTTAAAAGACAGTCAGCGCCGTACATTCCTTCAGGACAGGCTATGAAAATAACGTTGGAAATCCTGTTTTTATTGTATATTTCAACAATTAAGCATGACAACAAGCATTTTAGAAGGATTCAGTAAGTCATTATGTTTTAGTGTCTGAGCTCTGACCTCATGAAATTTATGTGAGTGTTTTTTTCTTCCACAAGTGTGTCTTCATACATCACAACTGCAACATTATTTCTCGAAATGGAGACTTTTTATCTTACAATTACTATCTTATTTCTTGTAATTCTTACTGTTGCACATTATCTTGCTTTATATCGCATTGCAACATTATTTATCTTAGTTGTGCCGACTATTTTTCAGAAATGTGACTTCCACACATCTTTTCACAGTTGCAACCTTCTGTTCTTATAATTGCAGCTTTGTATTTCACAATGTGACAATATATCACACAATTCGACTTTATATCACTCCGTTTCAGCTTTATTTCTCATAATTGTGGCTATTTCCTGTATTTGCAATTTTGTATTTCACAATGTTACAGTGTGAATTCTTTTTTTTTTGTGTGTTATTTTAAACTTTATCTCACAATTACACGTTTTATTTACTCTGAGGTGGAAACTGGCTTTCACAAAGTCTAAAACAAATGGACAGAGCAGCAAGAAATGCTTATCTTGGTCAGATTATTGGAAGCTGATTTTTTACTGACACATCCCAGCAGCACCTGTTTAAACTTTCATTTAGAACTGAATCCTTTCTGCTGGCTCCAGATGATACTCTGCATGAAGGGAACGGTTCTTATATACAAGGATCTTAAGTTAAACTCACGTTTACGACAGCGATCTCCATGCCAGCCGCTGGCACAAGAACAGCCGTAGGGATCCGAGAGACAGAAACTCAAGCCCTGGCATCCATTCTCCGACTTACAGGATTCCTGGCAGTTCCTACCAAACATCCCTTCTCGACAGGCTGCAAGACCAAAAACAGAAAAAAAATGATTTGTGTGTTTAAGTTCTTAAATGAATAGTCTCTACAGATGCAAATGATCAGTTTCATATAAATGGTTTCCATTTACCTGTCTCACAGCGCATTCCCATAAACCCCGGTGGGCAAACACAATCTCCAACTTTGTCATGGCACACGCCTCCATTCAAGCACTCGGGACAATCTTTGTCACAGTCGGAGCCCCATTTATTCTTTGGACATGCTAGAACATACACAGGTAACAAAAATCAAGCACTAGAATAGAGAATCCAAAGTTTTGAATATGTTTAAAAAGAGTTATATGACACTGATTATCTTACCACGAACGATGAGGCGGATCCAGCCACTATAAAGAGCACTTTCTCCAACATAGTTGACACTGTAAATCCCTGCATTGTTTTCATCAACTTTCATCAGATCTAGAACTGCTGTGCTGTTCTGGACATCAGCAATAGGAGTCATGTAGAAGTAGTTACCTAAAGCAAATCAGAATTTTCTTGCTTGTAAATTGCTCATTCATTTACTGATCTTTTGCGCCTTCATTTACTGATCATCTTGTTGGAAACATCCCGCTGGATCTTCTTTGTTTTTCTGCATCTCATTTTTGATTTTTTTATGTATACAATTTATAAATCGTAAATCGCTGTACTAATATGCATAAAATGATGCATACATGCTCTTTACACATGAATCTTGCTTAATAGTAAAGAATAAGATTAAAGCTATACTGACCATTGAATTTCCAAGTAATGTCTCGTCTTTCTGTCCCAACAACGTCCATGATTAGTTTCACTTCGTCTCCTTTACTGGCCATCAGAGTGACACTCACTGGCTTGAAGTGACCTTAAAACACATAATAATAATAATCTGGTTCAGGTGTGTTTGATTAGGTTTGGAGCTGAACTCAGTGTCCTGCAGGGTTCAGGACCTATGCTTTCACTCAGAAATGACAATTCAGTCATTATTTACTCACCCTCATGTCATTTCAAACTTGTATGACTTTCTTTCTTCTAAAGAAAACAAAACAGAGAGTTTTAAAAAATGTCTCAAGGGTAATTTTTATTTTATTTATTTAGGGTAATTTCAAAGACAGTCAGTGGGATGCAATGTTGTTTTGGAACCCACTGACTCTTATTCTCACTCTCTCAGAAACAAGTGAAACATTCTTCAAACTATCTTCTTTAGTGTTTTTTTTTTTTTTATCACACAGGTTTGTAACAACATGATGGTTAGTAAATTATAACAGTTTCATTTACACATTTTTTGGGTGAACTTTAAGTTATGTTTATTTTGTGTTGTACTTTTGCTGTAGTTGTTGATGAGAGTAACACTGCCAGGTTGGTCAGAGCCCCTTTTTGAGTGACAGTAGAAAATCCCACTGTGGTCAAAGCCTGTAAATCCAGTAGCCACCACTTCTTTAGTCTGTGGTCTCCGCACATCAAAATGTGGCGAATCTGCACGGAGCACAATGCTGTTGTCCTTTGTGATGCTCAGCTGAATCCCGTCTGTGTCACGCTCTCCAGAAATGCAGGAGAGACGGAAATGATGAGCAGATGTGGCCCTGTTAGAGGTCATGGTGAGATCCATGACTGCATCTGAGAGAGGAACCATTTCATACATATTAATGCAATGCAATTTACTAAAACAATTGCAAAACTATTGGAAAACAATTAATTAGAAAGTTATTAAATTAATAGTATCATCTCTTAAGTGTGAAACGTTGAACCTCTAGAACTTAGTACAGTTTTCTGTTTATTAATATAAAGATAAAAAAATACCAACAACAATGGAGGCACCATAGAGGAACATCCACATTCCTGCTTTCACACATTTCCCCTGGCTTTCTGCCACTATGTGGCCTTCTCAACACAAGAACAATATCAGGAAACAGAGAATCTAAAGCCATCATTCCACCATGAATACCATTAGATCCCATGTGCGAAATAATGAAAACATGTAGAGGAGCCCGGGGCTAGTTGTCACACTTTTTTACTCCAGTGAAGTCAGTATCTATATAGGCACATGCCATAAAGTGTTGGGTACAGAAAAAAAAAAAAAAACTTTTTCTCTGTTGTTGTCCGATTTAGAACACATATTGATCTGCTATTAAGGCTGTTGATATATGTTGCTAAATTTGCCAAAGGTGAACCTGTACTGGCCAATAATTAAAGACAATAATTAAAAATTGTAATAACTTACCCGGATATTACAAAAATAAATAAAAAAATAAATACAATTAAAAAAATCTAACAAATTACCGATTGAAAACTGTTTGAAAACAGTTCAAACTCTCAGTTAAATTTACCTATTATGCTCATTGTAAGGAGTGTTTTAAAAGCGAATTGTGAGCAAGAATTGTCAAATAGCTATCATTCTAATATATAAAGACCAAAATACTGTATAGAATATTTGAAAACCGACATACAAATGACTTTTTATGCGACAACTAGCCACGGCTTCCCATAACGATTTTACTTTCCCAATCAATCAATACATATTTTGAATACTTTTTGGTATAACAACTGCTTACCAGATATGTCGACGACCCACAAGAGGCAGATTAAATGCAGCATGACTGTAGTCATATGTTCACTCTCAGATAATAATCCGTTAGAAATGAATTTGTCATTCCAGTGGGATTTTCCAGCTCGCCAGCCGTCGCCGCGCGTAAGTGCGCATTTCTACGATCATTGTGAATGCACGCGCACTGATTCACCCTGCGCGTGGAAATCTGTGCTGTTGACACGGAGAAAACTCAACTCTTCTGCTTACTCCACACTCATACTTTGGGTGGGAAAGGAAGGAAGAGGCGTTGGGAATTGGAGAGAGGGAGAGAGAGAGATCGAACTGTTTGTCCAACAAGTATTTTCACTGAATTTCACTTACACAAAACTGGCTGTGTCTGATGACTTAAGGTCAGTTCATCAAGATCAGGGATGTTCTTTAATTATATCACTGCAAAGCGTTTACTTCTAAATTGTTATTTAAAGGAGTCATATGATGCGAGGCCCCGGTCCCATATGCAAAATAAATAAATAAATAAAGTTTGCAGCTTTTTGCTTTGTGACTACAAAGTGCCTACTTTCAATTTTATCAAGATACATAGAAAATAAGTTTTTTAACGCTCATTAATTTGTTGTGAGATAATTCGCCAGTAGTGAATCCTCAATGTTTCATGAAATCGATCATTCAGAGTTTCAAAAAAGTCAACAAGTCTACGTTTTTTTGAGAATATAGGTGGAATTTTCACATTAACTTCAGACGATATAATATAATAAAATATAGAATTTTTTCTTATACTACGAAAATACTATTATTCCTGATACTATAATTTTTGAGTCAGTGTCACAAAGATCTCAACGCCATCTCCTCAGGATGCACCGTTAAGAGAGAAATGTCTCTTTACGGATTACATTATGAATTAGTTTTTGTCTTAGATTTGAATTATTTGGTTTTAAATTAGTAATTCAAAGCATTCTATAAATATGTTAATCGTGTCTATGAGGCCAGTATTCGGATGCACATCCTGTTTGTTTACCAAGTGTTTTTTTTTTTATTATTATTATTTTTTTTATCCGATTTTATTTTAGGCAAGTTGTGTAGATTTGAGAAGGCTAAATTGATCAAACATATGCTTCATTGCGCTTCCTGCATCTGGCCGCTGGGTCGTTCCTTTGAATAAATAAATAAATCAAATAAAAAACTTGAATGTAACAAACATAAAATGTAGATAACAATTTCCTTCAAATCAAGCAATACACTTTTTTTAAATTACCATGAACAACAAAATGCAAAATTACAAAGACAAAATATAGACTGAATAAGAAAATTGCATATGCATATAAAAACTGAAGCACCATTATCTATTTTATTGCATTTTCATTTTATTCAGAACTGTGATTTCTTGTTACAGTGCCATTACCTAACTAAAGTTGCACTTATATTATATTATATTATATTATATCATATTATATTATATTATATTATATTATATTATATTATATTATATTATATTATATTATATTATATTATTGAAAGGTAATTATCCTACATGGTTCCTGATTTTTAAGTGCGCATATAGCTAACACACACACACACACACACACACAAACACACACACACACACACACACACACACACACACACACACACACACACACACACACACACACACACACACACACACACACACACACACACACACACATATACATATTTAAAACTAAGGAAGGAAAGTGTGCCCAAAATACTGTTTCATGTCAGCATGCTCAGAGGTTAAATGCAGACTGATTTACTAAGTCAGGTGATCTCACATTATGTGAATATTCAGATGTTTCCTGTCAACTGTTCTTTTTAAGGCTGCTAATGATGCACTGGTACAGTCTGGATTCTTAGTCTTTTAATATCCCCATCACTCAAGGCATCAAACTGTCATAAAGAACAGAGACCACTGTAATATCAGAGAATACTGTAATGTCATATTTGCCTATGTGTGAACAAGCTCCACGGTACTGCAGGCATTTTGTATCTACTTACACCAGTCATAGCCAGGAAACAATAACCAATCCCTGACTTTGTTTTGTCTAAATGCTCAGTCATCTCTTGTTTAATTGCAGAGGAAAAGCCCACCGCCGCACGTCTACCGACACATTAACACTGTCTTTGCACATTTCACTAATTTGTAGATGGATGGTTGTTTTCTGTCTGTTTCTTGATAACATCACATAATCAAAGCTGACTCAGACTGACATTGTTCTGACTTTCCTGTTTTCCAATGCAAGAGCAGTACAGATAAAAAGTCATTTCTTTTTTGCACACAGATAATAAAACAGAGTTTAGTTGTACAAAATATTTTCAATATGCATTGTTCAACAAGAATCCTCAAATGGAAGCATAGCTTAATAATAATAAAAATAATATTTCTAGGGCACAGAATCAGCATATTAGAATGATATCTGAATGATCATGTGACACTGGAGGCTGGAGTAACGGCAGCTTTGCCATCACATGAATAAATTACAGTTTAAACAATAATATAAAAAGCAGTTATTTTAAAATTGTAATTATATTTAACAATATACTTTTTGTTTGTTTTCAAATAAATGCAACTTTTTCAGCATAAGAGACTTCTTTCAAAATTCTTAAACACACCATCCCCACATGTTTTGTAGAAATATGCAAGATAACTGTTGCTCCAAATGTATAAATTCAATATAGACCCCCAGATACAGTAAATACATTTTTATATAGTATGACAGTTGCATGCACAGATCAGTTTTTTCTTATTATGTTATACATTTTAATATGCTATGAATAAAAGAACAATATGCAAAAATATGATTTTCATTGTTGCTTTTGTCCTTTCTTTATATGTGTCTTGGCTAGAACGTGTGTTTTGGAGTATATGGGTATTTGTGTATATACAAAAAAATAATAAAACAACCAGACTGATAAAGCATTGGATGATAAAGTGTTTGGATGAGGAAGCCGCATGGGAAAGTAGTAGACACTGAGTCAACATATTCTGTGGATGCATGGAGCCAGGGTGGGAAAAACACTCACAAGAACAAGGTACTTAGAGAGACTACCGCCGCACTCCCCCCAGACTGCCGCCTATTGTCTCAGTCGCCTTTTGTAGTCCTACAGTAATTGCTTTGTCTCCTATATTTATTATGAAAATGATGATGAATTCCAATTATTTTTTCTTGTCGGCAGTCAAAGACTCAAGGCCTATTCCTCCATCATTCAAGAGACAAAACAGACACTGTTGGCCAGTACACATGTAAAGGAAATCAAAAGGCATTGTGTAACTTAAGTGTTTATTCTTTGAAAAATGCATTAAATTGACCAAAATTGACAGTAAAGACTCTTACATTGTTTAAGCAAGATACATTGTGGGAATCTCATACAGAAGCATGATTAAACCTTAAATACAACTATAATTGCTGTTGACGAGGGAGGGGACAACTGTGAGTGTTATTAGATGCATTGTGTCTATGTGAGAAAGTTTGTATTAAATTCCCATTTCCAGCCATTGTGACGAGAGCTGGCAGGCCTCCACACGCACTGAATGTGAATGTGTGAGAGTGTGAGCTGGCCATGCAGAAGCCAGTCTCATGGGCACGCAGCCCGGTTGAGGAAGCTCACCATGGGACCCATACATCTATAGGTGCTCCATTATACCCTTAGGTCACTGCCGGAATTTCTCTTGTGATAGCGGGGCTAAAATTATGGCACCAGCCGTAAAACCTCTCCTTGAAAATCTGTCATCTCTTCCCACACATCTTGAAATTATGCTTGTTGAAAACTCATACAATTTCGCCATCAGCCCAATGGAACAATCATATAAAAATTTCCAGCTGGCATGGATGTCCATATCCGTGAAACAATAAACACGGCGGTTTGAGGGAAAAGAAGATGTCTTTGTGTTTTTACCAAGTCAGCCAGATGTAGAGTGAAAGAGATAAGAGGATCTTCAACAGATAGGGTCAAGGATAGGAGACCTGAAATAGGAGGATGTGGAGAGTGTAAGTACAAGAGAACGAGAGAGAGAGTAAAAAACAAAGGACAAAGGAAGGGAAAAAGAGGTGAGAGGGCACATCCGCTCCTCAGCTTTTGTCTCAAGAGTGTGCATGTGCAGCCTGAGACATCTACACCCTGCCCACTCTTAAACTCTCAATTCATATTTCCTTTCCTTCTACACAAATGATGCAAACGTCTTTGTTTAAAATGTATGCAAATAATATAAATACATATATTAACACAAATACACACACACACACACACACATATATATATATATATTGTATATATACTGGTCAGGCATAACATTATGGCCACTGACTGGTGAAGTGTATAATACTGATTGAATCTTCATCATGGTACCTATTAGTGTGTTGAGGTGGGGGGTCGTATTAGGCAGCAAGTGAACATTTTGTCCTCAAGGTTGATGTGTTAGAAGCAGAAAAAATGGGCAAGCATATGGATTTGAGCGAGTTTGACAATGGCCAAATTGTGATAGCTAGTTTATAGCTAGATTATTGGGTCAGAGCATCTCCAAAACTGCAGCTTTTGTGGGGTGTTCCCAGTCTGCAGTGGTCAGTTTCTATCAAAAGTGGTCCAAGGAAGTAACAGTGGTGAACTGGCGACCGAGTCATGGGCCCCAAGGCTCATTGATGCATGTGGGGAGTGAAGGCTGGCCCATGTTGTTCAATCCAACAGACGAGGTGTCAGAATACACATTGCATCACAGTTTGTTGCGTCCATGCTGACCCCTGTCATCTACGTGGCTGTTACTTTGACACATACCACCTACCTAAGCATTGTTGCAGACCATGTACACCCTTTCATGGAAATGGTATTCCCTGGGGCCTGTGGCCATTTGTACTTAAACCATGAATTTATACTCATAATTCAGCTCGTTATGTCTATGGCTGTTCATTAACAGTATTGGTTACATGGTTAGCATTGTGGTTTTGAAATGTTAATAGGACCTTATCTGAACAATAACCATCAGTCTAGCCTCTCACTTTAGTGTTGACTCAGTGTGGTAGTACAGTGGAAATCCATGTTCCGTACACAGCAGGGCGTCTTGCCATGGGTCCCCATCTGTGAGCATTTCCAGTTCCATTCAGATCCATGTATAACATAGGATGGAGAGGCCGCGTGGCTCATTGAGGGGTCATTACACAGACTGAATTTGAAGAGCATGATGGAGAGGATGAATGAAAGCAGTGGTGCTTCGTACAGATCTGCTGCTGTTAGATCTGTTACATGACTCGTTTATGACTATGAATAAATGAATTATTTAGACTGATGCTGGCACACGCTTAAAGCTAAAGATCAAAGAGAAAATGTGATGCTATTATGTTAAACATCAGCAAATGGATATGACCCCAGCTGAAAATTATGTCAGTGTACAAGTTGTGATTTTGGAAATGTTTGGGTGATAGGTGAACACATCTGACCCATTTTCCTCAATCAGCCAAGAATGCTGTGTCATTCTTTCAGATCAAATGTAAGGAAGTACTAATCATAACAGGACTCAGTATTGTAGTTTTGTAGAGACCCCTGTATGACTTTATCATTTGACAATTTTCAATGTTATTATATGTGGTTTATGGGGACTCTCCATAGGCGTAATGGGTTTTATTCTGTACAAACTGTATTTTCTATTGCCCTACCCCAACCCTACACCTAAACGTAACCCTCACAGGAAACTTTGTGTATTTTTGGATTTTCAAAATAACTAATTCTGTATGATTTATAAGCGTTTTGAATTACGGGGACACTAAAAATGTCCTCATAAACCAACTCCTCATTGTAATACCTGTGTCATACCCATGTCATTACACAAATTTGTGTCCTCGTTAACCACATAAACAAGCTTACACACACACACACACACACACACACACACACACACACACACACACATATTCTATGGCCCTACACCAACCCTACACCTAACCCTCACAGGGAACTTTGTGCATTTTTACTTTGTCAAAAAAAAAAAAAAAAAAACTCATTCTGTATGATTTATAAGCGTTTTGAAAAATTGGGACATGGGTCACCCTATCCTTGCAATACCTGTGTCATACCCATGTAATTATACAGTTGTGTCTGATATGTCACAAAAACAAGAGCACACACACACACACACACACATATATATATACATATATATGCATGTGATGTCTGAAATGACTAATTTATCTGTCTGTCTGTCAGTCCATTCATCAATCTTTTTATTATTATTTTTATTTTATTTTTTGCCATTTTTGTCATTTTCTGCAAGGACCACAGTCTGCACTTCAGACATGAACTCAGGTCACCCTGAGTGTAGCTTTTACATTTAATTTGAATAATTATCTTGAATATTTACTTAAATGTTTACACAACAACAAAACAAAAACATGAAAAGAATTAACATGAAAATAACTAAAATTAGTCATTGCTCTGTGGTGCAATTTTTGTGTAATATACATTACACAATATAACAAAAAAAAAAAATGTATGGTTCTTTTGTAATTCTGATTGAACCCAACACCACTTACGCAAAGCATGTGCTCTACCATTGAGCTATATCTCCAACTGAAGGTATGCTTTCCCTCTTGTGTATTTACAAGTACTTTTTATTCAAGATAAATAATATATTTATTCCAACATTTATGTATGCACACAAGGTTCAAAGGTCTATAAAAAAGGGTACATTTTTGTTTAAAGATTCATCATTAATTGGAGATGCTGTGGATCTAATCCAGGATCTCATACATAAAAAGCACATGTTCTAACACTGAGTTACATCCCAATTATAAACTTTTTTGCTTTTGAAGGTTTACAAATTAGGGTAAAATGTCTCAAACAGGTAACACTTTTAGAGTTATATGTTAAATTGTAGTTGTTAGCTCAGTATTATGCATTCACCATGTAAACTTTTTGCATAAGTAATAATATATTAGATTGTTGATAAGTTGGCAATATATACAGTATATATATATATTAAATTAAATTTATGCATTTAGCAGACACTTTTATCCAAAGCGACTTACAGTGCATTCAGGCTATCAATTTTTACCTATCATGTGTTCCCATATATATACAGTATGTTTATTTATATAGCACATTTCGTACAATAGTAATTCAAAGTTTACTTAAAAGAAAGTAAAATAAAAACTTTGGAAATTATTTAAAAATGTACTTATTTAAAATGAATTTAAAACAGTTAGAAATAGAAAATGATTTTATATAAAATACAGCAAATATGTAAAATACAGTGCAATCAGTTGGGACAACTCACAGTGCTCATTCAATAAATGCACAGCTAAACAGATGAGTTTTAAGTCTAGATTTAAATGTGACTACTGTTTTAGCACATCTGATCTCTACTGGAAGCTGATTCCAACTGTGGGCAGCATAATATCTAAAGGTGCACTCCCCTTGTTTTGTATGAACCCTTGGTATTTCTAACTGACTCGATCCTAATGATCTGAGTGGTCTGTTAGATTTATAGTCAGTGAACATATCTGCAATATATTTTGGTCCTAGGTCATTGAATGATTTATAAACAAGTAAAAATACTTTAAAATCAAATAATCCTAAATGTAACTGGAAGCCAGTGTAAGGACCTGAGGACTGGTGTGATATGCTCAGATTTTCTGGTTTTAGTCAGAATCCCAGTATGTCCTTGTTTAACTGAAGAAAGTTCTTGCACATCCAAATATTAATTTCATCAATGCATTGGCAGAGGGATTCAATGAGGCTGTAGTCATTTGGAGATAAGGCTAGGTAAATATGGGTATCCTCAGCATAGCTGTGATAGGCATTTGGGTTCCTTCTCATTATTTGACCTAGTGGAAGCATATACAGGCTAAACAAGAGCGGTGCAAGAATTGAGCCTTGTGGGACTCCACATGTCATGGACGTCCACTTAAACTTATGCTCTCCTACACTAATATAATAAACTCTCTCTTCTAAGTATGACCTGAAACATTTGAGTACCATCCCAGAAAGCCCGACCCAGTTTTCCAGTCTCTCTAGAAGTATGTTATGATCGACAGTGTCAAACGCAGCACTGAGATCTAGCAATACCAGCACCGATATTTTGCCAGAGTCACAATTTAAGCAAATATAATTTATTATCTTAATGAGTGCTGTCTCTGTGCTATGATGCAAAAACCCGATTGAAAATTGTCCAGGTATCCATTTGAGTTTAAGTATTTATTCAGCTGATTAAAATCTACATTTTCTATAATTTTGCCTATACAAAGAAGATTATATATTTTTCTATAATTTCTCAAAATGGTGTTATCAAGATTGCTCTTTATCAGGAGGGGCTTAACAACTGCTGTTTTCAGGGAGTTTGGAAATGTCCCAGAAAGAAGTGAGGCATTGACCACTTCTAAGAGATCTACTTCTAAACAGTTAAGCACACTTTTGAAAAAGGATGTGGGAAGTGTGTCAAGACAACAGGTTGACAATTTCAGGTGCTGCACTAGTCTTCCAAAATTTTGCTATCAATTGCTTCAAAAATAGACAAAGTGTCTTTTTGATATTGCGGCCGAATCTGTCTGACCTCTGTATTACTTGAGGATGTGCTAATCACCTTCTTGATATTGATGATCTTCTCAGAAAAGAAGGAAGCAAACTCATTGCATTTGCGGTCTGAGAGAATTTCACTGGGAATCTGACTTGAGGGGTTTGTCAGTCTCACAACAGTGGCAAAAAGACTGCGAGTGTTGTTTAAGTTACTGTTTATAAGGTTTGAGAAGAAAGTTTGTCTAGCTGTGGCTAGTTTCACATTAAAAACATGAAGGCTTTCTTTATAGATGCTTTAGTCAGTGAATTTCAAGTTTCGTCTTCCGCCACATCCGCTCAGCTTTTCTGCATTGTTTTTTCAAAGTCTTAACTGCTGTAGATCTTCTCCAAACCGATTTGTGTCCGTTTGTTTTCTTACTGACTATTATTGGAGTAATATCATCAAAAACATTCCCAACTTTTGAGTTGAAGGAATCAAGGAAAATATCAACAGAGTCTGCAGAAATGCTTGGTGTTAAGATATAGCCTCCATAAATAGTACACTAGTGTTCTTGTTGATGCATCTTCTTCTGACAGAGACAGATCTAGATTCAGTGGGTGCATAGATCAATATATCAAAGAAAATACAAAAGTGATCAGATAGTGCTACGTCCTTAGTAACAATGGATGAAATGTTTAGACCCCTACTGATGATTAGATCCAGAGTGTGTCCACCTTTGTGTGTGGGTCCATGCACATGCTGAATCAGGTCAAAAGTGTTTAGAACCGTTATCATTTCTTTTGTAGTTTTGTTTTCTGCATTGTCTGTGTGAATATCAAAATCCCCTGCAACAGCAAAACAGTCAAACTCTAAGGAAATCATTGATAACATTTCTGTGACCTCTTCAACAAACGCTGGAGAGTATTTTGGGGGCCTGTAAATAATAATAAACAGAATGCGTGGAGCACCTTTCAGCACAATCCCTAGACATTTAAAAGACAAGTACTGACCAAATGCCACTTGCTTGCATTGATAGACCTCTTTAAATACAGCAGCTATGCCTCCACCTCTCCTAACAGTCCTGCAGACACTCATGAAATTAAAGTTAGGAGGGGCTGCTTCTTTAAGAATTGTTGCACTGCCGCTGTCTTCTAACCATGTTTCGTTAAGAAACATAAAATCCAGATTGTTTGTGGATATAAAGTCATTGATTAGAAATGATATATTTTTCAGTGAGTGAATATTTAAAAATGCTAACTTGATGGCAGTGCTTTGCGTCTTTACATCAATCTTATTTTGTATGTATATATTTATATATATGTATATATATTAGTTTTCATGAGCACTGTTAATGATACATAAAATGTAGTCTTCCCATGCAGGCATAAAATTATACAATGAAAAATGTAAGAATTGTACACGAGAGCGTGCTTAGCAGTAGTCACTGGAGACTCCTTGGCAGGAAGCAGTGCTGCGGGAGCTGATATGTGACCAGGAAACTGGCAGGAATCAAACAGCAAGCAAGAAACAGGAAGAACTGCTGGTCTCCTGTCTGAGTGTTTGCTCAGTCCACCACCCGGTTCCCATGAGAACCACGAGAAAACAGCTAGAGTAATGACCACTTGCCTCTGAACCAGCACGCACTAGGTCTGAACCAGAACTCACAAATGTATTTTTGAGTTCCTGCTGGTACAGTGGTGAGCATGCAGACCTAAACACATCTGCACAATGGTTCTTAGTGACATTCCAAAGGCTGCTAAGATTACAGAATCAGTCATGAGAGTCCAAATGGTGATTTTAATGAATAAACTGTATTGATAGCTGCTGCACACAATGCTGCCATCAGTTTTATGTTTGAATGTAAGTTTGACACAGGTATTTCAAAACTGCACAAAGTAATAATCACAGTGGTGGTATGCATAACTTAGAAAGTCCCCTGTTGTTCTGCATGAAGTTTCATTCCCAGAAATGGTTATTGCAAGGAACTTTCACTGACAATAGAAGCGTTGTTGGATTACACTTGTATTTAAGTTGGAAGATTTTGAAACACATTTTTCTGTCTAAGAGCAACAGTTCCTTCTCATATCTTATTATTTGCTGAACCCCTATAATGTTTTTAAATTGATAAGGTCTTTCTTACACAGAGATTCATTGGCACTGTATTTTAGAATAAATCATTCATTTCGTAAGTGTTGTTGGGAGAGATACTCAAAAAATAGCTAAGTAAGCAACAAACTACCATCCTACATGCTACTAGAAACTTTTTTCATGTGTCATATCTTAATAACAGTAAGCTGTTATTTGTTCATTGTGTACCAAGGAATCATTGTCTGTGTAGTTTAGAAGAACGACTAAATCAGGAGTGTCAAACATATGGCCCGCGGGCCAAACACAGCCCACAGAGGTGTCCAATCCGGCCCACAGGAGGAATTTTTTAACAATAATATAAATAATAAATTAAACATCAGTTTGAAAATGAAATATAGTGTGTTCGCTACAACACTTTTTGTGGCATTTTTCTTGTGATTTCAAACATGTTCAAAAGAAGACATTTGGCCTGGAAAGACGGCCAAGCTATTTAAGGAGAAATTGAAAAAAGGTATTATTATCTCAACACTAACATGTAAGTTTAATCACAACTCGTGATTTTAAACTTTTATACAGTCTATGACTGTGACGCACTGGACAGCTACGTATGGAGAAAGTAAATGAGTAAGGATTTTGCAACCTTTTATCATGTACTAATCTCCTAACTGTTGTTTTAATGATGTGCGAACAGACATTTTGTAACTTTGCAAAAAAAAAAAAAAAAAAAAAAAAAAAAACATTGTGTGAGTTTTTCAGTGTCGGATGAGGGCAAGACTATCATGTTACAATATAATTCAAGATATGAGGCAAAAATGCCCTGTATTGTTTTTAATATTTATGTCATGATCGTTAAGTAATGTCTAACTATTTCAAGATAGTTAGATAGATAGATAGCTTTCTCGAATGTCAGTGCGATCGCTTTTATACAATAGCTCAACTAAAAAGATGCTAGTATTAAGTGTGTTACATTAGTCACAGTGCTGTCGATCTCTGCAGGAAAGGAAAGGAAAAGTTTTTAACAAGGCCAAAGTAAGACCAATTGTGTGTCTCTGTGCAGCACTGAGTATTTTGTTACTGAATTAATCTGTTTTTGAACAAAGCATTTGAATCTATGATTCAGTGGCCCATTCATAAAGACAACCACTAACTTCATTTCTAAATGAATCAGCCATTTGAATGAGTCCGTTCACTCATAAAGACAGAGATTTGCTCCCACTTAACTCACACACACACACACACACACACACATATATATTTTTTTTTGTAAATTATATGGTTAATATTAATGTAAATGTAGGCAAACTAAATGATTCAGTTGAGTCAATGAGTCATTTATGATTCAAGCGCAAACTGATAATAACTTGTGACTTAATATAAGTCTGACTGGTTCAATTGATTTGTTGGAAAGAGTCATTCATTTCCAAATCAGATATCATTTTTTGTTGTTGAGTCAAGAACATTTAACGTTGTAGTGGTTCACAACTCTACTCTACAACAATAACAAAAACAGGGAACTTGATTTTCAGCTCCAATTACCAAAGGAAATGAGTGCTTTGCAGATGCCAAAAGGGAGTGTGAGACCACCGAAGTGATAACATGCACGGGCTTTCCCAGCTAAACAATCTGTCTGGGACGTGAGGTGCCTGGGTCATATATCAAAAACATTGGTGCATATTTGGTGCAAATTATAGAGGTTAATAAACGTGGAAAGAGGAGAAAAACAAATGCACTTTGCTTTGGCAGTTGCTTTACATCCAAAGTGACTTACACTGCATTCAGGGTATACATTTAATCAGTTCATGTATTCCCTAGGAATTGACCCTTTGACCTTAGTATTGCAAGCATTATGCTCTACTGTTTGAGATACAGGAAAGTAGAATAAATGCATTAATTATAGACAAATATATTCTGTGTGTTTGTAGTGAGAGAGAAAGCCTGTTAGTGATAAAGAAAAAAAGGGGGGGGAAAATGGTGTTAAATGCCAGATGCTGACAGATGCTCTCATGCTAACTACAATAACAGCAGTTTAAGTGCCAAACACTGACATCTTGACCATTTACGGTATGTCTCCTATAAGACAAACTGTTCATTGTTATGGAGCTTAGGTTGTTTTTTCCTGTTAAAGAGAGTGAAGCCATCACAGCTGTAGATTCTCTATCCGTCCTTTCCTCCTTTTCCTTTTTTATTATTTTGCACACATACCAAGTCCTTGTGTGTGGTCTGCAGCGAGTGAATGTACTAATTCATGTAGATTATATGTGTGTGTGTGTGTTCATATGTATAGATCACATGTGTGTTAAGATATTATATTGATTCATCAGTTCAAATGTCAACTGCAAGGTGAGAGAGAAGTATAGCTCCATTTGACATTCAGTTACAAATTAACTTGATCTGAGAATGACAAGCTAAAGGCACACCTCCAGCAACCTTTGCACAACTTACCTGCCATTTCCTTAATCTTGGAAATTGCTAACAAAAAATGAACCTCTCCTTGTTAAAAGGTGACATCTAAGGAGAAAAACCGTCAGTTTGGACATATTCTGAATAAACAGAAGATCCAAATCTCAGGTAAATTGCCTCATAACATTTATTTCACTGTATTCTGATGCAAACATTAATCTCTATATATGTAAATGTTTGCGAAATAGGTTATTTATAACTCATCATGTGATCTCTATGGCACATATATGAGTAGGAGGACAATATCTTATTGTTCTAGGTTGCTAGCTTAATGTTTAATGATCACACATTTCCACCCCGTCAACCCACATGTCATTTAACATTCTGATGTCAACCATAACAAGCCTGCTGCTAGGGAAGGTAAATTAGACTATTATGGGAATCAATGTCGTTAACCACACCTAGGCTACTTGCTAAACTGACGGATAAGACTTAACAATTTTGTCTAAAGTATCACAGGAACATTTGTAAAGGTAGGCCTAACCCAACTCCTACAATTTTCTTATATTGTGCATTGCATTAATGCTAATAAAAAACTAAACGTTAAGCATAAACACACACATAGAAGCTTCTTTCTAACTTCATGGAACTTCATGCGGGTAACAATTAAAATTTGATCGATAATTGCTAAATCAAAAGCTGAGTTGAACAGTACAGTTCTCAGTTTCTTTTAAATGCGAAAAAAACAACAATGCAAGGTCCTTCGTGGCAAAGTAATCAGTAACATACAACCTAGGAATAAAGTAGGGCATGTGTTTATGAGGAGGTCAAGTGAAAGACTCCTTTTTGTGCCGTATTTCCGCAGTGTGTTTGAACCCACACAGTGAGGTCTGGGAAAGCATCTGGGGGCTATTAGTTTGCAAGTAGCTTAAGGAGATAAAGGTGAACTCAGGATTCTATCATTCTACCTTTTCTGAATCTGTCTTTCTCACATTTATAATCATACGCACATGCAGACACTTGGCTGACTCTCAGATCCTGCAGGTATGCTGTTACGGGGCGTCCTGAGACAGGAAGAGATAAAAGCAGCTCCTGAGGAGTGTTTACAGCCTGAAATGAAAAGTAGGAGAAGGAGGGAAGGGCTCTTATAAGCCACAAGGAGATAAGTAGGAAATACTAAAGATGGAACATATAAATGCTCTCTGTTTCATACATACGTGCACACGTATTATTCCAACACATTCACATGCCAGTCTGTAACTATTTTACAATATATTTTTCACAGTCATTTGCATGTTTTTGTGCAATCTGTTAGGTTTAGGGGTGGGCATTCATGCTAGCTTTCCTTACAAATCACAGACTGCCTCTTTTTCATGAGATCAGGTTGTTTATTCCTACTCACCCTAACCCTAACTTTTTTATTTTTATTCTACTTTACAAACTTAAGATGGCAGTTAATATCTCATTTTTAGTACGATTTAGATACGATTTAGAAGAAACTGGATGAATTATTAATTTTTGATCTAACATATTTGCAATCAATAACAATCCAGAAGTTAATTTTTTAGGCTATTTAGGCCTTTAGTGTGATCGAAATCCTCTCTGCTTTGTGTCAGGGTCCTGATCGCTCTTTCAGGGATTATTTGACCTCACAGACTGTACATTATTACTAACATAATAGTGCTACACTTTATTTATGGTTTACTTTTGTGTGTTTTATACGCATGATGCTTGTTGTTTGCTGTAGGGTTACGCTGAATCTTGTGGTGGATCGCTCAATGTGTCAGCATGTTAGAGTTCCTGTTACTGTTTACAGGAACCTCATGAATTTTAGATTTTTCTTTTTTTCAAATCTTTTGTAATATGACACATGGTCATATAGTATATATGAAGCATTGAAAGAATAATAATGAAGAGAAAAAACACACTGTCATAGCCTACAACTATTTAAAATTTTAACAATGTTTAATTATTTATTTTTGCTTTCACAGAGCTTCACTCAAGGGGTAAAGAAAAAAAATAAAATAAAACACTTTTAATCAAGTCCAAAATGTAAATTAATATGATTGAATGTTAGGTTTATACATGTAAGTTTATACTTTTTACAGTGTTGCATATACAGATTTGTAAGCTACAAAGTGTGTGGGACCTTTTCTGTTCTAAAGTTATATAGTTAAAAAATGGCACCAGAACTCAAGCTATTGCAGTGCTGAAGGCCACTTCAGTGTTTACTATTTATTATCTTTAATTGTGATTTCTGCAGGAGGCAGGAAAACATGGGGTCTGCTACACACACAGTGTGTGTGCTCCTGTGTTTCTTAGTCTCAAGATAATGCTTCACACTCCAGACTGTGGGCCCATGTACGGTCAACAGAGAGATGGTGAGGAAAAACAATACACACTCTGGCCTCTTTTGTTCCCTGAGCAAGAGCAAGTGCCGCTACATCAGGAGTATCCTGTTTTTAGTCACTTGTTTCCTGTTTTTGGTGACAGAGGTTTACCATTTCAATGGTTTACATTTTTAATGGTTTAAATCATGAGAAAATACATTTCTTGTTTCTATTTTAAAACCGCTACTGGATAATCTGCCTTTTTTTTTACCTTAAAAAAAATGCACAAGGCAAAAGTTTTTCTCTTTGACTCCAGATGCAAGTTTCTTAACCATATACCTCTTTATTCTTTCAGGCTGCATTTGACTGCAGTGGGAAAAGACTTACATCAGTACCAGAGCACATCTGGATGAACGTAACCGAACTGGACCTGTCTGAAAATCTGTTAGACTTTTCCCACCATGACAGCTTTAAGAGCCTGAATCTTTTTAGCGATTTAGTCTCACTGAACCTATCAGGCAACTACCTCCCCCTACTGTTAAAAGACCATCTCTACGGCCTTTCTTCTCTTAAAGTACTTGACCTGAGTAGGTGTAAACTGGCCGCAGTGGGGGCAAACGCTCTCACCAGTCTTTCCAGTTTACAGATGCTCTTCCTGGGGGACTTTCAGTCGATTGCAGTTAAAGACTTGAGATTTAGTCAATTTGGGGAACTTAGAGGAGAACAGAGTTACAGACAGAAAGCAGGAGACAGAGTAATGATGACCAGAGCATCAAAACACACGGCACATGATGACCACAGTGATGGTATGAATACTTTTAATATAATCTGCATTTGATTTAGTTCATTACTTATATACTGTTGGGGTGAAAAGAAGAAATATTTTACAAATCTAGTTTCTATTCCTTAGAAATGTACTCTTTGGTTTCATGGTGGTTTCATATGGATGTGAAAAACTATTATATAATTTTCAAGACAATTTTTATTTTAATGACTTTAAAAATGACATAAAAAAATGCATATATGTAGAATTGAATTCATGAAATATTCTTATTATTATTAACTTTTAATTCAGAAGTGACATAAGGCCTGTACCATGAAGCTGGATTAGGTGGCTAGCCAGCTATGTTTCAGCTTAGTTTCCGCCAACTCTGGGTTTTAGGTACTATGAAAGTAGCTCAGATTTAATCGGTGTTCGTTTCCATGGTATTTTACGCTGCACAGCTAACCTGCCCCGGGGCAGGTTATGTTCTGGATTCTCAAACTGAAGGTGGACCAATCAGATGTGAGAGAAGTGACACATGTCTGACACAAAGTCACTCCAGTTTATCTTGCTCCAAATTAAAGGTCACTTATGCTTAAAAAAAAAAAAAAAATAGAAGTCTTGCTTTAATGATAATAACTGAGTCATTTTATGATTTATATAATTATTGTGATTCATATTATTATTTATCTCTTACACACAAGCAATTTTAGTTTAACAGTTATTATAAATTATTTTAAATAAATATTAATGTATACAGATCATGTAATATAAATAAGCTGTAGTATCAAAAGATTGAACTATTTTAAAAATTACAAATCTGAATTTACATGTTCAAGTCTCTATCACTATTTTCAAATGTATAAACTAAGTTAACAAGTTCCACTTGTGACTACACTGATGAAGCAAGATCATTTATTTTATTAGTCCTCCTTCATTTTTCATATGACATTTAAATTTGTCAGAATCTTCAATCTCTTAACCTTTAGCAAAACCTTTAACCTTTAGTTTTGAATCTCGCTGGGTCTCTCACGAGAAGTAAATCAAACTTGCTTTTGTGTTGCGAGGCTCGTGATTGGCTGTTCACCAGTGATGTCACACATTCATGTGCACACGTTCCACAAACTCAGGATCAAAGCCCGAGTTGACAAAGAAAGTTGATGAACAGCATCATGGTACCAACAAAGCTGGATTGGAGAGGTTTGGTTTTGTCAACTCAAAACTAATCCTGTAACTCTGAATTTGTTCAGCTACCATCATGGTACAGGCCCCAGGTCACATATTTCCTATTTTTTTTTTTTTTTTTAACTCAACAACAGTTTGTCATACTACATATTATTAGGCAGCGTATAAGTTTTAATGTATTTATTGAAGAAATAATAGGCTACAAAGGATTCTCCCAAAAAAAAAAAAAAAAAAAAAAATTACTTTGACTTTGAGCCCCCTCCAAAATAATAATAATTAAAAAAATGTAAACAAATATATATATATATATATATATATATATATATATATATATATATATATATATATATATATATATATATATATATATATATTATTTTTTTTTTTTTACAGAAATAAAAAGCCTGTTCATAATAATTCAAGTCATTATATGAGTGAATTTAAAATTGTATGCATGTTGGATTAAATTTAGATGAGGACCAGGACCTTTGAGCCATTTCTTAGTAACATTAATTTTCTCTGCATTATTTACATTCTTATGCAAAATAGGCTATTTGAGTGCCACAACATCATCTTTTTTGAGATATGGAAATTGACATATACCTACTATAATTTCAATGTCATTTGTTTTTCTCATGGCAGGACATTCTAAGGATGTCAACCGTGGAACCTTCCTTCGTAAACTATTCACAGTGGAACCAACGCCTACAAACAATACAAATAATGGTCAAAACCTTTCTTCCCCTGTAATCTAGTCTAGATTATTACCTGTGATTACATCTGAGACTGGCTAACCATTCTAAATAACCTTTTTAACCTAGGCATGGAACCAGATTATGATTCCAAAACGTCTTCAGAAAGCTGGAAGGTCCTTGTGGCTGTTCTGGGGTCAGCTCTGACCCTCTCTGTCCTTATCGCTTTGCTGGCCAAATACAAAGTCGTGCACAAGTATCTGGCGAGCTACAGACACTCCAGGCTCAGTGAAGTAGATGCCACGAGTCAGTGTGACCCTGCAAACTTTGAGGTGGGATTCTCAACCCAGGGGGGCCCTGGGATCCGTGCAGCTGCACCTACCAGTGGCATTGAGGAGGATGACGATGGGTTTATTGAAGACAACTATATTCAAGCGAGTGAGAGTGAGAGAGCCACAAGAGCAGCAGAGCTGACTGATAATGATGAGGAGGAGGAAGAGATTGAATTTAGTATTGGCTAGCATTATTTGGTGTAATGTTGTTAAATGTAATAACTTACATTAAATAGTCATTAACAAACATTCAATACTTCATAATCAGTTATCAAACTATTGATTGATTAATTCATTTAAAAAAAAGGAATTTGAACACTTAAGACAAAAAACAAAACAAAACAAAAAAACTGTCAAAAACTTTTCTAGGGCCACTTTTTTTTAAAGCATCTGAAAATATATGAATTAAAGTTGAATTACATTTGAATGTACAGTAGGCAACACGAAATATTGATCTGTTCAGCATTTTATACAATGTTTGTAAACATTATTAATGAGTTATTATAAATTTTTATTTTAAATGATAATATTAATAATCATTAACTTTTAAGGATTTTTCCTTCGAGAATGTGCATTTACATTTACTTTTAATTACATTTTTCTGTACCATATATATTTTGTTTTGTTTGTTGCACTTCATTTTATTCACTTTTTTTTAAATGCTATTCTTTCATTGGCCACTGGGCGCCGCCTTTGTGTACTTTATTACTTAGCCTAGAATTAAATATTAAAATGTTATTATTGATATTATAACATATTTTTGTTATTAATACATAAACGTTACATGCATTCACGTCATCTTAAACGAATGCATGTTAGTATTTTTATTAATTTATTTTTATCTACTATTTAATAAAGGATTGTCACCTGAAAGTATTTGAAGATAAGTTACACTGCTTTTACATTGCAACAGAGCGACGCGACGAAACAGCGATGATCGCTTGGCTAATAATTACGGCAGCGTTGTAGTTTTGAGCGTCGCATGTCTCTCGGTTTACAGCACTGCAACAAGCTCGAGCTGCACAACCGGTTAGACGCCACCAAACCCGGAAGACACGCGTATAAGGGATGGGGAAGATCTCTCTTCATTTTACTTGATCAAACTTTACCAAAATTCGCAAAACTTCGACTCCTGTCAGTCACTTCTGGTCACACAACAGCTCTGATAAGGATGGCAGCGTCCGCGATCTTCATCCTGGACCTTAAAGGCAAGGTAAGAGCGCGTGCACCTGTCAGAGACAGGTCGTGTAGTTTATACTCTCTGGATTGACAGTGACACTTTATTTGAATCCTTTATAGCTACAGATAATCAAGGTTTAAAATCATTTGCCAAAGTAAATTGTATGTATTTACTCACTTGAAGGTTTTTAAAACAACTAATGATGTAAATATGGCTCCAGACGGATACACCCGACCCTTCACCTCACTCTTTAAGTTAACAGCACTTTCACTGAAGTCACTTGCAATATAAATGCTAAATGAACGTTTCACATATTGTATGTTTCAACTTTTAAGTGGTAATGCTATAACAAATTATATTTAATAGTTATTGTTGTTAAAAAATAAAATATATTTTGTTGACATGGTAAATGCCCCCCCCCCAAATAAAAACAAACAAACAAAAACACAAACATCTCTAATACATTTCACCTCAGTACCTTTTTAAAATAAATATAAAATAAATTTACACTCTTTGTCCAAAATCTGTTATTATTATTTTTTTTAAAGAAGTCTCCTATGCTCACCAAGGAGTACAGTAAAATAGTGAGATTGTGAAATATTTAATATTTTAATATATTTTAAAGTGTAACTTATTCCTGTGATGGCAAAACTGAATTTCTCCAGTGTCACATAATCCTTTAGATTTCACTATCCATTCATTTCTTATGCGCTGCTTAATTATTATTTTTATTATACTTTTTTTTTCTTTAATGGCTAGAAAGTTTAAAAGAGCGTTCATTTGAAATAGAAATCTTTTGAAACTTTATAAATGTCTTTTTAGCCACTTTTAAGTCAATTTAATGCATCTTTTCTGAATAAAAGTATTTATTTATTTTTCTGTTACCACAAGCTTTTGAATAATAGTTTTATTAGATTATCTCAGTTTTCACAAAAATATTAAGCACCAAAATTAAATATAATAAGAAGAATTATTTATTGTGGTCCAAATAATACTGGAATAAATTCTGAATGATCATGACACCGAAGACCAGAGTAATGGCTGCTGTAAATTTAATTTACATGCTAAAATATTAAAATAAAAAATTGTTCTAAATTGTAATAATATTTCACAATATTACTGTTATTTTATTTTTGATTAAATAAATGCAGCCTTTGTGAGCATACAGTGGCATGCAAAAGTTTGGGAAACTTTTGCATAATCTGTGAAAATGTGAATAATTTGAACAAAATAAGAGAGATCATACTAAACGCATGTTAATTTTTATTTAGTACTGTCCTGAGTAAGATATTGTACATAAAAAATATTTACATTTAGTCCACAACACAAAAAAATTGCTGAAACTCTTAATGCATCTTGTTTCCTGTTTAACTGTTGGGTTCAACTTAAAGGGTTAAAGGGTTCAAATATGCAAAGATGCTGGAAAACTGAAGAATCTGCAGGACCTTAAAGATTTTTCTGAAGAACGCTGCTCAGTTTAACTGTTCAGAACAAACAAGGGACTCATGCACAACCATCACAAAACAGAAAGACAGTCGTGGTTCATCAGGTAACAGAACACAGTATTAAGAACCAAGGGTTCCCAAACTTTTGAATGGGGTTATTTTAATAATTTCAGCAATTTATTGTGTTGTGGACTAAAGGTAAACATCTTTTATGTAAAATATCTTACTCGGGACAATACTAAATAAAAAAATAACATGCATTTATTATGATCTCTCTTATTTTTTGAAAATTATTCACATTTTCACAGATTCTGCAAGGGGTTCTTAAACTTCCGCATGCCACTGTAAGTGACTTTCAAAGACATACAAAAATGTATTATATATCCAGAAATGTGTGTGTATAGATAAAGAGAAGCTCTGAACTCATTTGTAAGATGTTGAAAGAAGTAGTGGGTGGATGGGAGTGTTTCCATGAAAAGAATGATTTTGGCAGGGCTGATGAAAGCAGTCTTGTCTTTGCCCTAGAGAACACCAATATGACTTTTCTTTTTTTTTTTTTTTTTTGACGTTTCACCCTACTACACTCCTTGAATATATCTGTCAGTGAAAAAGTTACCATGACTTGAAGCATTTGATTGTATGTTAGATTGGCCAGTAGAAGTATTTGTGTAGATATTGATTCATAGATCATATTGATTGAGCTGTTAAAATATCCGCAGACTTGTGGATTTTTTGTCGGAATTTGAGTCAATGCAAACAAACCTTGTGTGTAAGTGTCCTTTCGGCTGGAGAAATCATTGCAAGTGTTTACTGCTTTTGCAGGATGGCCGGTGCCAAAACATCACTAAGAAAAAGAAAAGATTATTTCTATTTACTGAGAGAACTTCAAGGATTTCCAGAGTTTTTAAATGTTTGTTGTATTAATATAGGCTAAAATATGTGTCTTTATATGGAATTGCACTCTAAACTAGTGATGTGATGACTGTCTTTAAGGAGCAGAATTGGGATACTCTGTTTTATGACATCCTTGTGCTTTCAACTTTCCACCTCTAAGGTGCTCATATGTCGAAACTACATGGGCAATGTGGACATGAGTGAGATTGACAACTTTATGCCCATAATGATGAAGAGAGAGGAAGATGCAGATATGTCACCAGTGGTTATTCACGGCACTACCCACTACCTCTGGATAAAGCATAGCAACCTCTACTGTATCCTCTATCTTCTTATATTTACATATTAAAGTATAACTTTAAATTGTCTATATTAAAATATCATTTTATTTGTGAATATTTGTCCTATTGTTGTACAGTAACAGCTCTGCAAATGTATAGCTTATTTAATACTTAAGAGATTTTACTCAGTGGTTGCAATAACAAAGAAGAATACCAATGCTGCTCTTGTATACTCCTTCCTGTACAAATTAGTGGAGGTAAGTGTGCTTTATGTCTATCAACATGCCAACGCCTTCCATAAAACCTTACACAGCACAATCTTGTTGCCTGTGTAAACATCAACACCCTAAAAATGTGCCGTAATATAGTAGTCTTGTATTAACCATTTGTTTGCAGGTGTTCATTGAATATTTCAAGTCACTGGAAGAAGAGAGTATTCGAGACAATTTTGTGACCGTATATGAGCTAATGGATGAAGTCATGGACTTTGGATTCCCTCAGACCACCGACAGCAAGATCTTACTAGAGTAAGTTTTGACAGACTTACCATTCAGCCATCACTGCTCAGAGAACACTATTCGTCTATCACTAACAGTGCTATTAGGGCTCACCATTCACTAATCATAAGTCATAAGTGAATATGCTTTGTGCAAAGCGCACAGTTTCACAAAATGCAGTTATTTGTGTTTTATAATACTCATAGAGCTGATTGGATCAGATAAATCAATATACTGTAGTAACTAAGCAGAAACATTTTCTTAAATTTGTTGGAAAGTCTTACAAATTAATTTGAAAATTCATATATATCCCTTTCAGCAGATGACAACTCTTCATTCGAAACAAAAATTTGGTTATTTAACTAATTCAGCTCATTTAACTAATTAAAAATGTTTACCCTCAAAGAAATGTAAAGTGCTTTTTACAAAGCATAAACAAGTAGGACATTCTAACTAAAGAATATAACAAAAGCACAATAAACAATTTCTTGTCAGGCAAGCAGTAAAAAGGGGGGAAAAAATGTACATCATATAGTATGTACGTCAGTTCATAAACATCTTTCAGGTTTGCTGGCTTTGCTAGCAAACACTTAGCAGATAGCTAATTGCTAGCTCTCATTGACTGCCACATAATACCCTGTCAGCTGGAGAAACTTGAGGTTAAAGCGCGCACATATACACATCTACACTTCTCAGACCTTGTAGAAGCAATTTGGAATTAGGAAACTTGTTTATTTAAAAATTTAGTGATTTTTTTGATACATTTACTCATGCTAATGTTCATCAGGGATGATTGAACCCTCACTCTATTATGTGTGTAATGTTAGTGTTCACATTTATTTCCATTTGAATTTGTGTTTTTCATGTGTAATGGATGAGAGATGTATGGTAAGGTAAACATTACATTAAAATGATGGCAATACAAAAATGGAAAAACAAGGTTAGGTGTTTGTCAGCCCGTCTGTCCCAAGGGGAAGCCATGTTCTTCCCATGAGTTCTGACAAGCACCAGAGGTCTGTTTACACACTCAATGAAGTCACTTGCTTGACTGACTAGTGACAAATAATAATGCTCATCATATTGATAATGGCTGACACAGACTCATATAATGTATAATCTTTTTCATGCTAATTGTCATTATCTATGCTAGCATGTCCTGATGGCCTTCTTTCACTTCCACACCAGGTACATCACCCAACAGGGGCATAAACTGGAAGTGGGAGCACCACGGCCCCCAGCTACAGTAACCAATGCTGTGTCTTGGAGGTCAGAAGGCATCAAATACAGGAAGAATGAAGTCTTTATGGATGTCATTGAGTCCGTCAACCTATTGGTGAGCTGACTTAAATGCATTGTAGCGGCACATTCCTCAATCAACCAATCTGATTTTTAGATGTGGGTTAGGACTGGGGCTTCAGCATAATTTTTTCAACCTATGATTTCCTTATGACCTTAGGGGGTTTTAATGTTTTTTTGAGTTTTTAGGACCAACAAAATATGTTAATTCAGGAATACATTCTCATTGATGAAATCACAATCAGCATAGATGTGTCTCATATTGATTTTAATTATTGTATAATGCATCCGTGCAATGAATAACTCTTGACCCGTTATCAAATTTCAGTGCATGAAATGCATTTATACACTAACGTTTAAACATTTGGGGTCAATACACTTTTAAAGAAATTTATATTTTATTCAGCATGGATTATGCATTAAATTAATCAAAATTGACAGTAAATTGATCAACATTGGCAGTACATTGTTTCAAACGATTTCTATCAAAGATGTTTAGATTAACAATAAATAATCTCAGTTCTTTTGAACATTCTACTTATTAAACAGTCCTGAATTTTTTTTCTTTTACAGTTTCCACAAAAATATTAAGCAGCACTATTTTTTTTAAAGATTAATAATAAAAAAACAAAAAACAAATCTTGAGTACCAAATCAGCATAATAGAATGACTTCTGATAGATCATGTGACACTGAAGACTGGAGTAATGAATACTGAAAATGTACCTAGGCCATCACAGAAATAAATTATAATTTTAACATATATTTTAAATGTTTCTGTTTCTGAATTGTATTATACCATTTCATAATATTACTGTTTTTACAGTATTTTTGATTATGTAAGTGCAAAGAAAAAATAAGTTTGAAGTAAATAAATTACAATAAATAACAATGGCATAACATTCACTATTTATTTGAAGAAGTAAAAGTAACCTATATTGTAGCAATATAATAACGAGCACATTACTTTCTTTGTTGTGGAAAAAAAAGAAGCTTTCCACATACTGGATCACTTTTATGTATTCAGTGCAGACATCAAACAGCCCACACCCCACGCTATCACTCCCATCATCCTACTGTACCTTAGCCGACCTCCTTCATGTTCTCCAGGGTCAAGGGTTAGGTCTCCAGACTTCCTTAGATTGAGAGAGGGAGGAAGCAGCTGCCGTCTTTAAGGTCTTGTTGCCTATATTTTCTGCTTCTAAACTCTTAGCCCCCTGAATGGACTGGCTTTTGATGGATTCATTAGAGCTCCTCAAGGTCGGGGGGTCTAAACGCTGGCAGACAGTAACGCTGAGCAGCACCACTCTTCTGATTAAGAGCTAAATCACTTCTCATTTCTTCTGTAATTCTGCATTGCTATTCATCCGTGCAGCTGTCTCTCTCTGGCTCTTGTATCCGAGAGCCCTCAGAGGTACTGAATCAATGTGGACTTTTTAAGATTTAGATCTTCCCTTTCTTTTGAGTCCAGCTTGTACAGTATGCTTCTAATATTTTACCATAATACAATAGATTATATTCTCATATTATCACAGCATATTTAGCCCTTATGGCATTATCATTATGGCACAAATCACACGGTTCCTGCCTTGACTGACAGAGCGTTATAAAGTGTAGATGGCAGTAATGGTGATGATGCAATATTGCAACTTGCCACTTTTGATTGTGCTTTGCATTTATCTTCTCTTTTCTTGTTTGTTACAGGTCAGTGCTACAGGCAGTGTTCTGCGTAGTGAGATTCTGGGCAGCGTCAAACTCAAAGTCGTTCTGTCAGGTATGCCTGAGTTAAGGCTCGGACTCAATGACAAAGTCCTCTTCGAGATCACAGGCCGTGAGTATACCAATTCATCGTTAAAACTGAAATATCTAATTTTTTTTGACAATTTTATATATACATGTATCATATACAGAGAAACTATGCAGTAAGTTAACCATTTGTAGGTTGTATCTCAACTCTGTGGCATTAGCAACCTTATAGGTATTGTTAGGTATTGTTATCTTCTGTCTTTAAGATACAGAATGTACCATACAGTATGTACATTTTTTAAAGTAGCAGATTAATTAAATACTGTTGCTTATGATAAGACTTGTCATACAGTAGAGGGGGAAAAACAGTTAAAAGCTGGGCAGGATGTGATCCTTAAGAAATGAACAGAAATTTGACCAACAACTCCAACAATGCTATGTAAACCACAAAATGTATCAATATCACAATTAAATCTGTTTACAAGAATATTGCAAGGTTAATATTTACCTGTTTTTAAGTCGTTATTTTTTCCATTTCCTTTAATTGAAACGAATGTCTTCCAAAATGCCTAATTTCAACTTTTGTGGGCTTTTTAAGTAGTGCAGAAAGTAACTTAATTTCTAGGGCTGCTAGTCAAGCAGTGAGTAAATTGTCTTAACCTATCTTATAAGAAGCATCTCTCTCATTTGCACTTGTAAGGTGAATTTGATTTATCTGATTTCTTGGTTAATCCTCACCCCAGAACTAACCCAGTGGGTGTTAGTTTCACAGCAGCCAGATCTTAGTTATGAATTCTGCATGTGAAGTATAAATGCAGCTTGCATTTTAAAACAGTACTGCTCCGGATTTACTCCACAACAGAAAGGGAATCAATATTAAATTAATCGAGCGATGCTTTTCTGTTCAAATAAATACATATCGGTTTGATCCTGTGGGACAGTAGCTGTTGACCTCACCAAAATTTCATGGATATTACAAGCTACCCTTTCATTTTATTTCTACAGGAAGCTGTTTTATCAGATAGGGTTTCGGGGAAGTGAAAGAGACCTGGTTGTTTCCTGTACCACTTCCCACTTTAAAGCTGAGTTATGGTGCAAGCTTTTATAAACACAAGTGAAGGTAGAAGGTGCCTTTCTGTTATTGCATCAGTTGCAGAAATATCTCTTCTCAGCTCAGCAGTGGAATGAGAATTAAACAAGTGAAACATTGCCCTCCACAGGCTCAAGATTGGAAATGCAAGTTTTTTACATTTATTTTTTATTATGGTTTTTATTGAGATTGAATTATCGGACATGGACAACAGAAATAGTATTTTCTGTAATAATGTCATTATTCTTTAATAATTACAAACATTTTCACGTTATAAAAATATTTTTAATTTTTATTTTATTTCAGAATAATTCGTATACCATTACAATAATTAATAGAAAAATTAATAATTTCAGTTTCAGTGATTTTAGTTTAAGTTTTAACAATTTTGTTCTTTGGTCTTTTTTTTCATTTTTTTAAATTGTTTTATTTTAGTAACTTTAGTAATTTAACTTCAATTTATTTTACACAGACACATATACACACATATATATATACATATATACAGCTGCTTCAGAATGGGAATTTTCTCATGATTTACAAGTAGTTGAAAACATTAGAGATATTGTTAGTAATCAGCGGAACAAAATATATAACACTAGCCTAGTGGTTTTTGGATATTTTACTGCAAATATCTTACAAATTGTACCTTTAAAGCAAAAGGAGTCCCAACCAAGTATTGAGTACATGTGCAATAAATGGACATACTTTGCATGAAGCCAACAATTCACTTAAAATGTTTTTTTTTATTATTGGTCTTACGAAGTATTCTAATTTGTGAATTGGTGGGTTTTTGTTAAATGTGAGCCTAAATCATCACAATTAAAAGAACCATAGACTTAAACTACTTCAGTCTGTGTGCACTGAATTTATTTAATACACGAGTTTCACATTTTGAGATGAATTACTGAAATAAATGAACCTTTTCACGGCATTCATGAAGCACCTGTATATATATGTATATATAGCAACTTATTTTTTAAAACAATTACAGAACTGATCTTAAAGTGTTATAATCAGTTCTTATAATTATAATTTAATTTCATATTTAATAATATGTAATTAATAATTACATTTTATTTTATATTATTACATTTATATTATTACACACACACACATATTTATATGTATGTATATGTGTGTGTGTGTGTGTGTGTGTAATAATATGAAAATAATAAAAAAATAATTATTAATTACATATTATTAAATATGAAATTATATTCTTGTTGTGTACACACAAATCTATTCTCTAAACTGCCTGTCCTCTGTAGGACTCACAGGAATGCTGGATTATATATATAATTACATTAATTTTATACAGAACATTATATTGCATTATTTGATGTATAAATTGTAGGTCAAGCTTGCTATCTTTAGAGTGCTTTTACAGCTGAGTCAAACTTTGTGTACCTAAAAGTGTACCTCTGCTTCTGAACACCAATCACTTTCCCTGAAGCCTCTGCCTGTGGACCCTAGGGAGCCAATCAGAGAGCAATAAGACCCCTTTCTGACCTTTAGTCCCTGCAGCTCATGTCATCAGTAGGTGCTGCAGCGGCTCCCAGCAGATCTCATCTGAGGCAGAGGACACAGACACCCAGAGCGTCTGATCTGACCTCTGTGTTCCAGTTCAAACCTCTGAGAGCTCTTTCATGTTCCACTGCAAATGTCACTCCTGGATAGAGCAGAATATATTCATAAATATAAAGGGAGGCTCATGCACGCACACTTTCCTGCTGTGTGTGTGCTGTTGAAATCCCACAGCTCTGTGGTGTTAGTGGGTTTGGGGCTCAGAGGCCCCGAGTCATTAAATAGCTCTTCTGTAGTCACTGCCTTTCCCTTTGCTGGGGTCAAACAAATAAGCTACCTCCACGCTTACCTGGGTACACAGAAGTGCTATTGTTTGCAATTTCCAGGAAATACTTAGAATCCTCTCTGTGTGTATATGTGGTGTGTATGTGCAGCTTTCAACTTGATTAACTAGCTTTACACAAACTATAATCATCAGCGACCACTTTTCTTCTATTAGAATTCCCCCTGCTCTCTCTGGGCTTACATTTCACTTTCTCTCAGGGGAGAAGAGCAAGTCTGTGGAGCTGGAAGATGTGAAATTTCATCAGTGTGTGCGGCTCTCTCGCTTTGAGAATGACCGGACTATCTCTTTCATCCCACCTGATGGAGAATCTGAACTCATGTCTTACAGACTCAACACCACGGTCAGTGCTGGCTGCATGTATACAACTCTCCCATCAATGAGTCTTAATAATGCATAGTCATTGAAAACGTCAAAGTTCATGTAATTAATTCTTGTATTTAATGACTGATTGATTTGTAATATAGTTAAATATATATATATATATATATATATTTGTACTGTTGTAATGATGGGATCTCAGAGAGCTTTATTTAAATAAAAACATACAAGAATCAAACAACAGGAATATGATGAGGAAACAAGACTTCAAAGCAGAAAACACAAAGAATTTGAAATTAAAAGACAAAAATATAAAACAATGGTTATGCTTTGAATAGAATACTAGCATACTTTACTGCTCTTATTATTTCTATATACTATGTATACTGTGAAAGGAATGTCAATTTCAATACTATTTCCAATGTGAGGAAATTAATTGAAAGTAGTTACATTTTTTTAAAACATTTTTTGACCAATAAATGTGCTTATTGTTTAAAGACATTTTTACACAAAATAGCATTCAAATGGAAACTTTTTTTATGTAAAAGATACATACTGTATGACTCTCTCTATATATACACTTTCTTTGAAAAGTTGGGGTCATTAAGATTTTTTTAATGTTTTGAAAGAAGTATTTTTTGCTCACGAGGGATGCATTTATTTGATTAAAAAATACAATTAAATCAGTAGTATTGTGAAATATTATTACATTATTATTTTATAATTTAAAATACTTGTTTTCTATTTTGTCATATGTGATTTTTCTTTTGTCAAAGCTGAATTTCTGATGAATTAAAACATTTAGAAGAACAACATTTATTTGAAATGGAAATCTTTTGTAACATTACTTGATAAACAAAAGTATAAATTTCTTTTAAAAACACACACCCAAAAAAACATGTACTGACCCCAAGCTGATGAATGAACTAATTGAAATGCATGTATTTTAAAACATTATAAATATAATTACTGTCACTTCTAAACATGAATTCACACACACACACACACACACACGTGTTGTTTTTGTGAAAAGTTGGGACATCCCATAGGCGTAATGGTTTTTATACTGTAGAAACTGTATATGCTATCGCCATTCACCAACCCTACCCCTTAACCTAACCCTCACAGGAAACTTTGTGCATTTTTACTTTCTCAAAAAACTCATTCTGTATGATTTATAAGCGTTTTGAAAAATGGGGACATGGCTTATGTCCTCATAAGTCACCCTCTCCTTGTAATACCTGTGTCATACCCATGTCATTATACAGAGTTGTGTCCTGGTGTCACAAAAACATGCCCACACACACACATATATAAAATACACAGACACACACTCAAACATCCTGTAGATGTTGTATATAATGGATTATATATATAGTGATGCAACATTTTAAAATGATGTTATGCTGTTGGAAGTATCAGTATCAGAAGTTTTTAATATATTTTACAAAAGTTAGTAGCTCAGTAAGTGGCAACGGACTTACTGTTGTATTTTTTTCTCTGTCACTCCTCTGTTCTGACAGGTGAAGCCTCTAATATGGATTGAGAGCGTAATAGAGAAGTTCTCTCATAGTCGAGTAGAGATCAAGGTTAAGGTAGAGCTGCACACATATACACAATCTACACACTCCACTGATTCTTGCTTTGCTTCCTTCAGCACACTCCTTGCTTTCAGTAATTAGCTTTCAGGCTTCTGTCCTGGGGAATGGCTCGAAGTTTACCTGAGCTGTGTCCAAGAGACTTATGTCAGATTCTGACATAAGCATGCTTTGTCCTTTTGCCCTTGCCATACCGAAACTTTAGTTTCTGAAATTGTAGCTTTAGAAGTTTTACTTTGAATGTGATGTTGTGCTATAGTTCCTCCATCTGTTTTCCAGGCACGCAGTCAGTTCAAGAGCCGCTCCACGGCCAACAATGTGTCCATCTTAGTTCCTGTTCCTAGTGATGCTGACTCCCCTAAATTTAAGACCACCACTGGCCAGGCTAAATGGGTTCCTGAGAAGAGTGCTGTAGAATGGAACATTAAGTCCTTCCCTGTAAGTACTGTACATGTTTTACATATGTTTTGTGAGATGTTTGATCTTTGTTTCACTGCCAGAAACTTCAAGTTATTGTTGAATGTTTCAAATTGTTGCTGAAGTCACAGAGACAACAAACGCAAGTTTACTTAACACTTTTAAGAGCCTTCTAAAAATATTGCTATTACTGGCAATTATTATTATTATTTTTTAATATATTTTCTTGCAATTTTTTGAATATATTTAAATCTATTTGTATTTCATTAATATATTTTTACATTTTTAAAATGACTTAGAATTTTTGATGTATTTTTTTTTATTTAATTGTTTTTTGTTGTACATCTTGTTTGAAATTTTTTAATAGTACAAGCCAGGACGTACTGAACTTAATAATTATATGCCTTATTATAGCATCTAGATAGTAAAAAAAAAAAGATTTGTGTGTGTGTGTGTGTGTGTGTGTGTCTATATATACACGGGTATATATAGACATGTATTTTCGGACATTTCGTTTTGTGCTGTTGCAAGCCTTGTACAGACAGGAAAGTTTCCATCACCCACTTAGGAATATGACTCTGAAGGCTTATTTAGAACTGAACTGTTGACTAAAGTGATGACTGTTGCAGTGTTAATTAGACAGTTAGATGTGTCCAAAACTAATGATGTGTCTACTTGTTGAAGGGCGGGAAAGAATTCATGATGCGAGCTCATTTTGGACTGCCAAGTGTGGAAAGCGGTGAACTCGAGGCCAAGCCACCAATCACAGTAAAATTTGAGATTCCTTACTTCACAGTGTCAGGCATTCAGGTACGGCAAAGCGCATATTTACCCCAAAATAGTCAATAAAGACAATAGACAATAAATTTGATAATTGTCACAGTGCGGTAGATTGATTTTTGTAATCCATTTTGTTTGTGTGGTAACAAACACAGGTGCGATACTTGAAGATTATCGAGAAGAGCGGATATCAGGCATTACCATGGGTGCGTTATATTACTCAGAGTGGAGGTGAGGCATATTCACAAATTCTCCCATGCTTACTCCGATATCATTCTGATATACAGTTTACCTTCACCCTGCATTAAAAGTTCAGCGAGCCTTACTCTATCTGCTACACACACACACACACACACACAGTTTGAAATAGTGTAGACTATCAGTTTTCCATCAGTAACACCAGAGGAGAGAGAGACACTCTAATCCTTCAGCCTAGTTCATTTATTTATAAGAAATGCAAAGAAGACATCAGATCTTAAACCTCAATGGAATTCTTCAGATATATCTAAACAACCAAATGGCAAAAACAAATTCAAATGCCTTCAGATAAACTTCCATGCACTTGTGTGTGTGTGTGTGTGTGTGTGTATGTGTGTGTATATATATATATACAGTATTGTTCAAAATAATAGCAGTACAATGTGACTAACCAGAATAATCAAGGTTTTTCGTATATGTTTTTATTGCTACGTGGCAAACAAGTTACCAGTAGGTTCAGTAGATTCTCAGAAAACAAATGAGACCCAGCATTCATGATATGCACGCTCTTAAGGCTGTGCAATTGGGCAATTAGTTGAATTAGTTGAAAGGGGTGTGTTCAAAAAAATAGCAGTGTGGCATTCAATCACTGAGGTCATCAATTTTGTGAAGAAACAGGTGTGAATCAGGTGGCCCCTATTTAAGGATGAAGCCAACACTTGTTGAACATGCATTTGAAAGCTGAGGAAAATGGGTCGTTCAAGACATTGTTCAGAAGAACAGCGTACTTTGATTAAAAAGTTGATTAGAGAGGGGAAAACCTATAAAGAGGTGCAAAAAATGATAGGCTGTTCAGCTAAAATGATCTCCAATGCCTTAAAATGGAGAGCAAAACCAGAGAGACGTGGAAGAAAACGGAAGACAACCATCAAAATGGATAGAAGAATAACCAGAATGGCAAAGGCTCAGCCAATGATCACCTCCAGGATGATCAAAGACAGTCTGGAGTTACCTGTAAGTACTGTGACAGTTAGAAGACGTCTGTGTGAAGCTAATCTATTTTCAAGAATCCCCCGCAAAGTCCCTCTGTTAAAAAAAAGGCATGTGCAGAAGAGGTTACAATTTGCCAAAGAACACATCAACTGGCCTAAAGAGAAATGGAGGAACATTTTGTGGACTGATGAGAGTAAAATTGTTCTTTTTGGGTCCAAGGGCCACAGGCAGTTTGTGAGACGACCCCCAAACTCTGAATTCAAGCCACAGTACACAGTGAAGACAGTGAAGCATGGAGGTGCAAGCATCATGATATGGGCATGTTTCTCCTACTATGGTGTTGGGCCTATTTATCGCATACCAGGGATCATGGATCAGTTTGGATATGTTAAAATACTTGAAGAGGTCATGTTGCCCTTTGCTGAAGAGGACATGCCCTTGAAATGGTTGTTTCAACAAGACAATGACCCAAAACACACTAGTAAACGGGCAAAGTCTTGGTTCCAAACCAACAAAATTAATGTTATGGAGTGGCCAGCCCAATCTCCAGACCTTAATCCAATTGAGAACTTGTGGGGTGATATCAAAAATGCTGTTTCTGAAGCAAAACCAAGAAATGTGAATGAATTGTGGAATGTTGTTAAAGAATCATGGAGTGGAATAACAGCTGAGAGGTGCCACAAGTTGGTTGACTCCATGCCACACAGATGTCAAGCAGTTTTAAAAAACTGTGGTCATACAACTAAATATTAGTTTAGTGATTCACAGGATTGCTAAATCCCAGAAAAAAAAAATGTTTGTACAAAATAGTTTTGAGTTTGTACAGTCAAAGGTAGACACTGCTATTTTTTTGAACACACCCCTTTCAACTAATTGCCCAATTGCACAGCCTTAAGAGCGTGCATATCATGAATGCTGGGTCTTGTTTGTTTTCTGACAATCTACTGAACCTACTGGTAACTTGTTTGCCACGTAGCAATAAAAAATATACTAAAAACCTTGATTATTCTGGTTAGTCACATTGTACTGCTATTATTTTGAACAATACTGTATATATATATATATATATATATGTATGTATGTATGTGTGATGTATTAGTTGTACTTTCTGACTTTTTGTTTTTGACAGATTATCAACTGAGGACCAACTGAGAGAGGACAGCACCTGTGCATGTTGTGTGTTCTGTCTGTCCTTTTCCATCTGTGAGACAGCTACTGCTTTTCACACAGCAGTTGGACTACTATTGCTTTTGTCAGGTTTTACAAATTAAACAAGGGAGTCAGATCGCAAAGTTACTGAGAAGCCCCTATGAAACAATGGTTTCGGGTTTAAACAATTTTGGGTTATAATCCAAAGGCGGTATTACAGAAACCTACTAGAATCTACCTATATATGTTCTATTTAAAAAGAAAGATTTTCACCCACATGTCGTTCCAAACCTTTCTGTATTTCTTCATTTTATTTAAATGACTGGTAACACTTTACAATAAGGTTCCATTTGTTAATGTATTAACTAACACGTAAAAACAATGAACAATACATTTTTTTACAGTATTTATTAATCTTTTTTAATGTTAGTTTCTGAAAATACAGTTGTTCACTGTTAGTTCATATTAGTTCACAGTGCAACAACTGATGTTAACAAGCACAACTTTTGATTTTAATACTGCATTAGTAAATGTTGGATTTAACATTAACTAGGATTAATAAATGCCGTTGAAGTATTGGTTATTGTAAGTTCATGGTAACTAAAGTAGTTAACTAATTAACCTTATTGTAAAGTGATACCAAATGACTAATGAATAAATGAATTAAATTAATTCAAAATATGAACAAAAAAATAATAGTATACCTAAGACTACATTTATATCTACTGTCTTAAAGAGATTTAAATAATATTGTAATTAAATTTTACCTGATGTAAACACAATACGTTGATCAAATTGGTGCGATTAAGCTCATAATCGTAGCAACCATAACTGCAGTAAAATATGTCTAAACATGTAAACATCTAACTCTGATTATTGGAAATAATGACATTATTGGTGCAGATATAAATGTCGTCAATGATACTAAAATAACTCAGCTGATTTGGAATGACGTAAGGGTGTTATAATGTTTTTGTTTTGTTTTTTACACAGAATTTTCATTTTTCTTTGAATTATCCCTTTAACTTGTCAGATGTGAACTTAAGCTGCTTATTTAAATTTCTGCTGTAGGTGGCGGGACTATCTCTCAGCGTGATATGATCTTACTGTATGTCTGTAGAGCTGTAAACACAAGCACAGGCCCAATGAAATGAATACCTTGTGCTCAAAATCAATGATTAATAAGGCAGTGTACTATTAGGACACCACTGTAACACTATATTTTCACCGGAGCAGCCCGTATCTTTGTCTTTGGTTTATGCTCACTCAAAATACCACAAATGCCTACACACTTTTAAAAGTACAATGGAAAGTGGAAATGTTTAATGACATTACCATGAACCGATCAGCAAAAAAACTTGTGCATGTTGATGCTCTATTAATCATGATTGCGTTTGTTTCTTTAATCAGCAGCAGTACAGCAGTCAACACATCTGATAACACATCATTTTTTGTCTGTAATTATAAGTTTCCACGCTGGGAAAATCCTCAGTTGCATTGCACCACTTGTTTTATCAGTGTGACGGCTGGCTGTTTGTGTGTGTGAGTGTGTGTTTGTGTGTGTGGGTCGGTGGGTGGGTGGAATACTGTCTGCCACCTCTGCAGAGGCAGCAGAATATATTATTTGTCATGTCCAAACGGCTTCCTCCCTCATTTATTTACCAAAGGTCAATGGCATGACAACATCTGATATTTATTTCACACTGAATATGAAATATGTATTTTTGATCTTTTCTTATTGACAACTTTTCTGCTCAATACTATACTAAAGGTCATTGTGAGAAAATAAATGGATTTTTGTTTTGGCAAGCGTTTTTGTGATTATTTTCTCTGCTCTATTGAAATTTTATGCAGGGGTATGACTATGAGTACAATGGATAAAATATTTTATTTTCCAATCATCCACGAATACGGGTGTTATATGCATTGCTACTTTTGTTTGCCTTCATTCTTATCAGTCTCAACACATGACAATCCAGTAGATGGGTGACAATGGGTCACAGAGTCAGCTATTGTTTATGTGGAGACTGAGCAGCTGTTGCACAATAGCCATCTTGTTGTGGGTAAGAACAGCCATTGGCCAACACCCCCCATCCCATGATAACTGTCCCTCAGCCCATTACTGGCCCTATCAGAACTTACTCCTGTCTTCACAGGATGGGCTATGGATGAATGACTCAGCTGCATGGTTTCTAAAACACAAATTCTCACACATGCAGTTAGGACCAAACTCAAACTCAAATATTTTAACCAGCTTTTTGTTATTTCTAGAGTTTTTGTTAAACATTATTCTTAGTAGTGTTTTGGAAAACATCGAATCTTGCTACATGAGTCCCTTAAAACTAAATCCAGTCTATGGTGGACCCAAAAAGTATTTGGACACCTAGGCATTAATGCATATAAAACCAAATAACAATCCACGTAGCATAATGCAATCAAATGTGCACTTATATGAGCCACTTTTGCAATGACTTTTTACCATCTTGTTCCAGGATACTTTTTTATTCGATGTTTGGGATGCATGTAGTCCGGGTACGTAGAAGTTGCTCCATACTGACACTTTTGAAAATCCTTAAATCATCTTGCTGTACCTGCTTAAAATGTAATTTACACTCATTGAGAAGATACAGAGAGATAATATATAATAAGATAAAATTATCATGCTATTCTATGCACAATTGTTGTATACAAAATCCCACCACTGACTGGTGCATGCAGGTTCAACTTAAAATATCTGTTTTATCACAGGACAGCAATCGCATGCACATATTCTGTCTTTTTTGCAGGAGCATAACAAGAAGATTATATAAAGAAACATTTGTTTAGTAACACTAACAAAAGTTAATAGAAAAATGTGCTTTTAAATTTAACTTGTTTTTAAATGTAAATTTAGCTCCTCAATTGTAAGTCGCTTCGGATAAAAGTGTCTGCTAAATGAATAAATGTATATCCAGATTAATGTGGAGGTAGACAATTCCCCTTAAATTTACAGAGTAGTCAAGTAACCACAGATGTAGCTCATTGCATTTACTTGGGATGTAGTATACAAAGGTAAGTCACAATACTTTTTTACATTTCGTTTTATAATTTAAACCTTATTTTTCTAAATGGTTTGTGTGAAAAATGTGTTTGAGATGTTTTCAAATGCCACTTGGTTTGATATTCGGCTATTGACATTCACATGTATATTAAGTGTCCAGAGTTTTATGATGCTTGGTGCTTTTCTAATGTAATTTCTCCAAAGTTGTCAAAGCATGCACTGAATGTTTGTTTATTTTGCATACATATTGAAATAGATTTCCACTAAATGGCTACAACCTGCCATCTGTTTATCTCCATCTGTCTGTGAATGTTTTTCATAAAGGTTCCAGAACAAAATACCAACAATTTGCATGAAAGTGTAAGAAACACACACATACACGCACACGTTTACTTAGCTATCTAAATGGGGACATTGCATAGACTCCTATTGTTTTTATGTAGTTAGTTATACACCTTTTTAACCTAAACCCACCGCTAACCCTCACAGAAAACGGTTTGCATTTTTACAATTTCAAAAAAAAACTTTTTTACAAGTTTTACAAATGAGGACGTCCCCAAATAGAGGTTTTTGTTAGTTTTGGTAGGTTTTGCTCACTTTTGGGTACAAATTTGTCCCAAAAATATGGTTAAGTAGATGCACACACTCCAATAAAATCACTATGTCTTAACATCAATCATATTGATATTCTGATCCTTTATTTGATCCAAAGCATTGCCTGCACTATAAATCCACACACATGTGAATTCAGCTGACACAGTCAGTCACTTTGCCCACACATCAGAACTCCGGAAAAGCTAAAGACATCCCATGATGGACAACCACTTGGTATGCTCACAGTTGCCCACATAAATAAAGCAGTCAAGGACATGCACATATTGTAGTTGTCCAAAAAGCGTTGGAGATAAAGCAGCATGTTTTACCTAAAATCAATTAAAGGTCAAACTTTAGATTATTTTTGTGCTTTTTCAGTACTTTTAACTGTACTTTATTGGAGTGACACATGTAAAAGCTACATTTTTGTGCTTAAACCCTGAGACCCTGAAATCTTTAATGACTTGAGCCAAAATGTGAATCAAAATATAATTGTCACATGTGATTTGTGCTTTAGTTTAATGGGTTCAAAGTATCATTTAATTGAGAGTGCTGGTTTTTCATCTCAGCTCCTGTTCAGTAAAAGAATGGTATATTTATTAAGTAGTCACAGTTATATCAGACGAGCCAGGCTTGAAGCAGTCTCTCTCCTTGCCTGCATCTGGCCTGAAATGCTGAAGATCCCCACTGTCCTCTCCCATCGCCTCTGTCCTGGCCTTGACCTCTCTATGAGGTAAACCACTACGGCGTATATCCCAACCGCTAACACTGTAAAACTCCCAACTACCAGCATCACCACCCCGGATATATACATGTCATTCAGCGCCTTCCCAGGTTTGGGCATGTGGTAGGAAAGGGCCACATCCAGCAGGACAGCTCCACATATTAGCAGAGAGATTCCCGTGATCATCACGATGAGAACGTCAGATAAACCACCGCTCTTTAGCATGTTGATCCGACGCCTGCTACGCACGCAATTCATGTCCTGGACAGCAGAACTCAGCAACTGCTTGAGAAGGACGGCCAGAGCGAGAAGGCAAAGAACAGTTCCGGCGCCAAGTCGCCACTCGCTGGAAAGGCTGGTGGTAGTGGAAAGGAGGCCTACGCCGCCCAGGCCGCAGCCTAAGATCAAGGCCACTGAAGTGCAGTAGCATAATAAGGATTTGCGTGGTTCGCTGAACCACCAGAGCTCCACCTGCTCCTCAAGCAGGTTCTGCTGGATGCGAGCCGGGTCCGGATGAAGGTGGCCCCGAGGAAGGGAATAGTCCTCCAGCTCTGACATGATGTTCGATGCTAATGGTGCTCAAGAAAGGTCCCAGCTGTGAGAGGACACCTGGTTACAGTTCCTGGAGAAAACAAGTTGGAAGAAGATGCCAAGTGAGCAGTTGACAAAATATACATAAAAAGAAAATTACATTTATGATAAAAAAACGGAAAAAAAAAACTAGTAGATGTGGTTGCCAGAAATTCACATTAAAAAGGCATTATGGGATGGCATTTATGATGGTATATTTCACAGTTCATAACTGAACATTTAATTATTTTTAATATCGCTGATATACTGTAATATACTTGAACATATAAATCTGCTTTTGTACCCTAAAATACATACTGATAACCAAAATACAAATATGAAAAACTGGTCAAATAAATGGCCACATGATGAATTAAATGTTGTCAGGGTTAACTATGATAATAACACACATCACCAAAATAAAGCTATAAAAATGATCTAAATAACATCAATTATAACATTAAAATACTTTTGTGTAAGTGGTGATGTGTTTTTACTGTTTTCACCATAAATGTATTAAATTGTAATTTAAATTCTATTCATACTAAAGTGTGTGTGTGTGTGTGTGTGTGTGTGTGTGTATATATATATATATATATATATATATATATATATATATATATATATATATATTATTTATAAAGAAGAGTATTTCAATATGATGAACAGTTTTTACTGTTACTGAAATACCTATGTTTTTTTTTTAAATTCTATGAAAAAATTACTGTGACTGGACTGGAGAGATCATTATCAAAGATACATTTTAGAAGTCCCATTCGGATCTTGCTCAATTTGACTTGAAAATGCCAAATGCCATCAATGTCACAGAACAAAACAGGAAAACAAGGTATGTTAGCCCGCACACCACTCTCCCCATTCCCCAATGTATGCAAAGTATAACAAAATGATGCAAATACTATGTAAATTAATCATTAACACCATTTTGGAGTCAGACCAAGCTGCTAAATGGCTAAAATGCCATTTATTTATGAGGCTGTTCTTAAAATCAATTTATAATGTGATCAAACAATGAACACAAGGTTTAATTGAAAAACAGTGTTCGGTCTAAAGTCTATTAATGTGGCTGGGGATAACCATGAGGATGTTTGTGGAGAGAGAATAAAGATTTTAAATAGTGTGAGAATACAATTTCCCTTCTGCTCAGGGTCTCAGGCATTAATTCCTTTATAAATGGCCTGTCTCTGTGGTCCCTCTGACCCTCAAGGTTGCAGGACAGCCAGCTTGTCTTTACAATCCCGTAAGTGGCTTTGCCTTCTCAGTCAGCACTGCTGTACCAACACACTGCATCTGCTCCTAAACTACATTACATACATTATAATCACAGACCACAAATTGTTTATCTTTATCCTATTATTTGTTCAAAGGCAGTCACTCGCCGTAGGGGTTGTGTACAGTACATGTACGTTTGTGAAGCTTTGATAATTAAGTCCCTGTAGACCTGAGTCTCATATCACTGACATACTGCTTCCCTGTGACTGAGGTGAGGCATGAAGAGGGAAAAATGAAAACAAGGAAGTCCATGAAACCAAAAACATGTTTAGTCCATGTTAAGATTAAACTGGTCAGAAAAAGGATAGTTGACCTAAGATGAAAATTCTGTTATTTACTCACCTTCGTGTTATTCCAAACCCGTATGGATCCTTGTTTGGAACAAACATTTGAAATTGTAAAGAATAAAATTAGTCACTTCTAATGCCATTACAATGAATAGGGACTTTCAAGCTTCAAAAAGGAAGCAAATGAACCATAAAAGTATAATAAAGGTGGTACATAAGATTTATGCGTTATATCCAAATCTTATGTGGGAAAGGCAAGCATCTTATCATCAATCATTTTTAATTTCAGAACTTTTGTGTAAATATAATGTATGTGATCATAGATGGGTGCCTTATGTTACATTGGTGGTGTACTCACCCTAAAGAGTTAGAAAGTGTTAGAAAGATGAGAGTGCTGCTCCATGTGACAGTTGTATTTGGTATTTTACTTTTAGTAATTTCCTCAACAGAGTGTGGAGAGAAAAAGCACAGCAAGGAAATATATATCACCTAAGGATTGGGACTTGATTCGAGCTTATTATGTGTCCTTCACCTTAGCATATTCTATGACTTTCAGTTTTGATTTGCACAATGGCTTCTTGGGAAATTTTCCTCTTTTCCTCTAGCTGACAGGTGCAGTCCAGACTCCAAAGTATGTTTTTAATACTGCCTGCATGAACACAACCAGGCTGACCAGGCAGGTGAAAGTGTGCAAGATGTAATTCTTAGTTTGAAAGCATTTATAATTATTACTAGTCTGATTCATTTAGGCTGACATGGAAAAACAATCTAAATGGCTGATCTGTCAGTGTATCGGATTAGGGGCTGGACAGCCTTCCAACTTAGCCCGAAATTTAAAAAACAGTCCACAGTCAGTTTTGCTGCAAGGTCTCTCTGAGGTTATTTCATAGGCGAAATGTCTCTGGATGTCAGTGTGTGAGTGATCCACAAACCAGCATAGAGGTGTTCAGGTTTAGGAGCATTCTGACAGTGTACCTTCTCCTCTTTCTTGAATCATGTTGCTGCTGGCTATTGACGTTTGGTGGTTTTCTTGAAGATTTAGAGCAAATGGCATCTGTCCCGACAGGTGTGAATGGTGAGCATTGTGGCAGACCAAGCGCGCCATTCATTCTCTAGCCAACCAGTACACTGTTGTATCTTGGACATGCAGGTCTCTAATGTATCTGAAAAAGAAGCGTTCATAAAGCAGGCTCTTGTTTTGTCTCCGGTCACCATACAACAGCTGATGCCTTGTCTAGCACACTCTTCTCTGCCTGGTTGCTAGACTCAGACAATGGAGCAAGTCTCTGAGTTTTTCCCTTGGCCAGAATGCGACAGGTCACGATCTGTTTGGAGACAAAGGAAGCAAAGAATTGACAGTTGGATGTGAAGGGAACGTGTAAAGGATATGTAGTACGTCTAATCCGTCAGGGTTTAATGAATTGCTTTTGTTTGTTAAGGGAGGAAACCGCTGTGAATTCGAGATCTGAGCAGGGGTGGATATTTATTTATTTTTTATTCCTGGGTTCCGGAGAGTCAAAACTTTGCAGCAAGGTGGAAATGGATGGATATTGTCCAGAAAACATTCATTAAATGTTCTCTTATTTTTATTATAATTTTAACCTATTTTTCAAAGTTATATCAATATATTCTATCTGGAATAAATGTTAACCATGTAGTGTGTTCAAAATGGCACAAACACACAATAGGCTAAACTCTATATGTTGTGCAGTACCTGAAAAGGAAGAAATTAATCTTGAATTAATGATTAATCTATTTCGAATAAGATTGTGGACCAAGAGTGAGTTGTTAAAGTCATGCTACTTGCTGCTTCTCTCTCCTTTCTGCTTAATCCAAATTTGATCAGCCTTTACACATGGCTCAAGATACTGTCAGGCGTAACTTCACGAATAAACCGCAACCAGCAGCTGGACTGGACCCTGCCTTCAGACCTGCATAAACCACTCTTGATTTCTCACTCTTAATCTCTCATTTCAACTGAGCTCTTATGCCAACTGTTGCTCTGTTTCCTGTCTCTTGACAACAATAGACCTGGTATTGCTTTTATGGGTGTGCAAATAGTGCAGAAACATGACATCAGTGATACTTCTCTAGAAAGATTTATGTCAGTAAAGGTTAAAAATATATTACACAACAATAGGCGTCATACACTTGACAGCTGTGGGTCACACACTAAACAACAAGTGATTTTCATGTCGGACCCAAGTCACATCACAAACAACAAACTCACACAGAAACTTGTGACTCAGCTTGGGGCCCCAAACTGGCTCAAAATATTGAATGTTTGATATGCTACAACTGGATGGAATCAATTGTCTCATGCTAAAAAAAAACATAGTCTGTGCCCATCATACACCATGCGATTTTCTGCGAAACAGAAGATGGGCACTTTCGCAACTAGCATTCAACCTAAGGCTGGAATTCACTTTGAAAATAGTATTTAGTATTTTTACAGATGTAAATAAAAAAAAGTAATAATAATAAATAAATAATTCATAGTATACAATGGGCAGAGACTCTTCAGCTTCAGACTATGATTCCATGCAGTTGGAGGATATTGATCATCACTGATATTTTGAGCCAATTTTAGAGCACATATTATTTTCATTTGTCTTGTATCTCCTAGCAACAAGGTGCATGTTTCTGCATGAGTTTTATGTATTGGGAACAATGTGAAAGGCTGGTATTGTGTGATCCTCACTCTTACGAAAATTAACCATGGTTTTACTATAAATAAAACCAAAAAAACATGGTTTCTATAGTTAAACCATGGTAACCACAAAATAACCACGGTTTTGCTATATTAACCATAGTTTAACCATGGTATTTGTAGTAAATCTGTGGTTGTACAAATGGTGGTCAACACGCCAAAAAACCATGGGTTACTACAGTTTTACTATAATAAAACCATGGTTATTTTTCATAAGGGCAGTCATTTAGTATATGATGCCCAGTAATACTGTGTAACCAATTTGGCAAGTGTACGATGCCTAGTGTTTTCAGATCCGTTCAGATGTAGTGTATTCAAGCATTAAGGGTGTTATTTTGCCAGGTAAGGTCTACAGTGATCTGTATTCACTGGTGTTCGGTGTTTGATTTTCCAACCCGATCTCACGGCAATTCATACATTTTTTACAAGGTGGCTTATTCGTACGAATTCGTATGACCACACTCGTACAAATTCATACGATTGTTGCCAAATCGTACGTATTTTACGAGTTGCACAATTCTTATGAATTTGTACGAATGACCTACACCTAACCCCGCCCCTAAACCTAACCGTCACTGGGGTTTAGACAAATCGTATAAAAAGAGTGAGGTTGTACAAATTCGTACGAATAAGCCACCTTATAAAATACGTACGAATTGGCCGTGAGATGGCGTTCGATTTTCCTGTTTTGGGCACAGATGCAGTATTAACCACTAATTAAATCACCAATTAACTGGACTGTCCACCAAGCTCCACAAAAGAGAGAGAAAAAAAGTTTACCTCTCTTCCTGCCTATCTCTCCCCCTTTTATTCTCAAAACAGTGACAGCATCCAGAATATTCAGTTCTGGCCTTGAGGACAGCAGAAATGTGAACATAATCCATAATGCAATAAAAAAAAGGGTAACTATCCAGCTTGGCCACTGAGCTCCATTTTCTCTGACCTGAACTCCATCTGTGACACAGACACCAGCCTGGTTAAGACACCTGGACCTGCTCCTTCACTCTTAGGGCACGGTTTCATTCTCACTGACTGTCTCCGTGTCTGTCGCAGAATATTCTGGAATATACACTCTTGGTATGTTTGGATGTTACTTAGTGCTGTCATGCACCTGTGAGCTTATAAGGGATCTCCGAGGAGAGGATGAGGAACGAGCACAGAGAGTTTTGGTTCGCTTGGAACCTGGAAGTATAAATTTGAGATTCCTTTCATTCTGCCTTCTATCAAAACTCCAAATAAGGTTGTTTCTCCTTTTGTATAAAAAGTACTGGTGATAATGATCTGAGATGGTGTTACCATGGAACTGAAAGACCATTCACCTTCCATTGTATTTAGATGGCACTCCAAGATACTTCAAAGAATGCCTTGGTAATACGATGGTACAGTTGGTACCTTTTTTTAGAACTATTTGACATTTATCTTTTTGTCTGTGCTTTCTGCTTCGTCCTATTTTGTAATGTCTTGGCTACAGAATGGCTACGATTATGTATCATTGTTGGTGTGTTTAGATCCAACAATAAAATAACAATAAAACAATAAAATGTCATAAATGGCTTAATTCTGATGTTATATCCATGATGTGACATTTTGTCAACACCTCCAATGTATCTGAAAGACCATATTAAGAATGGTTTAATGGAAGAGGGTAACTATGAGTAATTACTACCCCCCCCCCCCCCCCCCCCCAACTATTACACTGTCACTGTAAAGCACTGTTCACACTCAGCACTGAAAGGGAACTCACAGGAATAAAATAATTTGCTTCCCTTTTATATTATGATTTAGAACAAGATTAACTACACAGAAGAGAGGCATTTCATTTCTTTCTCTATAGGCTGTTAGTTACTGTTATATTTACTGTTATACGTATAAATACGTAAATGTGACCCAGGACCACAAAAGTGTAATTTGTTTGAAATTGAGATTTATACATTTATGCAAGCTTTCAATTGATTTATGGTTTATTAGGACCTGACAATATTTGGTTGAGATACAACTATTTGAATATCTGGAATCTGAGGGTGAAACACTAAATATTGAAAAAATGGCCTTTAAAATTTTCCAAATGTATTCTTAGAAATGCATATTACTAATCAAAAATTAAGTTTTGATATATTCACGGTTGGAAATTTACTACATATCTTAATGGAAAATGATCTTTACTTAATATGCCAATGATTTTTGGCATTAAAGAAAAATCAATATTTGTTTTTTTTAATGTTTTTTTTTTTTTTTGCCTATTGCTGAAAACATACCCCAGCAATTTAAGACTGTTTTTATGGCCAAGGGTCACAAATGCTATGTATTAGTATTTTATTAATTAAGAGTAACTCGTATTATGAGTTACTCTTTAAACCACAATATGTTTGACATGGACATCACAGTGTCCACTGTAAGTGTTATCTGATAATTATATAACTTTCTCATTCCAAACTTCATATACTGGACACATTTGCTTAAGATTATATATGTGTATGTTAAGAGTTATGTTGTCCAGCCAATTTCTGGTGTCCTAAAAACTCCTAACAAATGGATTGGTCATTTGTGGGAAGATTTAGTTTGGTCAGCTCGATATGCTTTTACCATAATGGAATGTTAATGTTATAAGATGTGCATAATTGCAAAAATACAGTAAGTGTGTGACCTGCTCCGGGAAATAAATGAATATACATATGTTGTTCATTAGTATTAGTATTATAAACCATATAAATTAATAGTGAAATTATATATATTAGTATGTTATTAAGTAATTAGTTTATAATGTTAAAAGGGTTTTAAAATGCATTATTATTTATATGAGATAGTAATTTAAATAATAATAATTTATCTTATAAAGCTGCTGACATGCAGTAGATAGGAAATGTGCTGTACTAGCTTTTATCTTGTAACACTGGTGAAAATGTTCACACAGTATATGAGGATAATATATTTAGTGTACAAAGTCCCAATATCCATTTACAGAACAGAACAGTCAGTTACAGTCCTTTTATTTTAGGAGTGATGTTATTTGCCTATGATACTGAACATCACATCTCATTTGTACTGTACTAAGTAGCCTATGCAGAACAACATGTCTTTATACTTAGTACAGAACTTTTGTTTGTGTGACATTGCTTATAATAGTATGAAGTTAATTCAAGTATTTGATAAACAGCAATAACATTGTATGGTTCTAAAGTTTCCCATATTAGGATGCTACGAACAGATTTAAATACTTACCTTTACCTGATTCTGCACATCATGAATTCCCGGAAGGGAAAGGATACATACTTTTTAATGCCCTCACAGAAGGAAGTCATAAAACTCCAGTACAAAGTTTACATGTTCTGCGGTGCTCTATCAAGGTGTGGATCATCCCATCTGTCTTATATTTTTATAACTCATACTAAATATGATTTTAGCTATTTAAAACTAAAAGAATACGAAGGCGTTCTGAGAACGTTATATTTCTTACCTGTGATGCGCTAGCAGGCAGCACACCATCCTGAACACATCAGCCACAAACACACACAGCAAGACAAACACAGCCAATCCGTCTGAGAGGTGAAACGCGCTCAGCTAAAACAGATATCAAGTTTAATGGAAGTCTCGCACAGTAATCTCGACCATATCAGCTTGTACATCGCGAATGTCGTCGCAGGTGCACAGTACTGCTCGATCCGCCGGACTTTTACCCTCCGCTCGGAGGTGTGGTCTCTCTGATCGCGCAGCGTGTAGTTTAGCTGGGAGTATGAGTGTGTGTGTGTGTGTGTGTATTTGTGAATGTGTGACCTCGCCGCTCTTCTCCAGCGGGACACCTGCAGAGATAAGAAGCTTCTGATCCTAAGGTCTTAAATTAAATGGCGCCAAATGAAAACGCCATACAACGTTTTAATATGTTCGTTCATTCTGCTTCGCGTTTCAAGTGCTACACTACAAAATGCTATACCTGGCTGAAAGTCGTCTCGGAGTTACCTGCTCTGTTTGTTGTAAACCCGGAACTTGTAACTAGCCTGACCAGTTTTAATAAATGGATCACTCAGGCGACTGCAAGAATTGTGTTATTGAGATGATTTTTATTCGCTTCACAATTGATGGTGGATTTTCAGAACTAGCCATATTTATCTCCAAACTAAGGCTAATCAAAACTGAAGTTTATTTTTTTTTTAATGGATTGTAATAGCCTATCCATTTTTATTATATAGCCTATAGGCCTACTGTAGGCTATATGGATAATAATTATTATTCATTATAAATATATGTTATTTTAGACCTAAGTATTTCCCATTTTTTTTCGGTATACCGATATTTTATATCGGGAAACAGGGCGGGGCTTAATTTAATCCACGGATAATTAGACTACTTCACAGGAAAGCCACAAAACGATGTAGAAGACATGCCAGACCAGCATGTGGCAGTGCAATTCTGCCACAGAGATACACTTAAAACAGAGAAGAAGACTTGAGCTGTGCGCATAAACTTTGCGCATACAGACAACACGTTTATTAATCTGCGTTATTGTTAGTTAATAAAAAATGAATAATTTAGTGTTTGTTCATGTTTTCGTTTCTGTTACATGACATAGCGGTGTCTGACTAGGGTGCCGATGACGTCATTGTTTCAGAAAATATATGGATTCGCTGTCCGCACGAAAACGCAAGGGAGGCGTTTTCAGATCTACTATGTTCTGTATACAGCTGAATGCATCTCCGTGTGGATGGTGCCTGAATTCCATGATAAATTAATGGCTTAGACAGGACGGGACAGTCTTTTATGCAAATCACTAGAAGAGCATAAATTAGGTGAATAGGGTTATTCTGATTTCATGTTGACTCAAAAGTAATTGCCTTTCATAATTGCATTAACATAAAAGTTTTACTTCGCACTTCATCTGTTTTCATTCATTTGAATACATTTTATTATTAATTACATTTTACTAATTAAAATTTTCGAATGAATCCAGTTGATAATGATTAATCAACAAATCATTTGATAGCCTATGTATATAGGTTTTAAATTTATTTTATTATTTTTACACACAGAGGCTTTAATAGAGCATAATTTTTGCTACCCTATGCTAGAACATTCTTTAAAGAGTTTTTACATTTTTAAAAACCATATTAGCATTTCTTCAGAAAAAATAATGACAGGCACAAATAGTTGACATATTGCTTATCTAAAAATGGTGACACCCAGTGGTTCAGTAAGGTGACACCTTACACAAGCATTAGACAATATGTATTGACACGCAAAGACCACAAATCACAGAGGTCTGATTTTGCAGAATATTTGCAGTGAACACATTGTGACATCTTTCTGGATCTGAACTTATTCAAATACACAAATGCAACAACACAATTATGCAACCATATTTATATGTAACTGTATTTATACATACACAACAAAACACTGCATCCAAGGAACACACTCTCTTATTAATTTCCTTTCTTTCCATCTTTTTCTGACAAACGTGGGTTTCACCCTCTCATGCCTGATGTATACTGGTTTTTTGGATCTTTGATGTTGTCCCTCAGTCTCTTAGGCTCTTTGGAGGAAGCTTATATATTTGAATGAAGGTCATTCATGAATCTGTGCTCCAGTCCCTCTTCTGTCAAGATAAGGACAAAATACACGTAGCACACTTTGTGCATCATCGGCAACATGATGTTTGGGTTCGATTTGAGTGATGTCCTGCTCTTGGTGAGCTTTTATGTTGTGGAAACTGTCCAGTTCTTTCTCCATCCACCCAGAGGAAAGCAACCCAAGCATCGATCTTTTTGTTCAGCCATTAGTGATCTATTCCCCCTCTGCATCATCTCGGGTTCATCTGTAATTACCAGGCCTTGAAGTGACATGCTACGTTTTGTACAAGGCTGTTTTCTGTCAATTCGTTGTAATGCCTTCGGCAATGCTTTGAGGTTAAATGTGCCATTTGATCATTAAGGAGGTCACATATATGCGTATACTGTATATGGGTTGTTTTGTTTTGTATGTTCATTATGACATTAAGTTTGAAATCATTTCTATATATGTGTTCACAAGACACTAGAGTTGTGAGGTCATCTGTGGTGGACCTCAGTGATCCATTCCAGCTATGCCTTGATGTCATTTTTTTTTTTTTACGTTTAATTTACATTACACTTTTTTTTCTTAACATGCATGGCCTTCTGCTTCTTCCACTGGAGATGTTTCTCTTTCAAAATATAAGACGGTCAAGTTAACTGAGACAGATTTCTCACTTTATCAGATTTCATCATGATAATTAAAAATAGAAAATAGAATTGAGCAGCATATGTGCATTTTTTTTAAACTGCCTCAGTTGTTTAATTTTTAATCATTGTCTGTGCCATTGAAATTCTGGCCTCATTTTATAGCCAATTATGTTCGTAGCTTTCTTCACTCAATCTAATTTCTTCCTAGAGACAATGAGGCCCAGTCCAAGTCTGTCACATTTAAAAGACACAGTAAACTTGCAGTTTAGTCTGTGTGACACTGAGCACAGAGTGTGCGCTCTCTTCCCTCTCATAATGCTGAATAGATGCATGCAGAGTGTCACACATCAAGTATTTGTTGGCAGTTATTATTCATGGACATGCTGTGGTTGATGCTGGAGGCTTTGAGGAAGGAATAAAAGACAGGTAATAGATGTGCTCTGTCAATTGCTTTGCGAGGGAGATACACAGAGACAGCCACACAGCCACACTATTTTTTTATTTTGTATTATTTGTGTCCAACCAATAAAGACATGATGATTCTATACATTATATATAATTTAAAGCAACTATATGGTCTGATGAAATGTATATGTATGTTTTTACATCTGTATATTCTTCCATTAAATTTCTTCCATCTCTGTGCACTGGGTGAGGATGCATGTAGCTTCTGCTGTTCATACCTCATGCTCCCCACAGTCACATCACTGATCCCCTTTTAATGGGCTGTTAAACTAAAGAAGGAGAGAAAAAATAGTATATATAGGATGAGATATTTTGCTGGATTGAAGAGCAGTTATCTCTAAAACTGTAATTATGGTAAATATTACCTTCCAGGGACTTATGATAAATGGGGCTGTAAAATCAATGTAGCTAGATTTTTTTGTGTGTGTTGCTCACAGTGCTTATGCTTATGCAATGCCTACATTGATCGTTTCTAGATACTGTCCCACTGTTGTGGCTCAAAAATCTGAATTTATAGTCTTCCGGAATTAAAATTCATACTATGCGCTCTGGTCCCAGATGAACTGTGTTCTTGGTCAGCAGATATAGCAGAAACCCCTTACTTGAATACTTTGAAATTAGCTGCTTCTTTATATACATTATCTCATGTGGATTAAAAAGCACTTCCTATAATTTCCCCATATTTCATTGCTGTGCATCAGTTGCTTGGCTGAGCTGAGAAATTATTCTCACTGGAAATCTGCTTTACAAGAGTGATGTGATAAAATTATAATTATTTATTATAGGTTAAAAATTATATATTTGTTTATTTTGCTGTTTTTTCATCGCTGTGCTTCAGATGCATAACTGAACTGAGAAATCATCCTCATCTTCAGCATGAATCTCTTAGTTGCCTTGCCATATTTGAAGCTTAAAATATTGATACTGTAAGAAAGTGTAAAATCATAGTGGGCCTAGGTAGCTATACTGAATTGTTTTATATCCATATAAAAATGATGTAAATTGCATTTCTTTTTAACTCATTGATGAATAATCATAAGATATGTGTGTCAATCCTCAGATTGGTCTGTGTCTCAGCTGACATGTATGTCCTGAATCTGTCTGTCATCCTTCTCCTCCATCTGCCTCTTTAACAGCTCAAACTCCCCACCTGGATACATGGTCTTCCTAAGTGTGTTTGTTTGTGTACCGTGTGTGTGTATGTGAGCGAATAAGAGGGTGTGAGAAAAACTGCATGCTCCATTACTGCACAAAGCCCGTAGGGAACGGGGAGAAGAAAAGAAAATGATGATAATATTGAAGGTAGAAAGAAAACAAGAAACAACTATGCAAGCAGAAATCTAGAAGGATAATAAAAAAGTGAAGAAATGGGAAAGTACAAACACGGGCGGCACACTGACAGGGTAGAGTTCATATTGAGGACAGCTCATCCATAAACTGGACACTGTTGAAAATCCTTATGTTTTTCTCTTAAGTGACCATCTGGAAGTATAAGACAACCTCATTTGTGCAGAGTAGTATCACTTGCATCAGGGAATAATACGATACATTTTGCAGGAGCTGGAGAGTAAAATAATAGTGATTATAGGCAGGATTTCATCACTCTGTCTTTCAAGTCTAGCCCCTCCATGTTGATGGAAGTTGACGACGCAGTTCCTTCGTGATTGTGGTGATGTCCTCAGTGAAATGCCAGCGTTGATTAATCTGCCTGCTCTGTTCCAATCAGTGTCACAGCGGGAAAGAAATGCCATGTGCTTAAAATGGCCAGCTTTCGCCAGTTTTATGAGCTTGGCCTCCCGTGGACTTGTACTGTTTCCCATTGGTGGGACAGCTTGGGTGTGAAAAACAAAAATGATGACGATATATTGCAAGGTATATGGTAGCAGCCTGTCAAAGCATAATACTTTTATTACACATGTATGACCATCTTTTGCACTTTAAACAAAATTTGTTTATTGAGCACCAAGTCAGTATATTAGAATGAGTTGTTAAAGTTATTCACCCAAAAATTATTTTGTGTTCATCAACAGAAGAAATGTGTACAAATTTGGAACAAGTGAGTAAATGATGACAAAAGTTTTATTTTTGGGTGCACTATTCCTTTAAGGATCATGTGACACTGAAGACTGAAGTATTGGCTGCTGAAAATTCAGCTTTGTAATTACAGGAATAATTCACATTTTAAAATATGTAAAAATAGAATGCAATTATTTTATATTGTAATAGTATTTTACAATATTATTTGACTGTTTATGACCAATTAAATGAAGGCCTGGTGAGCATAGAGACTTTCAAAATCATAAAAAAAAACAAAAACAAATTCACACAGACCCCAAGCTTTTAAATGGTGTGTGTGTGTGTGTGTGTGTATGTGTGTGAAATGTCTCACTTCAAAAGAAAAATATTTTTTAAATGTACATTTCTTAAGCCCCTTTCACACTGCACGTCGGACCCGCAATATTCCCGTAACATTGCTGGGTCGCCTTCTGTGTGAAAGCAACCATGTCCCGGTATTGATTACCGAATCGAACCCGGGTCGGGGACATAGTAACATTGCGGTAATCGATCCGGAACGAGCGCTGTGTGAACAAAAGCCAGATCTAATTCCGTATCGAAGTGATGACGCGCGTTATCGCGCGACTCTTTTACCGGCTGTTTTGAAGGAAGATCAACATTCGCGACGAAAACATATGTGCAAACTGTAATGAAGCAGAGATCAGTTAGTTCCACACTTTCCGCGCTGACTCAGAGATCGTTTGCTTGCTTCAATTAAAGTATAACGTGCCAAGCGTTGTCGACTCGTACATTACACGTCACGCGCTGATGTCACGTGTCGTTACGGGATCTTCAAGGGCTGTGTGTGAAAGCACGCACATATACCGGGTCATCACTGGCAGTGTGAAAGTGCCAAATCTAGCGACCAGGGAACAATTACAGGAACACTTTACCCCTGTATTTGCCGGAATGGCAGTGTGAAAGGGGCTTTATTGTGTCCACCAACCATCCATGTGTGACTGTAAATAATGCTTTTCTGCAGTGGCATTGGTAACTTTTACTGCTGCATGTCGTCACTGCCCTGTTGGACAGAACAACATAAAAAAAAACAAAAAAACAATAAGTGAATAACTGAGTGCACATTTAAAAAAAAAAAAAAAACTGGAAAAAAAAAATCAGCAGTTAAGAACCCATACATTCAAGAACTTGTTTTAATCTCCAAAGAACCAATTATCCAACTGCAATCTTGCCAACTAAGTAAAGTCAACTAATGCAGGAATATCTAATGACCTAAAGTGACCTTTGAAGCAATTTGAGTGCTTTATCTCTGGTAAAAGTCCATCAGTGTGTTTAGTCTTCACAAAATTGGTTCCCAGGCCAGTCATGAGCCTTCTTCAGTGCTGACTCATCAACTATCACAGCTGCACCAGCGGTACATCACACCATTCTGCCCCCAACACATACACAAACAAAAGAGGGGGGAAAAACACCATAAATTGGTTCCTCCTATGTAATTTCATAAAGCTGTCTTCACACTACAGCAAACATGCATTTCAGTTCTGATGAGACAGCCAATCCTGTGTAACTAAAGGAGCTTAGCCATGCTCTCTGCCTTTGCTAATGGAAAGGATGTTCCACACACACCATTCAACAGAAGACAACCTTTATCCAAACTCCATGCTCCATGCATATACGGCAGCAGAAGCACATCAATAGAAAATATGTGTGCAATATACACAAAACTTGCCAAACTAGCAATTTTATGTGCCAGGAACATGTTCATAACATCAAAATTGAGTTATGGAACTTTTTTGTTTGTTTGTTTTTACTGTGCTAGGAGTTTACATCTTGCTATTGACAGCTTAGCAACTTTTGCTGACAAATAAATGTTGATGTCTTGGTGCAGGTAATAGAAAAATAATATAAATTGGTCAATTATTATACTACTGACACTGTAACGACATAAAGATCAGTGAATTTACCTTTTGAATACACTAAATTTCAAAACATAGATTTTTAAAATGTTTTATTATACAAACATTAAAAACCGTTAGCAGAATGTTCCCATTAAAATAGGTTCTTTGCCTGCAAAGCTTTTCATCTTTTCTTTTATTACTCCAAGATATTCAAATAAAGTGTATCTGTATGAAGTTAAAGACCCCACTCAGCATCAAGGTGAGATACTTGGAGGTCTTAACAAGTCCTTTCAGCCTCAATCAATTTGTCAGCAAAGGAAAGTAGCCTAAACTGATATCCTAAAGAGGTCATATGATGCGATTTCAGTTTTTCCTTTATCTTTGGGGTGTTACAAACTCTTGGTGCATAAAGAAGGTCTTTTAAGTTGCATAGACTGAAGTCTTAAATCCAAAGAGATATTCTTTATAAAAGTTAAGACTTGTCCACACCCTCCTAAAACGGCTTGTTTAAACATGCCCCCACATCTCTACATCACTATGTGGGAAGATTTGTAAAAAAACGCAGCACAAATGTTCATGCAAAGAAAGAAGGCGCACCTTTTATTCTGTCTGTTGCTGCCAGAGATGTGTGTTTCATTGTGAAAGTGAAACTACTTTGTTTTGCCTTCCAAAAGAGCATGATATCTGCTTCGTCATTCCTAGAGCTGATCCGTGCTGGTCGCTGAGAAAATACATCAACTTCACGCTGTGGATCGGCGGATCGGCACCATGGTCAAAGTGGAGTCCAGCCCGGGGTGGTCACATGTGGTTGCCGCAACCATCTTCCACTCCTTTGTCGAATCCGCCGGCCGTTCCTCGTCATAGCTGCCTGCTGCTGTTCACTTGCTTACAAGTGGACCGTTCCTCACTCAATCCCCCGGCTGTTCCTCACTCAAGCAGTGGGCCATTCCTCACTCTGTGCAAAGACAGTATGGCACTTCTGACTCACAGTAAGTAGGTTTCCATATAATAAGGATTTGCCATTGATGATTCAAACGCGAGTTTTGAGCAGTGTATAGTACCACTTGTTGTTTGTCATTTCTCCGTTCACAAATGCAGATGTGGTTTTATGTTTACGCAGCGCCACACATAAAAAGACAGTATAAATCATTATAATTATGTTCCCACTGGATGCAGCAACTTCCTCGTTTGTAATGGGTTTTATTGTTTTTGTCCTGAAATGCCGGTGTTCTTAGGGACACACCAAAACAGTAAATGGGGTGTAACATTTCCGTCAGACGCTTGAAACATATGGACAATCACAATGCACTGGATAGCTGGCCAATCGGAGCACACCTCTTTCAGAATAATGTGTTTTTTTTAACCTTAAACCACATAAACACATTTCATTACACCAAATACACAAAATAATGTTCCTTTTAGCAACTTCACATGACCCCTTAAGTCAGCACCAATATGCTGTATCCGACAAGTAAATGTATTGCGCTGCACATTTAGACGCTCAATAAGGTCTTGAAAGGTTAATTAGATTTCTTCCAAGTTTCCACTCATTCTGATCCAAATGATAAGAAAAGTTATTTTGCTCCTTGATGGCAGCACAGTTGGTGTGATTAATTGAAGTGTGTAGTGCTAACACCTCTTTCATCTGTAGCCACTAGGTCTACACTGTGTAATACTTCAGTGAACACCCAACAAACTCCTTTTATCGCTCTTCTCTCATTCTCATTCAAGTGTATCAAATTAGATTGCCAACCAAGAACACCAGTAGCATGTTAAACTTTTAGCTTTTAGCAGACACAGCACCTATTTTGTAGTAACATATCCCAACTGAATTGTTAGCAGGTAAATGATAACATTTAAATTCACCATGTGAAAGCAGGCCTTTTAGTGATGTAGTGTTCTACAGACAAATAACACAAATCCCGCAAGTATCATTGAATTTTAAAAATGTTTATTTTACTGGATAGATATTGCTGTGTGTAGAGCTTGTGTAGAGTGAAACATGCTCACTAGCAAACTAGCATAACATCTGTCCGCTGAGTGTGCTGTTGGTGTGATTCATTGGCTGGCTAATTTGACTAGCTAATAACTGTCTCCTTTGGGACACAAAGTGGTCTTCCGCAATAGAGGAAGAGGGCATGAAAAATGCTGAATCATCCAGTGAGTCACATTCCAGTCTCAGGATTGTTTTTTACTTATTGAAAACATTAATCATTATTTGTTTGTACGAACCGTTGCTAGTGCAATTATAATTGTTTCAATATATTCATTTCAAGACTTAGAAACTGCAAACAAATGGAAATCCACACCCAACATGTGGATTAAAACATACTACTGTCCTTAAGTTTGGGGTCAGTAAGATTAGTTTTTTTTAAGGAATGAATACTTTCAATTAGTATAGATACATTAAATTCATCAAAAGGGATGGCAAAAACATTTATGATGTTACAAAAGATTTCTGGTTTCAAATGAATGCTGTTCTTATTAACTTTATATACATCAAAGAATCATGAAAACATGGTTTCAACGAAAAATGTTAAGCAAGCAACATTTTCTCCATTGATAATAAGAAGAAATGGTACCAAATCAGCATATTATGGTGATTTCTGAATGATCATGTGACATTTGAAGACTGGTTGCTGAAAATTCAGCTTCGCTATCAATAAATTGCATTCTAAAACATATTAAAATAAAATAAATTTATTTTAAATTGGAATAATATTATTATTACTATTACTATTACTTAATGCAGCCTTGATGATCATAGGATACTTTTCTGCAAAAATAATACATAATCTTACTACTATTACAAGATGTCCAGGGTTGGCTTATGTAACCCTCTGCTGGTAGATGTCATAACTACAGCAACTGCACCTAAAATATGATCCTTTTCTATTGTTGGACAAATGTAAATATCATCAGTTATCCAGGTATCAACATATTTAGGACATTTTGATTTTGACATCAGAAAGCTTGAAAACATATATTATTTTATGTGCATTTAGCATGTTTTTCCCTGCTGTCCATTTCTGAGTCACGGCTCACCAGTTGATCCCTACTAATCTAGTGCACTTTCAATGAGCCACAGTTCCTTTTATCCGAAGAGACCTCAAAAAATTAATCAGCTAAACTGTAGTGAGCCACTGTAGCATTTATGTGTGAGTGAAAATAGTTCTCACAGCTCGAAGTGTGGCACAGACTCAAATTCAGTTGCTACTGGTTACAAACATCACAGCATTCTCACTGGGCTTGTCTTTCAACATATCAGATCATATATTTACACACTGGGCCATGTGCTGTTTTAAAACTTTATGCCAATGGTTGTTCTTTTTTTCTCACTATGCAGATTGTTTCTTTTTTAAGTGTGAAAAAAAGAATTATAATACAGATGTCTTAAAAGCTGGCATGCTTCTGTACTCTGATGAGCATCTAACACAGATCTCCACGGCCCGGTGTAGTTATGAACCCAGTCAGGCTGAGCAGCATCAGATCCTGTCTGGGATGATTATTCCATCTTACGTGACTCTGGTCAGCAAGCACTGTTAGAGTCTGGCTGCATGGCATCATCTCCGTCTGGATGGAAATTGCAAGGGATGCTGACTGTATTGTGTCCAGAACAACACATTAAACTGACTTAAGTATGGCTTAAGAGGGTTATGCATTTAAAAGAAGGACTATTTAAATATTTTAGTGAACCTGTATTCTGTTAATCTCCTGTACGATTGCATCCTGATGTTTTGAACCATTCTCTGAGAATGTTAGGAAAATGTTATATACTGTAATACATTTTGACCTGAGTGGTCGATATATTATGTGTAATATTTTCCAATAAACGTCTAAGGTTACGTATGTAACCCTGGTTCCTCGAAGGAACGAGACGCTGCGTCGAGAACGTTTGGGGAACGCGTCCAGCGTGACGTCTCTGAATAACATGTATAATCAGTCCAAAGGAAGGGCGAGACGTCATAGGCGGGTGACGTCAGAGACCAGGAAGCATAAAAGCATGAGCGGCGAAGCCGGATATCAGCCTCAAAGGATGAAGCAAGCGCCAGCCAGAGATGCCGGAAGTGTGGCACTGCGACGCAGCGTCTCGTTCCTTCGAGGAACCAGGGTTACATACGTAACCTTAGACGTTCCTCTTCAGGAACTCGAGTTGCGTCGAGAACGTTTGGGGAACGAGAATGCCCACGCCGCCAGACTTTCCAATCTCTGCCTAGTGTGGAAGAGCACAGCTAAAGCAAGAGAAGGAGAGGAGCCTGAAAGAAATCGGGGACAAACCGTCCAATGCCAAACTTTAGAAGGAAGTGAGTCTTGACCCCCAGGACAGGGGAGATCAGAGGACTCGAGGCTTAGGACAGCATCCTGATCACCGCTTAGCATAAGCTTCTTCTGGCCGGAGGCCTCAGCCTCAGCGCACCATGGAGGAAACATGTAACCAGAGGGTTTCTGCTCACTGACTGGCCACCGAGAGGGGCGTGGTAGGCCACCATGGCCGCCACGTAGACCTCCAGGGTGGAGTGGGTCAACCCTGCGGAGAGCCTGCAGGAACTCCAGCACTGTACCATCCGGGCAGTTAACTGGGTCGAGCTGGCAGTCTCCGCACCAAGAAGTGAAAAGCTTCCACTTCAAGGCATACAGTTTCCTCATTGAGGGAGCTCTGGATTGGAGAACGGTCTTACAACCTCGGTTGAAAGACCGGAAGCTAAGAGTTGTGCCTCCTCAGAGACAACACCCTACAGCCTCTAAGCTCCATGCGGGGGCACACCCTCCGCCTGCGAGAGGAGATCTCTCCGGACGGGAACCTCCCATGGAGTGCCGTCAAAAAGAGAAATCAGGCCCAGGAACCATACCCGGCCCGTCCAGAACGGGGCTACTAACAGCAGCTGGACTCCGTCCCGGCGCACTCTCTCCAGAACTCCTGAGAGCAGAGCAATCGGGGGAAAAATGTACAGAAGAAGCCTCGGCCATGTCTGTACCATGGCGTCCAGCCCCAGTGGAGCTGGATGAGCCAGAGGAAGCCAGAGGGGACAGTGCGATGTCTCTCGAGTCGCAAACAGATCCACCCGAGTCTGGCCAACATCTCCAACTCTGCTTCATCACCTCAGTGTGAAGCCGCCATTCCCCGGGCCTCGGCCCCTGCCTCAACAGGATGTCTGCTCCCATATTAAGACGCCCAGGAATGTGAACTGCTCTGCTTTCCTTAGCGAGAGGAATTCATCCTGGGCCCACACAAGGATCTGGTACGCTAGTTGTATAAACGGCGTGAGTGCAGACCTCCTTGATGGTTGATGTAAGAGACCACCGCTGTGTTGTCGGTGCGCACCAACACATGGTGACCTCTTAGGTCTGGGAGAAAATAACGAAGTGCACACAGCACGGCCAGCATCTCCAGGCAGTAGATGTGCCATGTCAGATGGCGACCACTCCACAGACCACGGGCAGGGTGGCCACTCATGACCGCACCCTAGCCGGTGAGGGACGCGTCCGTCGCTAGCATACCGCGGCGACAAGGAGCTCCCAGCACCGGGCCCTGGGACAAGAACCAAGGCTTCCTCCACACATCCAAGGCACGTAGGCAGCGCCGCGTGACCTTTAGCATGTGAAGTGGGTTTCCCCTCAGGGAGAACCCCTTGGTCTTGAGCCACCACTGTAGGGGTCTCATGTACAGCAGGCCAATAGTATTCACGTTGGACGCAGCTGCCATCAGACCCAGCAATCTCCGTGACTGCTTGACAGTGAGTGACCAGCCTTCTCTCACTCTCGCGACTGCAGTGAGGATCGACTTGACCCGAGCAGGTGACATACGTGCCTGCATCGTGGTCGAATCCCACACCATGCCCAGATAAGTGGTTCTCTGAACTGGAGAAAGCACACTTTTCTTGGCGTTAAGTCTTAACCCCAGCTCTTTCATGTGAGCGAGAACGACACCTCGGTGCCGAACCGCCATCTGCTCAGCTGATATAAACCAAACATCAATGTGGTTGAGTCGGGAAAGTGTGGGGTGAGAGTGCAAGGCCAGTGGAAGATCCTTATTGGTAGGCTTTTGCCCCCAAAAGCAAACCTCAGGAACTTCCGATGAAGAAGGATGGAGATGAGTGCATCTTTTGATAGATCATGACACACCAGTCCTCGGACTTGGCCTGTGCAGGCGTGCTAAACTTCAGTCCCCTGACTGATAGGTTCAAAAAGCACAGATCTAGAAAGGGACACAACACCTCATTCTTCCTTGGAACAGTGAGGTACCGGCTGTAGGACCCGGACTCTGCAACCCAAGGAGGGACCACCTCGATGGTCTCCATCCTCAGAGAGACTCTACTTCTGTTCCATTACCAGAGCCTGCTTGGGGCCCACCAGAACTGGATTCTGTGGCCTCTCACTACAGTGTGCAGGACCCATTGAGACACATTTGGCAGTAGTTTTCACGCTGCAATATAGTCTACTAAGGGAATCAGCCTCTCAAGACTGATCTCTGGTTGCATCAGCGCAATTAGCTCGGTGCCCTGAAGCGGCGTACCGGCAGGAGACGGCCGAACTAGATGCTCTGTAAACCTCCCAGGAGGTCGCGAGCCTCTTAGCACCGCTACGTTTCCGGGCGGTAACTGAGAGAAGCGCTCGCTGGAGACCGCTGCGCCCTGGAACACCGGCAGGGTTGGCAGATCGATCTCCTGAGGGCACTGAGGAGAGACGGGCACCGTGTAATGCGGTGTACACCGCTCTTCCCCAGAGGGGCCTGCCCTCCGAGGTCCTGAGCCGCAGCATCAGGACTCTCGTAGCTGAAGTCTCCTAACAACGACGGTCCTCAGACCACATCGTCTGCTAGGAAGACTAGACCAGAGCCTGCTCGGGGCAGGACCCCGTGAAGTACACTTGGCAGGGGCTCCCACACCGCCATGTGACCTCCTAAGGGAACCAGTCTCGCGAGACTGGCCTCTGGTGCGCCTAGAGCCACTAGCTCGGTGCCCTGAAGTGGTGGACCGGCAGGGGATGACCGTACTAGCTGCTTTAGAGACCTCCGTAGAGGTAGCGAGCCTCTCAGCACCGCTACGTTTCCGGGCGGTAACTGAGAGAAGAGCTCGCCGGAGATCGCTGCGCCCTGGAACACCGGCAGGGTTGGCAGAACGATCTCCTGAGGGCACTGAGGAGAGACGGGCACCGTGTAATGCGGTGTACACCACTCTTCCCCAGAGGGAGCAGGCCCTCAAAACGTCCTAGGCGTCAGGACGTTATGATGAAGGCTATCCAGCGAAAACAACAGTCCGTAGAACTGCTTTCCACTAGAAGCCTTCGGCCTGGGAGCGCCACTTTGACTCTAGCGTCTGCGGAGTACAAAAGTGACACCCCCGGCACGTGGGGCTGGAACACGGATGGGACTGCTCCGCCCAGCAGCCCCTGACCGCCTCAACCTCCTCAGAGGAAGAGCGGTACACATGTGTTCTCACAAAAGAAATCACATCCCTAGAGCCCCTGTACATCTAACTTCACATAGTCAGAAAAATATGTCATTTTATTCCTTAGAATTAAATGTAGTCAGCAACCAGACTAGTCAACACGATCTGGTGTAGAAAAACTCACATAAAAATGAAACCATGTAATACACGCGTTGCCTCGGCAGCGCTCATGTCTTTTATATAAAAATATATATATTATTTTATGTTACTCAGTCACACAAACAACATCAATCTCCTCAGAGAAAGACGGATGCTGCAGCGAGCTGTCTCAGAGGGCGAAGAAACTGCCTCGAGAATGAGCTCTAGATCTTGTGAACACGGGTGGAGATAGGACGAGCCGTCTCCAACCCGTTCGCCAGATCATGTGCGATTCCCGCTATCGCGGTCGCCGCTGTGCCGAGAAAAGCACAGTCAGCCCCCCGAGAGCTGACTGCGCGAGCTCCACTCTTCATTAATTCTGCTTATGTTAATATTAGGCATAATATGCTTGTGTAAATGGTGCTTGTGTGACTGGTGCTTGTGTGACTGCGAGCTCATCGACGCCTTCCACATCAATCTCCTCAGAGAAAGACAGGCAGCGCCGTCGCGCCCTCTCATCGGGGAGAAAGTACCGCAAACGCGGGCTTCCGACCACCGAGAGCGGGCGCCGGATCTGGTGGCTAAGAAAGAAGATAGGGACTTGCCCGTCTTACATTCCTTCCAGCAGATCCGAAAGCGAGTCCCGCGAGCACAACCACCGTTTCGCCTCGGCGAAAGCGGGGCTGGCACCGCGAGAAACGCCAGTGAAAGCTCTCTCCTCAAAGAGAGCCCTCAGAGAGTGAAGCAAAAGGCTCGCATCGCAGCCGTCAACTCCCTCGAGAGCTGACACTGCGCGCTTCACTCTCAAGCAGACAACACACGAGCTGCGTGTGTCCCTACCCTTTTTTTTTTTTTTTTGGCAGGGAAAAACACACAGCCTGAGCGCTGCCTGCTCTCGCCCAAACTTCTCTGATTGAAGCTTTGACAATGGAGTTTATCAGTGGACAAACGACACTAAATAAGACTCACAAACAGAAGCGACTGACACACACAGAGCGCTTGCTGAAGACACAAGGCTGATATCCGGCTTCGCCGCTCATGCTTTTATGCTTCCTGGTCTCTGACGTCACCCGCCTATGACGTCTCGCCCTTCCTTTGGACTGATTATACATGTTATTCAGAGACGTCACGCTGGACGCGTTCCCCAAACGTTCTCGACGCAGCTCGAGTTCCTGAAGAGGAACCACCAGTGGATTATGGTCACAGTAATGGATTTTTCTTGTGAGAAAGGCACATTTGCAAAACAAGCTGTGTGAATCCTACTTCTGTATAATATGCCATTGTCTAAGATCGATTAGTTATGAACTAATCTCTTTTGCTTACTATGCAGAGATTCTGCTGGACAGGAGCAGTCACAGTCATAGTGATGAATGGTGGCCATTTGACCCACTTTAACATATCACTAGATACAAGACTGAAATTCTAAACAACCTGGTTGTGTCTTAAAATCGAATGAACTGCCTTGCAAAATGGTAAAAACACTGCCTAGGTGGGCAGCTCATGGGATTTTGAGACAAGCAGCGTCTGTGCAAACCCAACCTTACCTTCTCTGTATTAGTGAGTGTTCTCTGAAATATTTTTGCACTTGTGCATTTGTTGTGTTTATTTGTTATTACAAAGAATGCTTTGAAATTGTCACTGGTACTAATTTATTTATTTGCATTAGTGTATGGTGTATATGGCATTAGGAAAATAGTTAAAACTGTCATCCCAAATTTTGAGTCTGCTCGATCAACTGCCAGACAGCGTCCATGTATTTACTGATTTCAGAATTCTGCCATGGAAAATTTAAGCTTAATGTTGCACAAAACAGATAATTAGGATGATTATGAAAGCCATCCTACTTTTTTTACTGCACTAATGAAGGTCATCTATATGCATAGTAATCTGGGATACTATAATATGTAAATTGGGAATGAATCCATGGGGTGTGCAAATGTAAAATACAAAAATTACAAAACAACAACAACACAAGTTTGTTTTTGGTTAGATTTAGAAGCAAAAGCTAGCCAATTTTAAAGTTAATCAAAAATAAGCTTAAATGTATCTTCTGTTTTTACGTGTATGGATTAATAAATACATAGGTAACACTTTACAATAAGTTCCTATAAGTCAATAAAGTTTTAGTAAATTAACATGAACTAAGATAAATAGAAACTAATTTTTTTTATGTAATGGAAAATGTAAGATGTTATAGAAATATTTTTCATTGTTTATGTTAACTAAGATAGTAAAAACTAATGTTAACAAATCAAACCTTATTTTAAAGTGGTAATACGTTAATAAATGCACACATATTTAAATCTAAATGGGATCAAAAATGTCTTTATATCTTTATCTAAACATTTAGAGAACACTGTAATCATTTTCATTCACAGATACATAGATAGATAGATAGATAGATAGATAGATAGATAGATAGATAGATAGATAGATAGATAGATAGATAGACAGATAGATAGACAGATAGATAGACAGATAGATAGATATTTTGTGTATTTAACATGTTGTAAGGTATTTTGCCAGTAACTATAAATTGTATTAAATCAAATGAGGTACAAAAAGGCCTACTTATGTTCCTCCTCTTCTTTCCTGTAGGTGATGTTGTACATTGGCTTGTCAGTCAAAAAAAAAAAAAATATATATATATATTTTACAAACAAACGAGCCAAACACAGAGCCACAAGTGAAGCTCTGCTCTCACGTTTCTTTCTAAACTCAGTGTGAAGCTGGTGTCTCATTATTGTCTTGGCACGTAGCATTCTGGTGAAATATGTCCACAGGGGCTTTTCCTTTAGGGTTTGCCATATTTACTAAAGTGTTATCAAGATTGTATTTATTTATTTATTTGCTAATATTTGCTAGTGTGATGACAAACACTTGCAGCAAATGGCCAACACTTCCGTTTTCTCTAAGAACCTTGTTGCTTGGGAACCGTAAACAGAGCCCTAAAACGATTTTATCCACAAGAGGGCGCCCAAAGCCCAGGATTTCGTTTGCAACTGAAGTTGTCCGGTATTGTCTCATTGTCTCAATGCGTACAAATAGAGGCGTCTGTAAGGCTGTGATTATATACTACTCCAGCAGCAACCCTTATCGGCTTGTGTTTGAATGAATGAATGAAACTTTGTAATTGTTTTATTTGACAGGGAAAGTGTTGTATTGTGACATGGAAGCATTTGTTGTGGTTTAAAAACCAAGAGTACCTAAAATGTACTCATTATTTTATAAAAGATAATAATAAAAATAAGCCACCCCCCCAAAAAAAGGATCTTTGTCAATGTTAAAGTGCAATATTTGTTATGGTTTAAGCACCAGGAATATCCTAAATTACTTTGTTGAAAACAAACAAACAAACAAACAAACAAACAGTAAGTGTTCAATAAAATACAATATTTCTGTGTTTTAAGAACCCCCAAAATACTTTTATTTTTTAATAAGCAAGCAAGCAAACAAATATAAGTAATCATAGTAATTAAACATGTAAACAAACAAATGTGACGAGTCCCTCGTTACTTCCACTAAGACCGGTCAGTGGGTGTGGTTGGAAGGCTCGTCAACGGAATTGTGTACACCTGTTCCTTCCCTATATAGTGTCAGCTCTGTTTGGTGTGGAGTGTGAACTCCCGGTTGTTTGGTTTTGCTTTGGCTATTTTGAGGTTATGATTAGTTTAACTCGGTTCTGTTGGATGCTTGGAGCATTCGTTTGTTTGAAGGAATCGTGTTTTGGTTTGTTGATTTCTTATTTTATGTTCTTTATTTATATTAATAAATACCTTTGTTGCAACATACCAACCTGACTATGTCCTCCTTCCCATTTGTCACGGCTTTGAGCCGGTCGTGACACAAACAAACAAATAAAAATATTTGACATGGAAAGTGTGTGATATGAAATATTTCTGTGGTTTATCCAAAATGATTAATATTTTGTTGAATATATTTAAGATAGCCTATATGCAACATAATATTTTAGGTCAAACTGCTCAAAAGAAACATCATGCTTATGGATGCTCATTTAGTCTTAAATTTAGCATGTACATTTAAGGTCTCTTTTTTGTATTGCATTATATTTATTTATATATTATGCCTGTGTTTGTTGTCAGATTTTTGATGTTTTTGTGTTTTAATGGTTTTAAAATGATCATTAATTACAGGGTTTATGGTTTTCGCCCAGGTTAGCTTGTCAAGGTTCATAGATACATGGTGTCATCTTGTTGTCTGTGTGTAGGTTGCGGGGTGTATCACCTGATTGTTCTGTGTGGGCGTCGCCACTGATCAGCGGCAGCTGCGGCTTATTACATCTTGCCTATATTAACGCCTTGTCTTTAGTCTCATGTTTGTCAGATCGTTTGTTTGGAGACCTGGTGTTGTTGTGTCTCTCATGTAGTTGTTCCTGCTCTGGATTTCTCGTCGCTGTTTCCTGTTGCCTGTCAGTTCCTGTGGACACTCGTTCTGGATTACCTCGTTCATCACTTCAGCCACGGTAACTTCACGGACTCCACTCACCACGAACACCATCGCCCATCAAGGTCCCTGTGTCGCCATCTCTCCTGCTGCTTGTTTGTCTTGTCAATTCCTGAACATCTGACTTTATCTGTGGAAAGCTCATATTAAAGGGATATTAACTTGCATTTGCATCCAGTCTTCTTTTCCGTGAAAGAACGATCTGACCACCATCATGGATGCAGCGAGTTCAGCGGCTTTCACCGAGTTCATCAGCCACAGCATAACTCGTATGGATCAGCAGCAGGAGAGCATCTCTTCCACCGGACGCGCCGTCCAGGCGCTGGTAACACCGGTGTCCGAGCTCTCCCAAAAGATGCAACAACTTCGCGCTCCCACTGTTATAGAACAGCGCTGTGGCGGCGCTGTGGGGAACGGCGGTTTGGGAGAACTGGGATCCTTGCTGCTCCTCGTTCACGGCACTCACCGCCGAGATGAGGAGGGTGTTCGACCGTTCGGTGGCGGGCAAGGAGGCCGGGAAACTCACCGCACTTAAACAAGGCAACCGCACGGTCACTGATTATGCCATCGAGTTCCGCACCCTCGCGGCGGAGTGCCGGTGGAACGAGGAGGCGCAGTGGGACGTTTTCCTGCATGGGCTGGCTGATCGCGTCCACCGTGAAATCTACACCCTGGACTTACCTGAGACTTTTAATGGCCTGGTAGAGCTGGCATTACGTGTCGATTCACGCCTTCGACGAATGGAGGCTATGGAGGAGTCTGGAGAATGATGCAGTGGTCTTCGAGCCAGTCCAGTGAATGCTGTCAGCCCAGCATCCGATCCTTAGCCCATGCAGGTGGGGAGAGCAGGGCGGAGGTCCCTTGGCCTTTGCCTCTACTGTGGAACATCTGGTCATCTCGTTAGAAACTGCCCGGTAAAAGACCAGGCCCGATAGTAAACTCAAGGCTACTATCGGGTGGGATCTCTGCCGAGAACTCCTCACCATCTACCCTCCTTCCGGTAAGACTGAGATGGGCCACCAAGGACGTCACCTGCAGTGCACTTCTGGATTCCGGGGCCGAGGGCAATTTCATGGACTACAACTTCGCTCAGCAACATGGCATCTCCACTTCCTCCCTCGAGCACCCCATCTCCGTCAGCGCACTCAATGGACAGTCACTACCTACTCTCTCACACATCACGGATTTCATTACACTCATCGCCTCTGGTAACCACTCCGAAGAGACTCAGTTCCTTCTCATGGACTCACCTCACGCTCCCATCGTCCTGGGCCATCCCTGGCTCAGGAAGCACAATCCCCGCATTAACTGGATTCTGGGTACTGTCACTGAGTGGAGCACCAGTTGTCATAAGTCTTGTCTTTTGTCTGCTTGTTCTACGGTGTCTGTTTCTGTTTTGCAGGATGAGATTGTGGATCTGTCTAACGTGCCCAAGGAGTACCTCGACCTGAAGGAGGTGTTCAGTAAGTCCCGGGCTGCTTCTCTCCCTCCACATCGTCCCTACGATTGTGCTATAGACCTAGTGCCGGGTAAGTCTCTGCCTAAGGGCAAATTATACTCTTTGTCTGTTCCCGAGAGGGAGGCCATGGAAAAATACATTTCTGATTCTCTGGCAGCCAAGATCATTCGCCCTTCCTCTTCTCCAGCGGGGGCAGGGTTCTCTTTTGTGGGGAAGAAGGATGGTTCCTTGTGACCTTGTTTTGATTACCGGGGGCTGAACAACATCACGGTTAAGAATACCTATCCTTTGCCGTTGATGTCTTCGGCCTTCGAGAGGTTGCAAGGAGCATCCGTCTTCACTAAATTGGACTTGCGTAATGCTTATCATTTGGTCCACATCAGGGAGGGAGATCAGTGGAAGACCGCTTTTAACACCCCCAGAGGGCACTTTGAATACTTGGTTATGCCCTTCGGGCTTGCCAACTCACCTGCGGTCTTCCAGGCACTCGTTAACGATGTGTTGAGAGACATGGTTGATCAGTTCATATATGTCTACCTGGATGACATATTGATATTTTCTTCGTCTCTCCAGGAACATGTTCAACACGTCAGATGAGTGCTTCAGCGGCTGTTAGAGAATGGTCTTTTTGTCAAGGCAGAGAAATGCGAATTTCATGCACAATCTGTTTCCTTCCTAGGGTACATCGTCTCGTCTGATGGAATTCGCATGGATCCTGACAAGGTTAAGGCTGTGGTGGATTGGCCAAGTCCAGATTCCCATAAGGCCCTACAGCGGTTTCTGGGGTTTGCCCATTTCTACTGGCGTATTATTCGCAACTTCAGCCAACTAGCCGCACCTCTGACTGCCTTGACCTCCCCCAGAACGGCCTTCAGGTGGTCAGATGCAGCCGTAGCTGCATTTGCTAAACTGAAGAGTCACTTTGTTTCGGCTCCCATTCTGATTGCCCCTGATCCATCACATCAGTTCGTGGTGGAGGTCGATGCGTCAGAGGTGGGGGTAGGAGCAGTTCTTTCCCAGCGGTCTCCCTCAGATAACAAGATGCACCCTTGTGCGTTTTACTCTCACTGTTTATCTCCCACGGAAAGTAATTATGATATTGGTAACAGAGAGTTGTTGGCGGTCAAATTAGCGTTAGAGGAGTGGCGTCACTGGTTAGAGGGTTCGGGGGTGCCCTATATCGTTTGGACTGATCACAAGAACTTCGAGTATATACGATCAGCTAAAAGGCTCAATTCCAGGCAGGCTCGGTGGGCACTTTTTTTTCGGTCGCTTTGATTTTACTCTATCGTACCGCTCGGGCTCCAAAAACATCAAGCCCGATGCTCTTTCTCGTATTTTTGGTCCGTCCGAATGCCCGTCCACTCCCAAGTGTATTTTTCCTGAAACATTAGTGGTCTCCACTCTGACATGGGAGGTCGAATCGAAGGTCCGGGCGGCCTTAGAAGGGGTAACGCCTCCGCCCGCATGCCCACCGAACCGTTTATTTGTGCCGGATGAGTTAAGGTCCTGCGTCATTAAGTGGGGTCATTGCTCTAACATAGCTTGCCATCCAGGGGTTAATCGAACCAGATGTTTGGTCAAGCAATGGTTCTGGTGGCCAGGTATGGCTCGCGACATCCGCGATTTTGTTTTGGCTTGCTCGGTTTGCGCCACTGGTAAGACTTCCAACCGTCCTCCAGATGGGTTACTCCAACCGCTGTCTGTCCCTTCGAGACCCTGGTCCCACATCGCGCTAGATTTTGTCACCTCCCTCCCACCCTCCCAAGGGTATACGGTTGTTTTGACCATTGTGGACCGGTTCTCGAAGGCGACCCATTTCATACCCTTGGCCAAATTACCTTCTGCCAAGGAGACAGCGGTCACTGTCATTGACCACATCTCCCGGATACATGGCCACCTGTGGATCTGGTTTCTGACAGGGGGCCCCAGTTTGTGTCCAAATTCTGGCAGGAGTTTTGTAAGTTGCTGGGGGCAACGGTTAGTCTTTCCTCTGGGTTCCATCCCCAGACCAATGGTCAGACTGAGAGAGCCAACTAGGATTTAGAGCGTATGTTGTGATGTTTGGCGTCCAAGAATCTTTCCTCCTGGAGTCAACAACTCTCTATGATTGAGTACGCACATAACTCGTTACCAGTGTCTTCTATGGGCCTCTCCCCATTTGAATCTAGCTTAGGTTACCAGCCACCTGTTTTTCCCAGTCTGGAATCCGAAGTTGCGGTCCCCTCTGCCCACGCCTTTGTCCAGAGGTGCCGCCGCACCTGGAACAGAGCCCGTGAGACTCTGTTGCAGGTGAGGGCGCACACCAAGGCTAAGAACGATCGCCACCGGTCAAAGCCACCCGTATACGTCATTGGTCAAAAAGTGTGGCTTTCTACTAAGAATATTCCGCTCCGCTCCGTTGCTAAGAAACTTGCTCCCAAATTCATTGGCCCGTTTACTGTCACCAAAATCATTAGTCCGGTGGCAGTCTGCCTCAAATTGCCTCCAGCATACAGGAGGATTCATCCCGCCTTTCATGTTTCCAAAATTAAACCAGTTTTTCATTCACCGCTTAATCCACCTGCCCCGGTTCCTCCACTGCCGCGACTCGTAGACGGGGAACCAACCTATTCGGTTAACTATATTCTGGGCTCGAGGCGGAGGGGAAGTGGATTCCAGTATTTGGTGGACTGGGAAGGTTACAGTCCGGAGGAGAGAAGTTGGGTACCTGCCCGGGACATTCTGGATCACTCCCTTATAGATGATTACAATCGACAGGTAAGGGGTGGTGGGAACGCTGAGAGGCGTTCCTAGGAGGAGGGGTACTGTCACGGTTCATAGATACATGGTGTCATCTTGTTGTCTGTGTGTAGGTTGCGGGGTGTATCACCTGATTGTTCTGTGTGGGTGTCGCCGCTGATCACTGATCAGTGGCAGCTGCGGCTTATTACATCTTGCCTATATTAACGCCTTGTCTTTCGTCTCATGTTTGTCAGATCGTTTGTTTGGAGTCCTGGTGTTGTTGTGTCTCTCGTGTAGTTGTTCCTGCTCTGGATTTCTCGTCGCTGTTTCCTGTTGCCTGTCAGTTCCTGTGGACACTCGTTCTGGATTACCTCGTTCATCACTTCAGCCACGGTTACTTCACGGACTCCACTCACCACAAACACTATCGCCCATCAAGGCCATCTGTTGCCATCTCTCCTGCTGCTTGTTTGTCTTGTCAATTCCTGAACATCTGACTCTATCTGTGGAAAGCTCATATTCAAGAGATATTAACTTGCATTTGCATCCAGTCTTTTCCATGACATAGCTTCCTTGTACCTAATTAAGCTGCATAAAACTGTGAAATTATTAGCATTTTGCTCTTTGATATTACATCTCTTGGAGAATTCAAATTCATTAGTACAGTCAAAACAAGAAATAGAAATGTTTACTGCACAGAACAACTACATGTAGTGCATCATTTTTATTTATTCATATTTCCATCTTTTTGTTTTACACTAAAGTTTTACATTATTTCAAAGATGCCTGCTTGTCTGTTCCTATGGATCAGTAAAAGGAATGAGAGAAAGTTTCCAGCGCATCTACCCATGAGTCCATGCTATGTCTGTGACTAGTAGTCATCCATATCCACAATCTGTTGTGAAACACAAACACACACTTGCTCAAGGCCTATTGTCTACACGCACACCAAGATAATTCTCTATCTCATCCACAAAGGGACGACATGAAAGTGAATGCATGAGTTTGTCTAAGTGTGAGTAAGTGAATTTGGAGGTTCAAATAAATGCACCTACCATCATTCTTTGTCACCCACCTTCAGCAAAAACAATGCTTTCCCCCCTCAGTCGCATGGGTAGAGAACAAGCAGCTGCAAAATCTCTATCTAGTCGATAAACCCCAGGAGTCATACACCACTTATGGTACTGATTGTACTGATACACTCACCATCACTGAGGCCCAATGGAGACACCACTTGGTCATGGGAAACTCTCTTGAAAAATCAGATTGGCACTGTTTTCTAAGAGTTCCTTCAGCCTCAGCATGTTCTCTGTTAGTAGGACTGTGTAAAGGATTAAAGGGTGCCAAAATGAGACCATGCACCCAACAGAATACAACCCTGAGAGTCCCAGTCTGTTCTGCATTTATTTATTTCCCCAAACACAAATTAATTCCTAATACTAAGTGTCTTGATGCATGTAAAGTAGGCTTAATAAAATGTTTATAGAGTAACACATTAAATAGCTTGAAATTGCTTAAATAGATTGAGTCAAATTATTCTTAAATCTGCTAAGAGCTGCAGCGACTGAAGAGTTGAATTTCCAGAAAATATCTGCCTTAAAAGAAATACTGATTATCTAATTCAAGGCTGTTAGCAAGGAAAAACTTTAAGGGATGTGCAAGGCAAGCCAACGTCTTTGCTTGGACTTTACAGTCTTTTTCATAATTTGTTTTATAGATTTTTAATCAATCCATCCATTCATCCCTCCCTGTAAAAATTATTTTTCAAGCTAGTGAGACAAAGATGTATGTTTTACAAGAAAATAATCTTATATAAATATCAAATATTGTTATTTCAAAATTTCAGGTGTAATTCAATGGTACTTGTTTCCTTGTAACTATTGAATGTACTATTGTAATTTCTTTGTGAAATTGTAATTCCTACACTATTCCCCCCAGGTATTCAGTTATGTTGAGTCAGTTGTGTTGTTTTACGAGTAATAAAAAATGTATCTTTACAGGAACTGACAGAGGATCTGTAAGTTCTTCATTCTTCTAAAAAGAAAATGAACTAACACACTTTATGCAAGGTTTGGTTTTTTTGTAACATGATCCCCTGCACTTATTAGTTTGACATTTATTAAATTAACTGCATTAACTACACTGGCACTTGATGTGTTCTGTTATCTGATTGGCGAAAATCCTGCCTGGTCTTCACAAGCTTATCAAGTGTCTTCTTCTCTTCTGTCATCATCACACACAGACAGCTAAACATAGAAACACACACACTACTCTTTGTCACTGCTAATAGCAACTTCAGTGGGTATGTCACATAAAACATGTGTTCCAGTTTTCCCTCTATTCCCTTGGCCTTATAAAACAATTGTTATTACTGTAACTATCACTTTGTTCATTCCTAAGAGGATGTCCAGAGGAATAAAGAAAGCATTAGACAAATACAGAAACAGCTTGCTGCTTCTCACATTCTTTTCTCCAGTGGCTTTTTTTTGGGAAAAGGATCTATGACAAGGGCATCCACAATGAAATTCATCATGAGTGGGACCTGAGCAGTCCTGACAGGCAAGAGAGAGGAAAGAACTGTAGACGGAAATACTTTGATTACTTGAAGATCATATGATCAACAATAGCAGGCTCTCCGTGGCCTCCGTGCTCTGTCTTCTGCGTGAGAGAGTTTCCAAAGTTCACTTATCAGACACCTTATCAGACAGCAGTATCTTACAGTTTTTCTCAGTCGCTTTGGTACATTTATCTAATCATTCTTGAGATTTGCAAAACAGTAAGTGCATTTCTCAAAACAACTCGTACAAATATCAAAACACAATGGATGACCTACAAAAGCCAGTCTCTTGCTCAAAATCCTTAGTTCATCTCTCAAAAATAAATATCTGTGTCAATGAACATGTCAGTGCCATCAGAATGACAAGTCCTTGTGTCATAGTTTACGGATAAGACAGTCAAATTGCTTAGTCATGTTGTCAACATAACTGATGTATGTTCTGATGTAAACTACTGTATTGAACAGTATGCCATATGCTTATGTATGCCATATATCCATTTCAAAACTACACATTTACAAATTACTGTTTGTGGGATGTTGATTGAAAGAGACTGGATAGAATTCCCAGTTACACTTTTACTAGTGGTCTGACCAAAAAAATAAAAAAATAAAAAATACTTTTACAATGCCATTGTGATATAGAAAAGGAAATATGGGAACAAAGATGAAAATAATTCCATTTTCAGAATTTGTAACTCTTGTGTTGTCCTTTGTCTATACAGTATAAGCTTTCCTACTGAAGATTCATGAGATGAACCTTTGAGCTATTTCAGAGAAATGGTTTATCATTGGTTTATCATCTACATTCTCTTCATTAGTAAAGATTCACTTGCACAATTCATGCCAAATTGACAAAACATCTAATAATAGTGTGTAAAAATACAAATAAAAAGTGTGCTTGGCAGTTTATGACAACTAGATTAACCATTTTGCATTTAATGACTTATACGATGAACTAAAGACTAGATGTTTTGGGGGGTAAGACTATTGCACAGAAAACTGTATAATACATTTTGAGCAACATGACATTAGCAACTGATAATGTAGGAAACCGCAGATAAATGTGCGTAATCAATTGCATGAATGTACAATAGCAATCGCAACTTGTTCAAAAGAATGAGAAACTGGTTTTATGATGTGTATTAATGACTAGATGATGTGGAGGTTGTACAAGTAGTTTTGAAAATTTCATTTCTGTTTTGAAAAATGCACCAAAGTGACTGAGAAAAACTGTAATGGGATTTTGATGGCGGTAAATGTCAGTGGACACAGTATATGGCAAACTAAGCATGATCATAGTCTCTGTAGTTTTATTAGTAATTTTATAGGCAGCTCTGACATCAACTTTCAGTCATTTATATCATACCAACATTTTCACATTTTTAAATATAAGATTACAGTTTTTCTCAGTTGCTTTGGTACATTTCTCGAATCATTCTTGAGATTTGCAAAACAGCAAGTGCAATTCTCAAAACAACTCGTACAAATAGCAAAACACAATGTATTACCTGCAAAAGCCAGTCTCTTGTTTAAAATCCTTAGTTCATCTCTCAAAAATAAATGTCTGTCAATGAACATGTCAGTGCCATCAGAATGACAAGTCCTTGTGTCATAGTTTATGGATAAGACAGTCAAATTGCTTAGTCATGTTGTCAATATTACTTTACTCTGGAGGGATGTTCTGATGTAAACTACTGTATTGAACAATATGCCATATGCTTATGTATGCCCTATATCCATTTCAAACGTACACATTTACACATTACTGTATGTGGGATATTGACTGAAAGAGACTGGATAGAATTCCCAGTTACACTTTTAGTCTGACCAAAAAAAAATAAAAAATAAAAAAACCTTTACAATGTCATTGTGATATAGAAAAGGAAAAATAAATATGGGCACAAAGATGAAAATAAGTCAATTTTCAGATTTTGTAACTCTTGTGCTGTCATCTGTCTATACAGTATAAACTTTCAAACTGAAGATTCATGAGATGAACCTTTGAGCTATTTCAGAGAAATGGTTTATCATTGGTTTATTATCTACATTCTCTTCATTAGTAAATATTCACTTGCACAATTCATGCCAAATTGACAAAAAATCTAATACTAATTTGTAAAAAATAAAAATAAAAAGTGTGCTTGGCAGTTTATGACAACTAGATTAACCATTTTGCATTTAATGACTTATACGATGAACTAAAGACTAGATGTTTTGAGCGGTAAGACTATTGCACAGAAAACTGAATAATACATTTTGAGCAACATGACATTAGCAACTGATAATGTAGGAAACCGCAGATAAATGTGCATAATCAATTGCATGAATGTACAAAAGCAATCGCAACTTGATCAAAAGCATGAGAAACTGGTTTTATGATGTGTATAAATGACTAGATGATGTGAGAATTGAACAGGTAGTTTTGAGAATTTCAATTCTGGTCTGAGAAATGTACCAAAGCCTTTTTTTAAAGCATATAACTTATGCTTCTTCTTTTTTTTACAATGGTTAAAATAAATAAATGCAATTCAAGATTCTCTGAAAACAAGTACATCTTGTCAGTGCTTAGATATTTTTCTATTGGAAAACAAGACAAGACTCTTTGAAATTTTCAATAAATTTTGCTTGAAATTGTACAACTCTAATCCAATGACCATGTTTTTGTTTCTCTAAAAGCCTGACAATGTTATATTATCTTGACACAATGACTGAAATATAAGAGAACCACTGCAAGAACTTACTGTAGAACAGTAGCTGTCATCCATCAAATTGAGACTGATGGGCTCATTAAGTTCAAAGAGACTCATAGACATCCCATTAAACCTTTACAAAGAACTCTTTATTTCAGAGGCTAAATGTGTCCCAGACAGCTATACTGTATACTGTCCATCATATTAATCAGAATAAATCATAATCTTTAATCCCTTTATCATACATGGCAATCTAAAAGAGACAGGGTGAAGTGAGTAGAATTTAGTCATTTTGTTAATGTAAACAGTTGCCATGAGTTGAATGATGGATAGAAACTGAAAAACTAGTTTAGTGCCAATTTCATTTGAAGGCGGCCTCTTGGTTTTACAGGGAAATTCCAAACTGAGATATGTGCAATATGACAATAATGTCACTGAATTAAGAAATATCCTTTCCGTGCTATTTAGAAAATCCTAAAAAATGTTGCTGCTAATTTGTATCAAACAGAACATCATATAGTAGTTTTCAAAGAAATGGGAAACTACCATCTCAATTTTAGAAATAAATTCAGTGTGTTGATTTACTGACAGCTCTTTCCAGGCTTTTTCCAGGAGTATGCTGAAATGTCATTAGAAAGCCTGTTCAAGGAGCTCTGGGCCAGTTTGCTAACACAGGAGCTGCTGAAACAGTTCTACTCTGCCATCATTGATTCCTCTGCAATTCTATAACTGTCTGGTTCAGCTCAGCAAACAAATCTGACATCAGAAGACTACAGAGGGTAGTCCGGATGGCTGAGCAAATCATTGGTACAACCCTCCCTTCTCTTCAAGAACTGTACTCATCCAGAGTAAGCAAAAGGACTAGCAAAATAACAAAGGGCTAGCAAAATCCAGCACACTCCCTCTTTAAACTGTTGCCATCTGTTCGATGCTACAGAGCTCTGAGCACCAGAACGACCAGACACAGGAACAGTTTCTTCTCTCAGGCAATCCATCTCATGAACACTTGAAAATAACTGTGGAACACACAACACTATTTATACACACATAACTTATTTATCTAACACACATACTTGTCTACACTTCAAATTTGCACATAATACACAGTATACCTGTACATACAAAACTGTCTGTTGTAATATACCTGCACATACAATTGTCGATTTATACTGTATATTGTTATTCCTTATTTACTTGTTCTATTTTTATTCTTTTATTTTCTGTGTTTTTGTTCTGTCACTGTCATTCTGCTGCACTGCGGAAGTTTCTGTCATGAAAACAAATTCCTCGTATGTAAAAACATACCTGGCAATAACACTCATTCTGATATAATTATTATACTTCACACCTTCACACCTCCAACACTTTACTCTCTGTCTGGGAATTACACTGAAATGGAATCAGTTAGTTTTTGGTAGTCCCCTTTCTAACTCAATTGATTTCAATGGACAGGATATAATGGTGTGTGTAGACTGTGTGTGGGAATAGAAACTTAGAATATTTAAATATCACAATAAAAGTTTTCTTGCAGCAAACTTTCTGTTTTGCATGGTATAAAGACAAAGAAAATTATACACACACACTGTCACGACTCACACACAGAACACGGGAACAAAGGAGCGAGAAGACGAGGGTTAAATAAATCAAAAGGGTTTTATTAGCGCTACACTGGGGATCACAGGACTGGAGGCATCATGAGAACAGAATGATGTATAACAGCAGAGGGAGAACTTGGAGACAGAACACACTTTAAATACACAGACACCAACTGGAACACACCTAGGAGCAAATTAACAAATTAATCAAAACCCGGTTGGAGAGGAATACACACAAGTAAGGACAGGCACAGGAAGGACCAAATAAGGGCAGTGGAGGCACATGAGGAGCAAAACACACAAAACATAGACCAGTCTGAAACACACAATTCTTGAATGAGAAGGTGTGTCCAAACTTTTGGTCTGTACTGTATATACACACACACACACACACACACACACAACAATCACAACAATAGGTTACATTTGAAAACATTAAAATGAAAAAAAAACTGTAATAATATTTCACAATATTACTGATTTTATTGTATTTTTTTATCAAATAATTGCAGCCTCGGAGAGCATAAGACTCTTTAAAAACTTTTATATATCTTACTTCCAGATGTATACATACAAATTATAAGGACAATACAATGTCAATTTGTGAATAATTTGCTAAAATATTATTGCAATTTGGGAAATCTGAGGCATGTTGTCACTTATGTTTTTCAATAATGTTCAGTAAATGTAGTGAAATGCTCAGCTTTTTAAAGCTAGAACTGTGATATACACACATCAATGAATGGATGTATATTATTTTGATAAACTTAAATATTAAACATAAATATACACTGGTGTAGAAACTGAAAAAAGAGGGCTTTAAAAAATAATTTCTTTAGTTTTTAATAATGTATTGGGAATGTATCTTTGTAGGTTTTTGGCATCAGATATGTGATTTTTTTTTTATGCAGCACTTTGGTACCCATTGTGGTATTTTAAAGTGCTCTAGAAGTAAAGCTGAGTTAAGATGGGATAAATTTGCTTTGGAGTAAAAAGTATGAGAGCTAGACTCTTAAATGATTTCCTTTTATGCTATTTTTTTAACTCAAATACTAATGAGTTGCTCCTGAAGTGATTACCGACCGTCAGTGTTTAGGGTTTCTTCAAACCCTTACCATGCTGTTTCCAAGGTTAGTGTCAGTCTGAAACAGTTCAGATCTATGCATGCCCAGGTGTGAGCCATGCTGTGAACGTGTTACTGTTGTAAACATGTGGGGTTGCTCTGTCTGCTCTCAGAAGGAGCTAAGAGACACAGCTAGACTGATCCCAAACTGAGGTGGTGACTCCACATGCAGTATGCACAGATAAGAGCACAAAGGCTCCTCTCCTCTATCCTTGTCCAGTGTTAAAACAGCAATGTCTGCACCACAGAGGTGATGCCAATCACTGCTTCTCATTCCCATGGAGCCCAAATGGTGATCAGGTTACGCGAAGTAAACCCTTCACTTATTGAAACACTTTGCTCAAGTCCCACTGGTTTGTTCAGACATGTTGACCAGCTCCTTACACTTCTTCATACTATCAGATCAGGGTCTTGCTGGTCTGTTTATCTTGGTCGTTGTGCCTGTCATCATTACAAGGGAACATGTCGTCTGGCATGATGTAGAGGTTCTTGTGTAAAGTGGATCACTCTAAAGATCTTTCTAAAGTCTTTTGTAATCCTTAGTAGCAGGATCTCCTGCAATGTTGTTCTATCAGAGGAGGATAAGCCACCTCAATAATGTTTTAACTCTTTAAAGTAATAAAATGATATATATATATATATATTTTTTTTTTTTTTTTTTTTTTTTTTCGTACCTGTAAATCACAAACTACTGTGCAAATTAAAGAGGACACTGACTGCTGGCTTTTCTCATTAGTAAAAGGACACAATTGATATTTAAATTATGCAATGTTATTTATTCCAAACAGACTGAGAGTCAGTGTATTGTAAATTCTCAGGAAAAAGAAACATACATTTTAGAAAAAAAAAAAAAAACAAGGCTATCTTTCATGTCTTTGTGTAATATTTGCTCATTATCTGTTTCAAGCAGACAAAGCATTGTGCAATTTTGCTAATATTAATCAAGAAGCAAAAACGCCCATTCCTGCACTTAAAACAAGACTTATCCAATATCCAGGCTTTTACTATGTCCCTGACCCAAACAAATTATGGTTAAGTGTTTGAGAGCTTGACTGCATGAGAGCTGAGTGGATGGAATGTTATTTAACCAGTGAAGTAGAAAATAATGGTGCTCAGGCCTTTAGGGTCTCTATCAAATTATGACATGTCTACTAAGGCTGTATGAGTGTGTAAGCAAAACAATCCATTAGCTAACAGAGAAAAGTGTTCATTCAGAAAGGGGAGCAGTCATCTACAGGATGATCTCTTGGAATGTTAATGGTGTGAGACTAAACATTTGAAGGAAATATTTCAACAATTTTTGTGCTTAAGTTAATAATCATTCCCATAATTTCAAGCCTGAAAAAAGCATGAAGCAGCCTACTTGAATTCTTTTGTCTCTGTCTAATACTGTGTGTGGCTGATTTGTGCTAGTTCACTGCCTGGTCAGATTGTGGTTGCTACATTGGGGAATCCTTGTAATGAGACTCTGATCCTTGCTCAATGCGCTGAAGAGGCAGATCAAGTGGGTTTGGCCTTCTTTTATAGCAGCTAAGCCCTGCTACATGGTCGCATCAAGGCCTGAAACTCACATACTATATGAGAATGCAAAATTTTGCTTTCAATAAGGATTTTGCCACTGTGACACTTCCACTCATATACTTGCTTTTTACAACTATCTCTTTTATTTTCTTAAAATAAAATACTTTTTTGAGCTAGTTTTTACCCTGATTGTTATTTTTTCTCTCTTTTTCTCCCCTAACAATTTATTTGTTTTAATATAATAATTTCAACTCGATAAATATTTATTTTATATATTTAAAATTAAATTATTTTGTTTCCTGTAATCAAGGTTTAACGTAAACTTAACGATCTACTAATTAATATTTATTTTATATATAAAATTTTTTTGCAGCCATTGAAGTGTATTTAATTGTTCTGCCCTTTTTTATGTATTTATTTTAATTTAGTTATTTATTGGTGTGTGGAACAGGATATATTTTTGTGATTATTTTCTGAATAGAAAGCATTTAATTAAAATGTAACAGTAATATTTTGTATTGTAATTCATAGGTTCTGGTAGTTTCTTGTAGATTTGATTCTTTATTCTGTATTATTGACAGAATAGCTCAGCTGATGCATTTTAAATGCAGATTGATTGGTTTAAAAAGAAATTCCTTATTGAAATCAGATACACTGTCATAAATGTCACAATGGCATCAATTCTTTCTCCATAGATAACAGCCTGACTTGTCACACCTGTTAACAATCCAGTCATGACCAGAATGTTTTAGGCTTAGTAACAGTGAAACAAGATAGACACATGTGTAAGAGCATATTCAAAGCAAGCACTTTGGTCGAAGATTTCAAACATTTGGCAAACCCCCAAGTGCCACTTGGGACAGGGAGGGCAAAATCTTGTCCCAAATTAGAGGACACTCTCTGCTCATTTCTGCCGTTCCGTGTCTGTTTATGTCATCACCAGCCCATTGTGGCAAATAAAACGTCCCCCAGGTGCCTGCTACCATGTTGTTAATGTTTTGTTATTCAGCTTCCGCAAACATTATGTGGAATTGCTGGTGCAAATTGCTCCACTCGTTGATGTATGTTCTGTTTGGCTGGCAGGAACAGTGCAGGGATTGACGTGCCGTGAGCATCTGGAGGCGCAGGTTAATTGAGGGCAATTAAGGTGATTAAGTAAAAACACAAGACAGAAGGATTTGTGTTACAGGTAAAATGTTCTACTAGAAGCCATCAACAGCCTGGGGGGAGAGGAAACCGCAGTTGTAACAAATGCAATGGTGAGGTTGGTGAGTATAGCCTTAGGTATGAGATTGGTGAAATGTTTCAGGTCAAATGTTAACTAGTAATGAAAGCTAGTGCGTGAGCTGCAGAGAAAAAGGCAATATTGACCCGAAGGCTGATTCATATAAAGACACTCTCTGTTTGGACTCTATTCTCTCATGAACCAGCAGCAGTTCTGGCTCTTAATGAATGTGGAGTGGTATTTGAATGACTGGTATGTAGGAAAGTCTGATTATGTCATTTAAGGATTATTTATACTAGGCCACTACATGCATTTTTACTGATCAGCTGTCCAATCACGAAACAACCCAGTTTAAAATCCCTCCGAGACACATTTGAAATGCAAGGTGTGAAATGTAAGATTTGTTGTATTTGTTTAATTTGGATTATACAGTTTTACATAAGCATCTAATTGTAATGAGATGAATATTTGTCAGTTATGCATCAAATGAAAAAGGTAAAAAATAATTGGCATGATTTATTATTAACTATTTGCATCTATTTGATTTAATTTAAATAATCATATTTTTAGTTAAAAGCATGACAGTATTGCTGTGGAGCAAGCAATATCAGGTAAAATATATGAGATAAAAACAAATTGGATTTATTAATGATACATGTTTAAATCTAAAAAGTCTTACCTCTTTCATATAGCTATGCATTGTATCACAAGTGTTTTAATTAACTTATGATAAAACTGTGTTATTCAAATGGATAGAAACCTTGTACGTACTGTAATTCAAATACGCAAACCATAAATTTAAGCCATAATATTGTTTTGAGTGATATATGTAAATGCTGTGGTTGTTCAAGTCACATTTAAACTTTACTTATCAGTATGGGATCGTTTGGTAGCCACTCTTTATCATGGATAATTATGTCCCTATTGCTTTATTAATTTATTCATTTTTAATCTGTTTAGTGTTGCCTTTTGCTGACATTTTTATCAGTGGTGAAAAGTAACCCACATCTATAAAGGTCCTACTGTGAGGTATTGTGCATGCAAAACAAACAAGGATCATCATGCTGAAAAACAACAATAGCAACAAAATTAAAAAATAAAACCAGCTGAAACCAGCCTAAGCTGGTTGGCATATTTTAGCTGGTCTTCCGGCCTGGTCATAGCTGGTTTGCAGGCTGGTATTAGAACGTTTTTTTGTAATTTTAGCTAGTTGGACTGGGAGACCAGATGACCAACCAGCTAAAACTAGATAAACACCGGTTCAGCCAGGCTGTTTAAATTCAATTAGAGCAGCCAGCCAGAAACAAGGATCATTACAGTACAATCAGTTCAACTAATATTTACACACAACTCATATTTCTTTCAGTTGTGCTTTTATAGGTGTTTATTCAAATAGTATCATGATTGTTTGTTTTATTATTTCATTATTTATTTTTCATTATTTATTTTTTATGCAACTGAAAACTTTTTAAAGAAAGAAAGGGTAAGCCTATTTCACATTAATTATGGATACTTTCTGCACAAACCTGTTAATGGCTTTGAGGTGCCTTTAAGATCTGCATTTTTATTTGGTCTGATTTGTTGGTTTAACATGTTAATGAGTTTATAACAATAAACATCGAGAGAAAAAAAGGTGTGACTGTGATTCCATATATGCAGTAATGCATTGCTATATATGATTGCAATATATAGCCAGAACTAATAGAATGAATCGCATCCCTTATTCCACCCTGTGGTTTCTGTTTCTCTCAGAACACACATCATGGATTGTGGTGTCTGTAATAGTTATCCAGTTAGAATTAATAGCCCTTAAACATGGTGTTGTTCTTGGCTGGTGAGTCATCTGTACAACTGCAGTGAATACAGGGTCTCTGCTTTACCTCTGCCTCTCCACTCCTTCATCTTGCCAACTTAACACAGCTCTTTCTCTCTCTCTCTCTCTCTCTCTCTCACACACACACACACACACACTGTCTGGCTGTCCATCTGATTCCTTCTCAGTCAGTCTTTTGCTGTCTCTCTAGCTCTGTCTCTTTCTCCACATGTACTTTTATTTCTCTAACTGCCTCTTGGTTTTCTCATTCTTTCTTTCTGCCAAGCCACTGTCATTGCTCAACCTCCCACCTCCTTCTGCTGCCCACACTTTTTACCCAGCATCATTGGTAAAGGTTTATGTGTAGATAACCCTTCCTCTCCTCCACTGGAGTCCGATGCTGGTGCAATTAATCATGTTTAAGTAGGTGCCAATATGGCAGAGTGCTATTTTTATGATTCAGTGATCACATACAGTTTTTCTCTGTTGCTTTGGTACATTTCTCGAATCATCCTTGAGATTTGCAAAACAGTAAGTTAATTTCTCAAAACAACTCGTACAAATAGCAAAACACCATGGATTACCTGCAAAAGCCAGTCTATTGCTCAAATCCTTAGTTCATCTCTCAAAAATAAATATCTGTGTCAATGAACATATCAGTGCCATCAGAATGACAAGTCCTTGTGTCACAGTTTATGGATAAGACAGTCAAATTGCTTAGTCATGTTGTCAATATAACTGTACTCTGGAGGGATGTTCTGATGTAAACTATAGAAACATTTTGGATGACAGTTACTGTATTGAACAGTATGTCATATGCTTATGTATGCCATATATCCATTTCAAACGTACACATTTACACATTACTGTATGTGGGATATTGATTGAAAGAGACTGGATAGAATTCCCAGTTACACTTTTACTAGTGGTCTGCCATAAAATAAATAAATAAATAAAAACCTTTGCTATGCAATTGTGATATAGAAATGGAAAATTAAATATGGGCACAAAGAGGAAAATAAGTCAATTTTCAGAATGTGTAACTCTTGTGTTGTCCCCTGTCTATACAGTATAAACTTTCCAACTGAAGATTCATGAGATGAACCTTTGAGCTATTTCAGAGATTCACTTGCACAATTCATGCCAAATTGACAAAAAGTCTAGTAATAATTTGTGAAAATAAAAATAAAAAGTGTGCTTGGGAGTTTATGACAACTAGATGAACCATTTTGCATTTAATGACTTATACGATGAACTAAAGACTAGATGTTTTGAGCGGTAAGACTATTGCACAGAAAAATGAATAATACATTTTGAGCAACATGACATTAGCAACTGATAATGTAGGAAACCGCAGATAAATGTGCATAATCAATTGCATGAATGTACAAAAGCAATCGGAACTTGTTCAAAAGAATGAGAAACTGGTTTTATGATGTGTATAGATGACTACATGATGTGGAGGTTGTACAAGTAGTTTTGAGAATTTCATTTCTGATTTGAAAAATGCACCAAAGTGACTGAGAAAAACTGTAATACATTAGAGATCATGAAATAACAATGAGCTTTTCAATAATCTATATGTTACTTTATAAATATGCTATTGTTCATTTTTAATTCATAACATTCATTCATAATACAGTAGGTAATGTTAATATATAACTTGAAATGTTAAAATGTATTATTGTAGATATTAACATTAAACAACATTAATAGTGTCAAGAATTACATTGGTCGTTAATGTAATTTAATATTTAATAGAATACAAACAAACTGAAATGTTTACAAACTGAAACCTATTGTAAAGTGTTAGCTCTGAAGAAATTATTTTTTATCTCATGAGCAATGCCTCTACAGAAAAAGGTAATGGCCATATGTTACAGCTTTTATGATCGGGGTCTGTGTTTGCACCCTCCATACAGTCCATGTGTACAGAGTCCTCGTGTCCTAATGATCTGCAGATTTCGGGCGGCGATTTAGCTTGAACCAGTACGTCTGCCATATTCAGAGGAGGAGGAATGTCTTGCTTTGACATAGTGTCAATAACAAAACTTTTTGGTTTTACAGACATATCAGAAAACCCACTGTCCGGCATGTTTTTAACCATGCTGACACCTGGGCTTGTGCTGTAGCAGTGCGGTGGAGGCCAAATCGAACTGAACTTTGAGTTCTCACACACTCTTAGAGAAACACTGTCTGTCAGTTTGTCTGTGCCACAGTCTAAAGTCTTGGATTTAAGGGCATGTTGATGGTGAGGGAGATCACAATCAGTCAAAGGAGGGCAGCTTTTGGACACAGGCATGTAAGTGGGCATGAGAGGGTCTGAAAGTGGGAAAAAATATGGAGAGGGATCTGATGGCACCACAGCATGGAAGAGGAGTACAGGCAACTCTTCCTTCTCTCTTTGCCTCTTCCAGCATCACAGTCTCCAGCTCTTTATCAGCAAACGCTCTCCTCTTCCTCATACGGACACTGACTGGGGGTTGGTGGAGTCTCTTAGGCCACTCCTCCAGCACAGGTGGCTTGTAGCCTACAACATAACGAAGGAGTATTAAAATAGTGGATTTTTCTTGTTCATAATCAAGTCACATTTACACGATCCTTCCGAAATCATTCTAATCTGATGATTTGCTGCTCAAGAAACACAAATATTTAATTGTCGAAAACAGATGTGCTGCTGATAGTTTTTAGGACTTCTTTAATAAATAGAAAGTTCAAAAGAACAACATTTATTTGAAATATAAATCTTTTGTCACATTAGAAATGTCTTTACTTGTCTTTACTGTCACTTTTTCCTACAGTGTTCTTTAGAAAGAAAAGCAGAGCTTTTGATGTCAGCAGCAAATGGAAAGCATGCAAAGTGCTTTGTCATCTCTTTCAAAAATTTACAAGCCTATATATTTTGCAGTCTTAACTATGTATCATTATATGGTTAGCTACAATTTTTATTAGTATCTGTTAATGGTTTTTCCTGCTGACCATTAAAAATCAAAACAGACATTTTTAGGTCATTACCCACATTTGAGAACCACTTTTTAAATGCATTTCTTAAGTACTGTATAATCAGCTGCACAAATCATTTTCACCTAATTTCAGAAGATTTAAAAAATACATTTCTTAGACTCCACGTGGAACTCATAAAAGTATAGCAGTATTAAATATTCTAGTACAAAACAAATTAAGCATATTTAAATTTATGATAACAATTAAGTCATTTTGACCTTAATGTTGACAGTAAGACTCACATCAGGGAAACTCAAACTCCAAAGCAGTCATATGAGCCAATTATTATTATTATTATTATTTTAATTCCTCTATCAATTTGCATAAATTTAATTACCTTACATAAACACAAACAGATTTATTCCCCACAGAGGGTTCTTTAGCATAACAGGTGAACTAATCCAGTTTCTACCAATGTTGCCTTTCAGGGTGCATTTGTGTTAATGAGATGTGCATTAATCAAGGCTTACCCTCTAGAATACTCTTTGCCAGGAGACTAGGTGCCCTCGTGTAGCGCTGATAAGCTGTGCATCTGAGAACAGAGGTGTTTTTTTTTTTGTTTTGTTTACCTTTTTTACCCTGTTAAAGGGACACTAAGTAGGAATTACTCCCATCTAGTGGTGAAATTGTATTTTGCATTCAAACTAATTTTGCTCTCCAGCACCTTGCTTTTTCAAATGCGCGTTGCATCTACGGTAGGCGATATGTACCAAAAAGGTTTGACAGGATGTCTTCTAATAGCACTTCGTAGAGTTTTCCTTCAGGTGAACAGGTGTGTTATTTCAAACAAACTGCAACATGACAACTAACAAACGAATGTTACAGTATGAATTACTGACTGTGGAAAACATGGAATATTGTAATTAGTAGTTATGTCTAATTTATTCGTTATATTTTCTGAATTATATGCATTGTTAGATATAAAAAAATATTATAATATAGATTGTAACACTGACTTACCTGTCGAGAAGAAAACTGGCCACTTCAGCGTCTCTTTTGAAATCTTTATCCAGCATTAGCTCTTTCCACCTAGAAAAAGCTTCCCCGACATTAACTCTTGTTTTCTGTAATCTACGGTCACGTTTCCTTTTACGTTCTATTTTTAACTGTTTTGGCGACGATGTTTTCTTCTCCTGTGGCGTGGCATATGTATGGTCCATAACAAGAATGCAATCCAGACTTTTAAACTTGCCGGTGCAGTTTCAAGCGCCTCTCACTGCTCTGCACCTGCGTTTCTGGCTCTGACCGAAAACGCGTTGTGGAAACGCGTTGGCTTAGTACTTTTTGTCCCTCTCTGCTATTATAGTTTAGCAAGATGGCGGAACTACATTGAAGCCTTCGTCGACCTACCCGTCCCATGTATATAAAGATAATAAATTCTTCATTTACAAGGATTAGTTTAAACATTGGCATAGGTATTTGTACACCATTGAGGGCATATTTATGAATAAAAATATTAATTTTAGATAATAAAATACCTAAAAAGTTACTTATTGTCCCTTTAAAGAGAATGCATAACTCAGCATTAATTTACGGGATAGATATAAAATAGCCTACTCATTCTACAATGCCTAAATCATTTGCAGTCTAGACTACTGCTTAGAAAGAAAGTACACGCTCGCTCAAATCACTTTGTTTGCAAATAACACCCTTTTTAGTTCCACTGGAGCACACAGAAAGCTCTAAACTACCCTGCTCAGTCAACCAACCTCTGTGGCCTGCTGTCTCCGGAGGGCGACTTGCGCTGCCATCACTCTCTGTCTCTCTACGACCAGCAGAAAGTTCGCGCACTGACAGTCACGCCAGCGACACACGTGACGCGCTTGTGGCCCTTGAGGCGCGACACGACGCCGTGATTCCTGCAGCGAGCGCACTTCGGGCTGCGGCTGAGTCTGCGGGGCGCTGGAGCTTCATCCGTCCAAATCAGCGCTTTTCCGTCAACGCTCTCCACGTCAATGTCTTCAGCCCATTCTGCTTTGAGGGAATCTAGGTGGGTTACATCTACCTGTGAGTCTCTATCAGTTTAATGGACATTTATGAGCCGTTCTCATGAACCGACGCAGCTCATCATATGCAAACTTGATTAGTTCCAATGC